>NW_022990011.1:52500-705117 GCF_902827175.1 Gymnodraco acuticeps
TTGTTCCAGATATTTGGAGCATAATAACTGAACGCTGCTTCTCCATGTTTAGTTCTGACTCTGCGGACAGAAAGCAGACCAGTCCCTGAAGACCTGAGAGATCTGGATGGTTCATCATTTAGCAGGAGGTCAGAAATGTATTTTGGGCCTAAACCATTCAAAGCTTTATAAACCAGCAGCAGTATTTTGAAATCAATTATTTGACACACAGGAAGCCAGTTTAAAGACTTCAGAACAGGAGTGATGTGAACCACTTTCTTAGTGTTGGTAAGGACTCGAGCAGCGGCGTTCTTCAGACTTCTTGTCTTGAGTATGATGTTTTCAAAACAACAAGTCCTCCAACTCATACGACCAAATAGGTCGATTGTTCAAGCCCTTATTACGACCTATAATCTTGTTTTAAAGTTTTCGACCTTTAGTGCTCCCGTTGAAAGCAAACGCTACGGAGGGTCGTATATTTAAGCAATAGCTCACGACAGGCTGTGGTATATGCTCATTATATCACAGCTAAGGGGCATGGTATAAAGTGGTGCAGTGACACGTCCTAAAACCCGGAAGTAAGCTGCGCTCGGGTTCCCTCATGGTTCCCTCGACACAAAAGCAATGGGATTTCTCCATAGGATTTTGGAAAATAGCTGGAAATAAGGTCTGTGGAACAAACCTGTTAGATAAATGCACCTTTTGTTCAGCCGGATAATATCCACATGTCTACCCTACTTTTATTGTTTTCGAATCATAAATCTAATCGATAGATTTATGATCGATAGATTTATGATTAGCATAAGTTTGTTCATGATGGCTCACTTCAGTGATAGTGATGACATTGTTGCAAAATTAATAACCGAGTCATTTTGAAGATTGAGTTACAATGATAAACTGGAGTGGTAAAGGATCAGCTGCATGACCCGCCATCAAGTGCTTCATCCAAAAGGACAGGAGAATGGACTTTGTGTTTAAGTGATTTAATCATCAAAGGTAGGCCTAAGTCATTTTCAATGTGGGCCGCCGTGCCGACTTAATTCATTTGTAATTGTTACTTGGCTGTGGGTGCCCTGTCATGATAGGTGTTTATATAAATGGTGTTGTTTTGTGTGGTAGAGGGTCGCTGTCATTGATGCGTTAAGCACCCCGGGTCGTTGTTTTGATATTCCGCTGAAATATACGCTGTGATGTAATAACTCTTCTTTTTTCGAGGGAAGGGGGGAGGGGGGTCAGAGGGCCTAGGTATAAAAGTCACGGCTCGCCACTGGATGTAAGGGTTGTATATATTTCACATCATTAATCAGAATCTGCAAAGTAACTAAAATAAATGTAGTTCGAGTCCAGTTTTGGATAGTCTGCCGTGGTTCCATTCCATTTCAAAGAGCTGTTTGACGCTCGGCGTAACCTTATCGCACTGCCACTCCAACTTCCAATCACAGAGTTGAGGACTAATCACGGGGTTTGTAAAGCTAAGCGGATGTTGTAGTCCCAAACGATAGCTGAGGATTCTGGGTAGTGTAGTGTCTTCGGAATCTCTGTAGTGTCTAAATTCCGAAAAAACTATTTGTTTCTCCGAATCGAAGGTTAAAAACACAAAAGCATTGTACACAATTTAAACCAATCAATATTGTGTAATTAACAAGGATAAACTGATGTTTTTTAGTGGATGAGTACTATCACTGTGTAATCATTTGACAGTGAGGGGAATACTTCCGGTTTTATTATGAAAACTTCGAGACCGGAAATACTGGTTTCACCCCGTGAGGGTTGACGCCAACTTTACATGGACACTGCGGAGGTATACTGTATACACGTTCTCCTGGCGAGACCTCAAATCATCTTCGTAATATCTATCAAACTATAGATCCTACACATCCACTGGACGTAGATTTTAAATGTACAATATACACTTCTCGCTAGAAATCTAATCAAAAAGCATTTTAATGACCAAACTATTCCACAATTTAGGATTTTCCAGAGAGGGTTATTTGTGAATAAACGACCCACCGGAGCATTTGCAATCAACGGGAGCATGTTGTTTCTTACACGACCACTAGAGGTGCTACACTTTAAAACGTGACTATGGGTCGTAATAAGCTGCTGAACAATCGACCTATTTGGTCGTTTTTTGTAGGAGGACAGGGCTGTTTCAAAATGTACACAGTTTTAAAGGTTTCCAGGAGCAAGAATGTGCTTTTCATGCTCTTGCAGAAGTCATGAGCGATAATTGAACTCAACAAAAAAAAATGGAATGTGGTGAAATTAGTATTAAGGCCCTTGTTATATTAGATGCTGTAGTACATGCATTTAGAAATATTTAAAGATGATTTATAAACTGAAGTTTAACATTCAAAATCCATTCTGGCCTTGAGGATACTTTTTATCTGATACGATTGATTTAAGTGATAATGAATCCATGGATGCACCAAGGCTTAGAAAAACATGAAAGATTGACAGAAATAAATGTGTAGCCTGACATAAAATGTTAAGATTTAAAGGTGGGTAGGTAAGTTTGAGAAACCGGCTCGAGATAGAACTTTTTATTATATTCCATGGAATGCTCTTAACATCCCGATAGCAATGAATATCTTAAGTGCTTTGACAAAAATCCATAAAAAACGTCATCTGTGGAAGGCCGTAGCACTGTAAAAAGCACGACCAATCATCTGAGCCGGCCCGGCTAAAATAACTGGATGGCCTACCTGCCTGTCAGCCTTCCATCTGTGCACAAACTTATCTCGTGCCCTCATTGGTCATGTGCGCGTACGTGTGTGTTGGAGGAGGGGCTCTGTAAGGAAGTGGCAGATTTTTTTCCGGCTGTGTATTTTCAAATTCTAGCTCACTCGAGTTGGTTCTCCAAAATTACCTACCCCACCTTTAATTGACTGTAATTGTCCAGACAAAATCATTTAGGTCCACCAACAGATTGAACTCACTTGTATGCAATACATTTGTAAAATGTGTTTTAAAAAAGCATTACAAATGGTTATTGTGTCAATTGTTGTAGTTTGATTTGGAAAATGATTGTTCTAAAATTGTTTGAAATAAGAAACCTTTACCTTTTTCTTACTAGAATTGTCATTGTTTAAAATGCATGTATCTTTCAAACAGGAAAAGCGTGAGAAAAAGGCTGAGGCAGCCTTCATCACACCACACACACACACACACACACACACACACACACACACACACACACACACACACACACACCACACACCACACACACCACACACACACACACACACACACACACACACACACACACATCCACACCCACACACACACACACACAGCAGGGGCCTGTGTGAACCGGGGCAGATATATGGCTTCAGGTCTACTCCCATGCTCTGTGGGCTTTGGGAACTTCACTTACTGGTTTGCAGGCCCTGTGTCTCCCCTGTCACCAGTAAAACTTTTTTTTTAAACAGTAAAGTCCAGTAAAACACCTGTTCTACACATTTAGGGAACAAGGCACTATACAGGTCAGATTTTACAATGATGTTCAGAGAGAAGTCTAGCTGGGATTATAGCCAAATGTAAAATATTATTATGTTGTGTTTTCTGGCCATCAGGAAAAACCTAAATAATCTGAAATAATCAGTAACTTTGCATTTCAAAATGGCTGCTTTGGCTGATGTATTTGTTTACATATTGTTACTGTGATTCAATCAGGCAGTTCATGCATGTTGACATTATTTTTTATTTTAACACAATTCTCTACGATACATCTTTCATAGGATGAGAGGTTTATTAGCCCAAGAAAAGTAGCAACCGTAGATGCAGACAGAAAGTTCAACAGAAAGTCCCTGGAAAAAGGGTTTCAATACAGAAAACACTGTTTGATTCAAATACGTTGCATGTTCGATGCAACAGAGAAATTATTTTTAACACATATTCTCTGAAGTAAGTCACAAAACATGTATTTTTTTTGTTAAAGAAAATACATTTGAATCTTACATTTTAAGGGGAAAAGTGTGGTTGTAAACTAAACCAACCTTTTCAAAGGCTACACTAATATAGCATCTGCAGTATACAGTAAGAGACAGTAACCCCTTTATACAACAAATAATAAACACACATTTAGGTGCCATTAGGAGTTCCTGCTACCTAATAAACATCTCAGCACGGTGAAGGGTGTGTCAACAGTCTCATTGGGCTGAGTGGTACAATTACCGATTTACACTGCTTTAATACACTTCAGAGCAAACCTTTCAGCAAGGCGAATCGTAATGGAGGTTGTTGATGAGGATTCAAAACTGATCTCAAAGAAAAATTCAATACTAAGTATGTTACTCTAAAATCAACCTTCATCACGGTTGCCTTGGATCTTTCAATAGGAGAACTT
The DNA here is from genome assembly GCF_902827175.1 of Gymnodraco acuticeps. Taxonomy (NCBI): domain Eukaryota; kingdom Metazoa; phylum Chordata; class Actinopteri; order Perciformes; family Bathydraconidae; genus Gymnodraco; species Gymnodraco acuticeps. The sequence continues at coordinate 56,828 of NW_022990011.1, forward strand.
CCACTTACAAAAAAAACCTTCACCCTAATTGAAACATTGAGACACACTGAAAGACATTCCTCTGATTTTGTGACAATGCTTGGTCCGGTTATTAGAATTAAACTGATTCTGAAATAACAGAAACCTAAGAGTTCACATCATAATTGGAAATGATTTGTACTGCTTAAGTTTAGTATATTTTAGTTTTGTTGGCTGGATATTTTCCTATTTTAATGAAACCAGCATAATGATAAACATAGTAAAAAATGTAATGAGAAAATCACAAGACATACGGAAGCTGATGTTGGGCAGACTGATAGCCTGCCTTTCCTTTACCAACACAATACTGCCATCTAATGACAGATATACTAGATGGACTACATAATGCACAATGAACATTTTTATTCCTGTTTAAAATCACACACATTGGCTAAAGATAGATGCATTCCTAATATATATGCTTATTTTTTGTATTGGGACAGAGGTTGGACCGTACAGAGAGAAATACTGTTTAAAGGAACTTCATCATCTTTGAACATCATTTTAGGGTTTCTTTCAGTATAGTTTATTCTGCGATACATTTTTAAGTAGACTTTTATTTTGTGTCAAAGGTTCATATTTGAGTGCAGTTAATAGTTATAGGAGGAGATCATGTAAAAACCTTCATCTTATATGTGTATTATATCATGACATAATTTAGACACATTTGCAATAATAAAGTATAAAAGTGCTTAGTCTCCTGCAATGTTGAACATTATTTATACATTATGCATAATATTTTCAACAGTTTCTCAAAATATATTTATAAAGTGTATTTTATATCATATTTAGAGTCTTTGCAACCAATCAAAGCTCTTTTCATACACAAGTCAGCATTTACCCATACCATCATGAAAGGTGGCCATCAGGAGTGAAACATTCACATACACCATTGGCGGTGCCATTGGTAAAAAATCTGGGATTCAGTGTCTTATCCAAAGAAACTTCGACATGTTGACTGTAGGGGGTGGAGATCAAACCCCAGACTCTCACTACATTACATTACAATGGGCACCCTCCGATTGGTGGATGACCACACGACCTCTTAAGCTACATACCTCCCTATGTGGCTAAACTCTAATGTTTTGTTGACACATCCAGTTTAGCTAGCTGAAGATTCTGGCTCCAGGGGTGAACCAACTGGGAGACAAGCCGTAAGTGGAGGCCCTGGCGTGTTGAGCAGCAGAGAGATTTGCCGGGATTCATGTCCACTGTTTCGTCTTGACCCACAAAAATGTACAAGGTAGATTCCCTTTGATCTGCTGATCACCTGGCTAGTGTAAAGACAGGGTAACACTGGACTTAGAGGTCTGACACAATAGGATTTTAATGCAGAAATGTGCCCCATCTCCAGGAAATCTTTTTACATATGATGTTAGTATCCTGCAAGTTTAAACATAACATTTGACGCCTAAAACAACAACATGTTGAATAAGACAAACAAACAGTCCCTATCGATATCTATAGAAAACAGCAGAGCCAAATGTTTTGAACATGTAGTGTCAAGATTTATTATTTTGCTAATCAAAACTCTACCCTGGACTACTCTGTGTGTGTTTATATGCATAATATTAACAACACATATTTGTAAATTGTATGCTTAATGAGTCACAACCTTTTGCAAATTCAAATGTGTCATGATACATGAGTACACAATAACACACAGGCATATACACAGTGAATTCAAACATGAATACAGACAAACTCTAACTCACATTGTCTCCAAGCGCTTTGAATGTTTAGCTGTTAATAAAAAATGATATTGAATGAGCCAACACACACGGACACAACACACTCACACAAAACACAAATGACAGCAAATGAGAAAAGAGACACAGCTGACCCCGATTTGCGGGTCGCTGGCAGGTCAGACACTCACTGGATCGTCTTCCTCTCAACACTCATCACTTCAACCCTTTCATCAAATCCTACCATTTTTATTTGCACTGTGATTAAATGTAGATTTGCAGTAATAAAAAAGACAGGTCAGAAGGTGATAACAAATATGAATGAAGCTGTGATTTGAAAACATATTGAGGGCGCTCATAAAACCTCAATGTCAGCAGCTGTTCGTCTCCATCTTCATGTATTGCAACTATGTTTTTGTATTCACTTCAAATGTACTGATATTTTACATGTTACAATACAATCCATCGGATTTGCAACATGTATTTTATTAATATCTGTACAAATTATTTTAGATTGAAATAATTCTGTTGTAGAATGGTTTCAATTTGTTTAACTGTATTGTTTATAGGGTAGATGTGAAAATCTGAGCTGTTCTTTCCGGAATCACTGCCCTGAGAATCCCCTGACTGTATCTTTGGCTTTCCCCTGCAGTGTATACATGCTGCAAACAGTCCTGCAACTTGCCTCCTTCTCAATCATCTTACCTTCATCCCTCTTTTCTCCAAAGTAGACTGTCCCTCTCTGCCGGCTGGGTCCTAAGGGAGCTTGGCCACCCGTTGGGGACCCATTAGGGGGGTTGGGGTGTGTGGGGGAGCACGGAGAGACGGTGGCAGGTCAAATCACTTTGTGGCCGAGGAGGGCTATCATTTACTGTAATTCAGGTCCTGTCAGGCTGAAGGAGAGGGAAGGTGAAGTGGCGTGGCGCGCCCTGGCTCTCATCTGTCTCTCCCCCCATCCCTACTGCCCCTCTCCCCTCCTATCATTGTGGCTGGTTGGCTAGAGGGGGTGGGAGGAGGAGATATTACAGCTACAGTGGGCTATATCTATTTTGTTGTGGCTGAGCATTGCTCCATGTTATTTGACATTTGGAGAACATCATGACCAACTTATTCCTCATGTTGGGTTAGTAGGTAGTGCCTTGCTCAAAATTACTTTGACAAGATTATTATTAGGCTTTAATTCCTTACAATGAATATGCAAAACCTTGCCAATAAGCTGCACTTCAACTCCAGACAGACACAGATTATCAGGGGGATAAAACCCTGTCAGATACAAAACAGTTTTTCTGACCTGAGAGGATTCCAGCTGTTCCTCCAAATCAATGTAAGCATTAATAATAAACATATTATATGTGAATTTAAAATAAAATGCAACTGCAGTTCATTGTTGGATTTATGACTAATAGGGTTCAGGCTGTTCAATAGATCTTATTGGTCTGGTCCTTTTCAGTTGAAGTAACTAGACTGAAATATTATTTAAAGTATAATACATGAAGATTGTCTGAAATAAAAAGACCTACTGAAGAATGTATTTGCTGACAATTCTGTCCACATCGTTTTTAAGATGTTGTTTAGAAAATGCCCCAACCACAACATCTTCAAAGTCAAGCAACACACGTGGTCTTCACATTTTTATTAGGAGCTCAAAAACTACACTGAAAAAAAAATGAAAGCGTTGACTTAAAGACATTTATTATGTGAACAAATTACACCTAATTGTATTAGGTTTGTTGAAATAAATAATATGAAGTAAAATAATAGGTTCAACTTAATAATATTGCTTTCAACTAACCTAATACAATTATGTGAAGTCAATGTTTACGTTTTTTAGTTTATTATAAGCTTGTTTTGCTATCGGAAACTCATGAAAGACGCTTCTTTTTCAGATTGTGGATTTTAGGTAGTAAAATGGCGATACAATTGATAAATGATTACATCTCTTGAAAAAAAACACGTCTTATTTTTAAGTCCTTAGCCACTGACTGATTCATGTTGTGCTGCAATATTTCCCAACATTTGATGTATTTCCTTTGTACTGAAAAATATGGACTGTGAGGTTAAGCTGCTATGGTGCATGTTGTCACTAGAGGACAGCATCTTCCTCTATAATAAAATTCACCAGGCCAAAGGAAACACCCTTTCAGATTACTTTCTTCTTTTCCACATAGTCTCTGTTTGGATGTGCACATTAAAACATAAAATAGATTAGAAGCTGGGTCATTAAAAATACCTCTTTTCCAAAATGTCTTCATTTTTTTTATCTCTTTAGAAAACATATGATGCTTTATCTTAGGGTTAGCAGGGGTTGAGTGCATTGTTTATTTTCCTTTCTTCAGCTTGTTCACCATAATGATTAAAATCACAATCATATATCATTTTTATTTTTGGTGTCTATATACGCCAGGATCCGGAGTCATGGATGATCCTGTTGCTGTGGTCCTGAGTCCTGGATCTCGAGCCCTGGATCTTGAGTCGTGGCTATGGTCCTGGATCATAGGTCCTGGATGGATATCCTCGTGGATTCATCTTCCTATTATACACACATGCATTTCCAAACATTTGGACTACCTATGTTGCAAATGTATTATCTTTTCAATTTACACACGGCATCTATTGCACGTATGTCCGTCCTGGGAGAGGGATCCCTCCTCTGTTGCTCTCCCTGAGGTTTCTCCCATTTTTCCCTTTAAACTGTGGGTTTTCTCCGGAAGTTTTTCCTTGTACGATGTGAGGGTCTAAGGACAGAGGGTGTCGTATTGTCATACTGATATTCTGTACAAACTGTGAAGTCCACTGAGACAAAGGTAACATTTGTGATATTGGGCTATATAAATAAACATTGATTGATTGATTGATTGATTGATAGATTGATTGATTGATTGATTTGAAAGATTTCCATGCATTGTTCCACGATGGGATATGCTATTTTTTATTTATTTATTACAAAACTAGGGTGTGTCACATACAGAAAATAAATGTGAAAGGTGGGTTGACAGAGTAACACCCACACTTTTACTTGATGGATGAAAAGGTTAGATAAAACTGTTGGCCCTTGAGGTTTTCTTTTATGAATACAGAGACATCCGATGTAATTATCCTTTTGTGCTACTACACTGGGATGAGCATCAACATGAAAGACTTGCTTTGATGTCAAAGGAAACAAAGGAGGGTGATAGTGCTGTAGGTACTGTATGTTGGTTATGAAAGAGGCTAAAAACATTTACAATCATAGACTATGGATAAGTAATTGGATTGAAGGCATCATACCAAAGAAACACATACCCCCAGCAAAAAAATATATAAAGTCTGCATCAATTACTGCTCAAATCTCATGTCAGCTGACCTGATTTCGAAACAGGCTTAATTTCTGAATGCTTGATGGTTTTTAATGAGCTGTCTGTGTAATATTTCCATCCTATCACAAGGGGGCGATGTTGGACTCAGTTTGGAAATCTGTGACCCCTTTAAATCATAATTTCAATTAAATAAAGCCTCGTTCAACCGTTCCACCAATTCAGTTATCGTCAGCATTTAAAGAGTCACACGACAACGGTTAGCATGGCCTTTGTCTGAATCGCGCAATTTCACAACACAGCATCCCTGTCCGTCTGTCGACCTGTTTTGTCAGACTTCAAGGCAAGTAAGGTTTGGGATAAACCAACACGTTCCCGGCCCATAAATAAGCCCCCTGTCTCCTGCTTTGAAATGAGATCTAAAAAACCAGAGCCGCACTCTGTAATTAAAGAGGCCCACAGATGCATGCTCCCACACACACACACACACACACACACACACACACACACACACACACACACACACACACACACACACGCACACACACACACACACACACACACACACACACCACACCACACACACACACACACACACACACACACACCACACACCACACACAACACACACACACACGCACATGCACACAACACAGAGAACCCACAAATCCATGCACACAAATGACAGAAGACTATAGATCAAAGAAATAACACAATTCAGTAGTTTGTGTATTTACAACACCCCCACTTCCAAAAATATGACAGTAGCAAGTGTTGTCCTTATTCCCCCTTTGTTTATGGTGAACTGATGCCGCTTGATACCGCTGAATGCCATGAAGGCTGCCTCTCCATATATTATTGGCACACCCATTGGTTTCTCTGTGTGTGAATGAACTGGCTGTCATTTTATATCTATGTGCTTTTTTCAGTAATGTGTCACATGATCAGAGAGTCAGCCCTAGCCAGCCTTTATCATGCTAATGTTTTTCAATTTCCCCCCACAAAGAGCGTACATAGCTCATACAAAAGATGGCTTCAGACGGGGCCTGTAACTCTCCGTCTCTGTCTCTCTCCTCAAACACACTACTCTGACAGAGTGCTGTTTCAATCACCGTCCAGATACAGTAATGTCTTGTCTGCACACATTGACGCATTGCGGATTCAGACACATACAACCCAAGAAACTCACTTGCAGGGTTACATGTACTCAAACACGATTCTGCAAACACACACTAACACACAAATGCACACGCTCATACTCATCCTCACAGCTGGTCGCCCCCTCTGAATGCGGTGCAAGTAGATCTTATCACTGGTACTTATGTGCAGACACACACACACCACACACACACACACACACCACACACACACACCACACACAACACACAGACACACACACACACACACACACCACACACAAACGCAGTACAGCGCAACAGAACAAGGCCTTTCCATATCCAATTGTCACTACACATGTTATTTTCTTGTTATTTTTTTTCTTTCTTTCCCTCCATCTCTCTTTCTTTCTCTCTCAATTGCTCTATCTCTCCTATCTCAGCTGGCTTTCCTTGTTTAAAATCCCCAAATAACCACCTCCTCTCAGCACGTTAACAAAGAAGCCCAATCAAGAGATCCATTTTTTTTTTTATTCTGTCTCTTTCACTCATTATCCACTCTTTCTTTTTCCGACCAACAAACAACATTTACACATTTTATTCTAGCTTGCATTCATCCTTTCCACCACCACGAGTACACAGGCAATTTATTAAAACATTATTGAGGCAATTAGAGCTATTGCGGCTCACATTGCAAAGCACTGACCAAGTAAGTGAAGTTTTGGAATCTGTTAGTATTGGGAATAGAGTACGATGATATTCATGTTCTGCATGAGTAAGCATTGATATGTTTGCAATTTGTGTTGATTTTGGCATCGTTAAAGGTCTTTGTTAGTATGTAATGCGTTGTATTAAAAACTGAGATGCCCACCCTTGGGAAATAGCTCTTTCATGTTAACCAAATGATTGATAAAAATACATTTAAAAGGATAACAACTTCTCTCTTGGAGATACTCAGCCACGCAATGTATGTGATCTATTTGTTTTAAAATAGACACACAGATTGTGTTTTATACATCAGATTGGAAAGTTGAAGGACAGTTTTGCATACAGCCCTCTGACAGTGGACCTAGTTTGCATCCTTTGTTGTTTAATAACAGACACACACAATTACACAGATGCACACCTACATATGCCGAATCCCCCTCCCCCTTTGTATAATCAACACATGAAGCATATAATTCTCCATGTAGGAGCCGTTTAAGGGGGCATTATGGGCCATTTTAAAATCTCATTAGCAGGGCAGCTGCACTTTGCACCCCTAGCTGGTGATTGGGGCTCTCTTTTTGTTTTGGCATTAGTATTAGGGGCCTGTGCCGAAACCTTGTCCCCCCACCCACCTCCTTCCACAACATCCATCTCCAAAAAAGACATAGTAACATGCTCAATATCAAACACCGGGGCCAATGACATGTTTTTTCACTGCATCGTACTGGATTTATCCCTCAGGAGGAAACTCAGATGTGATGTTTTATAATCAGTGTGAACAGCAAAAACATGTGACTTAACACTTGAATGCCTAAATAAAAATGTGTCGGCACAGAAAATGATCCAACAGTCATCATTTGGACAGCTATACTTGGCATGGAATTTAGGCAGAACAAGAGACACTAATAAGGAAATGGATCAATTAAATATCACATAAAGACACATAACATATCCATACTGGGTAACCGCGTATGGATATGGTAACGTAGTTGTTAGATTTTTTTTTTGCGTTCAGATAATATATGCAAATAAATACAAAGTAATTACATTCATGTTGTTGTAATCTAGGCTTCAGTTTGTTGTTCCATCTGTGAGATTCCCATAGTGCAGTAGCAGCAGTTGCTCCTATGCCAACTGTTAATGATATGTGTATTCTGAGGGTTTATTCATTAAGCTATGTGACTAAATCAAAAAATCGCACCCATAATGTTAGTGAGAGCATCCCCTCTGTTTTATAATGACACACATATGCAGTTTCTCACACAGCTAAATACAATTAGTCAGAGCGAAAGGAGTTCACTTTCCAGGGGGAAGAGAGGCTACTAAAGGCAGTCATTTTTGCTATCATCAATTTTTTAACACAAGCTTCATATTTCTGTTTCTTTTTATTCTCCAAAAAACTGTTTAATACAAAGGAGTGTTTGAGATGCATGTTATGTGTAGATGTATTTTGTTAAGAAATGTATTTGACTACAAAAGATAGTTGATTTTTCACCAGATAGATGGATCACTTTTAGCAAAATAACTGATTGCAATACATGATGTTAGGTAGACAAGTGCAAACGTTGCTTTTCCAAATAGTTATGCAACAAAAATCAAAAACTTAAACTATGACTACTGTTCTTCTGTTATGTTTGCTATATTTGAACCATGTTGCAGTTTCCAGCTGGACACTGGTTTTTTTTCGAGCAATGCTACAAGGAAGCCGATAAGAAAAAAAGGTGTGTGAAAATAATAATTTCACACCTTGTCAACAAGCACTCAGCCAGTTCCCTTCATTAAATTCCAGAGAGAGAACTTCGTGGCTTCCTTTAGCTTGCTTTTTCCCGGTAGGAGCTTTGTATAGGCCACAGACAAACTTGAAGTGCCGAAGCATGGTAAGGGTAAAACATAGATGGATGGTACTGTGCACAGTTTGGGCATACTTCTGGCACTCTGTCATACAATATGCACTAAAGGGTAAAGTAAAAATGCCAAGTGGGATGGACAAAAAAAAACCATCACTGTTGAAATAATTCAGTAAAGTGTTGAATTTAGCAGTGAGTTATTTTTAAACTGGAAAAAACCATCACAGCCTGTACTTTAAAGAAGAAGGTCATGCAAGGCAAGATGGGGAGGTGCCATGAATGAGGTTCTAGGAGATGTGGAGCTGTCTTTTCTCCCTCCGTTTCCTTTCTTCACTTCCTCCAGTTTGTTAGAATCTGCTTTTTAGAATCTATGTTGATTTGCTGCTTGTAAAAATGCCAAAATTAGAGTTAATGGATACAATTTTCAGCAAGTGGCTATTTTAAGAATTGTGAGCCGTCACTAAATCAGTCTGTTTTTTGGCAAAAAATGGGATGTGTATTTGTGTTTTCTCAGTGCGGTTATGAATTAATATTGCTCTCGTGGTTGCTACTAGCAGGCTCTGGCAAAAGTATGCAAATAATGGTTTTTAAATCCATTTATTGTACTGAGACCTTGAAGAGATCATTCAGTCAGTGGAAACAAAGTCATGAATTTTCGAACTCTTGATATCGCATCTGATAGAAACTATTTTACTAAACTACAACTCAAAAGCGGAGGATTATGCTACTGGTTGAACAAGTGAAAGATATGCGGGAGGGTGTCCATGCATTCAAATTGGTCATAAAAATGGCCAGGATATTTGATCTAATAAATTGGACGTTCATTATTCATATTCATAGATGTTGTTTTTATTCAAATAATACTTAGTTTGCTTTAAAGATGCTTACAGTTTATATGGACTTAATTTCTACTTAAAAACCACCTACAGTAGTGTATCTCCTTTTCCTGCTAATTTACAGCATGGCCCTTGCCATGTTGAATGCAAAAAGAGAGAGACCAAGGAGAACATCAGATATCTGTGTGGCTGCATCCTCCCTACACCAGATCCAGCCAGATCCTCAGATAGACGTGAGGCTGACGGCGAGAGTATACGCTCCAGACAGGATATTAGAATAGACGTTTCCTTCTTCCGTACGCCACAGGCAGGGCCCTCTCCCACTTGTCTTTTCTGTAGAAAGACACATTGAAAAGATAAAGAACGTGAGTGGGGCTGACAAGGCTGCTGGAGCCATAGTCTCCTTTGCTGTTTGAATCTTGAGACGGATTCTGATTTGATCCTGAGAGGATGATTGTTGATGGGGGCTTCTTTGGTATGTGGACAGCAGATGGCAGGGGATGATGCCGATCTTTATATCTAAGGTGGTAGGAATCCAGGTTGGTCGTATTTGCCTCGTTTTAATTTAACATTTATTTATAGCCATGTAGCTTGGAGATAAATCTTTCTATTTCATGGAGAGCGGGGTCAGAGAGCCACCTCATGATACATTTATGGCTGTGGAAAAAACAACAAGCGACAAAATGAAAAAGTATTTTTGAAACCAAAACGTGACGCAAAGACGAAAAGGCAACATTTGTGACACAGCGCAAGGGTTAAGAGTGACACTTTTCTTTGGGCGTCTAATATCTACAGACATTGTTTGTCCTCAGATTCTTGCGAGGACAGGATTAAACATGGCTCTTGCCATTTATTTTGCCGTAGATGAATGTGGCAATAAAGCAGAAAGACTGTGTTTGAATTACTGTTCTTGCTATTTTAGCAAGTTTTTCAAAGAGATCACAAGAGTTGAAGGTGAAAGAAAATGTATCGTTTTTTATCCAAATAGTAGATACATCATAGATACTACATCGTGTAGTGCACAGGTTTTTACCCACTTGTAAGTTTGCATTATAAAACAAAATATTAACATATAATTACTGCAGGCATGTGTCCTTTTAACAAAAACTGAACGGTACATTTTCATCTTAAACAGCAAAACAGACCTTTATTCAGGGTGGGTTATTTTCAGGACCTCTTCACTCATTTAAAGTTATAATATAGGACAATGTCATTACTATGTAAATAAGCAAAAAAGTGGACTTGCATGGTTGGCTTCGTGAGAACACCTGCATGTTTCTATAACTGTCTATAACCTCTGCTGAAAGAAATATTTAAGAAAACCAGTTAAACGATATAATGAACTGTGCATCATTCATGGGTTGATTGGCAGCATTCAACACAGTCTCACTCCCTGATAGTCAAATAGCGACGCTTGGTCAGGGTCCTTTGAGTCTCCTTCAGCTTCATAAATGGACGCGATGAGCTTTCAAACGATTGCAATGTATTCCCATCGGCGGCGGTATTTGAACGCTCAGGGAAGCACCGCATCGGTCCATGTTGGCAGCAGTTAAAGGCAATGTGAGCGTCCATTCCCATTGGATAATGGAGAATTGTACACCCGGAAGTAAGTATTCTCCTTACTGTCGATTGATTTTACAGTGATATCTGCAACTACTCATCAACTCAAAAACACTAGATTATCCTTGTTAATTACACACATTGATTGGTTTAAATTGGTGTACATGCTTTTGTATTTTTCGATTCGGAGAAAACAAATATTTTTTCGGAGTTTAGATGGCCGAAGACACTACACTACCCATAATCCTCAGCTATCGTTTAGAGACTACACCAGCCGCTTTGGTTTTATCCACATTATCTTTATTATAACGTGACCTCATTAACATGTTAAAGTGGATCCATATGTGCTTGTCGTGCCTGTGCATGTGAACTGACACATAATTACTAGCAGGCGAGCGTGAATAGGACAAGTGAAGCGTAACGCGGCGGTCAACATCCTGCAACATATGTCCTGGTCGTCGTTAGGCTTTGAGCAGAACACCTCAGTGATTCCAGTACAAAGAGCTGAACCAGATTAATTTATTTTTATGTATGTTCAAAATGATTTAGGCTCTCCAGTTTGTGGGGACACTGCATACTGTATGTTACATTTTAGGGCTCTTTGTGTGGTGCCGGTATGTCAGGAATGGCTTTAGCTGGCTGTAAATCTGGAGTTGAGCTTCGCAGGATGGGCCCGGCCAGGAGATAATAGACATATGGGATTACTATCTGTCGGATATAGCACAGACTATAGTGCACAAGTATAAACAGAGTGGATTTATGTTAGAGAGTTTGAATATACGGTAGAGCACAGTCGCAACTGGCCTCTTTTTTCAAAGTCCTCCTCTTTCTTTCTCTTTATCCCAATGCCTATGTACAGTAATGTGAATTTGGTAATTGCCTGATACACTGGGAGTTTAATGGGAAAAAAAAAATCGGGAAAAAGGCAATCACCAGTTGCAGGCTATTGCTTTCAGCACAGATTATTTCAGTGAGTGAGTGCAACAAAATTGGATCATTATAGAGTGGGTTTTATAATGCGGGAATGACCGAGAGCATTAGAAGGAGTTGGCATGACGCTTTCTATTTAACTATTTCATTCATCAGTCCAGGGTTTAGAGTCCTTTCCACAAGTTAAGTTAGACATAGGCATATATTTTAAGTTATAATATTGAAAAGGATGTAAATAGAAAAGGGGAAAGAAAGTGAGAGAGAAGATAGAGGCAGTTAAAAGGGAATAGATAGGAAAAAATCAATCTATTATTAGTATTGTTTAGATGTTAAATAATGATCACTTAGATTGGCTTTCAAAAACTATAGGTTACTTACGTAACCCCAGTTCTCAGAGTAACATGAAGTGAGATGTCTCACTATGGGATGCGCCTCATCGCGGAGCAAACAGAAGCATTAATCTCATTACCCAATCCTGATTGGCTGGTGATCTTGACGTCAGCGTCAGGGAATTCACCCCCTATAAGTAGCTTGCGCCACGACGCATGCGTCATATCAAAATAAAGCACCTCTTCTCGCTTCACCATAGCAAGGAGGGCCGTCTGGTGAGACATCTCATTTCATGTTACTCTGAGAACTGGGGTTACATAAGTAACCTATAGTTCTCATTCATAACACTCCGTTCGATGTCTCACTATGGGAAATTGTAGCTCCCGTATTGTCAGACGAGCTTGTCTCGAAAATCACCAAACCAACCAGAACTTAACAGGTAGAGCTCTGACTCAACCAGGTGCCCAGCACTGCTTGAGTCCACACTGGGAAAGCAGAACGCCAGCCTGTTAAGAGGCGGACAAAAGTGAGCGCGAGGACCAGCTCGCCGCTGCACCAATGTCTTGGATGGGAGACATCCTGGACAGAGCCCAGGATGCAGCCAGAACCCTGAGTCGAAAGAGCTTGCGGACCCGAGGGTGCCTGCGAGTCTGACTCGTATGAGCCCCAAAGCAATTGCTTCCACAAACCAGTGGGAGAGCCGTTGCTTAGTAACAGGCTTGCCCTTATAAGGGTTAGCCCAGGACACAAGGGGTTGGTCATTATGACGAAGCACCCTTGATCTGTCCCTGTACGTGCGTAAAGCACGGGCTAGACAACGGCAAATCCGGCCGCTGTTCCCCGGAGGAATACAGTGGCGGGGAGGATGCCTCAATGTCAAAATGTGGTACCTGAACCAACCACCTTAAGATAAAGGCAGGGTTGGGCTTCAACCACACTCTGTTTGCCCTGGGGCGAACTGAGTGCATGAAGACTGTACAGATAGTGCATGAGTGCCACTGGCTCGCTTGGCAGCTGCCAGGGTCAGCTTCAATGTCACACTGTATTCAGATTGTACCACTCACCGGGCCAGGCCCATAGAGCCAAGCGCTCTGGGTGTGGGTGAAAGATCGCCCCCCCCCCCGCTTGAGACAGTATGCCCTGCGTAGTGGGAGCTGCCATGGCTGCCCGCACAGCAGCTGATATATCTCCGCTAGCCAGTACATAGCTGGCCAGTGCGGAGCTATCAGGATAAGTGTGTGGCGTTGCTCTCTCACTCTGGCCAGAGTTGGGGGTATCAGAGCCGCGGTGGGAACGCGTACAGAAAGCCTGGGGGCCCATCGTGTGCGAGTGCATCCACGCCTAACGGTGCATTTTGATCGCGCATTCGAAAAGAACAGCTGACACTGAGCATTGTCTTTCGATGCGAACAGATCCACCACGGCTCTGCCGTAACGCACCCACAGCTGGCTCACAATCCTGGATGTAGAGTCCAGTCTGCATAAAGTGGTATACCTCTGGACAGTAGATCTGCCCCGAGGTTCATCACTCCCGGTACGTTCGTCGCTCCTCAGAGAGAGGAGACGTCTACCGCTCCATAGGATCAGTTTGCGCGCCAGTGTGGTGTAACTGGAGAGAACGCAAACCCCCTTGGGCGGTCAATATACATTTTGTGGTCGTATTGTCTGTCCTCACGAGGACGTGATGTCCCCTGAGGAAAAGCAAAGCGTTTTAGGGTGAGAAACACCGCTAAAAGCTCCGGGTAATTTATGTGCGCCCGCTGGAGGTCTCTGCTCCAGAGACCCCTCACCGGGCGACCTTCATAAATACCATCCCCAACCTGTCAGACATGCGTCCGTGGTGACCACTTTCCTGAAAGGACAGCACCCATAGGCACACCTCGTAACTAGAAAAGTCGGGTGCAGCCAGTGGCGCAGTGCCATTACGCATTTTCACAGTAACCATCACTCTCCGCGCGCCATGGAAAGAGCGAGACAAGCTCTGAAAGCTTTCACTCTTTCCGCTGACAAGCGAGCTGAAAAGGGCACCGAGTTCAGGCGTAAACCCAGGAAGAGTATAGTCTGCGCGGGGGCACAACATGCTCTTCTCTGTGTTGATTATGAAACCCAGGGTGAGCAGGTGCTTTACGAGGACATTTGGTCTGCTCCGACTGTGCGAGAAGCAGCCAGTCGTCCAGGTAGGTCGCCAGGCGAATACCCTGTTGTCTTAACGGGGTACATCGTACAAACACCCTTGGACTGAGAGACAGACCGAAGGGGAGTACTCTTTATTCATAACAGATCCCCTGAAATGCGAATCTCAGATATTTCCTGTGTGGGTAATATACTGGGATGTGAAATACGCATCTTTCAGGTCGACTGATGTAAACCAGTCGTCTTGTCGCACGAGCCGCAGCAGAGATGTGTGAGTGAGCATTCTGAACTTATATCTTTTTAGATATTTGTTCAGAGCCCTCAAATCAAGTATTGGCCGAATTCCATTCCCTCCCCGTTTGGGGAACGAGGAAGTACTTGGAATAGAAGCCGCCCTGACTCTGCTCGGCGGGTACAATAGATATAGCCCTCTTTTCTAGGAGCGAGAGAATCTTCTCTCCAGAATATGGGCTGACTCTCCTCGGGCCTGCGAATGCAGAATGCCTGAGAAGCGAGGGGGGGTGACGGTGACTTGGAGTCTGTAGCTCCGTGTAACTGTCTTGAGAAACCCAAGCAGATGTCGTGAGCATCTCCCGCTGTATGCTCCTTAGAGCCAGCTGAGATGTCACGTCTCTTCCCCTCTGAGTCTCTATTTGTTGTGTTATGGGGCCCTCCAGTGTCTGAGCACTGTGGGTGCCCCATTTCGACAATCCCCACCGACACAGCGCATGCGTGTGGCGGTGGTGCCCTTACGGCTCCAGCCGGCACTGCGCATGCGCCGTGACGGTGGTGCCTTCACAACCCCAGCCGGCACTGCGCATGCGCGTGACGGTGGTGCCTTTACAGCTCCAGCCGGCACTGCGCATGTGCGTGACGGTGGTGCCTTCACGACCCCAGCCGGCGACTGCGCATGCGCGTGACGGTGGTGCCTTTACAGCTCCAGCCGGCACTGCGCATGTGCGTGACTGTGGTGCCTTCAGACACCCCAGCCGGACGACTGCGCAATTCGCGTGACGGTGGTGCCTTTACAGCTCCAGCCGGCACTGCGCATGTGCGTGACGGTGGTGCCTTCACGACCCCAGCCGGCACTTGCGCATGCGCGTGACGGTGGGTGCCTTTACAGCCCCAGCCGGCACTAGCGCATGCGCGTGACGGTGGTGCCTTCACAGACCCGTCAATTGTCCGCCCTTTGAGAGAGGCCGTAGCTGCTCTCAGAAGGGGGAACATTTACGGACTGTTTATTGTTTTTATTGTTTTTCTTTTCATTTTTTCGAGCTGCGCCTTGGCTCGAAGCCTGGATGCGTCAGCGGAAAATGTTTTATGACAGAAAAATCAATAAGTGTGTGACATGTGTTTATGCGGACTTGAGGATGGTGTTGAGGCATTTCTCGAGGCGGCGGGAACACATTTAGAGCTGGGGAACCGTAGACTTCCAGCTCTGTCACAGAGGGGAGAAGGAGGGGCTGTCACGCCGCTCCGCTTCTTCTTCCTCGACTGCTGGCCAAAATTCTGGGTTGGCTGTGCCTGGGCTGCAGCCGGAACCGGAGATGTTGTAGGCCAGCTCAGCTCTCCCTCGTACCCAGCCTGGGCTGGGGACTCGGGCGGGACTGCGACCTCTGCGTTTTCGGTATTTTGAACCAAGCAGGGTTCGGGACAGCTTGGACGAAGGGCTGGGCCGCTGCGAAGGCAGCGGCTGGGCCCTTCGAGGGAGGCAGAGGTGGAGGGCCTCGTCCTCCTTCTTTTCGACTCGCATCTCCTCTGCATGGAGGCAAGAGCGGAGCCGAAAATCCCCTCGAGAACAATGGGCAATGTCAAGCACATCCTCCTTTTCCCGGTCTGGGAGGTTGGTGAGGTTGACCATCTAGCTCTTTCCTGCACCACCATGATCCCCATTGTTTTGCCCGTGGCCTGGACGGCGCAGCGTTGGACACGGAGACAAATATCTGTGACCGCGGCCAACTCATCCAGAACGGCCGGTCCAGGATTACTCAACATATCCTCACAGAGCTCCGCTTGGTATGCGGTTAGCAGTGAGGAAACGTTCAGAGCCCTGGCGGACAACACTGCGGCTCTGTAGGACCGTTCAGTCATGGTCGACTGGAAACGGTCCACCTTCGCTGGCAGCGTGGGGTTCCTGCTTGGTGACGGGCCCATCCTCGGTAGGAGGTGGGCTGCCACCAGCAGTTCCATCGGCGGTATGCGGAGCAGGCCGAGCCTCTGCGGGCGAGACCATGGTGAGGTCTCGCCGGAGCTCCCGCCTGGTGAGGCGTGGGCTCCGTTCCCGCGTCTCTGCCGCCACCGGGTCCCGTCCTGACACGGCGTGGGATCCCGGTTCCGCAGCTGCCGCTGTTAGTGAGCCCCAGACCGACACAGTGAGGGGCTCAGTCTCTGCGGCGGACGCCCCCGTGTCTTGATTGCCAAACGGCGAATCAGGGGACATGAGGGAGTCCTGTTCCAACAAGCTAGCTTGGTGTGCTAGCCGTCGGTGGAGGCTCTTTCGGGTAAAACGGGCACAAAGCCCGCACGAGCCGGGGTTGTCGATAGCCTCCTGGGCGTGTTCCAGCCCGAGGCAGGACGAGCAGACCTGGTGTGAGTCTGTTTCTGCTATCTTCAACCCGCAGCCGCATGACCGAGCCTCCGAGTCCCTGACTCCTCTGGTGTGAGGGCGAGAGGCGTCCATTTTGTTCGCCTCGTGGCGTGGAGAGGACCAGCTCGTAACAGGTACGTCGTTGAGAGAAAAGTGTTACCAACCCGTCCTTAATCCGGAGAAAAAGGGACGGTGTGGGTCCTTTGTTCTCAAAGAATATTGACTGGTGTGTCAATATACTTCTAATCCTTTTCTCCTCCGTGAGAGAGAAAAAGAAAAGCGTCCTTGCTACCGTGGTGTCGGTAGTAAGGGGAAGCTAGCTTGAGAAAAAATCAAAACCTTACCTTACTTTCCGGGGAAAGAAACGGCGAGGTCGATTTCAATACTAACTGGCGTTAGTATTACCGTCTTCCTGCGAAGCAGAAGGAGTAGCCGGCGAGCGCCCGTCGACCGAAATGGTTATATTTGGGTTCAGTCTGTGGACCGTTAAGCTTGTCCGGCTACTATAGAGATGTGCTCTGAAGCGAGAAGAGGTGTTTGAATGACGCATGCGTCGTGGCGCAAGCTACTTATAGGGGGTGAATTCCCTGACGCTGACGTCAAGATCACCAGCCAATCAGGATTGGCGTAATGAGATTGATGCTTCTGTTTGCTTCGCGATGAGGCGCATCCCATAGTGAGACATCGAACGGAGTGTTATGAATGAGAACTAACGGCGCTGTAAGTATCCGTGCATCTTACTCTGAGGGTGCTTCTCATGTTCTCGCTCTCTAACTCACGCGAGAACAGCATAACGAGACGTGAGCTTGGACTTCAAAATAAAAGACTAAATATTGCACGCATGAAATATTACAACAATCAGTGGCGAGCCGTCAGGGCCCTCTAGGCCCTCTGTGAGGGCCTAAGATATTCTACAAAATAATATTTAAAAACATTAAAAAAAATAATATATTTTTATATATTTTTAATAATTATTTTTATATTTTTTTAAGTTATATTTTCATTAGTTTTATCAAAATAACTTGATTTAATTGTATTTAAAATAACATGTCCAAAGAAATAAATACTTCAAATCTGCCTATTCAGTTTATGTTGGAATGTGAAGGGTTAAATGAAAGAAGCTCGTCTCTGCGAGTTACTGTGAAGAGAGGAGCTGTTGGACGTCCAGGCGGTCCAGCTATGAATTCACAGAGGGCCCAGCTATAGTAACTGAACGAGAGAGTAATGTCAAATGACAGTACAATTGACCAATCATATCTTCCCTCTAAATGGGTGGGTGTTATTATCGCGGACTGTTATGACAAGTTCCGCCCGCTGTGAAACTTTTTCTTGTTTCCATAGCAACAACAACTTCCTGTCAACAGCGTTAACTCGCCTTCAAAATAAAAGCATGCCAAATTACACTTAAAGGGATAGTGGAAATCCGCGAATTTTGGGTTTAACTTATGTATTTTTATTAAAAAATAAGCATAATAAACAATTTTTTTTAATTTCATGCGCCTAGTTACATTTTATTTTCAATTTTACTGCGCCCTCTCAATGAAACGAAATACTTCGGGAATCGTTGGGAATCTTCGGGTGATGACGAGAGCATAGGAAGACGGGCACAAACAATGGCGGACATTCAATAGCATTTGCATGTGAATAGCCGACCTTTATTATGGTACCGAGTATATTGCCATAAATATGATGATTGATTATCAGTAAAAAATTCTACGTGACACAACGACATTGGATTAACCTTGAGATGCGTTTTTATTCCGTTGAACACAACTTTTGATCACAAATCAAAAAAGGTAAGACGTAATTATTGTAATATTTTTGGAACCGGATGTTGTTTACTTTCTCTTTTCTGGCTGATAGCTCCAGGAATTCGAGGTCTTCGCTCAATGCTAATTCAAAGACTTGGTATTACTCTTGTGTTTCTAGCTAACAATTGTTCTTATTGTCAGTTAGCGGAGTTTCTTACCTTTTAAAAGGGTATGAAACATTAATAGTTTCATAAATGTTAAGAAGCCCTGAGACATGTGAGAGAAAAAAAACTGTGGGAGGGGTCCACTGGGGGGACCTTCGGGCTTAACTGTTAACAATGATTAATATTTGTAAAGGCTACAGGTGATCTTAAGATGCGTGAGCTATGCTTAGGGACCTACCAGTCAAGATTATTTGTGCGTAGGGGTGCATCATCTGGCGCCTGGTCCTGGTCATCCTCGCCATTGCCATGCCGTGAACCATCACCTCGGGCTCGGGCTCGAACAAATAAGGACGTAATGGTCCATCGTCTGGCTCAATATTGTCACCATCGTCGCTTACTGAACCGGATTCAGATCAGTTCCTAAAACGACATTTTCGTAGGAAAGCCGAGAGGATGTTTCTGACTCTATCATCACTGGATACCTCGTACAATCTCTTCTTTGTCTGGTATATTTGCCCTTCCACGTTCATTCTGCATAGACGCCATGGTTTGTTATCGTATCGTCTTCCTAAGTTTTCGTCACTTCCGGTTTGGCTGAGTCGAACATTTCGTTTCTAAAAAACTTCGGGGAAGCTGCAATAAAGTGCTTCTAACATGCGTAAGGCAATTATTATATTTTTTTAATCAGGTGTGATTGTTTTGGTACGTAATTATGCTTGTATATAAGTTCAAACGAAACTATTTGAGGTTCCATTTCCACTATACCTTTAAGACATACAACTGCAACGAAAGTAACAAACACAATGCAATATCCTTTTCAATTTCAAAGAACACAAATAGGGTTATTTACAGGTGTTGTTTTGTGTGGTAGAGGGTCGCTTTCATTGATGCGTTTTGCACCCCGGGCCGTTGTTTTGATATTCCGCTGAAGTATACGCTGTGACGTAATAACTCGAGGGAATGGGTGGGGGTCAGAGGGCCTAGGTATAAAAGTCACGGCTCGCCACTGACAACAATAATAATCATTACACTTAGAAAATATATATTACAGTTAAATTATGAACATGTAAAGGCTGCACTTACATCAGGGCTGGACAAAGACAGGTTTTAACCCTGACTTAAAAACATTATCCCTTTTTAAAATCAAATGAACCCAAAGACCCCCTCAGGCCTGGTTTAACAAGCCATGGCAATTGGTGTGGTTTGGTACGGTATGGTTCCTATTTCCCATAAAGTACTTTGGAACATATGGGCCAGACTGAGTAGACAAAGTATGTCTATCCAATGGCAGCAGGGCCGTTCATAAACCCCAAACCCTTTCGATCTTTCCATCCAGAGAAGAGCTGGGAAACGTTCCCAGAGTTACGGTAGGTTGAGGCCGCTACTGATGACTTCACCCTGAGACAACCTAATTGGGGAACTGTCATTCCATTACAGCTAAATCCCCCTTAAATAAAGCTTTGACGTGGAATGGCTCTGGGAGTTATGGCCTCGTGGAAAACGCCTATTGGGATTTATTTTCATTAGTAAGTGTCAGAGGACGTATAAAAAAATGGGGAGGGGGGTCTGCGGAGGGGGAAGTGTGGATCTGTGAATGGGTAATCACATCTGCAATGCCTGGCCCTGCCACCTAATACTCACAGCAGGCGCCAAGGTAAACACAGCTGTGAAATATCCTGAGCAACTGCACAAATAAAAATGGGTGCAGGGCGATTGCTGGGCTTTTTTCTCCTTCAGCCCTCCGCTTGTCTGTCAGTTGTGTCAGTGTGTCTGCCTACCCATCTTTCCCAAAGGGGCACAAACAGCGCTAACAATCACCAACAGAATGCAGTCACTGTGTACGAATGAAAGACGGCAGCAAATCAAGATGGATGACAAACAAAATGACAACATGAATGCTTTGGAGGTATTGTAGATTTGGCTTCATCCATCCATCCACATTTACTCTCAATTTGGACAGGCTGTTCTGTTTGGAGCACTGTGCTGCTTAAAAGTGTGTGTAACAGTCCATTAATGTGAAGGGAATACAATGTTCTATTTATAAATCTGTAAATCACAAAATTGACCTTAAATGTTTGGTGAAGGTCAGAAGTACTAAGCCATATCTATCAAATGTTTCCTTTTTTTATATTTACTTACACAACAATTTAAACAATAAATGACTGCACATTATGTCTCAGACAATTAACTGCTGCAAGAACATTTGAAAACATTAATTAGTCACTGAAACATCTATATTTTTACTGGTCACAATAATGTAATATTTCATGACTTGAACCAATGATGTCATTGATAATGTGAATCATAATCTTGCCTGAAAAATGTAATTGCAAATTTTGATACTCTTCGCTTTGATATTCAACTATCAGATTGAATCATCAGGTTTAATATGTGTTCTGTCAGGGTTGAGTGAAACAGGCAGGACCCAAATTTAGATTTACATAGAATATACCTTTATTTCAAGGCTAATGTAACAACAGAACTCTTCCCAGTGAACACAGTCAAGACAAACAAGGATCTCACAAAGACTAACAGGAAAAAACTAACCTAAATGCACACAGGGATAATCAAAGAAACAAGAGACAGGTAAGGAGGGAGGAGAAAACACAGGGGCACCAGGTGAACACAATCAGGAAATCAGACACAGGAGGGCAAACCCAGAGACAGGAATCAACAGACAAGACAGGGGGTGAACCCTTTTCAAAATAAAACAGGAAACCAGAGACAGACCAAACACAACACAGACAGACCGTGACATTACCCCCCCCCCCCCCCAAAGTCAGGCTTTCAAAGAGAAAAGAAAGGAGAGAAAGACAAGAGAGAGGGACTAAAGGGCGACAGTATGTCGCCCAGTTTTCAAAAGAAAAGGTGAGTGTGGTCCATGAGTGGCGGTAGTGGTAGTGGTGGTAGTCTGTTAGCTAAGCGTAGTCCATTGTAAATAATCATTTTAATGTTTTGCTGACATTAAAGGTGGGGTAGGTAAGTTTGAGAAACCGGCTCGAGATACACTTGTTGTTATATTCCATGGAATGCTCTTAACATCCCGATAGCAATGAATATCTTGAGTGCTTTGACAAAAAATCCATAAAAAAATGTCATCTGTGGAAGCCGTGGTCCTGTAAAAAGCATGACCAATCATCTGAGCCGGCCCGGCTAAAATAACTGGATGGCCTACCTGCCTGTCAGCCTTATCTGTGCACTAATCTCGTGCCCTCATTGGTCATGTGCGCGTTCGTGTGTGTTGGAGGAGGGGCTCTGTAAGGGGCCTAGACTACTACAACTCCTCCTGGCTGGTCTACCTGCATGTGCCATCCGACCTCTGCAGCTCACCCAGAATGCAGCGGCTCGTCTGGTCTTCAACCTTCCTAAATTTTCCCACACCCACTCAATCAATCAATCAATGTTTATTTATATAGCCCAATATCACAAATGTTACATTTATCTCAGTGGACTTTACAGTTTGTACAAAATATCAGTATGACAATACGACACCCTCTGTCCTTAGACCCTCACATCGTACAAGGAAAAACTTCCGAAGAAAACCCACAGTTTAAAGGGAAAAATGGGAGAAAACCTCAGGGAGAGCAACAGAGGAGGGATCCCTCTCCAGGACGGACAGACGTGCAATAGATGCCGTGTGTAAATTGAAAAGATAATACATTTGCAACATAGGTAGTCCAAATGTTTGGAAATGCATGTGTGTATAATAGGAAGATGAATCCACGAGGATATCCATCCAGGACCTATGATCCAGGACCACAGCCACGACTCAAGATCCAGGGCTCGCGATCCAGGACAGAGGAGCGCAGGATCATCCATGACTCCGGATCCCGGCGTATATAGACACCAAAAAGAAAGACATTTGAGGAAGCTGGTTTAATCGGAACATGAGAGTATACAGGTCTAGACAGAGAGAAGGAAGAAGTAAGATGTCCCCCGACAAACTAAGCCTATATCAGCAAAACTAGGGCTGAATCTAATCAGCCCTAACTATAAGCTTTATCAAAAAGGAAGGTCTTAAGCGGCACTCTTAAAAACGGATAGGGTGTCTGCCGCCCGAACACAAACTGGAAGCTGATTCCACAAATGTGGAGCTTGATAAGAAAAGGCTCTGGCTCCCATTGGTACTTTTAGAGGACTCTAGGAACAACCAACAACCCTGCATTCTTGGAACGCAATGCCCTAGTAGGACAGTAGGGTATAATGAGTTATTTAAGGTAAGATGGCGCCTGCCCATTAAGGGCTTTGTAGGCGAGAAGAAGAATTTTAATTCTATCTCCGCTCCTCCGCTCCCTTCACTGGCTTCCGGTAACTGCTAGAATCCACTTCAGACACTGGTACTTGCGTACCATGCTGCGAATGGATCTGGCCCTTCGTACATCCAGGACATGGTTAAACTGTACACCCCCAGCGCGTGCACTACGCTCTGTATCAGCCCAAACGACTCGCTGCACCCCTCGCTGCGAGGGGGACCCAAGTTCCCATCAGCAAAAACACGTGGGTTTTGCTATCCTGGCTCCAAGATGGTGGAATGAGCCTCCCCATTGACATCAGGACAGCAGATAGCTTGCACATCTTCCGGCGCAGACTGAAAACTCATCTCTTTCGACTCCACTTCGAGCGATAGAATTATTAACAAAAGCACTTATATACTAATAAAGGACTGGCTTATCTAAAGCCATTTGACTAGCACTTGAAATGTTTGGCTCTATGGAAACCTGATGTACTTCTATGATTCTGTTTTCTTCAAGGTTGTGTCTTCCTTGTCGAATGTACTTATTGTAAGTCGCTTTGGATAAAAGCGTCAGCTAAATACAATGTAATGTAAGGAAGTGGCAGATTTTCTCCGGTTGTGTATTTTCAAATTCTAGCGCACTCAAGCATGGTTTCTCCAAAATTACGAAATTAAATCATAAACACATAAATAAAGTACTCACATTTCCCTTTAAGTACTGTTAATATCTTCACAGCTGAGGTTTTTCATTTCACTCCTCTTTTAGCTGACATTTAATAAATGCAGGTACATTTTTAGCAGCTATTCATACTAAATCAGTTTGTCCCCTCCCCCTGGTGCCAGGACCAACAGATCCATCTTTAGGCTCCGCAGCCCTGTCCCCCCATAAGGCTTTGCAGTCTGCTATGCTGTTCATTGAAAGCAGTTGGCTAGAAAGCTGGACTTCAAGGACTTGATCAGTGACTTTGCCTGTAAGAAGGCTAGGCGCTGGGCTCTTGGTGAGTAAGGCTGAGCAAAGGCTTGTGATAACTGTTAAAGGGCAAGGCTATGGTAACGATATTGGATCATTTCCATTTCCGTTTTGTTGTCCGTTTACACTTTAATACCCGCTTATTTGTAGTTGGTATTTATATTTAATTAAAAAATCTGCTGCTTATGTTATTTTTTTTGTTATAGCATTTTATAAATGATAATATTGGTGTTAATGTTCACTTTATTTTAATTTAAGAGGTCATGTATATATTTAAGTTACATTTATTTTGATTTTTGAATGTTCCATTCAAAAATGTTATTAAAAAGGCATGTACACCATAAAAGATGACTATTGAGGTCTATTGTCAGGAATGTTAGTGTTATATCAAATAGTGAATTCTACTGCAGTAGAATGTTGCACGTCTGCAGTGTTATATTTCATCGCTCAGTGTCAGTAAATATTGTGCAGTTAGTATTGGACTACAAGATAGATGCAAGCCTGTACAGGTAGAGTTATTTAAAGCATAAATGAGTCGGTTGGGTTCTGAAGGGTGTGGTTACAGCATTGTGCTTGGTTGGCGTGGCCTGGGCCTGGTGGTGGGGCCCAATGTGATATCTTTTCATGGGGCCCAAAATCCCTGGGGGCGCCCCTGCCCGGCGGGACAGGTGTCGGCGGGACCCCCAACAGGACAGGGCACGGAGTTGGCAGGACTCCCAGCGGAACCCCCAACGGAACGTGACATGTTTGCTGTATATCCAGTAAGGCTTTACATTAACTCCCATAAGAATTGACACCTACTTAATTATAACCTTCCCACTCATCTACATCTTGAACTCTAACCCCAAACCTCAAATCCATAAGATTACTATATATATTAAATGATACATTGATTGATTGCTGATATCTGGGTAATGCAGTTAGTAGTTATAGCTTTACAACTAATGGGCCAATAGTGAAAGAAATAGAAGCAACAAAACAGCCAAAATCATTTGAAACACTGGTGGAATGTGTACATTAAGGTAGAGTCTATACCTTAATGTACACATTCCACCAGAAGCCCTTGGCTTGGCATGCAAAATTCTGCCCTTTGGTAAAAATAATCGGAGAATCCTGAGGTAGACTGTGCATTATGTTGGTTTTTTTGGGCCTGTCGGTTGGTCAAGATCAGGCTATTAATATGACCTTCCTATGATCTACCCTGCCAAAGAAGTTCAGCAAAAATTGGTCAGGCAATGAATAAAGTCTTCTGCAAATGCGAGTGTTAGCCTAACTGGTTCTGTCATTTATTTTTCACCCAAGTGTCGAGAATCGCCTGGAGGGGATTCAGGGCAGGTGTAGGAACATTGATTTTGTCATTGCTTTTACTTGTGTTCTTCTTGTCAAGAACATTGGAGGAAGCCAGGGAGTTTTTTTCCACTCAGACGTCATAGGCACCCAAAGCACCCACTGGACACATCCAGATGCAAACAGTATTTAACTGGCCAAGAAGAGATTCAGTTTGACCACATTCTAGCTCGGAAATATTTATATATATTCCCATGCCTTAAGAAAGTTCCATCTGGATCTCATTCAACAAAGGTTCTGACACAGAATAGTTGATAGAAACAGCTTGCACCTATGACCAAAGAGAACCAAAATATCCTTCGAAGATCCTTGTTATTGTTTGTTTCCCATTATTTTAGCATCTTATTTGTCCTTGCTTCCATTGCTAAAGTTTGAAGCAAGGCAGAAGAGTTGAACCTGCCACCCAATGAACAGAAGAGAAATGTCTTCAGCTGACAGTTATTGCGGAAATCCCTTTAGAGTCTCTGCTCAGCTCTTGATTTTCCATACATTTCTCTTCAACATGACTAGCACCACAGCAGCAATATATTCAGGGTACTATTGCACTTCTCGTTTTTACTAAATCAGCAATCATGTTCAATTGTGAATTTAGTTTTACATGTGGAACAAACGTACCTGATGATGCTTTGGACCTATTATTGTATATATTGTATTTATAAATATAAATACATTAATAGGAGATATAATCTGACATAAGTAGAGTTTTTGTAACAGACTGACCTTCAAAGCACAACACACTCTTACTATTCTGTATATGAGCCTGGGGTTTTTCCATTTGAGAAATATGCCTTTGCTTGAGCTGCTGCAGCAGATTAAATGACTTAAAATGGAGTGACATACAGTACATGTGAGTGCTGTCTACGGAGATACAGTAGTTCTTCATCAACACAAGTAGGCCATTGAATTTGTGGGTATTCTTTAAGACGTCAGATACAAGGTTTTTGCTTCTGATTTGAACCTCAATGCAAAGAAGCCATGTTGTCAGTCATTGCTACAATCAGCATTTTGCCTCACCTTTAAATGTACTTTCATACTTGGTTTTGTGTGTGGGGGGGGGACTGTTGTGTCGATTGAGTCACATCTAGCAGTGCTGCTGTGGGTGCAAAACAGCCTACAGTATTAGCATGTACAGTATAAACAGGCTTATAAATGGAGCACTATTTGGCTGTTCATTTTCATCCTCTTAACAGTAAACAAGCGGAACAGGCCCTGACACCCTCAAATAAATGGAGACCAACAGACACAAATTCAGCTGCTGCGGAGAACCGACGAGGGTTGTTTGAGTTGAGGTCAATCCTGTTTAGATTGCAATGGTCGTGGGCCCTAGTTTTCTTTTTTTTTCATTTTGTTTGTTGAGCGTTTCTGCGATGCTAATCATGTATTTGTGTATTCTGAAATCTGATGTTGTAATGAATGTGGCTGTGTTCGCCTGTGTTGTAGGGCTGTTTTTTGTGGTGAAGTATATGTGTTTGGAATTACTGTAGGGGCGTTGGGGGGGGGTACAAAGATTCAGCACCGTGTACTAACATAAATAGAGACACATTCTGGCAGAGGTTCGTGGCTCGCATAAAGCGTACTGTATGTCTAAATGTATGGGGACATATGTGGATAGGATTGTTTATGTCAAACACAAGTGTCTTGAAAATGTTTGTTTTTCGCTATGTATTAAAATCTCCTTAGTTTATGTCAATCTGGGGATTTTAAGACTTGCTCAAAAACTGTAAATTGTTCCATTTGACCTTACATTAATGATATCAAGGCTGTTAAAATTATTTAACCAGTATCCTATAGTCTACTTTACTTGGTCATGCAGCTGGTAAAATAAACAAACTCTTAATTTTGCAACAGGTCAGGAAAATTGGGTTGACTCACTGCAAACTAAATGAGTTGGAATAGACCCACTGGAAGCTGTTTCCAGAAAACTCAGAGAAGCTAGCTACTCAGCATAAAATGTCAACAAGCCTAGGTAAAAGAGTGGCAGGTAAAGAAAGTTGAGCATCTAAGAAAATACCTGTTTAGTAAGGAAACTTAGAGCCATCAAGTGAGGCTTAGTGGCAGCTGGATCCATGAGGTGTTAAAAAGCTGTAAGAATTAAATGCGTAACGCAGCTCTATATTTAAAGACTATAACAACGTAAACACAGTATTTGTTCTGCTTTTGACCGGTCTCAGCAAATAGCTACAACATCATGCCTGCTAATACTCTAGTGTAGCATGTTTAAGACAGGTTAAAATATTGTAATCAAAACTGAGATACTTGATAACAGAAATGTAAACAATTAGTCGTATCTGTTATGTCCTCGCAGAATTGCAGTGAGAGGCACAGCAGTATTTTACAAGCCATTTGACAAAGTAATGTGTCAACGTTCAGCACTACACATTTACAGCATGTATCTATTGGACGAGGTGTCTTGATTTGAATTATGCCACATGCAAGAATAATGGTGAGGTGTCAAAATTGTTGATAGGTAATATATGAGATCTCCATTCATTAAACACTATCAGTCGTTTCTGAAGAACCCATTTAGATGAGCGTTCTGGAGACAATGCAGCATGTCATTGTGATAGGTCCCATCTTGGCTTTTAGTGCTTTGCTAAAACAAAGACAGGATTAAGAGCATGGATTGAAATGGTAAACCACATTGAAATACATTTGTTAGTCTAACGCAGCACAGTCTTCACACTCCCTGCGGCGACCTGCTCAAGTTATTTATGATGTTGAAATTAATCTCACTTAGCACGAAGGGCTCTCGAAGAAGGGCCCTCCTTCTGAGTCGGCCGCCGAGCGAGGGATGAGAGGGAAATTGAGGAGTGGAGATGAGAGCGCAGAGCCACCAAGGACTTATTCAATCCTCCCTCATAGATTAACAATCGCAGCTTGACAAGCCGCCCTGCAAGTTATTATTTATTTAATTTTTGTGAAAATCGAAGACGCTGTTTCTTACTAACATGTCAGAGACAGGGGGTAATCCGTTTGGAATTTACGAGTGATGAGAGAGGAGACAAACCCCGCATGTCACAGAGCACCGAGGAAGCAGGAAGTAGGATATGCTAATGAGGTCTGCAGGCTTAAAGCAGCTGTCTGTTTGATTGCAGCTCTCTGGCATTGTTTGCCTATGATGGATAGCGTTTTTTTATTGCAAAACGCCATTAGGAGTACAAATATAATGATTATTTATTAAACATGGTCAATTAATATGATCTTTTTGAAACTTAATGGTGTGGGATTGTTCAGATATGTATGAGGATGTAAGGAAAGCTAACATAAGAAAAACATCATACCAAACAGTACTCTTGTGTCTGCATGTTGATCACTCAGCTCACTAGGGTTAGGGGTTAGGGTTAGGTTAGGGTTAGGGTTAGGGTTGATAAAGGGTCCTACAATAATAAGTCCCATTCCAATTAAAGGGTTCATGAAAAATGCAAAAATAATACTCGTATCCAGGACCGGCATCAAACTGAACACACTCTGCTTAGTCTTTTCTCCCTTGACTACGTTCTCTCTTTGACTTAATGTATTAAGATAATCTTCCTTCTCAAACAAACAGAATGTGACAAGGACTGTCTGAGGTAATAAACACAGCTCCTCTGTTTAAGCTTCCTCACTGGGACAGTATTTTAAACATACAAACAAAGCGTGGTAAGTGAATACCAGTCACCGCTGGAACCTCTTTTTTAAATAGCAATTTATGTTAATGTTAGCCAATATGCAGAAATATACAAGTGCACTTAAAGTTTTGTTTAAATTCATCTTGTCAATGTCAAGTAAAACTGATCATGTATAAATGTATATAAGTAAAAGCAAAAGGTTGCTTATGACAAGAAACATTTGAGGGTTTCTTAACATTAAAAGAAGAAGCAGAAGGAAGCAGAACAAATGCTTCAAACTCTGTACTTGGCCAGATCCAATATCCGTCTTGATATAATTGTGTTATCCCTAATGCATGCAGTTTAAAACACTCGAATAACTCTATACAAAAAGGAAACACAATTTCAGAATTAAAACATTTGTAAAAAAGAGGCCAGCAAATATCTCTGCAAATTAAATTGTACTCCGTTTTTTTTCAAATAAACAAAGTCTTGGCTTTCAGAATATTAAACTTGTTTCGGCAAATTCAGATGATAAATACAACTTTGAAGCGTGTAACGGCATAATTACAAGGGGAAAGTTAACGTCACAGCAGGCATAACAACAGCCGGTGTTTCTCGTGAGTGTTTTCAAACACAATAACAAAACACAATACACACAAACGCAAAAATACACAAACACACACACACATACTGTAGACACACACACACACTCGCGAGCTTCCCCCAGACCAGTAATCCAAACGAAAATATTTTCCCTACGTACTATTTTGATAATTTGCTCTGCTAATGATCAATCAGATCGATGGATTCCAGAGAAGAGTGAAACTTTGAAGGCCTTTTTCTCAAAATGATGACTCGGTGACAGTCATTATATAATGTGACAATATTTGCTTAATATTTGGAGTACAAAAACAATCCTATATCGTTAGAAAGCTAGGAATATCCTCTTTCCAACAATGTATACTGTAAAGTGTGTCTTTGGGTCAATGTGACTGATAGAGCAGGTCACATATATGCATGGGCAATAGGCTACATTCAACACAAGTTGTGGTTTCGGAGTGTGTGAGACATCAACCAAAATCAATAACAGGCACATTAAAAAGCAATTAGATGCCTTGTGACCAACTGGGATTTCAATTAAAATATTGTGGGTGAAAACTGGTGGCGCCAAATAATATCCCAGTCAGTTGTTGCCACACTTAAGAACACATGCTGCGAATAAAATATGATTCTGATAGAAACTGTGGGATAGTCACAGAATCCCCCCGCTGAATATAAAGTGTGTGTGGGTGTGGTGTGTGTGTGTGTGTGTGTGTGTGTGTGTGTGTGTGTGTGTGTGTGTGTGTGTGTGTGTGTGTGTGTGTGTGTGTGTGTGTGTGTGTTGTGTGTGTGTGTGGTGTGTTGTGTGTGTGTGGTGTGTGTGTGTGTGTGTGTGGTGTGTGTGTGTGTGTGTGTGTGTGTGTGTGTGTGTGTGTGTTGTGTGTGTGTGTGTGTGTGTGTGTGTGTGTGTGTGGTCCTGTTCTTCCGATGCAGCTGTTAACCTTCCAGGTTTTAAACGAGGAAACAGGTGGTGAGGCCAACCACGCACTTGGCTCAGAAGAAAACACAAAAAACAGTGTAATAGATGACAAGTTGCTAATAAAATGCTCTAAACATTGCAAGATTGGATGATTAAGTGTGTTTTGTGTACTGGTATATTTCATTTACCGCCATGTTACACTTGAGTCACCATCTTTAGCAGTTCGACTTTATGCAGCATTTGCCTCTTTTTTTTACTTTTGAGTGGTTGTCTTCTCTGCTCCACTTTACCCAGCAAGTGTTTTGACATTTAATGAATAGTTGTTGAAACAAGGTGATAGTTATACAACACCCTACTCAATGTTCAATAAAGCTAAAGAATAGCAATTCGCTGCAACATCTGCTGACATCCATACCTTCTAATTTTAACATTTTAGAAAAAAAGAAAGAAGCTCCTAACTATGGTAATGGTGTTTCTTGAACATGATTTGCCAAGAAATAATTGTAATTCCTTTACCACCATGTTACATTGTGAAATGTTAGTTTTTCAGCTGACTTTAAAGTGTTACTTTGAATGTGACAAAACATGACATGTCGCAGCGTGCAGTTTGCTTCTCCTGGTTTGATTCTCCTTCAATGTTTAGACTTCTTTTATTTTACCCTCTTCTCAGTGGCCTTTTCATCTGTGATTACGCTTCCTTTGTTCTTGCTCACTTCTCTCCATTTCCTTCCTTCCATTCCTGCATCCCCCTCTTTTTCTGTCCATCTGTATATGTTGCTCTCTCTATGTTGGCACGTGCATCGCTGCTCCCCTGTTGGTTCTCCGCCAACTCCCCCACTCTTCTGTTCCCGCTCTTGTTCAACCACCCCCATCTCCCCTCCTCCCCTTCTTCTTCCCATTTTACATGTGTGCCAGGGGTCCGGGGGGCTCAGCACAGGTGTACAGCCCAGTGGCCTAAAAGTGAATGCTTATGTAATTGCCAACTGTCTCCAATCATTAGGGGCAGCCCTTAAAAAAGGACATGCTTTGCCGACAGCTGCGTCCCCTCGCCTTTGCCAGCCTTTCAGATCGCATTTGCTCTAAAGGGCTCGCCCGCATTATATATAACTCCCATAGCATTGTGTGCACTGTTGATAACAGGAGAGACAGATGGATGATACACAATTTTAAGTAGACGTTTACAACATCAAGTATTAAAACAGACTAAGTTCTCTAAGGTTAAATGTGTTTGAGTCTAATATGCTAACAGATTCAAAGTAATTACCAAATGCACTTGTAGCGAACATATCTATCAGTGAACATAGTACCACGCCAATAAGTTACATGATTTTTTAAAACTATAGTTCTCAAAATGAATGGTTGTTTTATTTTCATAACATTTTGAAGCATCTTTATTGGCAGTCATTTACATGCTACTGAGTTGTGAAAATGAAAGCCCAGGTATGACCTTTCATGTAACAATGTTTGTTTAGCCAGCGGGCCTCATTATAGCACATTTTGAATATACAAAAAAGTAGCTTTGTTGCTTCTCGCAGTCACGCATTAAATACTTCTTAAAAGTCACCATTATAATTTGGGCCGAATTTCACTCAGAGGGGACTCATTTTTTTATATCAACTACTGACAATTTCCTGCCAGTTTCTGCTGAGAGGCGAACATACAACTTGTTTTCCATGCTTTCAGAGGGACCTCCAACAGTATGGTTAGTGACAGCTGGGTTAGGTCCCTACATATTGGGGACACAGCTGCCCTGTAGACATGTGCTCACATACACACAAACACACACACCCACCCCGATGCACCAGGCAAGCAGGAACCAAAAAGCAGAGCATCTGAACATCCTCGGAGCAGAAACATATGACCACAGTTCTCTTGTCTGGCAAACAACATATCTGCAAAAACGTTTTTTTAGTACTAGGACATAGCAATATAACATGTTCAACTACTAAAATACACACCAGAAGTATCTTTCGGCACAGATGTACTTCACTTGAGCCCCTTTCTTCTCATCTCATTTCCCTTTCCTGGTTTTATCATATACATATTTTTCTTTTAAATTTCAAAATAAAAGTGAACCCAAACTATTTTAAAAAGTACCTGCTGATGAAAGCACTCTTGCTTTGCTGAGACTGATGGTATTTCGGGGTTTTTGGAGGACAAAAACAAGTGATGCCAGGTCAGTGGTTCAGACTGGGGGCTTGTCTAAATGGCCCCACAACAGAAACTTTGAGAGCCATGAATCAACCATGAAGGATAATCAAATCAAATGCAAATGTGTTTTTTGTGGAATTTATATTCTGTTGCGGCTTGATGCCCTAAGGGGCCCTGTCAGTTGTAAGAGGAGGGGCCGTACATAATGAGGGGTCACGCTTGAGGGACCCATTGTAAACATGGTGAGTAAGAGCCCTTTCCTTGGGGACAAGATTGTAGAATTAGTCCGAGACAAAAGGAGTTGTGAGCAAGGAGCACCTTCTCCAACTTCACAAACACACACACACACACTCTCTTTCTCTCTGTGTTTGTGTGTGTCTGTGTGTGTGTGTGTGTGTGTGTGGTGTGTGTGGTGTGTGTGTGTGTGTGTGTGTGTGTGTGTGTGTGTGTGTGTGTGTGTGTGTGTGTGTGTGTGTGTGTGTGTGTGTGTGTGTGTGTGTGTGTGTGTGTGTGTGTGTGTGTTGCACCGTCCGTGTTATAAATATCAAGCAGTGCTTGACTTGGAATGAAAAAGGTGCCAGTACTCTAAAATCAGCAACTTTTTCAAGTCAATTTTATATATACAAGCCCACAAACCAAGAATTTGGCTACTATAATGCTGGTGGGTTTGTCTCTTTACTACTGTATATTTTAGAAAGGTTCACTGTACTTAACATTTTTATGATAGGCAGCGGATATGGCTAAAGCTCAGTAAGGTCAATATTAACTGAAAATATAGCAATCAAAGTCTAGATCTTCTCCTAATCAGAAGCATTTTTTATAAAAAGCTTTAACAAAATTAAGTATTTCTGTACATTTTGAATGCATCTAACTTTCCAACTCAGAAAAACGAAAAACGAAAAAGTGCCAAAGTCTTCTCACATGGCTGAGCTGCTTTGCAATATACTTCACCACTGAAGAATACAAATATGTATAAAGTAAACTATGATATGCAATCTAACTTTCCCAACTCAGAAAAATGATAAAGAGCATGAACAAAGAACATGTACAAACAAATGAGAAACTGTAACTGCAAGTAACAAAGTCTGAGCCATGGTAAAGAGTTACATTGAACACCAAGCTGATCAGATAACTCCCTGGTTGGTCTGAAGTCCTTCTATCTCCAGGATCTGTACAAATCGGCACATTATGCCAAAAGTCTTCTCACTGGGGGTGAGCTGCTTTGCATATACTTCACATTGTTAGAAAAGGCTCCAGAAGGCCTTGGGACATCAGTATCAGGGGCTGGAGCTGGACAGGTCTCTTTCATCAGCACTTCTCCTTCCCTTTGCCAGCCAGGACCTCACATACTGTTCCGGATTGAACTGTCCTAGTGATGGTCCATTACATTTAATGAAAAACCAGGCTGGACAGTCGGCTGACAGAGAGAGCATTCCTTTTTGCAATAAGGATATCGTTCATGCAGCTGAATGGCCCGCTCACACTCACTAGTGGAGACAGCGATGGTTTCGGACTGCTTTCAGTAGAGGCTCCATGGCAGCAGGTGTACGGGATGCCCTGGTTTCCTTGTATTCGCGAAAGCCCTGAACAGTCTCTCTTCTGTCCACTTTCAGCACTTCGCACAAACGTAGCACCTCTACGTCCCCATACTGTACGTCTAACTCCTCTTCAGGCCAACTTCCAGGATGGATAACTTCATGTCCTGGATTAGCTGATTGTCCCGGGCCTCCAGGCCATGTAATGGGATTTCTCTTGTGCTGACATGAGAGGAGGTTGTGGAAGTCATTCTGTGTCTCAGATTCTCTACCATACTGCGGAAAACTGACCTAAAAAGTCCTCGTTAAAATCTCTTCCAAGACACTCCATTAACGCCTTTGGTGATGTCATCAGCCGTTGTTCCATCCAACTCGATCAGCTCCCAAAAAAACGTTTCGGGCTCAGCATCAGCTAATGCTGAGCGTAGACACACAACAAGCACCGTTTTACCACTAATAGTGGTAGATTCATCGACCAAAACACAGAGTTTTCTTTGGTTTTCTGTAATGTCTTTTGCCATTTTTTTCTTCAGCTCATGAGCTATGTGGTCGATGATTTCGCCACAGGTTTTATATGGAGTGCAAAACCCTGCCCACGTTCAGCCCATTCAGTTTCTGTACATTCAAATCAATTGGCATGTCTGTGAATGGCCGGCTATGTTTGCCAATTTTATATGCCGTTCGAAAAACTCTGATAGTGGTGTCTAATTCAGATTATGCATAGACTTGCACTTGATGTTGAATAGTTTCACATGAAGCAGATGTAAGGATGTCAGCAGCTTTTACAATGGGCTTGTGATTCTTTATTGTTCTTTGATTTTTTTTCTCAGGCTAGCTTGTTGTTTGCCCTTTGTCAACACCGAAATGAGACACTGCACACTCCACCCCATTCAGTTGACAGTTTCAGTCCTTGTCCAGTGTGTATTCCCAAAGATTTGACATCTCTGCATATCGACATCCTAGCTTCTTATCTTTAAGAAGGAACCATGCATTGGTCTTGCAAAAATATTGCACCTGGTCCGTTGTCCAGCAGTCAGGTGCATCGCTTTGCCCGGTGTTGGTGCAGTTGCGCCAGCAGCAGCTAACGTTAGAGGCTCTGGAGGAGGCGGCGGAGCTAGTGCTAATGCTAATGCACTAGAACTTGGAGCAGGAGGATCAACCAAAGAAAGCTCCCCATCAGACACAATTTCCAACACAGGCAGCAGCATTCTCTGTATTTGAAGTTTCTTCCGGCGACAACCGCTGTCTTTTTGCACTTTTATTAATCCACGCTAACATTTTAGAAATGCTAATTTGTGACGTGACTTGCTTTCCTTCTCTCGGGGGCGTGCCTGCTCTGTTCTATCACTCTACATAGCCACCCACTGGGTGGGAGTTGCACTGCATAAACACAACACAGGTGCATCTAGGTATGTAAATTGTAAAGCATTAAAACATGGTTTTACTAACAGTTTTCAGTATGTTGTTACTTCGGCATTATTATTATTATTATTATTATTTTTGAAACGTGTATTACTATTAAATCACGGTCAAATAGGTTAATTTTGACATAGTCGTTTCCTCATCCACCACAGTATTACATGGAGAGATAAGCCCCGCCCCCCCTCTCCAGCACGTTCTGACAGCCGCTGTGAAACTCCAGCGGTTAGAGCGATGAGAATGTCCGTTCGGCACCTCATGACGCATCTACTGAGTACCGGGCGGGCTGTATATATATATATGGATGTATAATAAGAACGGCGGGAGAGTGTTGAGTACTGGCACGGTGCATGAGTACCGAGTACCGCCAGCATGCCGGTACTGAGCAAGAAGTGCCGGTACTCCATGGGTCAGAACCAGAAGTGCCGGTACTGCGTACCGGTGAGTACCGGCCCAATTCCAGCACTGAATATAAGAAAGTTAAGTGATTTCTTGAAATGTTTATTAATCCTGTTTCAAAATCACATAGTTAAACATGAAAACAGAAAGTATGTGTTTAAATGTCATAGGGGTGTAACGGTTCACATAATTCACGGTTCGGTACGTACCTCGGTTTGGGGGTCACGGTTCGGTACGGGTTCGGTACAACAAGAAAAAGCAAACAAAAGTCCCAAATGCATAATTCCAGGTTTGTTGTTATTTATTTTTGAACAGTAGTGCAAGTTTCAGTATACAAATAAGGAACTCTAACATTTTGAATAATTAACTGTATTACACAGTTAAAAACAAACCACAAACAGTACCACACAGAATGTCACAAAAAAGAATGTCTTGAAAATATTACATCATAAATAATAAGAAAGTGTTTCAAGAGCGCATAGCCGTTGAAATATATATGCCAATAGCTTCAGTTATTTATTTTGGTCTCTCGGCTTTCATGTATATTGGCTTCTTAAAAACAGCGGGGATAAGCTGTTGAACTGCTGTTGTCTTTTTCCGGGCTCCGGTTATTGGCAAATCTGGGTGATGCCTTCTGATATGATTTAGCCAACCCAGTCTCACGGCATTTTGTGTTATAGTCACGACATTTAACCTAATGATTCGTGTTCACCAACACGATTTTACCCTTTTTTTCGTGTCACACAGAACGATTTTAAAAGCAATGTATTTCTACTGGTAATGGTATTTCTACTGCAACACGTCTTTTTATCCGGTGGGGTCTTGGAAGACCGGAAGCTGTGTGTTTCATAAAAACATGTTCTTACTCGATATCAAGCCACGATTATTGTTTTTATTTTAAATCGTATAATGTCTGACTTTTTTTGCCGTCCGTGAGGAAAATAAATGGGGCTCAGAGCCTCAGAATACTGAAATCTGTATTTTTTTAATCTTTTCCTTCTAATTTGTTATTCTTTTCTAAATAACACACTGTTATTTACTCAACAATAACACACAATTATCCTTGTTTTTATTTTTTATTCTATAATCTCTGGCTTTTTTGGCGTCCATCAGGAACTGAATTTTAAAATAAAATAACCGGAAACAGATACACACCCACTGAACTGATTACCCAAGATCCTCAGCTATGATTTAAGCTCGGTGGGTGATTGGATTGGTTAGCCGCAATGCACGTTGGGATATGATGTTTATGCGATATGAAATCCGAAAACCATTTTTTTTAAAAAAAGAAAATAATACTTTATTCCGAGTGTGCTTGCTTTTCTCTTTGAAAGTCATTACATAACAGCATTGTAATACACGGTTCGGCTGCATTACATATTACAGATCTGCCGTAGTTCTTTATTTATAGAGCCCTGATCAGAAGACCTTTGGACAAACTGGAAGAACTGCCACCGAAACTGAATATGTGACGTGGATAGTGCTGCGTACCGGTACGCCGAACCGGTACTGGACTTGTAAAAAGTTTCGGTTCACTTACGTATATTCTGGTGTCTGTGGTTATTTAAACATTCCCTGATAAACGTTATTCAGCGTCAATAAATGAGTGCTATTCCCAGTGTGCTCAGTGTACAACATCACATGTAATTTCACCTTCGATTCACGGTTTGAAAACGTAGCATTTCGCCACATGCTAATGTTAACCGGAAGTGAATAATTTTCAGAATAAAAGTATTAAGTTAATAGTGTGAACTTCCGATTTTTTCAGAATAAAACTGATTTAAATTAAATAGTGTATTTAATTCAAAATTACGCCATATCAACATTGATTTTAATTTCTGTATGTACATCACTATGTATGTAGTATACTGTATAATGTACACATGTAGAGTTGTAGAAAATACATGGTGTACATACAGTACAGTACACTCTGACTGTACAGTCAGTCACTACAGTGTAGCCTTTTCTTTTTAATGACTGATTTTAAATGCCATTTTCTTAATCTCTTTCATTTTTTGTAAAGCACTTTGAATTGCCTTGTGTTGAAAAGTGCTATATAAATA
Organism: Gymnodraco acuticeps; assembly: GCF_902827175.1. Classification (NCBI taxonomy): domain Eukaryota; kingdom Metazoa; phylum Chordata; class Actinopteri; order Perciformes; family Bathydraconidae; genus Gymnodraco; species Gymnodraco acuticeps. Next base: position 95,014 of record NW_022990011.1, read on the forward strand.
AACTTGCCTTGCCTTGCCTTGCCTTGCCTATACTGTATAGTAGGTGTCTAACAGTGTAATGCGTATAGTCTACTCTACACTCTACCTTTCAGCAACGTTTTAGGGATTTAGGCTCAGTCAGCTCAGGGACTGTTTGGTTACTTTAGTTTGGTAAATGAAATAAATGTTTGAACTTTGTAGTAGTTCACTGTAGTTGCTGTCATAAGTCATTTGTAGACTAAGTGGCAAAAAGTAGTTTTTTTACATTTGTACTTTGTAGAGAAATGTAGACACAAGTTGGAAGGGAGCACAATAAACCTGACGAGTTTGAATTTGAGTTGATTATGAGTTAATTTTCAATTGATAATTAGCTCACAATAAGTTCACTTTAGTTACTCACACAACTTGACACAAGCCATGGGTTCAGGTCCGGACTTATAAGTCCGGACCTGAACCTGAACCTCTGGACTTGAGTCCGGACCTGAACCTGAATGTGAGTCCAGGTACGCAGCACTAGACGTGGATCATAAATATCAGCAATTAAGCAACATCTTCAATTTCTCTTCACACAATACGTCTCCTTGCAGTATCAACACTAATTCGGCTGACTTTTATATTTTATCCAATTGGTAGATAGGTTATATTCACACCATACCGGTGCACAGCTGATAGAAAAGGACATGCAGTTTTTAAAGATATTACTGATTTTCTTTGAATTAAAGAATGTAAATACTGAGATGAGAGAATAGTCAGGGGATTTGGGTGATGGGAGACACATCTATGGATTCAGAATTTCAACAGCTTACCATGAAATGACGGATATACCTTTCTGTCTGTGATGTTTTACAAATCAGATATTAATATGTAGAAGTAAAACATGTGAAATAATATAGCAATATCCTGTAAAATTATGTGAAAACATGAATAAAACTACACATCTTCAGATGTTATACATACATAAGTGTCCTACACTAATAATAAAAAGTTATTATGGCTGTGTGTACCTTGTGTGCACCGCCTAGTGGTTAAAGCACGTTATTGAATTATTTGTTTAATATGTTATATTTGATGAAAAAAATATTAAGAGTACATACTTTCATAGGGGGAAAGTAGAAGGTCAATGATAGAAATATAGAATATAAAAAATCAAGAAGATACTGTAAGTTATCTCTACAATAAAACAGTTTAGTGCTGGATGTACAAAGATATTAATAGGAGGATGTGCAAAACAGAAAAACGAATTAACCTTTATTTAAACATTAAATAATACTTTAGGTTAAGGTCTTCTTTTAAATAAGAAAAAAGCTTTGGGGGTATCTACAGATAAATATTAAGCCTGACAAAGTACTTAACGTCTAATGTATTGCTTTCCTGAAATGTTAACTATGTTGAAGCACTTATTTTAACTGATATTATACATATGAGTTTAATGGTGGAGGTATACACACATATTGATAGATGTCTTGTAATGCACTGTTGAGGAACCTGTGACCCAAGTTTTTCATTCATTGCATAACTTCAACGTAGTTGTGTATATGATATGTCAATAAACCGTTGGAAATCTTGAAATCTTGAAAGGGATGTGCAAAATAGCCATTATATACAGTCTTTAATGAACTGTTAGAGAATAACGAATAATAAATATACTTTATAGGGATCGGCAGATAAATGTTTAGTCTTCTCAAGCACCAACTAATATCTCGCCTGATTTTTGGCACTTGACAATCACCTTCCCTGAATTTTACTCAGGTGTAACTAAAGTCTGATTTAAGGGTTGTTTATATTTCACATCATTAATCAGAATCTGCAAAGTAACTAAAATAAATGTAGTGGAGTAAAAATACCAGGTTAACCTCTGCATTTTAGTGGAGTAGAATTACAAAGTAACAATGAGCTGTATGGGTATATATTATTGCTGCCCATTATGGACACAAGCAATTTTCACCCGTTTATTAATTATATGTTTTAAATTTGATAACACCAATGTGTTTAATACTGGCAACTTCTAATTGTGGGAAAAACGAAAACGTTCCCAGTAGATACGTCCCATAGAACATTTTGCGAAACACAATAGCCAGCATGTGTAGTTCTGGGGGGGTCCCGTTCGAGTCCAGTTTTGGATAGTCTGCCGTGGTTTCGTTCCATTTCAATGTGCTGTTTGACGCTCGGCATAACCTTGGCGCACTGCCACTCCAACATCGAATCCCAGAGCTTGAAGATTAATCACGGGGACTGTAGTCCCAAACGATAGCTGAGGATTATGGGTACTGTAGTGTCTTCGGGCCATCCTAAACTCCGAAATGTTTTTCGGATTTCATATCGAAATGTCCCATATAGGCCTACGTCTGTTTCCGGTTATTTTATTTTGAAATTCAGTTCCTGACGGACGCCAAAAAAGCCAGAGATTATAGAATTATACAAATAAATAAAAACAAGGATAATTGTGTGTTATTGTTGAGTAAATAACAGTGTGTTATTTAGAAAATAACAACAAATTAGAAGGAAAAAAAGTTTTTAAAAATACAGATTTCAGTATTCTGAGGATCTGAGCCCCATTTATTTTCCTCGCGGACGGCAACAAAAGTCAGACATTATACGATTTAAAATAAAAACAATAATCGTGGCTTGATATTGAGTAAGAACATGTTTTTATGAACCACACAGCTTCCGATATTCCAAGATCCGAGTGGACAAAAAGATGTGTTGCAGGCACGAAACCCACCACCAATAGAAATACATTGCTTTTAAAATCGTTCTGTGTGACACGAAAAAAAGGGGAAAATTGTGTTGGTGAACACGAATCATTAGGTTAAATGTCGTGACTATAACAGAAAATGCTGTGAGACTGGGTTGGCTAAATCATATCAGAATGCATAACCCAGATTTGCCAATCACCGGAGCCCGGCAAAAGACAACAGCAGTTCAACAGCTTATCCCCGCTGTTTTTAAGAAGCAAATATATATACATGAGACCAAAATAAATAACGGAAGCTATTGGCATATATATTTCAACGGCTATGCTCTCTTGAAACACTTTCTTATTATGTATGATGTAATATTTCAAGACATTCTTTTTTGTTTGACATCAGCCATTATAGATAATATGTGCATCTGAGTGTGTGTGGTACTGTTTGTGGTTTGTTTTTAACTGTGTAATACAGTTAATTATTCAAAATGTTAGAGTTCCTTATTTTTATACTGAAACTTGCACTACTGTTCAAAAATAAATAACAACAAACCTGGAATTATGCATTTGGGACTTTTTTTTGCTTTTTGTTGTTGTACCGAACCCGTACCGAACCGTGACCCCCAAACCGAGGTACGTACCGAACCGTGAATTATGTGAACCGTTACACCCCTATGACATTGAACACATATTATCTGTTTTCAAAAAAAGTCTGACATTATACGATTTAAAATAAAATCAATAATCGTGGCTTGATAATGAGTAAGAACATGTTTTTATGAACCACACAGCTTCCGGTCTTCCGAGACCCGACCGGACAAAAAGACATGGAGCAGGCACGAAACATACTACCAATAGAAATACATTGCTTTTAAAATCGTTCTGTGTGACACGAAAAAAAAAGAAGGGGAAAATCGTGTTGGAGAACACGAATCAATAGATTAAATGTCGTGACTATAACACGAAATGCCGTGAGACTGGGTTGGATTTAGCATGTTTGGCGTGTGTTACTATTAGCATACCGCACCGCTGTCGAACAACGCCGACACACCGTCCTCATCCGATCCACCACTCGTCTGATCCACCACTCGCACTCCATCATTATTGTAGTCCACAGGGAACCCGAAATGTTCCCACACAGCTGATTTAACCCTCCTGTTGTCTTCGGGTCAAATCTGACCGATTTACTACTTTCATCAATCATAACTTTTTTGTTTTACATTCAATTGCATTAAGGCTTTATGATATCCTTCACAGTAGACATTTGAACATATACAATTGCTGACCACCACTTTCATTGAATTTCAACTTTGTAACACCATGGTGTTCCCGGTCAAAAATGACCGACATAAAGAAAAGGAATTAGTAACCATCCGGATCAGATAAAACACACACACAAACACCCACACACATACTATATGTCCCCCCCCCTTATGTGCCCAATCCCCCCATGTGAATCACACCTGGCACTCACAAACACACACACACACACAGAACAATTTGACACATTTCCCGCTCTTATGTGCCCATCCCCCCACATGGATCACGTCTGGCACACGCAATACATGTTCAGTGTCTATTCTTTGTATATCTACTGCAGTTTTTCATGTATACCAGTAGTCTGATACAATATTTACAGTTTGAAAGGGTGTTAAATGACATTTGGTGATGATTAATGGTTTTTGTGTTAATGTAATAGCAGTTAAAACAGGACCGGTCAAATTTGACCGCAAACACCAAAGTAAGTGGGGGAAAACGAAGACAATAGGAGGGTTAAAAGAACCAGGTGGGTTCTCGCTCCTGTTTGTTATCTGAAATCGCCAAACTAACTTTTCTCCTTCTTGTATTTTGTTGTGTTTTCTTCTTGTTCTTCATTTGTTGTTTAAAGGTGGGGTGGGTCATTTTGGAGAAACCAGTTAGAGTGCGCTAGAATTTGAAAATACACAACCAGAGAAAATCTGCCACTTCCTTACAGAGCCCCTCCTCCAACACACACGAACGCGCACATGACCAATGAGGGCACAAGATAAGTTTGTGCACAGATGGAAGGCTGACAGGCAGGTAGGCCATCCAGTTATTTTAGCCGGGCCGGCTAAAATGATTGGTCGTGCTTTTTACAGTACTACGGCTTCCACAGATGACATTTGTTTATGGATTTTTTTCTTTTCTTAAGATATTCATTGCTATCGGGATGTTAAGAGCATTCCATGGAATATAACAAAAAGTGTATCTCGAGCCGGTTTCTCAAACTTACCTACCCCACCTTTAAGGGCGGCTGGCAAGCAGCCCCCTGGATTATATATAGTATAATGGATATTGCCCTGAGTGACAGACTTTTTTCCCACTCGTAAAAAAAGGCGTATTCGTCGTGTGACTGCATGTGCCGAACCGTGACGTCCGAACCGTGACGTCCGAACCGTGACGTCCGAACCGTGACACCATTACACCCCTATGTCACAAATATCAATATTCAAATTGTAGAGATTTTCAGTAACAATGTATTAAATATGAAGGAGGACAAAACATAATATATTGAAGCTGTTGTAAGTACTTGTCAATTAAAAGTTCCCAAAAGTTTCATGACTTAAAATACAAAACTCCTTTTATGCATAATCTCAGGAGTGCTTAATCATAAAGATAATGACAAAGATTCAGAAAGAAAACTTTATTCCCACAGTAAAGAACCACAAAACAAAGCTGAGGCTTATTTCCACTGAAGTCCACCCTCAGGCATGTTATAGCTTTGGAAGATACATCTGATGATGGGTTAAATGTGTCATGCCCCCAGAGCACAAGAAACTAGACATTATGTGAAAAAAGGTTTCCCCACGTCCCACCTGTCTCTTAAACATCATGGCGGGACGGTACTTTAAAGTGGGCAGGGTAATGCAAAGTCAACAGCAGGTTTCATAAAAACAGCTGAAGCGAACTGAACACAGTTTGAAAAGTCAATGCAAAAATTCATATTACTGTAAAGTCACTGGATCGTGAATTTGACATCAGAACACATTGTGAAAACAAACGTTTTCACTATAATGTAAATGGCCATGACGTTTCATCGCATTTACCTTTATAATTGTACTTACTTACATACCGTAGATATATCATTTCTGGAAGAAAAAAATTGTGAAAATGTACACAATAGAAACATTTACATGCACTAGAACTACTTCACGGTGATGTGAAAATGCAAAACCAGTTGAAGGTTACCTTCACTGACTATAGATATTTATGATAATGCTCTTTGTTTGGATGTTTTGCCACAAACTAAGCCAGGCAACAATCAGGGAATAGCAAATTCATTCAAGGCAGCAATTTATTTAAGTAAAGAATTGACTTATTTCCCAGTTGTTTGAGATAATGAGCTGTTCGCTTAAAGCTTCTACAAAAGCATTCTAACTTATTTAGTGACATGGAACAGCAGAAAATCCAAAATATTGACAAAATATATGTGAAAGCATGACTTGAATTGTTTCTGAGCTGTGCAGTTTTTTTTATTTACATGTCGTTGAATTGAAGAAAAAGCACCTTCTTAAAGCTAAAAGCAACCTATTTATTTTTGCATCAAACTAATTTAAAGAGGGACCATCACCTTTTTGATTCTTATGGCAAAAGCTAACTTAGCAACGTGGCTCGGGTGATTCACATGCAAAACGAAAAGCCATCTCTCTCAAACCCATGTGGAAGAAGGCTTGTGTGTAATTACAGAAGAGGGGTCCCAATAGCATTGTAATTGGAGGCAACGCCCTGGCCCAGAAAGGGGCCATGGGGCTCTAAACATGTTGAGAGGTTTGCAATGAGGTACTCTTTTAAAACCACAATGGAAGAGAGTAGGGAACAATAGTGGGTGAACATGATTGTGCTTGTGTGTTTTACTAGGCCTGGGAGCTCACTGTTGTCTTTTCTGCTGCACGGTGAGAGGGAAGTGAGGCGTACTGATGACAAAAGTGTCGGGTGCTTGGGAGCATAAAGGGGCTGGTTAATCATGGCCCTAAACTACAGGAAGTGTCTATTCAATGAAGCCTCCGGCAGCCAAGCAACGATGCAATCCGGGCACCAGGGCGGACTGGGGTTTAGCAGCATGGAGGCGGCAACCCAGGAAGAATTGAGTGATGATGGACTTACAGCGCACAGATTTTGGGGTTTTGCAGGGTACAGCTGACTTGTTTCAATGATACCATATTTGTTCAGGCTATATCAGCATGACACGTTTTAGACTCTTACCAGTTTGTTGGTAATCTGCTGTATTTTGCATTCACAAATGCTTCTGTGCTGAGCAATCCATCTTTACACTAACGTTGCATTTATATCTCTTCTGACTTTGTGCACAACTGGACAGAAATGCATTATTTCTGCCCTCACCCTCACACACAAACATGTTCTGTTCCTTTCATCTTGCATGCCACAGCAACAGAAAAACATGAAGACAGAGGAAGCCATTTAAAGCAAATGTTTATTATCCAGTTTGGGTGTGCACTGCGCACCCATCCTGACTAACTGCTAAACAGATTTTCCGAGCCGAACACTTATTCAAATATCTTTCTGATTCCGCCGGCTTGCACCATAATTTGTGAGACTGAAAATAATGAATTGCCCATGCCTTACGTACGCAAATGCATCTCTAATGAGTAGTGTCCTACTTGTTCAATTCATTCCAGAGATCTTCCGACACTTTCATCTTGTACACATGCCTCTGTGTATGATTATTAACCTTGTGTGTCACATAGGTTGTCCATGCTGTGTGTGTGAGTGAGAGTTGAGGAGTGGGGGTTAGTAGTTTGTACACATCCCTATTATCTCTTTCTGCTCATCCAGCTGAGAAGCTGGCCTTAATTACAACTGTCTGCCTGAGTCACTAGCATGCTGCTCTACCCACACAAATAGACAGCAACAACAGGCAGCATCTCAAAGGAAAAGCAAGAGTGGTTTAGCTTGGTTTAGCCGGAGGGCAACTTCCTTCTGCCAACAAGATACAAAGGTACTGTGGGCCCACATCCAAATGGATCCCCAGACCCTTTTTCCTTGTGCCTTGTTGACTTACAATTGCTGTATAGAGGTTGGAGTTTGGATGAGCTCAATCTATTGTTTTTTCTTTCAGCCTCTTAGTTAACTGCTTTCGTCAACATCTTTTCTAGCCTTTTAATATCATCTTTATCAAATCAACTGAGCTTTGCTGAGTTGCTGAGGGGCTGGTTAGAAATACTGTAAGGCTGCATATTTACAGAGAATGTACCTCAATCTAATTCAGAGAGTGATCAACCCTGAGGCATCTTGACTGGCAGCTTTGATGGCGTCTTTAAGTGTAGGCAATTCTTTTTTTCTTAACTCGTGCTGCCTTACACTGTCGACTCAATGAAAAGACAGTACATGGGAACTGGCTTCAATTAAACATCTGGAACGACCAGGCACAGCCTTGCTTGGGTGTAAGGTTGGTCGAGACTATAAATACATTCCATACATTTTCTGTGGCCGAAGCCTACCCCAGCATGCAAAGAATTTCATTTGATGTTTCCATAAAAACAAGGCTTGGATTTTTGCCAACAAAAAAGATTTCTCAAGCTCTTTTTTATGGTTACAATTTATATTTTCCTTTATTTTAAATACAGAAAAAACGATGTAGCCTACAATAATTTGGTCCACCTAGAGCCAACAAGAAAACTAAAACATGGCAAATTACTTTTATCTTTGTTTATGAATATCCATAGGAAATAACAAGTCAAGTTAAACACCATTTGCTGAGGAAGATTTTAACTAACTTACATGTTAACTTACAATGTTAAAATGGTGTTCCACTTCTTATTTTTCAACTGGTCTTAAGATTGTATGCATATTGGCAGGTACACCATGGCACTGTTTCCTTATAGGATGATTGTAGTCCATGTAGTATTAAAATCCAAGTCAAATTTAGGACCAACCTAAGACTCAGAATGAGTTCTGTGCTTAACTACACCCTACCAATTAATGAATAGGGTTTAACTAATATTTGGGCACCATACCACAGCTGAGCTGAAAAAAATAATACATTTTAAGAACAGAAAAACAAGTCAAACCAAGAGGCCAAAGACACGCTTTTAGGTACAGAATGAGAGTATTACACAGACCAATGCCCCCCGTATATACACATGTATCTGCATATGACCTGTAATGTGGATATAGTCTCAGGAAATGTTGTATAATTCAATCATTTTAGTGTATTTGAAAACCAACTTTTCACCTATTTCAACCAGATGATTCCTAAACCCTTCTTGGCAAATGCTTCTTAAAAGAGAGCATTACAAACATTTCTGAACAGTTGCAACAGAGAGACAGACAAAGCCCAGCAAAAGTTTAGCAGACATTGAGTAAGAAAAATGGGTCACTCACACAGTTCAAATGCGAAATCTGATTCTTAACACAAAATAACATTACCAATGCTAGCGTTTTGCAAGCCCAGCACCAAGAGCCACATATGCTGTGCTCACTGCGCAGAATGGAGTTCATTCAGTTAGTCACCCGGTGTGAGGCGACGGCTGCCTTTGCTCACCCGGCCGCTCCTCTCTCACTGCATTAACAGCAGGGAGTCGACTCTCAAAGCCTGGAAAAGACACACTCCATTACGTCTCTTAGAGGACCCAGACACTGCTCAGATCCATGATGAGGAATACAAAAAAGATATTGAAGAGAAAACACTCAGCTCAGAGGAAGAAATACACTACCTGGTCACAAAAATGTGTATTTATACATTAGAAACTAAATTATAATTTTAGCTGAGACAGGGTGTGCAGATGACTTTGTCAATATATGTACTTTCAAGAGACTTACAGTGGAAAAGAAAGAAAGCAAAAGGTATGTGCGACATGTTGACGGGCAGACAGAAAGAGAAGGCGTGAGATTGCAAGAGAGTGTAATGTATGCATCTAAAAAATGAAAGACAAGGGATGTGCAATAAAGCATGTGTTAAGAGAAACTAAATAAGATTATGTTTCATGCTATCTAATGTATGTTTGCATGTATGCATTCTAATAAACAGTTACATGTGAAGGCACATTCTGTTATTATTAATTCCTACAGATAAAGGCTTATTCAAATCATGTTCCATTAAATGTAGACTCACAGCCAGTTACAATAATATCTGACATAGCTAAGGATAGGAAATAAGGAAATCAGAAGAGAAGAATTGGTTGTTTATTTAGGTTTTTTAGAGGGAGAGAGATGAGATGTATCCCCTAATTCTGACTGAAGGCTTGGCGTCACCCATCTATAGCTCATTGCATTATTGTGGTCTGTGCCGTTTTGAGTGTTGGCTTTGCACTTTCCAAAGTTAAATCAAGTACATGTCATTTTGTTATCAACACACTTCTGAGATTTTGACAAAACAGCCGTTGATGTTTATAGCTCATGAAAGATTTTTACTCATCCATTTAATAAGAAATTTGATCCAATATATGAAAAAATGTAATACTTACTCATCCACTTTACACAAACTAAGTCCTTGGTGTGTTTTGATCTCACATTGTCATGCAGCAATACACACAGCATCTTTATAATGACCAAGGTTGTGTAGATATTGATTTGTACTATTTTATTTTATAAGAGGGACAGATGCAGAGTCTACCTCTTCCTCATCGCATGCGATGCATCAAAATAATTGGCAGTACCCAATTATCCTGTGATCCGTGTACAGGAGATCTGACGAGCTGCCTGAAAATTAATCTGTAATTAGGACGCCTTGGGTATGAATCACACATGTTAGGTCAAATCGTTAAAATAATAAAAAAGGAATGAGGCCAGTGCAACAATATAACAAAATAAAATGTTTTTAAAAATGAGCAGTTGCTGTCCAACTCTTTTACTGACAAGTGTTTGACTTTTGTTACAGAGCAACAGCAGTTATTTAACAGTCAAACACAACATTTACCATTCATGCTCAAGACAAAGTCAAAGTCATGGAGCTGTCAAACAAGTAGCTGTGACACAAGAGTAACGTCATTCTTAGCATAGCTGAGTAAAAGCAATACTGTATAGACTGCAAAACAAATAAACCAATGACATTAAGTACCTGAAGAAAATATTGATGTATTTAGCTGAAGAACTACAATTGTTTTCATAATGCATAATCGGCTAACTATAGGAAGAAAAAAAATATATAGATATACTTATCGGTTTTGGAAAATGTCTAAGCAGAGATAGCTTATACAGTAAGAGAACACAGCAGAAAATGAGTACGTACTGTATTTGTATTGTTATACCATTAGAAATCAAACCACTGACCTTATCACTTTGTGGTGACAACTACCTTTGACCTAGACAAGCCACATTATGTTTTCTGACCTCTTCCAGTGATGGACAGTCATAGGAGTGGCATGAAGTGAGAATGTCTAAAGTCAAAACACACGAATGACATGAGACATCAAGACAAATGTTCAAACACTTTAAAGGGGAAGGACACAGTGATAGGTCAAGCTTGAGACAAAGCACGGAGAATAAATGCCTCCTAACCATGAAATGTCGTTGCTGTCAATCAGTGAGTGAATGAGATTTGAACTGGCACCGTCCATGTCATAAAGTGGCATCTGTCTTTATGGAGTTTTCATCTTGCTGCTTCCAACAGGAACAATAGTAAACACTGACATGGTGTTGAGGGAATCATACCAGTGTGATGTCTTTTTGTTTTTAAGTTAACATTATGCCATTCACCAAAGTGAATGCTCAGTGTTTGCGCAGGTGTGGGGTTATTATGTTGCTTAAAACATTGGTGCTGATGATAGAAAATAAACATGTGAGCGTGTGATTACAGATAAGCTTCTTTACCAATTAAGCTATGCTGACAGGCTGTCATGCTTTCATCACATATTGACCAATTAGCATTTGTAAATCAGTCATTATGGATGGTGTGACCTACTTGTAGAACTGGAGGAGTGGGCTTTTGCATCATGATATTTTGATGGTCTGTCAGCAGGATCAGAAATTATGGTAGATTATTAATTATAATAAAAAGTATTAGAATCCTGATAAAAATGGATATGAATTAAAAATATATAAATGTGGTCAAATCTATGTGATGTCCTTTAAGGTGGACTATTAGGAAGTAGTTAAGTAAGTTGTAATACCTTCAACAACATTAACGTTAGAGTTTTAAATGTGTCATATTAGTCCATCCAGTTGAACTACCAATGACCATCATCGTTTCCCCTAAATGTGGTGAAATTGACAGAATATTAAAGACAAGATGAAATTCTGCAAACAAGACAAAATATTTCCCAAAGTAATATTAAATAGATAGATGTTGTTGTTTTTTTAAAAGCGTGATTTAGATGCCTTTGAGTTTACGTTGTTTTTTCTGGAGAAGAGGCTTAGCATTGCACTTATCTATCTTTGAAAATGATGCTTCATAAAAAATAACATGTATACAACATAACCTAGACTCAACACTTAAAGAAATAATTAATGTCCTGCGTCCCTTCTGAATCCCCCATGCGTTACTTCTCCGCCTGCTCTTTTCTCTAACTAAAATATGCTCCTTTATTTAAAGCTCTTATTTTCTTTAATACTACTTCAATTCAATTACACGTTCTAGCAACACATATGCCACATTTAGTTAAATCTATTATCTGGCTGCTCTTGCTCCAACACAGTCTATAGAAGTGGTTGTGTATTAATGTTTATAAATCTCATTCCAATAAAGTGCGAGTACTTGCTAAGAAAATAATCTGAAGGCTTTGTATCTAAATGCATAAAACTGTGGTAACTCTAATTTGTGTAACACAAACAAGTATCTTTTGAGATTGCCACTGTGTGACCCTAAATCCAAAAACATTGCATTTTTTTCCAGCACATTATAAAACCCATCTGAAATAAATGACAAACTCTGAATGCAGCGCCAGGGAGGCAGAGGCTACATCGGCTTATGCTTGAGCAAGCATGTAGGCCATACGCCATAGATGCACCACACACCCTGAGGTGAGTGGAGCTGAGCGTTTCTTTATATACACGTCAAGCAAGCTTCACTGCATCCTTGTGACACAACCCCTGCCTCAGAGAGGAGTCAGCCCTGTGTTGAATAAAATAGGCCCGATATCAGCACGGAATATTGTAAATGGATATGGATAAAGAACTAAGGGGTGGAACTGTTTGGGGTACTATGATTTTTATCAGGACATTTACATAGGTGCAATGTGTTGCAAAACAACTATAAGCTAATTAGGAGACATAAATGTCACATTTATCAGTTGATGGACTTGCAACAAAGGGTAACAATGGTGTGAGGTAAATGTGAGCTTGATATGTCATACTAGCTTCTGCGTTTTGACATTTACTGATTAAAGCAAAACAGCTAACCCCCCCCCCCACTCTTTTGCATCATGCAAGCAAATGCAGCCCTGGATGTAAAAGGCCTCTCAATAACTGTTGAGGAACATTAATATTAACAAAAAGTAATATCTAGTGGGGATCAGTCAACCCAGTCTCATGGCATTTCGTGTTCACCAACACGATTTTTAATCTATTGATTCGTGTTCACCAACACGATTTTCCCCTTTTTTTCGTGTTGCACAGCACGATTTTAAAAGCAATGTATTTCTACTGGTAATGTGGTTCGTGCCTGCAGCACGTCTTTTTCTCCGGTCGGGTCGTGGAAGACCGGAAGCTGTGTGGTTCATAAAAACATGTTCTTACTCAATATCAAGGCACAATTATTGCTTTTATTTTAAATCGTATAATTTCGGACTTTTGTTGCCGTCTGTGAGGAAAATAAATGGGGCTCAGAGCCTCAGGATACTGAAATCTGTATTTTTTCAATCTTTTTTTCCTTCTAATTTGTTATTCTTTTCAAAATAACACACTGCTATTTACTCACCAATAGCACACAATTATCCTTGCTTTTATTTATTGGTTTAATTTCATAATCAGGCTTTTTTGGCGTCCGTCAGGAACTGAATTTCAAAATAAAAATAACCGGAAACAGACGTAGGCATTTCGAGCGATTACCAAGATCCTCAGCTATGGTTTAAGCTTGCGATGTTTTAGCCGCAATGCATGCTGGAATTTGGTGTTTATATGATATGAAATCCGGAAAACATTTTAAAAGAATGAAATAATAATTCATTCTGAGTGTTCTTGCTTTTCTCTTTGAAAGTCATCACATAACGGCATTGTAATACACGGTTCGGCTGCATTACATATTACAGATCTGCCGTAGTTCTTTATTTATAGAGCCCTGATGAGAAGACCTTTGGAAAAACAGGAAGAAATGCCGCCGAAACTGAATACTTGACGTGGATCATAAATATATCAACAATTAAACAACATCTTCAATTTCTCTTCACACAATACGTCTCCTTGCAGTATCAACACTAATTCAGCTGACTTTTACATTTGATCTAATTCATAGATAGGTTATATTTACACCATAACGGTGCACAGCTGATATAAAAGGACTTGTAGTTTTTAAAGATATTACTGATTTTCTTTGAATGTAAGAATGTAAATACTGAGTCTGAAATAATATAGCAATATGCTGTAAAATTATGTGAAAGCATGAATAAAACTACACATCTTCAGATGGTGTACATACATAAGTGTCCTACACTAATAATACAAAGTTATTATGGCTGTGTGTACCTTGTGTGCACCGCCTAGTGGTTAAAGCACGTTATTGAATTATTGTTTTTATGTGTTATATTTGATTAAAAAATATTAAGAGTACATACTTTCATAGGGAGAAAGTAGAAGGTCTGTGATAGAAATATAGAATATAAAAAATCAAGAAGATACTATAAGTGATCTCTACAATAAAACAGTTTAGTGCAGGATGTACAAAGATATGAATAGGAGGAGGTGCAAAACAGAAAAACGAATGAACCTTTATTTAAACAAGAAAAAAACGTTGGGGGTATCTATCTACAGATAAATATTAAGCCTGACAAAGTACTTAACGTCTAATATATTGCTTTCCTGCAATGTTAACTATGTTGAAGCACTTATTTTAACTGATATTATCAATCAATCAATCAATCAATGTTTATTTATATAGCCCAATATCACAAATGTTACATTTGTCTCAGTGGACTTTACAGTCTGTACAAAATATCAGTATGACAATACGACACTCTCTGTCCTTAGACCCTCACATCGTACAAGGAAAAACTTCCGAAGAAAACCCACAGTTTAAAGGGAAAAATGGGAGAAACCTCAGGGAGAGCAACAGAGGAGGGATCCCTCTCCCAGGACGGACAGACGTGCAATAGATGCCGTGTGTAAATTGAAAAGATAATACATTTGCAACATAGGTAGTCCAAATATTTGGAAATGCATGTGTGTATAATAGGAAGATGAATCCACGAGGATATCCATCCAGGACCTATGATCCAGGACCACAGCCACGATTAAAGATCCAGGGCTCGCGATGCAGGACACAGGAGCGCAGGATCATCCATGACTCCGGATCCCAGCGTATATAGACACCAAAAAGAAAGAAATTTGGGGAAGCTGGGTTAATCGGAACATGAGAGTACACAGGTATAGAGAGAGAGAAGGAAGAAGTAAGATGTCCCCCGACAAACTAAGCCTATATCAGCAAAACTAGGGGCTGAATCTAATCAGCCCTAACTATAAGCTTTATCAAAAAGGAAGGTCTTAAGCGCACTCTTAAAAACGGATAGGGTGTCTGCCGCCCGAACACAAACTGGAAGCTGATTCCATAAATGTGGAGATTGATAAGAAAAGGCTCTGGCTCCCATTGTACTTTTAGAGACTCTAGGAACAACCAACAACCCTGCATTCTTGGAACGCAATGCCCTAGTAGGACAGTAGGGTATAATGAGTTATTTAAGGTAAGATGGCGCCTGCCCATTAAAGGCTTTGTAGGCGAGAAGAAGAATTTTAAATTATATCCTGTGTTCTATAGGGAGCCAGTGTAAGGCAGCCAGAACAGGAGTAATGTGGTCCCTTTTCCTAACTCTGGTTAGTACACGAGCTGCAGCATTTTGAATCAGCTGAAGCGACTTGACTGACTTCTTGGTACACCCTGATAATAAAGAGTTACAATAATCCAGCCTTGAAGTAACAAATGCATGGACTAGTTTCTCTGCATCGTTTTGAGGCAAGATATGCCTGATTTTTGCAATGTTACGTAGATGGAAGTAGAAGGTCCTTGAAATTGATTTTATGTGGGCGTTAAAGGATAAATCCTGATCAAATATAACACCAAGATTCCTTACAGTCTCACTGGAGGCCAAATTAATGCCATCCATAGTTAGTATATCCTTAGATAATTTGTTTCGTAGATTCTTCGGGCCAAGTACAATAACTTCAGTTTTGGTCGTGTTTAACATCAAAAAGTTTAAGGTCATCCACGTTTTTAAGTCCTTGAGGCAGTTTAGAATTTTATTTAGATGATTAATTTCATCAGGCTTGATTGATAAATATAGTTGAGTATCATCCGCATAACAATGAAAATGTACAGAATGATTCCTTATAATATTGCCTAACGGAAGCATATATAATGTGAATAAAATAGGTCCGAGCACTGAGCCCTGTGGCCAGGGCCGCCTTAATGCACGGGCTGACCTGGGCTGAAGCCCAGGGGCCTACGGAGATCAGGGGCCTATCATGAGCCAATAAAAAAGTTGAAAAAAAATTTAAATTAAAAAAAAAAAAAGTTTTTTATTTCGGATGTTTTTAAAAAACATTTAAATAAACAAAGTCTTGGCTTTCAGAATATGAAACTTTTATTTCCAAAATGACACGATAAATACATTTTTGAAGCTTGTAAAGGGAAGATGACAGCTCTCACTCGCCACTCACTCCCCCTCCCTCCGGCTGAAATTATGAATGTAAGGGGTATAGTAATCATAGATAACACGGCAGGGTCCATTACAGTTTGTTTTCATCTGGTTTCAAATAAACAAAGTCTTGGCTTTCAGAATATTAAACTTGTTTCGGCAAATTCAGATGATAAATACAACGTTGAAGCTTGTAACGGCATAATTACAAGCGGAGAACGGAGTAACTTGACGTCACAGCAGGCATAACAACAGCCGGTGTTTCTCGTGAGTGTTTTCCCCGGGAAACAAACACAATACACACAAACGCAAAAATACACAAACACACACGTATACACACACACATGAGCTTCCCCCAGACCAGTAATCGAAACGAAAATATCTTCCCTCCGTAGTATTTTGATCATTTGCTCCGCTAATCAATCAGATCGATGGATTCCAGAGATTTTTCTCAAAAATGATGACTCC
Organism: Gymnodraco acuticeps; assembly: GCF_902827175.1. Taxonomy (NCBI): domain Eukaryota; kingdom Metazoa; phylum Chordata; class Actinopteri; order Perciformes; family Bathydraconidae; genus Gymnodraco; species Gymnodraco acuticeps. The sequence continues at coordinate 111,907 of NW_022990011.1, forward strand.
ATAACAGTCAGTGGGCACCACTTCACAGCCAATCAGAATGAGAATATGTTTCACATGTGACTTATTCAAATTGTGAGTGATTGAGTGACAGTTGAAGGTTGTTTAGGAGAAAAAGTTTGAGAAGAAAAAGTTTGAGAGTGGCGCTCGGGAAAGGAAATTGTTGAGGGAAAAGGAGTTTCGAGACAAGCAGCTATTACAAAAAATGCCGAAGCTTACAGGTTGTTTTAAACCTGTAGGCCAGGATGAGGAGGAAGGAGGACAGATGAGTTATGTACCGAGCAGTAGCGGTGCCGGCCGTGGGCCCTCGGAGCCAAGTAGGCCGTCTGGTTCTGGTAGCGGGAGAGGAAAAACAGACAGGAGGGATGTTGGAGGAGATGGAGAGGACGACGAGGACTTGCTACGTGGAGGGGAGCCAATGGCAACCAGACAAATACACGAGGGAGGTCCGATACGTCACTCATCTGGAGGAGAGGACCAGGCGCGCGTAGAGCAGAGTGGAGAAGTGCGATCACAGAGCCTGCCGAGGCTATAAATGACTTTGATTTGTTGTTTAAATAGGGGGCCTACAAAACCTATCAGCCCCAGGGCCTGATGGCAGGTTAAGGCGGGCCTGCCTGTGGCACTCCATGGCTAACTTTGGTTTGCGTGGAAGATTCATCATTGACACGTACAAACTGAGAGCGTTCAGATAGATAGGACCTAAACCAGCCTAAAGCAGTTCCCTGTATGCCAACTAAGTGCTCTAGTCTTTGCAATAAGATATCATGGTCGATAGTATCAAATGCAGCACTGAGATCGAGCAAAACAAGAATAGAGACACGTCCCTTGTCAGAGGCTATTAGAATGTAATTTGTGACTTTAACCAGAGCTGTCTCTGTGCTATGATGTGTTCTAAAGCCAGACTGAAAATCTTCAAATAAATCATTGTTTTTTAAGTAATCACACAACTGTTTTGCGACCGCTTTCTCAAGAATTTTTGAGAGGAACGGAAGATTAGAAATAGGTCTATAGTTGGCTAAAACCTCTGGATCGAGGTTGTGCTTTTTAAGAAGCGGTTTTATTACTGCTACTTTGAATGATTGTGGAACATAGCCTGATAATAAAGACATATTCATAATATTTAATAAAGAAGTGCTAATTAATGGAAAAACTTCCTTCAACAGCTTAGTTGGAATTGGGTCTAACATACACGTTGATGGTTTAGAAGAGAGAATCATTGAATTTAATTGTTCAAGGTTTATGGCTGAAAAACATTCTAGTTTACTATCTAGTGTAATATTAGAACTTACGTTTCTGGGAGCTGTTGATAACACTATACTGGTCAAAGGCAAGAGGTCATTAATTTTGTTTCTAAGAGTAACAATTTTATCGTTAAAAAAGCACATAAAATCATTACTACTGAGTGCTACGGGAATAGAAGGCTCAATCGAGCTGTGGCTCTCTGTCAGCCTGGCTACAGTGCTGAAAAGAAATCTTGCATTATTCTTATTCTCATCTATTAATGAATATTATACATATGAATTATACTCTTATGTATGTAGATAGAATAAGACATGTGCAGAATAGGACAGTTTAATGGTGGAGGTACACACATATTTATAGATGTCGTAATGCACTGTTGAGGAACCTGTGACCCAAGTTTTTCATTCATTGCATAACTACACCGTAGATGATATGTTAATAAACCTTTGGAAATCTTGAAATCTTGAAAGGGATGTGCAAAATAGCCATAATATACAGTCTTTAATTAACTATTAGTAGAGAATAACGAGTAATGAATATACTTTATTACTCGTTTCCATTCATGTCAATTGCAGATACATGTTTAGTCTTCTCAAGCACCAACTATCAAATATCTCTCCTGATTGTTGGCACTTGACAATCACCTTACCTGAATTTTACTCAGGTGTAACTAAAGTCTGATTTAAGGGTTGTTTATATTTCACATCATTAATCAGAATCTGCAAAGTAACTAAAATAAATGTAGTGGAGTAAAAATACCAGGTAAACCTCTGAATTGTAGTGGAGTAGAATTACAAAGTAACAATGAGCTGTCATGTGGGTATATATTAATGCTGCGCATTATGGACACAAGCGATTTTCACCCATTTATTAATTATATGTTTTACATTTGATAACACCAATGTGTTTAATACTGGCAACTTCTAATTGTGGGAAAAACGAAAATGTTCAGTAGAGACGTCCCAAAGAACATTTTGCGAAACACAATAGCCAGCATGTGTAGTTCTGGGGGGGGCGTTCGATTCCAGTTTTGGATAGTCTGGCATGGTTTCGTTCCATTTCAAACAGCTGTTTGACGCTCGGCGTAACCTTGGCGCACTGCCACTCCAACATCCAATCCCAGAGCTTGAAGATTAATCACGGGGACTGTAGTCTAAACGATAGCTGGGGATTATGGGTAGTGTAGTGTCTTCGGCCATCCTAAACTCAGAAATTTAGATAATCGCAATGATGCTCGAAATGTCCCTTATAGGCCTACGTCTGTTTCCGGTTATTTTTATTTTGAAATTCAGTTCCTGACGGACACCAAAAAAGCCCGAGATTATGGAATTAAACCAATAAATAAAAGCAAGGATAATGTGTGTTATTGGTGAGTAAATAACAGTGTGTTATTTTGAAAAGAATAACAAATTAGAAGGAAAAAAATATTTAAAAATACAGATTTCAGTATTCTGAGGCTCTGAGCTCCATTTATTTTCCTCACAGACGGCAACAAAAGTCAGAAATTATACGATTTAAAATAAAAGCAATAATTGTGCCTTGATATTGAGTAAGAACATGTTTTTATGAACCACACAGCTTCCGGTCTTCCACGAACCGACCGGAGAAAAAGACGTGCTGCAGTCACGAAACACATTACCAGTAGAAATACATTGCTTTTAAAATCGTGCTGTACAACACGAAAAAAAGGGGAAAATCGTGTTGGTGAACACGAATCAATAGATTAAAAATCGTGTTGGTGAACACGAAATGCCATGAGACTGGGTTGGATCAGTGCTAACGTTAACCAGCTAGGCTAACTAACTTCCCTGATGTCCAAGTTAATTAGCTAGCTTTCAATTTCCAAGATTAACAGGGACTTAGTAGCGCAATATAGTTCCTTATTGAAGGTGGATGTTGTAAAGAGACAGAACCATAGACTGTATAATATATGGTCCTGGTTATCAAAATGTCGCCTATCGGTTTCTGCAGAGCCAACACACTCTCACTCCCTAAACGTCCAGGAGCGACGCTTGGTCAGGGTCCCGTGGCGTGCAGGTTGGACGCGCCAAGGCTCCTTCAGCTTCATAAACGGATGCAAAGAGCTTTCAACTGATTGCAATGTATTCCCATCGCCGGCGGTATTTGACGCTCATGGAAGCACCCGTTTATGTCGGCGGCTCTTAAAGGCAATGTGAGCGTCCATTCCCATTGGATAACGGAGAATTGTACACCCGGAAGTAAGTATTCTCCTTACTGTTGATTAATTTGACAATGATATCTCCACTACTCATCAACTCAAAAACACCATATTACCTTTGTTAATTAAACGACATTGATAGGTTTAAATTGTGTACAATGCTTTTCCCCTTCAATTCTGAGAAACAACATGTTTTCTCTGAAATGTGGAGCGCCAAAGAGACTACACTACCCACAATCCCCAGCTATTGTTGTGACGACGCCTGTCCGCTTTGCGACAAACCTCGTGATAAGTCAACAAGCTCTGTGATATAAATAAAGATAAACACCAAATCCCAGCGTGCATTGCGGCTAAACCATCCAATCATCGAGCTGAGGATCTTGCCTACGTCTGTTTCCGGTTTAGTTTATGACAGATGTATTTTGTTATACACACATTCCTTCACATTTACATTTACATTTACATTAAAGTATTTCGTGAGGCCTTCTAACATGTTTTTAAATATAACTACGGTTGTAGTTGAAGAGTTTGTAAATTAACATGAACCGAAGCTGTTGCCTGTTCCAACAGAGGATTGTGGGTAATATAATGTCTTCGGCCATCCAAAACTCATAGAAACTACTTGTTTCTTAGAATTGAAAGGGAAAACGTGACAAAAGCAATATACACTAAAACCTATCAATGTCGTTTAATTAACAAGGATAATCTGGTGTTTTTTAGTTAATGAGTAGTGCAGATATAACCTATTTATGTTTCATACCCAGCAGCCAGGTGCAGGGCGCTAGCTGTGACACTCAGCGCCCCCGCAACAGTCAAGAAGGCTTGGGGGAGACTGGACACGACAGCAGCAAGCCGGCGTGGAGACACAGGAGTGTTTTTACCACGCGCGGTTCGGGACCAGCGTGAAGAAGTGTGTCGCTCCCTGTAGCTACAAGCCTCCGGGAAACGGAGGAGCCAGCGCTCGGTAGTGGCCCTGAGCGTTGACGGCACGAGCAGGCTGCTCTTCGTCAGCGACAGAGTCTCGGGAAGCTTGTTTTTGTGTGACACGGGAGCTCAACGGAGTGTAGTTCCTGCTTCGAGGGAAGACGTCGCTCGTGGGGGACATGGACCGCGGTTGACGACGGCTAATGGCGGCCCCATTCGCACATACGGCGTGAGGCCTATGTGTTTGTGCATTGGAGGACAACGTTTCATTTAATTTCATTTCATTTCAAACCTTTATTTATACAGATAAATCCCATTGAGATCATCGATCTCTTTTTCAAGGGAGACCTGCTCAAGTAGTTCCACATGAAACATAAAAACATAAATAGAACAACAAAAGGACATCATATAGCATCATTTACATAATTATCCACATAAACAGGTACCAACAGCTTCCGATTGACTAGCATCCAACCGAGCTTTAAAAACATTTAGTGGCACCAGATTGTTCAGTTTCCATTTAATTTGCAGACTATTCCAAGACAGAGGAGCTGCGCATCTAAAAGCTGTCTTCCCTAAGACAGTCCTAGCAGTTGGCACATTTAATAAAACTACAGCATTCGATCTCAGGCAGTAGCCACTTACAATTTTCCGTGAGATCAGGGATCAAATATAAGATGGAAGTTTCCCTAACATGGCTTTGTATATACAAATGTACCAGCGACTGAGCCTCCGTACAGTTAGTGAAAGCAAACCAGCCCTTGCATACAGGATACAGTGATGGGTTAATGCTTTACAGTTTGTCACAAATCTCAGTGCACTGTGATACGCAGCATCTAACTTGACCAGGCAATTGGCAGGTGCATTCATATACATCAAATCACCATAGTCCAGCACAGTTAAAAAGGTCACAGTGACTAGCCTTTTCCTGGCTTCAAGCGAGAAACAGGACTTGTTCCTGTAGAAGAAACCTAGCCTAACCCTCAGCTTTTTAAGCAGGTTATTGACAGTTTCAACTGGGATTTTGTGACGGCAGACATTTATTTTCCCCTCCTCGGGGCGGAATTTTTATGTGCTCACGGACTCCTTGTGGACGGTAAAAATAAACACTTGGTTGATGCCTTGACGTTTTCCTCCCTCGTTTGTACACTTGGCAAGGCGGCTTACGACGGGGCTGTCGGGCTCGCTGTCGGGAGCGGAAATTTTTCTCAGGCTGTTGGCTGACTTTCCGGACCTGACGCTGCCCACCTTCTCCGTGCTCACCACCAAGCATGGGGTGGAGCACCACGTCACCACCGAAGGTCTCCCAGTCTACGCCAGGGCCCGGCGGTTGAACCCTTCTAAGCTTGCCGTAGCGAGGGCGGAGTTTTCAACCATGGAACGCCTGGGTATCGTCCGCCGTTCTGACAGTCCTTGGGCCTCTCCTCTACACGTCGTTCCCAAGCCGAACGGTGGATGGCGCCCATGTGGGGATTACCGCCGCTTCAACGACGCCACGACACCTGACCACTACCCGGTGCCGCACATTCAAGACTTCTCGGCACATCTGGCCGGTACGTCGGTGTTTTCGAAAGTGGACCTGGTGCGTGGCTACCACCAGGTGCCCATGCATCCCCTGGACGTCCCTAAGACAGCAGTGATAACGCCGTTTGGACTTTTCGAGTTCCTGCGGATGCCTTTTGGGCTCAAGAACGCCGCCCAAACGTTCCAGCGCCTGATGGATTCGGTGCTGCGGGACCTGCCATTCGTGTTCGTCTACCTGGACGACATACTGGTCGCCAGCGCTTCGGTGGATGAGCACCTGTCACACCTCCGAGCCCTTTTCACGAAGCTCAGCCAACACGGGTTGATCATCAATCCTGCAGTGCAGTTCGGGGTGTTTGATATTGACTTCCTCGGACACAGCGTCACCAAGGGCGGTGCAGCACCCCTGCCGGCGAAGGTGGAGGCTGTTGCGGCTTTTCCTCTCCCGCTCACAGTGTCACAAGTTAGACACTTCTATTATTGTTTGTTTGGTGGCTCAACTAATCTCTCCTGTCATTTCAGATCCCGCCTTCCTCCAGGCCCTTGTAATCAGCTCACTTCCCTCACCTGGTTTCCCCAGCCCTTCCTCTCACCTGTTACTCATTCCCTCATCACTCCACAGTATTTATACCACCTCACTATCACTTGTCCTTTGCCAGATTGTCTTGTCGTTTCCGCTAAGCTCTCCAGTGAGTGTTGTATTCTAGCCTAGATTTTTGTCCTGCCCGGTTTTTGATCCCTGCCTGCCTGTTTACGGATCTCGAGTTCCTGCCTGCTCCCTGTCTGGTTTTGGTTGCCTGTCTGATGGATTTACTGGTTTTGACCCTGCCTGTCCCTGACCTGAATAAACTGAACATTGCTATACACTGGTTGTATCTGAGTCGTGCTGTTGGGTTCTGATCTGTACCTGTGATCGTGACACACAGCCCGGTCGCTCCGTGAGTTTCTGGGGATGGTGACTGTCTACCACCGTTTCATCGCCCGGGCCGCTCACATTATGCGGCCGCTGTATGAGGCTTTGAAGGGTATGACCCCCGTCCAGGCGATCGACTGGACGGCAGAAGCTGAGTCTGCTTTCACGGAGGTCAAGACTGCGTTGGCTCAGGCGGCCCTGTTGCCGCACCCATCATCCACGGCTCCTATCTACATTACCACAGACGCATCGGACTACGCCGTTGGTGCAGTGCACGAACAGTGGGTGGAGTGCGCTTGGCAGCCACTCGCCTTTTTCAGCCGCCAGCTGACGCCCAGAGAACGCAAGTACAACGCTTTTGACCGAGAGCTCCTTGGACTTTATTTGGCTGTGCGGCACTTCCGTTTTTTGCTGGAAGGCCGTGAGTTTATGGTGGAGGGCGCGGGGCTGCGCTTGGAGGACGTGGTGTTCGGCGAGGCGGGCGTTACCCTCCTGTGTGACGTTTCCACAGGCCTGTCGCGGCCAGTCGTTCCCGCCAGCTGGAGGTGCTCTGTTTTCGAGGCAGTGCACGGCCTGTCACATCCCGGCGTTAAGCCTTCGGTGCGCTTGTTGGCCGCGAAGTTCATCTGGCAAGGGCTGAAAAAAGGACGTGAGGACTTGGGCTGGTGAGTGCGTGGCTTGTCAGCGCGCTAAGGTGCACCGCCACACCAAGGCCCCTTTGGAGCATTTCCTGGTGCCTGAGAGGAGGTTTGATCACGTCAACATCGACCTGGTTGGTCCATTGCCCTCCTCTCAGGGTTTTTCCTACCTCCTCACCACAGGACGACCCGTTGGCCGGAGGCAGTTCCTCTCGTGTCAACATCAGCCGCAGACATTGCCCGAGCTTTCATTGCGACGTGGGTGTGTCGTTTTGGCACCCCGTCAGACATTTCCTCAGACAGGGGCTCACAGTTCACGTCCGAGCTCTGGAACGCCGTGTCGAGTGGTTTAGGGGTTAAGCTGCACAGGACTACCGCTTACCACCCTCAGGCTAACGGCCTCTGTGAGCGGTTCCATCGCTCCATGAAGGCGGCCCTCAAGGCCGGCCTTACGGACGGTAATTGGGTCGACAAGCTGCCTTGGGTGATGCTGGGCCTGAGGACCGCGCCTAAGGAGGATCTGCAGTGCTCCACGGCGGAGTTGGTATACGGTCAGCCGCTGAGGGTTCCGGGGGATTTCCTCCCCAACGCATCGGCTCCCTGGTCGGCGACGGCCCAGCGGGCTTTCCTGTAGGACGCCGCTGAGGCCTTTGCTCCGATCCCCACTGCTCGGCACGGTACTCAGGTGTCCCGGGTTCCCGTGGAGCTCCGCTCGGCGGGGCATGTCTTTATCCGGCAAGACGCGCACAGGGGACCCCTACAGCCCCCTTACGATGGGCCTTTCCGGGTTCTGGAGCACGGGGACAAACACCTTGTGGTCGACCTGAGTGGTAAGGCCGAGCACGTCTCGGTGGACCGCGTGAAGGCTGCTCACCTGGACTTAGACCAGCCGGTGGTGCTGGCTCGACCTCCGCGACGGGGCCGCCCCCCGGCCTCGACCCCTGTCTCGGAATCGGGGCCTACGGTTCCGGTCCCAACTCTTCCGGGGGCCGCACAGGCGGACATTGCTTTTCCGATTCCCGTGCGCAGGAGTCGTAGGGGTCGGCGTGTCGTTCCTCCCCACCACGCTGATTTTGTGTATATATGTGAATTCTGAGTTCTGTGAACTATGGGAATACATTGCAATCCGTTGAAAGCTCTTTGCGTCCGTTTATGAAGGTGAGGGAGCCTCGGCACGTCCCAACTGCACGCCACGGGACCCTGACCAAGACTGCTCCTGGACGTTTAGGGAGTGAGAGTGTGTTGGCAGAGCCGTGAAACTCAAAGTAGGTGGCTCCAACTGTCGCCAGCAGTGACGCACTTTGCTTCAAGCTTTAAGAATTTACCCTTGTGTTGTTGTCATGAAAACAAGAAAGAGACAGAAAACACTTTTGAACAGGGATGGAACAGTTTGCATATTATATAAGCTAGAGTAAAGTAGGGGGAAGGAAAACATTTAAATTCAACTTTACCATGGTTCAGGAACCCAACCTCCAAAAAGTGGACACCTCAGTTTAAAATGAAATGTATTAGATGAACATAATGCGGGCAATGAGGAGCGTATATCATGACAAGTACCTCCACCAATGTAAAAGCAAAAAACGGAAACAATCAGATTCATCATAATAGGGAGATGGGTGGTTTACGCTGTTGCTAGGTGATGTGACCTATCACATCTTTTGATGGTCATGGGCGAGCCAATCCAGTTTCCTTGTTTAAAATCCATGGTGAGATTAGATGTGAAATTTGAATATGAATAAGGATATCTGGGCTAATTATAACCCCTCATCCCGCTGCCTCGTCAGCACTTAGCAACATTCAATGGCATCTCTGGGACTCTGGGATGAGGGGAGGAGGAGGAAGAAGAAGATTGAAAGGACGAAGAGCAGAGAGGAAGAAAGGAGCGAGAAGGGAGGATTCAAGAGATCAATCCCTAGTTTGGGATTACGTGTGCTCAGATAACATCCTCCACCCCACCTACTGCTTTCTTTATGGGTGAGTGTTTCAAGGCTGCACAGAGAGATTCCCTAACCCCCTACACACTCAAACACACACACACACAAGCACCTTCACTCACTCTACACTCCACCCCCATCCGCATAATGCCGCTGGCCAAGTTTACACCTAGCTCTGTCGCCACGGTCTCCAAATGTGATTAACGCTTATCTGAAGGAAGACCAAACTACCTTCATCGTCGGGTTCATCATCGTCACATCCATATTCATGCTGTTCAAATCCCCTCTGGAGTAAAACTAAAAGGATTCAAGCACCTGAGTACATGGAGCGCTTAACGGAGGAGGAAGGATTGCAGATTTCTCTATTGAGGTCACAGCGCTGTTTGAAAGAGACATTTGAAGAGTTTTGTTCCAAAAAGAGATAACCACCGTCACAACAAAGTGACACCATCGCCCATGTTTATCTTAAAAGGTTAAATTACTTTCTGAAATAAATGCCTTGTTTGGAGGGTTTCATATGTTCTGTATATGTTCTGTAGGGATTTTAATTATTTCAATATGGTGTGGTGAAAAAAAGGTTGCTGGTATAGTTCAAGTTACAGGGCTCGTTTGAAACATTTCTGGGTTTCTGTGTTGGTTTATAACCTGAGTGAGGAAGTTGTAATAAGCGTTCACAAACAGTAAATCCCCTATATGTGTTGAGATGTGTCCCAATTGATTTAACGTTTTTTTCCACCGGACATGTGAGGCAGCCCTGATGGCAACCATTTGTGAATTGGAAAATAATACCCTAACACCACACATGATCTACTTTTAAATAAATTACGGGAATTATGTTTGAATAACAACAGACAAACAAAAGAATAACTGTTATTGATTTAAAAGTTTGACTTGTGATGGAAATAAGAGTGTCTTTCACTCTTCTTTCTTTTTCTTGCACTGGAGATCCAAGGCTTTCTTGTTTCTCCACTACTCCTATGTCGTGGCTACAGCTCGTCTGCCCTACTGTAACGAATGTTTCCCATTAGCAGCCACATAGGCCTATACTGTACCTTCAAAACCACGGTCTCAACCGTTTCTTACCGCTTCCACCTCCTACCTCCTTGTTCACAGTGTGTGTGTGTGTGTGTGTGTGTGTGTGTGTGTGTGTGTGTGTGTGTGTGGTGTGTGTGTGTGTGTGTGTGTGTGTGTGTGTGTGTGTGTGTGTGTGTGTGTGTGTGTGTGTGTGCGTGCGTGCGTGCGTGTGTGTGTGTGTGTGTGTGTGTTAAATGCAGCACACAGCTGCAAAAAAGGCAGTTGAAACCTTGATAGCATCATTACACAGGAAAGAAGCTGGTTAGCTAGACACTAGCTGCTGCTGCTAAATGTGGAGGCAAGTAGAGAAGTGGGGTTAAGTGTTAATCTGTCCCTTTGTGAATAAAACAGATGTTCAGAAAGCATGGGAACTCTTCAAACTTCTTCACTGCGGCTTCTTTGTGGAGGTCAGGAAAGAACTGGTCCTTATGCTACCACTACTAATTAGCTATGATGGATGCACAGTGTCTGTAACCAAATGTTCACACATACGATTTACACAGCTATCAAGGACAATATTAAGTTACAGCCAGAGTCTAGACTTAAAGAAATCCCACCCTAAACACTTTCACACTGTTTAAAATAGCTTTCAGAGATATCACGTTCATCTATAGGCCTTTTTTTTGTTTCATCCTTTAGAATAGTCACCAATAATATAATTGTATGTCAATATATATCCATAGCAGATTGGAGATTAATAGTAATTTTTTCAGCTATCTAAATCATAAATGGTAGATGTCAAATATTGTGGTTTGAATATCAATAAAAGAGTAACGATTTTATATTTCTAGCTGTATATTGATTAAGTATTATCTTGATCGAGCTTTGCCGTCAAACAATTGTTGATGTTTGTACAAAATCACTCGAAGCAACATCAATTGAGTCAGGTTTCTAGGGAGGCTGTTATACCTAAAATAATGTACAAAACATCCACACACCGTTCTCAAGAGCATTACACATTACAATATTATAGACAACACTACACTACAATAAAAATACACCATTAAAAGCTTTGTCATTCAATAAAATAGTAAAACGTAAAATAAATGTATATAGAAAAAATTGCTTTGACGGCCTACTTAGACAACTTAGACTTAGCCATACACAACATTTTTACTGCAATTTAAAAGTGAATTGACTTATTGTAACAATGCGCTTGGTCCATGCAACATTAGACCTAAACTAACTACCTCATTCCTAGCTATGTAATTGAAACTATGATAATAATGTCATCATCTTGTGAAGTAATTTCAGCTTTTACATAAGAAATGCAAAGTAAAAGCAGTTGTCAAGTGAATGTACTGAGTACAAAACACACAAATTATCCCTTAGTAAAGATGCTAATACTGTCAAAATAGTAAAACTGAATGGACCAAATCATAAAAATCAGGCTTCTAAAAAATGCAGTGTGTGGAGGTCTACTTTTCTTTGAACAATAAAAATGTAAACCTTTGTTGAGGCTGGAGGGCCAGATACATACCCTCCACATAATTGTACACTATTTACATTATGGAGAGATATGCTAATTTGTATATATTATCTTCATTTTTACTCAAAAATTAGAAAAATCCTAACCAAAGTCATCCTGACTTCTATCAAGTTTTAATAATTATTACCCAAGGCAATAGATTCATATCTGTCCACAATCTAGTTTACCAATCAGCTTATCTACAGTAATATGCAGCAAGTGAACTTTGTTCACAGCCCGCATATGCAATCCCTGTCCCCAACACCATATCCCTCCTCCCCTTTTTCCCTAGCTCCACTCCTTTCATCACTCCACATCCACAGGGGAGATGTAAAGCTTTTGGAGTAAATCAAGGCTTTCTCCTTCATAAACGCCTGTGCAATTAACTTAGCTCCTTCTCCCACTGATTTACGGTGGCCATGTTGTAGACTAGAGTCAGCCAAGCCCTGAGGGTTTTAAAAGAAAGAGCTAGTTGGCTAACTTTCCTCCCTCTCCCCCCCCCCAAACACACACAACCACACACACATCTGCTTCTCTGAAAAGAAAATGGTGATCAAAAATAAAATAGCCAAATCAGACTTCTTACAAAGGTGTATATTCATGACTATATAAGTCATGAAACATAAGACATCTACAGTATTTGTTCATTTCTACAGTTAATAAATAATGTATTGTAAATGACAAAATAAACACACAGTAAAATAATTTTAGTCTTGATAAGCCTTGTATAAAGTTGAGGATTTCCTTTATCCTGAAGTAACACATTGACATATCTTCAAGTTTTAGTTAATTAATGTTCTACTAAGAACTGCATGCAACATAGTGACTTAAGGGAGACATGGTACACAATATATGGAAGAACTTACCACATCATTCTCTAAGTGGTTGGTACACGTTGGAAAATCTGAGTTTATTGGCTTATTGGAATTTTTCCACACAGACAGTCCTGACCCCTCCTGTAGAGGAAACAACTGCCTTCCAAATACTTTATGTATCTTCATTCCTCTCAAAATATCACTCAGCCAATGGAAAGTGAACATGGACACTTAAGAAATGCAAAAACGTCAGCGTGAATGTGACGAAACATGGCTGTTGTACAGTATAGAGAACACCTGCAGTTTGGTGGTTTTCTGTCTTGAACTGTAACCCTGGTTCCATGAACTTTGAAGCTTTGCACTACATTGAAAACCCCATGAACTCTTTAATATAAAACTACAAGGAAAAATGAAGTGTGGTTGTAGTGTGTCATTGTAAAACATCAATTTGTCAGTGTTTTTTTTATCAACAGCTGTGGAAAACTACCTCTGCTGCTTTCATAATACATGAATACAGATAAGTCAAAGATGTAATGTAGAGATTACAACAAATTGCACTCAGGACTTCAGCATTACAGGAATTGGAGATTAAAGCTAGCCTTCATCATAAACATTACAAGCATTTAACAAGTGACAAACAATTTTTCATGGATTTCAAAAATAACATTCAGTGCACCATAGTATAAATGGGTCAGATATACAGTATAGTAAGGGTCAAGTTTTGGCACGGTAAGAGAAAGAGCTGAGTTTCCTGTTGAAGTGTCTTTGAGCAAAGTAATACCCTACCTGCTCACTTGAGGTAAGCAGCTTCATATAAGAGTGTCAGCTAAATGGCTTAAAAGTTAAAAGAAACATTGACATGGTGAAGCCAGATTTAGTTTCATAATCTTTATCACAGTTTTATGTTGGAGAAGTGCAACTGTGACAGGTTAAGAGGCTGACTCTAAAGTATCTTCAAAAGTTAGAGCGAGGGAGAAAAAGAGATTTTAAAGGCAAAGTTCACAAAATCTGAAATGTCTTTAAAGACACACAGCAAGTCAGAATGTGTTCCCCCACTAGGCTGACATTATCTTTTTTTCACAAAATGAGAATATAATGCTCCAAATAACTGTTGTCTTCATAGTTCAATAAATACCTTTGCAGTATGTGCCCTGATATTGAATAAATATGCATTTCATATATTTTCCCTTAGACTGAGAAAGAACTAGGGGTATTAACTTGCCGTGTTTCCTGCTTCAAAAAAGTCTAGTGAAGTTTTAGCTGACAAGAAGGTGAGCAGGCTTTGACAGAATATTCATTTGGAATTCAGTATTTCTTTAAAGGTAGTTTTTTGTTTGAATCCTTTGAGTGGTACTTTGCTATATTTAGCATGGAAACGTCCATGATTTTAATAATGTATTCCCAAACTGGCATGTGGATCAGCTCTCTCATCCTTCAAGGGCTTTGTTCTGTGAAACCAACCACATATCTCAGTTTCTCATAATATAACTCCCAAAATGTCTCAGATTCTATTTGTGACTCTTTCTATTTACTTTAATGCATTTCAGACGTATAGGTCAGGGCCCCTCCCAAAACCTACCCACATTTCCAAGCCCATTACACCCCCCTGCAAAACCCCGGCCCTGCCCTTGTCTGCTGGCTGCCTTTGCTGCACACTGGCTCCATTCTTCCAGGCCACGGATTGAGAGGGGCTGGTGTGTCTGTGTGTGTGAGTGTATAAGGGTGAATTGGTGCACACAGTGCATAGAGTGTGCTAGAAAGTGAGTGTGTAAGTGTGCTTGTGCTACAGTTGTGTGTGTTTCATGTTTTGGGAGGTGATTATGCTGCTAAAGTCTGTGCAAAAGGCACAGGCTGCAGATGGGTTTAATGCATGTGGGAGGCTAATGTGTGCACGAGTGTGGTCATGTGACACAGGGAGGGAGACCGACGAATACAGCATGCCAGGATTTGTGCAAGAGTATTCGGGCAGACGAACCCATAAACCCCATCTTACCCCCCTCAATCAAAGCCGCTACCCCACCCAAACCCCACCCTGCCCCCATACTCATCCACGCCACCCACATTGCCACTCCGCCATGCACAGGCCTGTACACAATGTTCTCACTAAGGCTGCTCTGTCGTCTAATGCCACAGTGTTTTTATTTTAACTCAAGTTTTTCTGTACTGGATCTTAGGCAGTCCAGGGACTTTTCTGTCTTTCCCCATTCCACATGTTGGATATGGAACTACATCCTTCAGGACATTCAGCCTCTCCTTGTTGGTTTCTCATTTGATTGATGTATCTTTCTGATTCTCTGATCTGTGTGAATGATGTGCCTCAGCCTTGCTTCTTGTGTGTTCTTTACTTTTATCCAGGTTATATGGTGGAAAGCAGATCAGGTAGTCCAGGCCGTTGCTGTTTGTAGACTGAAGCTGCTTGACATCCTACTGGATTCATCCTTTTCATATTTCGTCGAATTTGATGTATCCTTTTATGACATATTGTCCATATTGTACTTTTAATATATTGGCTCTATTCTCTATGCACAAAATCTATTACACGTCTGTTTATCGTCTTCTTCCCAAGGTTTCTTCTTTTTGTTTTTGCTGTTAAAGAGGTTTTATTTGGGTAGTCTTCCCACATCTAAAGCGAGGGGCAAAAAATACAGTGAGTGTTGTATGCAGGACCGTACACATAATGGATTCCAGTGGCCATAATGTACAATCTGATCTTGTCTGGACAATGGTGTAGTAGTTTATACATCTAGTATACATTTTATTTTATTTTTGTATCATGAATGCAACAGAGACTCGTCATCAGCACAAATGTGAAATAGCCATTTATCAATATTCATTATGACTCTGTGTGAAAAATATAGTGAGAAGTAAAACTATGGACAGTCTTTGATCACTGAATGACATAATCTTTGAAGTAGTTTAACAAAAAAGCTAAACTTAAACACAGTGTGAAGAGGCATGGCATGGTGCTGAAACCCTGAACCTGAAAGCTACCTTTGCTTTCCACTTCTCGCACCACATGGGCACTAAATCACAGAGACAGTAACATAACAGCAGCTTACCTTTGTGTCAGCCCAAGGCACTGAGCGCTTTCTCCCTCCCTACATCTTCACTTTGTAGCCCATGCCAAACACTGTCACCCCAAATCTCCCACTAACCTGCCTCCTTATGGCAGCAGTCCTCAGAAGGAGAGCATGGTGGCACGGCAGAGCACCGTGCCACCATCTGCTTCAGCGGGGCACGTGATGGAGGAGAGGGACATGCTTCCTCCCTGCCTCACCTATTCTATCCCCTCTACCTCCTTCATCCAAGTCCTTCGTCCAATATCCCGTCGACCCCCCCCACACACACACACACTCTCCACAATTCCCCCACCCCAAATCCACCTGATAGTTTTCAAGCAATGAAGAGTCCCTCCGCGGTTGGATTTATGAACTTGCAAGGTAGCTATGGCAACCATGGGCAACTTTGAATTTGAGGGGGGGAATAAGGGGGTGAAAGGGGTGTTTGGGTGGGGAAGGAGGTAGTAAGATATGTGTGTGTGTGGGAAGGGGGCTTGCAGAGAAAGAAGAAGCATTGTTGTATGGGTATTCAGGGTGTCAGCAAACCAGAGTAATTGCTGGGACTTATAAAGGGGAAGAGGTAAAAGCTCTTCTGGGGGATGCAACTGTCTAAATAATCCCTACACACGGCAGCTGGCAATAAACACTCACTGCGTTTAAATTGACTGTTGCCTGAAAAAAAAAATATATATATTAATATAAATAGCATGTTGCACCAGTGATAGAAGGGTCAACTCAATTTGTCTGGGAGCAAAATGAAACATGGCGCCTTGCTAAAATATATACTCTAACAGTTGTTATTGTTAGCCAGCCATTTACGATCACCCTACGCTAACACCTCTGTATCATATGCCACATGTAAATTCTAGAAACATAATGTATGTGATCTGTTTACTGTCTCCCTGACTTCCTATCTGTGGCTCACTCCAGGATGTATATATCTGCTTTCAGCTTCTTATCAGGCGCTCGCAGTGTTCCCTGTAAAGCACAGACTCAACCACAGAGACATACTCGCCTCGAAAAGACATTGAGAGAGAGAGGGAGAGAGAGAGAGAGAGGGAGAGAGAGATGGGGAAAGGGGGGTGAAAAAAAAACTCCTGACACCTTAGACTCCACTTCACAGCCAGTGAAGGAAGAAAGTGAGCGAGCTGCTAAGCCTTCCCCTGCAGCAGCCTGCAAGGTGGAGATATTACTGTTCACATTTGTACAGATGCAAGAATCCCTCTGTGCTGTGTGTGTGTGTGTGTGTGTGTGTGTGTGTGTGTGTGTGTGTGTGTGTGTGTGTGTGTGTGTGTGTGTGTGTGTGTGTGTGTGTGTGTGTGTGTGTGTGTGTCTGTCTGTGTGAGGTAAAGGCCTTCTACTGTCACTAAGATTTCCTGAGGTACTATCTATTACTGTTTGATTGACCTAAGTAACGTTTATTCTCAACTCACAGCATAAGGTTAGGTACATGGTTGGTTTACGAGTTGATTGGAGAGAATTCTAAAAACACGTTTGTTCTGCTAAACAAATAATTTTCTGTTTGGGCGTGATTGATGTAACTGCTTGCATACCTCCGTGAAAGTTGGTCGCATGCTGGGAAAAATGGATGTGAACCCCAAATGGTCAATGTAGAGAGCCTGTATATTGTTTTGTTATGATCATATTTGTAAATGCACAGCAGGATTATTTATGAGTGTAAGCTATGAAAGGCTTTAGGATGGAGCTGCTAGAGTGAACAAAACAAACACACTGCTAGACACAGGGGCCCAATTCAGTGTAATACTGTGTACTTAGAGAACATTGAGACAACAATAGCATAATCAAACATGACATGATCTCATTGCCCTCCAAATGTCAACTGTTGTTAGCAAACATTAAGACCACTGACTCAGAGAGTAGCCAAGCAAAGGAGACAAAATAAACGTTGCAGTGTGCACAAGGCTGAAAACGAGCTTGTTGAATAAATACTCAAAAATAAGAACAGCTGCAGTCAGCATATGAACCGACACAAAATGGATAACCAGGAGGAAGTCTGAGTGACTTGTCCAAACCCTCATCTCATGTCTTATGCACTTTCATGTTGCATTATATTTAATTATAGATCATTCCAGGGCAGCCCTTAACAGGGCCTGCTTGCCTCACAGGTACAAACAGTTGAATAATTCAGTAGCGTGTAGGATAGGATGTGATGTGAGTGCAGCAGGAGAATAAGCTTACTATTATTCAACCATCAACTGCCTCTTGCTGCGGGACAAAATGCAGATTCAGTGTGGTTAAATGGAAGATTTTTACAAGCTTATACAAGGCATAAAACCAGTCCAGGTATGCAACAGAAAAATATCTATGTTAGAGTTTACGAGAGACTGACAGCAGCTGCTGTTTTATTTGTAATGCCAGTACCACTCATTGGCAAGCCGTTCAATGCGAAAATCAATTGTAACACAGAACAAGCTAGAGCATTAAACGATGTTCCCGTTTCAAACTACATAGTTTATTGCAGGTTGACAGTTGACTGCTATCATCTTCAACCCAACCAATTACTGTTATCTGTCTTTGTGGCTGATATATTTGTACACTTCTTCCATGTCCACAAAATCAAATTGCCGGTGTAGTTATACATAAAATAAAAGATATTGAGGTTACAAGGACGAAAAAAGAACACACGTTTTTGCACATAAATGGAATGGCCAATCAGGTAGAAGACAGAAGTGATGTAATCCCTGTGCTGCAATGAAAGACAACAGTGCATAAGGAGAAATGCTTGGAATATTACATATGCATATACATTGTGCATTTTTGCACAATGACCAAAGGTCATGGACAGAACAGTGCCCATGAAAACCGACAGAAAGCCTCTGATTTAGTTTCCTGATGGCAGATCTAGTCTTCTTGGAGTCCTTCACTTGTAGTATCAACTGTTGTGTTTCATCATATGATTGATTTAACATTGTACTACCATCAAGATTGCTCTAAACTGTACTATAACACATTTTATATTCTTGCAATATTCTGCCAATTAAGGCATTTCAGTGGGAAAAAACATAAGTCAGATATGACCTTGGGTTTGTCTTGATTCTTTAAAATATATTGTGTGTTCAATGCACAATAGGTATGATGCTGGTGCAAATACCTATAAATGTAAACTAAGTCCGACTTTATTGATATAATGTTCGCTTCTCTTTAATACCATCTGACAACTTGTAATACTCAAATGTTATCAGAAGTAGAATTATTAGCCACAATATGCTTTGGATAAAGGGCAATTTTTCCTTCTGTGCAGCTGACACATCAAACTTACTCAACATTGCAGCAGTACTATAGTGTTATAATTTTACAGTTCAGGCACTATTTGTTAAAGTAGGCTACGGATCTGAATAAAGAAGTTGCTTGTAGCGTTTTAATGCTTCCAGCTGCTGTCTCCGCTGGCCGTGTTGAAAGGAGGCTTTGGGTGCACAGCAGGAGTCAGGAGTGGTGGGAATGTATTGTGCACTCCACACTGAAAGGAAAAGGAAAACTTTAGATATACGTGCCACCGTCTTCCCCAACACATTATGCTGCCAGCCAGTGACAGGAAAGAAGTGAGACTTTGCCTTTGGTGTGGTGTGATGTAACTCCATTCTAGGTGTTCAAATTCAGGTCAGACGTTGGCAGTAGGACTCTTTTAGGATTGTAATACTACATGTGGAAACCATGCGTTCTTCTGGTGTTAATCATGTTAATCAGAACTCTGTAGACACGAAAAATGAAAAAGAAATCAGAGGGGAGTCAAATCAGAGTGGTAAATGTAGCCGCAATTTCGGTACCTTATTTAAATAAAAGTTTAAAACTTGTTTACAATTGGAGTTGAAATTAAATGTGTTCTGTTCACAGATGACAAAACTAGGCTCATTGTTTGAATAGTGTGCTGTATACTTTTTATATAATGTTAAAAAAATTATAAGGAAGCAAAAAAAATGTCAGCAAGAAATAAAAAATTGTGACAGACAGTTAGTTGGGGGACATGGGGGGTTGTGGGGGAGGAGTGACAAATGAGGAAAAAGAGAGAAAGAGAGAGAGTGCAATGAACAGGAAGCATCCGGAATGAATTCCCAGAGATGGCCACGCATGGCTGGGCTGAACTGGCCTGGATCCGGGAGGTGGAGGTTGGGTGGGGGGGTTGAGAGGTTCCTGCACGTCCAGCTGGACTGAAAGAGAGAGAGACAGAAAGACGAAATAGAGAAAGAGAGAGAGACAGAGGCCCCTGGGCGATGACAGGTGTAGCCCTCCACTCCAGCTGAGGCCTCGCAGCTGACCTGGATCTCTGGATATTTCTCTCTATATCTTTGTCTCTAGCTCTCGCTCTCCCCCTGTCAAACACATGCTCTAACTCTGAGGGTTACACACACGACAAGCTATGCTATGTTGTACCATGTTCGCTGTTCTTCATTTTATATGGCAAATCTCCCAACCAGGCAACTGCCGCAATTCATCACACAATTGAGTTAATAACTACCACCCCTTGATTCCACACTATCGTTCTTTAATTATCTTATATCTTATTACAGCTAATAATGTTTAATTGGCTGATGCAGTAGGAGCACACAGTAGAGTAGAACTCTTAACAAGGGAGTTATCTTTCCACAAGCAGGAAGTGAATACAACTTAGTTTTTCTTCAAAGCTATGCCTCTAAGGATCAAACACAATGCAGTGGTAAGCATCCACAGTAGTCAAATGTTTTTTTTCAACAGTGGTTGCATCTGTGTGTCTCATGAAAGCAACTGTCTGAGCAATAATACAGACACTTCTGGGCTAGACATCAGAGAACCGCTAAATGAGTGTGTAGGATTTTTACTTGATACAATTGTTGCTATACAAAGTATAAAGTAGATAAGAGAGGCATGGAGGAAGTCTTAATAGAGGGCCCCAAAACAGATTTAATAGCTCTGTATTTCTCAAAACACTAGTATTGGTATTGAAAGAGAAAAGATAATCCACAGTCAAAGTTTATCTCACTAGTGGATAGATATGCTGTGTGTGAGTGGCCTCTTGTTGTTTAGTGATGAAAAAGAACACAACTAAACCTGACCAATACAAACAATAATTAAAACGCAACGTACAGCTGCTGACCCCCCAAGGAAGTGATTTTATTTATTTATGGATTGTTCTTAGATGTACTTAATATTATCAATAGAGTTATACAAAGCTGGTTCTTACACACGGTTTGGTGCTTGAAGGACTGTCTATTAATATACTGTATAAGTATCACATCCCCCTCATTGTGTACAATATCATAACAATATTATATTTTCATTTAAAGAATTATCCTCCCATTTCAAAACCATATTTTTCACCAGTAGTGTTTCTATCATGATCCAGACACTGTTATCTGAAACGTCAACACAATTAAAGGCCCAGAATTAATTGAATTTGCCTCAATGAGTCGTTACGTGAGCCGACTCCTGACATGATGAGTAAATGAGTATTCCAATATGACAAGTTAAAATGATAAGGTCAGTACTGCTGAACAAGAAGGGACCATTTTGTGTCATTCAACAAGGGACTAGATTTCACTCATGTTAAATAAACAATGAATTAGAGCGAGTGAACAAGAACAGATTGATTTGCAGTCAGCAGCGCTGCAATTAATCTCACACCGCAAATGAGGGTAAAGAAAAAAAATCCAAAGAATAAAAGGATACAATGAGCACTATTGTGGAAGCAGCATTGTTACATGTCATTGGCAAATGTAGTGTGTGTAATGTCCTTATTACAGGCTTTGTCTTTCCCTGCCTAACAGGGGTTTTATACTTTGTTAAATTGTGTTTCTTTGAAAGAAGAAAGACAATTTGCAAATCGGATAATTTAATTTGTTTCTTTTGCAGGTTTTGGTAAAGATTTCAACACTAGAATGAGGAAGATAAGACCATTGGCATAATGTCACTTCTGTGTCAGTTCTTTGTTGTCAGATTGGTGTGTGTGTTTAGATGTGTTTTAAACAGAGTTACTTACTTTATAAAAACACATTTTAAACTATTTCAATTGTGCACATATATGTGAGCTCATTCTTTTATACAATTTATAATTTCTGAAAGTAAAGGCATTTCTCATGAGCAAACATATCTGTACACACTTCTGTGAACGTTTGGCAGCAAAGTGTACAACTTCAAATTCTTCAGAGACAGGCATTTTTGTCTTAGCTGTGATATTTGACTATTTGGGCAAATGTGTGCATCCCTGCATGCTCCCAACCCACCTACAAACACACATCCACTAAACCTCTCAACACACACTCATCCATCCAACCACACACATACACTCATGTGGATATTATCAGTGGTGCTCAGCTGAGGCTCCAGGCCTGTCCGGTCCCCACAGCGTAGCGGTGACCAGGGGAGGAAGAGCTTATCTTGGCCCCCGGCCCCTCCCTCGGCCCCATGCCTTGGCTCCGGGAGCTGGGAGGCAGATGCCATGCAGGCCATGTGTGGCGTGTTTCTGTGGCCAAAGCGAATAGCGTTTAATGCTTAAGGGACAAGCTTTTGAACCAGACAGTTCATCTTGCCTGTGTGTTTGTGTGAGAGTGAGGGTGTTTCTGCAGGCCACACAGCAGATGGAGGTAAAGGCTTTGGGTATGACCAACTCCCTCTGGCCCACCTTGACCAGATCAGAGCATTTGGTACGCACATGCAAACACATTGACACATGAACCGCCTTCAATCCCTGGGTGATAATAAAAGGGACTGAATTATTGCCAGGTGTAGTGTCATTTCAGGATCATATGCTTCCTTTAAATTCAAAAATCTTTGGAATGTGGTGTAAAATCATGTGATGATGAAGACGAGCATAATGAAAGCCGATACAGAGATTAATCAGAAGATGCTGATTGAGAGAGTGAGGGCACTTTTCAAACCCCAGTTACACCGTTTTTTTTTTACTGATTTCAGATAAAGTCAGTTTTCTCATGAGCAGTTGAGCGGATCAACTCACATCCACAGCACGTTCTCACAGGCACATTGCATCATAATTTCCATTCATAACTAACTATTTTCCCATTGAAATGGAGAGCATTTCATTGGATGACAAAAGTGAGAACAGGTGTTTTTGGAATGCGCAGCTCAAAAACTCCAAATGAATATTAAAGAGATGAGGTTAACAGCTTCGAAAAGCTCCTTTCGTCTCAGCGAATTATGCTAAGTGTTCACAAAACATTGGTCTAAATATAGAGCTGCGACGCAGATTAGCTTCCACAGTGATGGGTCTATAAGACGCCGGCAGAGAGCTGTCTTCCCATCTTTGATTGGCACTGCTTTGAACCCCAGCGCTCAAATTCACTCCACAGTGGATAAATATCTGCTAGTGTGTGTGTGTGTGTGTGTGTACCTATTAGCCTGTTTTTGTATCATCGTTCATGAGCCAAGCGTGATTGAGTTTTCTGTATCCAAAAAAATTGTGTTCAAATGTTGGCTTGAAATCTCTGACGTAAGGCATACAGGGCACTGCGGTAGAATAAAAATATGACGCTATCGAGTTTATTTAGGAGCACGAGAGCACCTTCCTCTTGGCTTTTCAAAGGCATTAAAGAAAGATTAAAATGTACGCTTGTGGGGCTAACTATGTAATACAGACTTGGAACCCCCGAAAACATCGAAGGGTTCGACTGCTGTTTTAGCGAAGGCACCCATGCTCTAATATTGAAGTCTTGCCTTTGATGTTTAATCACACATGCGCATGTCTACCACTCACACAGGCACAATACATTTGCTGAGATAAAGTGACTGCAGTGTATGACCCATTTTGCAGAGGCAGGGTTTTTTGCTTTCATAACGATGGGGTGTGAGTGTGTTTTAATGCCCAACCAGTATCTTACAACGGGATGATGCAGCACGACAGGCTTTTACATTTTGAAAAGGAAGTGCAAGGCTGGTTTCTGGTAAAAATGCTATTGTCACAGGTCCAGTTATAATGCCATTAGATATACTCTCCAAGGGCGACAGGCAAGCAAGTACTGAAAGTATTCACAAGTGGAAACTAAAGAGGGAGCATTATCTTGAGATTACATTTCAAAAATCTAGTTCAATGGGTATGTTGTGAAATATATTTCATGTTCCTTAAGTGTGGCGACAAGCTTCGAATACTCCTGAACATGCTCCTCAAGCAGTTAATAATCATTGTTTCATGGTGTTGGAGGAGCGAGGCGGAGATAATGTTTTGTGTCGAGATAACGCGTTGCCTTATTCCTGCCGCCTCCCGTTAACGCACAAGACAAATGGAATGGGCGCATCGCCTTGGAGCCATCCAAATGAGGGTGTCTGCCATGAAGTGAAGTGAAGGAGCAGGGGGAGGAGGAGGAGGAAGAAAAGGGGGGGCAAGTGCCACAAAAATCAGGGAGCGGCTGCTCGACCCTTGCGGCACATCACGGCAGCAGTCAAGTGAATGTGAAAACGAGAGAAAGCTTTGCCGAATATTGATTTAATGCCGCAGCCTGAGCAGGGGAAGATGCGCGGTCCAGATTACATGCGCTCTATTTCCCACCCATACAGAACCTTGAGTTCCACTGCCTCCTCATTCCAGAGAACCAAGGAGAGACCAAGGGAGGATGCTCTTCTATGTGCTTTCGCCCTCTGTGAAGTCTAACTGTGTAGAAAAATCCATATGGAAATATGAAACAGAGTATAGAATGGCATTCATATGTAAATTAGATCATGTTCCCTTTGTCTATATACATGTTAAAGAGAATATTAGAAGATGTTCTCGCTGTTACCTCCCATCACACACAGCACCTTTAGGTTGTATCCTTTCCTTTCAAATAGCTTCCTGTATCCTAAATAATACATTGGCTTGAACCTTGTGAGAATCAAAAATTGATTGATTGTAGAGGTTGGTTTTGGTTGTAGGAACAACTAACTACACTATGGGAAGAAAGCACCAGAAGAACTTGAAGTCAAACTATGAAAATAATGCATTTCAGTGTCATTTTGGTGTAAAATGGTGGGGAAATGAATTAATCATATTCCTTGCATTTGAGTCATGATGATTCCTTTGTTAAGATTATTTATATGAATACAATTGAAGCTGTATGTATGTTACATCACATTCAAATCAGACCGGCCTTAATGTGTGTGTGTTGTGGTAAGAGTATAATATTTAAAAGTCAAGCACAACAAAGACCTATCAGTGCAATATCAGACAATTGAACCAAAAGTCTATGTGAACTTGCTCCATAATGGATAAAGGTCACCTGATAGCTAAACTAGCATAATCATCTTGCCAGTAGCCTACATCCAACTGCTACCGACACTTACCGCTCACTTGCTGTATTTCTAGATTCTGCTTCCATTTTTAGTTGTCATTTTTCTTTTCGGCATAATGCTGAAAACGTCGAGATCAAATTAAACCTCATTTAGATTAAAGTACCAACATCTCCAAGTTGACGGCCGGTCAAAACGTGACTCACCAGCTCTGGCTTCCGTGTTAGGCTACTTGTGGAGGTAGACGACAAAAAACAGATCTTTGGAACAATGTGTTACTTACTGCCCCCCGCCAACCCCCCCTCCCCCTGTTGAAAATTATGAACAGTGAGCCGCACTCACATTCTTGCGCACAGACAAATGGGGAGGTCCGCTCATGTCCTGAGCCAATGGCGTACAGAGCTGCCTTATTATACTGATCCCCGACTGGCCAATGGCGCACCTCTCCCCTGCTCACATGGCGTCTTTCTGTGCGCTCCCTCTCCTCTCAGCACTCAATCCCGGCGAGTGCAAGCATCACTGAAGACTTTGACACCGGTAGAATCGGACGTCCACTGTCCTCGGCAGATTTAACCAGGTGTTATCTTATGCAAACTTTATCACCATCAGATGAAGATGACCAGCCTGTCGCCGAGAGTGAGACCCCTTCGCTGGAGGAACAGACTTTTTTCCGTCTCCAAAAGACCGGAGAGTCACGAAGCGAGACAATAACGCCCAGAAGTTACTGAAATGAATCGTAAGTAGGCAACATCATATATTTATATGGTTCTTATCTGTTACTTACTGCTACCATTCAATAAATAAGTCGTTTTATTTATAATCTAGTCCTATTTTTTTTGTTTGAAAATCGTGACTGCATGTGGCACTTGTGCTGTGTGCTTTCTGATTTATTTTTCTAGGCTACATTTAAAGGCGAATTAAACATTTTAAACGGTATAGGCTTTTATTGCTAAACACATGTGACTTCACTTAATGCTTGAGTCGTCTAAAAGTTAATTTTGTACAGTCGACATTCTTTGTGCGTCTCCGTGAATGTTCTCATTGTATATGTGGATGTCTACGCGCAGCGCCATAGCATGGAATATAGATAAAAAGCACACGGTACACCCGCTGACCCGAGGCAGCTGGCTGTGCAACTGGTCCACACGGCTCAATGAGGACAATTAAGGTGGGACAGGAGAGAAAGAGGAACAAACTTGAGTTTTTGAAGCACACTGAATCAGGTCTGCACTTCACTTCAGCTGGCCAGACAGGATAAGGGTGGATCTTCAATAACCTTTTATAGAGAATATATCCAATGCAGGATATGACAAAAAGGGAAAAGTGTAGACACAGGTCATGCAAAGATCAAAAGCTGAAATGCATTTTTATTTGTAGTTCTTCCTCTATACACATTTATGTCAAAACAGTACATTTAAAAGGCACTCAATTAGGTCATGTAGTTTGCAGATTGGAAATTAGGGGGTAGTGGGGTCAAGACAGTAGAACGGGTGGCTGCTGCAAAATGTGGGTACATTTAGAAAAGCAGAAAAGGTACCCTCTGATTTTCCGTGATTTCTGCACAATCAGAGGGAAAGAGCGGGGACCAGGGCCATTTGATGTTTTGAAAGAATTCAGATGGCCTTAATTAGGACCTATAAAATCTGTCTGCTCCATTCTCTGAGGCGGCGCTCTGGAGGGGTGAGAAGGGAGGGGAGCTGAAAAAAGAAAGAAAACCGATACAGCATGTCACTTCTGCAAAGGATTGTCTAATGAAATTTGTATAACCTCCCTTTTTCTTCTTGTTGCTCCCTCCCTCTCCTTGATGCTGGTGGTATGTAGGCAGCCCTCTCATTCCCTCTTTGTCTGGCTGCTGTGTTATCTACACCACCCTCAACATAACTACCACCTACAGTCAGCCCTAACCCAGACACCTGAAGGCTAGACATAATGATCAAGAGAAGTTTCAGTCAGTCTGGAGCACAGCCAGTTGTTTGAGGTTTTCTTCTTCTTCTCCTCTTTTATTAACCCCATCCTGGCCTGGCTGACACAGCCCATTCCTCTGCCTCACTCTCTCTCTCTCTCTCTCTCTCTCTCTCTCTCTCTCCATCCACAATCAAGACACGCCATATTGTTTGTACATGTACGCGTGGGGGTTGGGGGGTACAGGGTTGCAGTTTCATTGCTACTGCTTCTGTTGCTGCCACTGTGTAGCCTATGGACCTTGAATGGAGTGTGGGTGACTCACACAGCTGCAATACACACACTTATGAGGAAACATCAAAGACTTCTTCTGTGCGTGTGTTAGTGTGTGAGATTTCAGCTATGCTTTTCTGGCAAGCGTCTGCAAGAATAGTTATGGCCATGTTGCCTGTAGTTTTTTTCATTTTGTCTCTATTTTGTTCAATTAGCTAGGGTTTATTTGCAGTTCTACTTGGCTCATCTTTAAAGGGTTACATTTAATTGTTCTATTGTAGCTGATATTTTTCTGTCCTACCAAGCTTGATGGGTTCTCTGTTTTAAATGAGTAAATTTTGACAATGTTAAACCTTAATTTAAAAATGCAGTTGGGATCAATGCAATACATCATTGTATTATTAACAAATGCGATCTTTTTTGAAATAATTTCTACTCAAAGATTCCATTGTTACTGTACCGCAGATTTTAAATGAGGCCGTCAGACGCTGTCTGTCGCATCACGTCACTATCTGTGTAGGCGGCTTTGACTTGGGGCTTAAGCCGATATGGCTTCTGAAGTAGTGAAAGGATGGAGAAAACACTAATTAGAGGTGCGAGTTGGTAAAATGCTTAAATATGTGAATTTCTTTGATGGACAAATTCCTCTTTAGGAGTGTCTTCCGTCTTCTGAGGAATACGTTCCTTTGTTTCCTCGATGTGTGTTGGTTAGGGATTACATCATTTGGCTGCTGCAGGGTTAGCTAGATATGAAAGCTAGCTTGCTTTATATAAAATGGTTTGTTGGAGTGGAGTCTTTGTGTGACATATATAAGTTTAGTTGTATGATATAGCCAAATTATTTTGGAGTTGTTTTTGCCAATGATGACCACTTTTGAAAGATTATGCCCTAACAGCGGGGAATGGGCTCTCTCGGTTCCCCTTAACCATGCAATCTTCTCAGAAATATTGTTTGAATAACAAGTGTTCTAAAATGTGCATAGAGCTTCAACCAAAATCCTGCAACTTGTTTGTTTTCTGTTTATCACAGATTGAGGATGTCTCCTCATCTGCCACCACCCTTTGAAGGGGGAAGTAATAAAAAGCTCAATGGGTGCAACAAGCTGTTCTTCCCTCCTACACTTTGAGGTTTTCTACCTGGAGATGAATAGGGGGCCCCTCCATAACGAAGGGCGAGAAGACAACATTTTATTGGCTGAGGATGTGGGGGGATGCGCCATAGCTTATAGACACTTGGTGTGAAATAGTTGTTGTTGTAATTGTATTGTTTATAGGAGAGCATGGTGTTTCGAGTTTAGAACCAGAATTATTACTATTTGAGGTCATTTGAAGGCATACTTTTCTAAATCAATAATCTGTTTACATAGTTGACTTGAAATGATGTCAATATATTAAGGTTTAAGTAGGTCAAGGGTGTTATGTAAACATGAACAAATTGTCCCGTTAAATCCCGCTTGAAGTGAAATACTGTCTTTATAGCGTGCTAATACAACATCCATGATAATGACATTGGACGATCACAAAGCCACCGATTAGGATTTACGGTAACCAGATTTATGCGTGAAGGAGTGAAGTCATGGTCAGGAATGTAAATGTTGGAGTCATTCAATTACCTCCATGCCCTTCCCTGGGAAAAGTCCCCAGCCGTGAAGAGGTTAATTGTTTTTGAATCTCCATCCAAGGGGAGAAAATGGGCGAACGGGAGGGATAATTGAGCCGCTGATAGTTGAGTGGATTATGGATTACTGCGCCTTTCCAAAGGAGTAAAGAAAATAGAGCTGAACGAGAGAGGAAGAAGAGAAGGGAAGGAAGGGCTGTGTGAAAAGCTCAGGTTGTGCTATGCAGCCGCAGGGGTCATCTGGCCTTCTTAGGAAGATGGATAACTCCAATCCTGTTTAGCCCACGAGGTGACCCTTGACCCTTTGCATGCTCCTCCCTGCTCCAGGTGCAAGACCTCACTGCTGGCAGCTCGCTCACAGACACACACTGCAAGCTTATTTTTCACACACTCTGCAAGCACTGGGGGGAAACGCCATGTGAAAGCACAGATCCTCTCAACATTTTCACCCCCCTGTTTTTTTCTTCATGCCATTCTATTGTCAGGGGTTAAAGATCCGAGCCTGCTTGTTGGGGGTGGGGGAGCGTTGCAATCATATGAGACCCCCCTTTATTCTTCCTTTGAAATATGTTCTCGGGAAGAAAATGGATGACTGTCTTTAAAACAGGAGGAAAAAATATGATCTGACATGGTGCAATAATCACAGGACTGTTAATCAGAGGGATGTCATGTATAATTACTACAATGTTTGATAACATAACAGAGAATCACCTCAGGCTATTAGGGAAAGTTTCGCGATGCCATTAATGGACGTTAATACAATACAAGAAAACCCGGATGGAATGAGCATGGCCCACTGGTTAAAGCACTGTAAGGTTAATGAACCAATTTACATACTTTCTGCTGCCATCTGGGTGGAGTAAAGAGGCAGATGCTTCCTACTCTGTACTGTCGCTGGGAGCTGTTCAACACGGAGGAATGTGTCAGGTCCACAGCGGTCGATGAGCACATTTAGCCTGTGGTCAAAAACAATCATGAATGAACCTGAAAGCTCCTGCAGAAATACAGTTAGCATCAACCAGACTGCTTTTCTAGCATGTCATTATTCCATTTACCCATGTTGAACTTGGGAATAAATGAGTGCATGTTAAATATGGTTGGTTTCAAATGTCACTATTCTTATTCATAAAAGGTGAGGCCTAGGAGTGGACCATATCCTTACCATTTCCCATTTATACAAATAAACAATAGAACATTGGAAAGATAGGGGTCATCTGTGCTCTAGGCAAGGTGAAACTTGACAGGGGTGATCTACAAGAATAACCATAGACGGTGCTGGAGACTTGGACAAACGGAGGATAAGTGTCAGTCCACCTCTCTGCCATCCTAATCTGGGTTATCACATTACAAATGGAGTATTTTCAAATCGTTCTTTTAGCAGTGCAATACAATGAGATGAGTGGGCAATCAATAAAGCTGCGTGAAAGCAAAGGGATATAGTTAAAAATCTAAAGCTCTGGCTGGCATGGCCATCATCTCCCCCTGTCTGTTGGAATCAGATAAGGGAGTGGGGCCTTGCAGGAAAGGTTGTTTGGCCCTAGGGCTGCTCGACTTGACGGATATCCCTCCTACTGGCACCCGTGGCAGACTGATTTCATCTGCAAATGGGGGCAAAACCAAAACGTTTTTGCATCTCTGTGATACTGTACATGTGGTAGAACAGCTGAAGGGATAGATGAGTAAAATGGGGCATAATGTTTAATCCCCCGCAGTGTGTATAGGCAGAAATTTGCAGCTACTTCGCTAACCCTTCTGTTGTCCTCCATGGATGATGGCTTTAACCTCATGCGTCCCATGATTTAAAGAAAAAAAAAAATCACCCAGGTTTTGGTTTGACAATGTGTCGTAGCTGGTGCGAGTGTTCCTCTCAGATTAGCTCTTTGTGCTGTGAGGAGAGGAACGACGCCGTGGGGGAATGGGGGGTCGGGGAATGGGGGGTCAGGGATGGGGGAACAATACCGCTGCGATCACAGTTGAAAGAAATCATTTGCACATTTTTATGAAAGCTCTATTTGTCCGGTTGGATAGTTCTATCAAAGCCTAACAGCCACCGTGAAAGGTGATTTTAATGACGTGGTGAGCGACAAAGCCGGCAATGTGTCGGGTTATAGTCAAGTCTCAGCTGAATGTTCTCCAGGTAAGAGCAGTTAATGCGCTCTCGAGTTTTTTGCGTCCGTCTTAAAGCAGTCTAATTTCTACAGATGTCTCTGAGCTGACACCACTGCTGCCAAGCTTCTGTTCGCAGTGCTAAGCTTGTACAACATTAATGTGAAGATAAAAAGACATCATTGCTACACTATTTTTCTCACAAGTTCATCCCTCGAAAAGCTGCAAAAAGAACCACGTTTCTTGTTCCTCTTAAAGTATAAGCCGGGGGGTTTATTTTCATAACTGCGCCATTTCTCTTTTTATTTCAATAAAACCCTCTATGTTGTCTTTTAGAACTTTACATACCATGATGGTAAGTGTGCATCAAATGAGAGTTCAGGTAAGTGCACAGACTACCCATATTGGTGTTTGTTTTCAGTTTCAGAACCCCCTACAGTATTTCCTGGTGACTCACTTCTTTCCGAGCCATTTATGCTTGAAAACATCCTTAGGATGAACCAAACATATTCTGGGTTTTATCGCCGACGAGGGACCATTGGGCATAATGAAGTTCTGTTTCCCAGCTTGAGTTTGGGGTGTTCATGATTACAAATGCTTCTCTCATTGTCTCCCATCATCTCCTGCCTAATTGAAGACAATATAACGAGACAATAGGGCCCCGCTCATCATTCTGCATCAGTGGCATGCTCTATGGAACATGCCAATCTGTTAAAAGTGCGGTGGTGGTGATGGGAGGGGTGTGTGTCAGTATGGTTACTTGAATGTGCTCAAGCTTGTTTAATTTGGACCAAGAAGATGGACAATTAAAGAACAGCTCCCGGGGGGCTGTTCATTTTGGTCAGCTTCCCCACTTCATGGCAGCCCGCCCTTGTAAACTCTCCTGGACGTGTCTGGGTCATGCGTTAGGGGGTTGGGGTTTGTAGGCGGGAAGGGGATTGGTCGGGGGTCTGCCTCTGGAGAGGTTTTCTCAAATGATTAGGACAGCCAAGTGGGGAGAGTCCCTCAGTGCCTGGCCTCCTTCACCTCCCTAATATGTTCTGAATAATTCCCCCTCCGCTATGGGTTTGTTGTGGGGTTTCGCGGGGTGGAGGGCGGGGGATTAGTCTGGCCTTGGTTTAGGAGTGTTTGTCATCTGCCCCCTCGAGGCCTGCACCGGTTCCTTTGTTTGAGCGTCAGGCGTTGGTACAATGTCAAATCACACAATGCGCCTTTGCAATTAGGGTATCTCGGGTTATGAACTGACACAGGATTTCATGTCTGGATCTTTTTTATTTTAATTAACTTCATTTTAGGGTAGAGAAACTATAAAGCCAATTATTTCGTACACTGTTACAATGTTTTATTTGTGCATTGCTGCCTATTTTCTATTCTAAACACTTTTTTTTTTTTTTTAAACAATTGCGTCACATGATTTCTCAAATCTTACATCTTTGCTTATCTAGTTTTTTTTCTAATTTGTAGAATGGGCTGTTATGGCATTGGTTCCAATGCTATCACTAATGCACTCTTGTTCTCATGTAAAGGCTGTTGAAAGGAATCTTAAGAAAAAAAGTTATAAAATATTTCCATTCATCAAAGAAGATCTGTGATATACTGTACAAGTGTAACAGTATAGTAGGGGTTACCTTGAATCTAAAGCTTAATACTTGCTTTAGCAGTTTATATAAAGAGGCCTATTTCTGGTGCCTCAAAGGTAGTTTGAAATGATCTCAAAGGGTAAGTGTAGTTTAATGGTCTCAAAGGTGTTTCTATGGTTTTACACAGTGCATCTCTTTATGAAGTTTGGAAGAAAGATTCATTCATCTCCACACAATGGCTCACAAAGAGAGCACTGAGCCATGGCCAAATATCCAAAGTTATATTGAATTAAAATAAAACAGTTTTGCTACTCGCAAAAGCTCCCAAAACAGTTTTGGAGGATGTAGGCGCTGTGGGAGAAATGGCTGCTGTGGCTTTGCATTCAAGCCACTTGGCCATTTGGAGCATGGAAATTACACACATTCCTCTTCCCAGTGACAAAATAATCCCAAATCTAGTTTCCTAGTATTTCTGTACAGTTACTTTTACAATTTCAATCTTAATTACTTCACTTTGAATCGTGAAATTAAATGATGGTCTTGATTGCATTGCTCTAATGACCATTTAAAAAAAAAAAAAAAAAAAAATCTAAATGCAATACAAATTAAAGGTTTCTTTGACCGCTTGCCAGTAATTCCATAAACACTAGTTAAAATACAGTAAAGTGTTTTGAAATTATCTGTATTCAAATCCTTTTCTACAAAAATGTCCAAACATGGACAAAGCCTCTACTGCTGAACCATATTTCTAAAAAGAGTTTGACAAAATGGCTTTATTCTGAATCAAATTGTGAACTATGGCAACACTATACTTACTTAGTCTCTCTTTCTCAGCTATTTTCAAGTTGAACTGCTGCTCATTTTGACTCACAAACGTACACTTCAATGACTCAATCCTCATCCTCAATATACAAGTGCTTATAATGTGCCTCTTCAAGGGCGTACCTTTCTTTGCAGATGATTAAATACACCGGGAGATGACACCCAACAAGGTATTTTTAACATTTTAGCCTTCCCGCACTTGTGAGAGGCAGTTTTAGGTGTTTATGGTCTGTGTTTGTTCAGATTCTCACAGGCTTTTTATTTGACAGGGAATGTTTCAAACAATACAAAAATATCACAAGTTGACTTGATTTCTGTTTTTTTACTTTTAAGTTTTTTCCAAAACCAAAACCTTTTACCCAGATTTTTTTTTTAATAAGCCCTTTAATTTTTTGTTTCATCAAAGGGATGTTTGTGCGCAATTTAGTTTTCTTGGATTCACGGTGATAGTCTGATTTGACCAATGGAACCATGTTTAATGGTCCTTTTTTGTATAGGTCTTATATTACATTGTAGAAGAAGCAGTATGTAGTATCAAATCAGTTCAATCTCGGTGGGATTTTGGTGGATAATGTTTCCAAATGTAGTTGCATCTCTTCCCACAACCTCAAGAGGTGTGAAAATGATTGAAGTCAATTGAATTTAGCTGACACACAGAAACATATTTATTGTGTGACATCTTCTGAGACATGGAAGAAGTTGTAGGAGGTAAGGTTAAATCACTTTTCATCAGCCTAAGTAAGTCAGCTTTCAAATGGAGTCTGACTATTTCTAGTGGTACAGAAAAGCTAATCTGATGTGGGTGATTATTGTTTGGGCAGGAAGCCTTGAATGTTTTGCATCATGTCTGCCACGTTCACCCCGAGGGCATTCATCCTCCTTGCATATAGAAACACACACACAATCACACACGCAAGCCACAGTTTTTCTTCACAGCACGGCAGGAGTCTGACTTCATCTGTCCTATTGATTGATGAAGCAGACGCAGCGGGTAGTCTGAGAGAAGCAGCAGTCTAGATCAAGGCTGTGTGCTGCATCGCTGGCAGTCACAGCACACACACATTTGTGCACACATTTGCACTTGCGCTCAAACTCTTTTTTTGCCGTCTGTCATGTTCTCTCTCTGTCTGTCACGGTAGACACTGTAGACGCAGGCAGCCATGAAACACAAGTGTACACGCATGCACACTGAGAGACATGACATGCACAGCAGTGCTGACACACATATAGCTTACAAAGAAAACATATAACTGTCACACAAGCACAGAGGGTGAATTAGCACATCTTGGCTGTGCGTACGCCTAAGCTGGACAAAGATCTCTATAAAGATAATGTTTGTAGATTAGTTGGGGTTAATGATCCGATTGCCTTGGCGCTTCCAGTGTGTGTGAACGTTTTTTTGGCCAAGGGGAAAAGGTTTTGATCTACTTTGCTGTCTCCCTACTTTCAAATGAGACATGCCCCAGGCCCCATTAGAAGAGCAGTATTTATGCCATTAGGGAACTGGGTTTGCCGCCCTAGCAGTGGTACCAGAATGAAACGGCTAAAATTATGTCTTGAATAACCTCAGTGGGCAGGTCGAGTATTTTCTTTTCATAAATGAGAAATTACAAGTTGTGTACTTTACAAATTGCCTGTTGAAATATCAAACACATTTCAAACCATGACATGGAAAAGCCAAGGAAAGATATGTTTCTTTTTTTAGAGTGTTTGTTCTTCACAGCATAAAAAAATCCAGATTTTCTTTTCTCTTCTCCTTCTTTACTTTGTTGTTATAATTAGCCTTCTAGTCAAAACCAGAAATATACTTCTGCAAACAACTCTTCAGTTTCTTGGTATGATGCAGTCAGTGGGTTCAAGAAGGGTGTAGTCCCCTCCAAACCCAACTCCTCCTCCCCACAAACACACTCTGAGAAGCCCCCTCTCATGTGAGTGCTGAATGGACAGAAAAGTACAGGAATGAAAGAATGACTGAAAAATTACTAAGGCCCCTATTCCCCCCCCCCCAATATGATCTCCTCCTCCCTTTTACATGTTTCTCCCCTATCACTCCCTCCCTCTATCTTTCGTTCCCCCCCTTCCTCTCCTCCGGCGTTCCTGTCAAGGCATGCCTCCGTCCCCGCCAACCAGCATCGTCCGGGGCAGGGCGAGGGGGCAAAAAGAGAGGAGGGGGAGGAGGGCAAACAAAGGAGCACTGTTGCTGCCTCGCTGGGGTTTTGCGGATGGTGGACACCAGGCTGGGGGGGCGGGGGTGCGGTACAGACGGAGCAAGAGTGTGACTGAGGAGGTTCATCACTAAGAATAGAGATTAAAAATGAATGGGAGGGGAGCAGGGGAGTCTGTTCTGTTCACAGTAATAAAGAGGACAAGCAGTGCCAGTCATTTTTTCACATGCATCCAGACACACACACACACACACACACACAGTAGCACACAGTTGCCACACTCTCACTAACGCTACAGTGTGTGAGTGGGAGAGATAGGGGAGGCATGGTTCATTGTTTCCTGGCCATTGTACAATATTTGCTTAACCCGCGTGCTTTATCTGTGTAGCTGTATGCTAGAAATGAGATGGTGTGTCTCCACGATCACTGCTGTCACAGCTGTTAGCAATTTCATCAGTGCACTAAGACACCACCTATACACACACATAAACACATACCCTGTCAATTTATGAAGCTGTAAGGCCACGATAAAACCATTCTCCGAGCAGCACATTTACGCCTCAATTTAGCCTCCACAAACAAAAACTGAAGGATGAATCGGACACAGTAACAAGCAGATCTACTTAAGCAAACCTGTAAATGGCATTTATTCCACCATATAGAAACGTATCATATCATTCTATGGCTCCTATTTGCCATTGGTTTCCTAGTCAGTGCTCTGACCCCAACTTGAACCTCTTCTTTACATTGAGGAATCTTGCTCAACTTTTCAAATACAACACTGGTGTTTGTTGCTCAGCATTGCTCAGGATCTTTAGGTTGGCTTCTAAAATAGTTACCCAACACCTGGGAAGATTAAAAAAAAACATACGAAAATGACTGAAAACATTTTTGTAAGCACTTGCTTCTCTAGGTCATCAACTGCATCGATTTTTTCCCCCAATGTGGTTCACATGATTTCAACATGGAGTGTAAGAAACTTGTTTTGAAAGATAACTGAATTTTAGCAGCAATTGGAACTGGAATCCCACAAGGCCTATTTCTATGAATGGAGTATTATATTTTTGTATGTGTGGCGCTGATTCCTTCATTTTCTAACCGATTTTTAATGGTTTTGTTTCCACTTTCTTTTCGTTTCTTGTCCATTAAAGGAGCTTGCAGAAGAAGAAACAGAATGAACGCTAGCAGCGTTAGCCTTCACCGCAGAGGGAAGGAAGGGAAGATGAAATGGAGAAAAGACAAAGGTGATGAAAAAGAGGTAAGAGAGCTCAGTTTTTCCAGGGGTTATAAATTGTCTTGTGTCTTTCTGTCTTCTGTTGCCCTTCCACCTGACTCAGCTGGAAGGGTTTGGTGTATTCATGCATGTGTGTGTGTGTGTGTGTGTGTGTGTGTGTGTGTGTGTGTGTGTGTGTGTGTGTGTGTGTATGTATTATGTGTTTAAATGGGACTATGTAAAAACTGGTAAAAACAACCATCCTGGCTGAGTACACTGCATCCTCAACTTCTCTTTTGTCTGTCTTGTGTAATTCCTTTGATATTAAATAGGCAATATACACAACATTGCATACATACTCTGAATATGTTATAACGGATAAAAGTCTGTCACTGTTGCCTCTGAACACAGAGAATCCATTTTGTATTGTTTTTTTCAGTTTCCATTACAATTACAAAAAAAAGTCAAACATGTCCGGGATGCAAGGAGTTAAAAAAGCACTGAGGGGAACAGCATGGCCACAAGGCAAAACAGAGGATTGGAACTGGGAAAAGAGCCACCGTATTGTTTTAACTGTGTTTCAGGGGTTCCCAAAGCGAGCAGTCTCTCAGAGTTATCTCCTCACTCTCTCTGTGTGAGCCTGAAAGCAGCAGTAAATAATTGATATCATGGCCAGAATGGCTGCCACCGTACACAGATAGGAGGATGGTTGAAGAGGAGAGGAGGTGTGAGAAAATAAAATTGTCTTTTTCTCAGTTCTTGTCATCCTCTCTTCTTTCTTCATTCCCTAAAACACAGATTATAAAAGCTTCAACAATTTATTTGGATATAGGTAAAGAAACGATCATGATACAACCAAAAGGGAATGCATTTGTGGGCATTAACAGGATTAACATTACATATCTTTCCTGTAACATTGGCAATTATGTAATTCAAGCTGTGACAGAAAATAATACTTACTGCCTCGTTGGGGTGCCCTGCCAGTCCAAATGTCCTTTTCCTACAACTTCTGCTGTGCAATAGGAACTTTATCTCACAATGACATTCTGCAAAAGACAGAAGAAATTCAATACAGCTTTTTTCAGTTTGGCTCAACTCATTTCATTTCATCTGAGGCCAGTCAAACTAAATTCTCTCTTCTAGCTTTTCTTCCTTTGACTCAGTCTGCCTGAGCCATACAATGTTCAGTTTTTCTAATATTTTCCAAATTCAGTTCTCTATGGTACTTACATTGTTGATGTGCGCCCCCATCTTTCTACTGCTCATAACCACCAATCAAAGTTCCAGCATTTTAAAAGACGGGGGATTATGATGATAAAAGAGATTGTCAGGGTTGTCGTGGCCCAGGATGATGGTTTGAAAAAAAATGGGAATCTACCCTCCAAGGGACTTACAAAGGCCTCATTTGTAATGGTGGAAATTCTCTACAATCTCCAAATCACCCCAGTTTGACAAGACAAAGCTGGTTTTAAATGGAGGTGAATTTTGAACTCGTTCGAGGTAGAACTGCCTTCTTTTTTTCGTCATTCTTTTGATTCAACCAACAGGGATTAGTGGAGTCACAAGTTGTACAGCTACACACAACCCCTATCGTGTTTGGAACTGGTCAAATTATGCAAACGTAGCCTACTCTGGGGAAACGTGAAAGGAAAAAGATGGAGGATGTTGTAAGCAAGAATCAAGACATGCAACTGCTCTTTCTTCTCCCCCCTTTTTCCTCAAGTGTGTCTGCCCTTTGCTCCGGGGGGAAAAAGGGTTTTCAGGAGCAGCCAAGTCTGTCTAAGCTGGCTTTAAAAAGCTACTGGACTCTAGAACCACTGTGGTACACTGTTAGTGTCCATTTGTGTATACAAAGGTGGGGTTACAAGGCTAAAGCCACAATGTGTCACACGGTTTCATATTTCAAAAAATGCATATGAGAAATGACAGGCAAATGAGTCACTCCGTCAACTCATATTGATTCACTGCATGACTGCAGGGACAGAGCGAGTAATTGGCAGTTTCACGCTCACACAAAACTACCCGCAAATTATGCTGATGGTTTACAATGATGAGGGTTGTAGAAAACACCCTAGTTGGGGAACAGGCATAAAAGCCTGATGGACAAGTGTTGAAAATGCTAACATTTGTGTCCACACAAAGGAAAGCGTAGAACAACAGAGTGCTCCTCTATCAAAGCCTTTTCCCCCTCAGCCAAGACACCCACCAACCATCAGAGGATTAAAGATTATAATGAGAGCTTTCATTGAATTGAAGCCACAACAGTTTCAAAATGGATGGATGGATAGAACGATGGATGGACAGATGGATGGATAATGGATAGATGGACATGACGGAGCAGAGATAAGGAAATTAAATATGAGAAAGAAAATGGTGGGCAGCCACAAATTCTTAAAGTGTAGGAATAAATGAGAAAGGGAAAGATATGTTGGTGGAGATGATTTCAAAGTCAGAATGAGATCATTATCCATGTGAGAGAACCAAGAAGGAGAGAACAACTATGAAACTGGAGAAATATGAAATAAACAGAAGTCAGGGTGAGGGCCAATAGAGCAATGCCTCGAATGTCTTTATTAGATTGCTTTGATGGATTGGATGGGGGGAGTCTGGCCCCTAGCTGCTTACTAAATGAGGCCTCTAAATTCTCTCTGCTTGCCAATCAAGTTATTTATTTTTTTGTATTGCTATGAGCATTTCAAGAAATGTTTGAGTGTCTTTTAATGTTCTTTTGCTTAAAATGTAATTCAAGAATGTGAATATAGAGAGAGGGAAAAGTTCTGTACTTTATTGAACCCCTTAGAGTTACCTGGCTCTGGCTGGAAAATAAAGGTAAATGGAGAAAGACCGAAAGGGGATTAAGAGGACAAAATTAAAGACAGGGTGGAGAGTAAAAATATAAGTCATTTATGAGCCATTGCTGGAAGTCCCCCATTGAGATAAAGGAAATAACTCAGAATATAGAGTTTTTATTGATTAGGCAGTACTACTGTATACATGTCTACACTTACTTATGAGCTTTATGCAGAACTCTGTAAAATGTGAAAAGTAATGCTTGCTAAGCCTAAAGTAAGCACAGTAACTTACTAAAGTCTTCAGAGGCAGAGGAAAGCTGCATAATTTTAGTTGACACTATGAAACTCCAATCATTGTAAACATGACTGCAGATTGATTTGAATGGAAAACGCAATTAATATCAATATCTTATGAAATGTTTGGGAGCACGAGTTATAAAAGAGCAGATGAAAAAGTCCCTTTCAAAATGAAAGCCGTTAACTACATTCAGATATGTTATATGTAGGCTAACCAGATTCTAGAGTTTTGACAGATGCATCTGTGGGTTGATGGGAAAAATTACATTTTTCACCAAAAGAAGAAAAATGTGTTCTATCCTTTAATCTTTGAGTACATAACCCCTTAAACTAATTGAAATGACAACAACAATGTCATATAGTCAAAAGTAATACAACTTAAATATAGCTTGTATATCATAATAATTGTATTTCTAAACCTTAACTGTCCACTTTTCATTGGCATTTTGTGGTTTTCATCTAGACATCCTATGTGCTGTATATAAGAAAAATAACAATAGTAATTTCAGGTATTGTGATTTTTGTTTTCCAGAGTACATTCTTGTCTTTTGTCAGTGACTTATTCTGAGTTAATGAGCCGTGCGAACAACTTTTGCTTATTTTGATAGCAGGGGCAATGAGGTGTATTGTGTCTCAACTTGCCACGCTACAGGAGCTTTTTTCTGCTAGGTTTTATCAGTGGATGGGAGAATGAAAAGGAGTCAACGGCAGCCCCCTAAGCTTTCCATAATGCGTCCCAAGAGGAGACAAAGGCCTGCATTCACTGCTGGGAGTTGATAAGACCTATCATTAGTCTGCCATTGGCGGTATTACTGTCACACACAAACACATGTATACACACATACATCTACACAGAATGCAGTATAGTATATATTTCTGCACCCATTCACTTGTTCCACAAACATACGCATACATTTGTGTGTGCGTGCCAGAGGAGTGAAAGACGCAGCCGGGCTCGACTTGAATCAAATGAAAGCAGAGAAGTGGACTCCCTGCTGCTTCCCATCACAGCAGATTTCACTCAGCCTCACTTTGCCTTGGCATCCACACTCAGCTGAACCCGCTTTGTTTTCGACAACGATAAAGAATGCACACAACCCTGAAACTGATGTTGAAATGCACACCTCTACTGGCCTTTATTATTAAGAATAATTAGGTTACTTCTCAACAGCAATCGATTAACTTTAATGGTGTAACGTGTTGGATTTTTTATCTTTGTAAGATTAATGGTGGTTTAATCCCAAAAGATGCAGGATATTTTCGCAATCATCTGACTGACAAAATGTACACACTGCAGGTAAAAGGCCAAAGGAAGCTTCTAGCTGTCTTGATGATGGAACTCCTTGTAATAATACCAATGTCTCGGAATTAATGTGGTATTGACTTATTGATGACAAAACACTACACATCGTGCATTTACTTAAGAAGACAGGTGTAATATTAGGTGTGTGTGTGTGTGTGTGTGTGTGTGTGTGTGTGTGTGTGTGTGTGTGTGATATTAGCTCAGCCGCCGAGAATATATGAGGTTACTTACCTTCTGTCGGCTCAGGGTCATTAGCCTCGCAGCTTGGAACAAATGGCCTTCGATAGCATCTCCACTAAAATACAAACAGATGCAGATTAACCCCTTGATCCTTGGTGGATATCATTTTGAAAAGATTAGGAAGGAAACAGAAGACAGGGGGATGGCCATTTTGTTTATTGTTTGCCTCGTCAATCTTAAATTAGCTTTTTTTTGGATGGTGCTTTTATTTTTTGCAGCATTACAGATTTTAGGAGTCCTCCTTAGTGGATGCTTGGAATCTCTTTGCATCTCAACTAAACATCACAGTAGTTGAGAAAAACAACAAAGAGAGAAGTTGGCAGAGGATCAAAGCCCTAGTATCTGGCAGATAGCTGCTGTGCTCCTGCCTGTAGACTCCATCTCTTTATGTCTTTATTTTCTCAATGCGGACACCGCTTTGTTGCCCCCCTCGTACTGCCAGCTTGATTATAGATCATGAAAAGAACAGTGCAGTCACAACAACCTCCTCCCATGAGCAGACGCCTTTTTATTACAATGTTCGTGTGTGCGCGCACATCCAAGGGACTGGCTTTATACAGATTTTGATATTGATGATATTTCATACCACCTCTTTTGATATGGCAACAACTCGCCCACTTTTGTATTACGTCCTGCAGATTTTGTTATCAAAACAACCTCTGCAGGAACTGTAAAAGTCTGGGATCATTTAAAGGTCTCAGGGTACAGGAGGAGATAATCCTACAGTCAATGATATAAAGTCAAATTGTCTTTGTAACCTCAGTAAAAAATAACTCCACAAAGTACTGAATAGGTTTATTTTCATCTAAAGTCGATGTGTTCATCAAAAAGTTCTTTCCATAAGGCTTCGCTGAGGTTTGTGGCCTGTTGATGGGGGGGGCTCCTCAGATGTCTGTTTTGGGAAGAAAGACACGCCCAGAGAATGGATATAATTAAGACTAGTGACTTTCTTTTCTTTTTTTTGTGAGTAAGGAGGGTGTTTGGGTAACTGCTATGGGTGGTCTAGCTCTACATGCCTGTGCTGGTTTTATTATAAACAGGTACAATATTGTTAGAAAACAGATGTTTAGACATTAAAGGTAACAATACAAACAGCCATGTCACTTGTTTCCATGTCTGATAGCACAGCAGACCAAACAAATGAACTGATCAGAACAGTGGGTACAGAACATCCATGTAGGTACACTCATAGAGATCACTAAACAGTTAGAATGTATGTAACATCAGTCTATTTATCTGGATCCCTTAATATTTGATAAATATTACTTAATCTTACAGATTCATGCTGATCTTTATGTAAAAAAAAAGAAGCATTTTATATATACCGTTACCGTAGAAATATGTACATCCCTACTATTTAAGATATTTGTTCTATGTGCACATATTTAGCTCAAAGAACCAAAGACAAATCGGTAATTGTAAGATTTTTTTTCCATTTTGAAAGTACGTATTTTTTAATGGTAGCTGGATATGCAGGATTAAATGTTATTTTGAAAACATACTGTCTTATAACATCAAGTATGTCTAATTAGCTTACACAGATTGTTTCTGACCAACTTCCAAACAAACGTAAATTATACAAGGCTTCCTTTATTTTGTGGAAAAAGAACAAAAACTGCAGACCAGTCAATCCTTTTCAAACAATCCTGATTAATGTGATCTTCTGGTTAACACATAAACACCATGTGTACCATGGAACCCACAAACATCTGTTAATTTGCCACTTCTTATTTTCCGTTCACATGAATCGGCTCATTTAGCCGGCAGAGAAAACACAGATCTTTTATTGTTGCATCTTGTTTTGAGGGGGCTTAAAAATGTGGGTGGCCTCCATCTTTTTTTCATGTACTGAGCAGCACATGGATCTGTTAATCAGGGCATGAATTGGTGACTCAGTGCCGGGACCCTAATGACTGAGGTCCCCTCCCTTGGTTCAGCAAGTCTGCTTACTGGAGCAGAGAAAGGGAGTGATGGGAGTTTGAGAGAACAAAAACAATGAGAGAGAAATGGAGAAGTAGGAGAGAAATGATGCAGGACGTGGTTATAAAAACCTAGCAGTTGTAGGAAGCTACGTACAAAAGCAGTAGCTGAAGGATACATTTCCTCTGCAAGACAGAAATAGTAAATTGCATATTCTGGCAGATGCAGGCAATTGAACAGAGTGGGACTTTAGAAAGAGAAACAAGGGGCACAGTTCTTAAGCAGCATAAAAGGTTTAATTTCTCCTTCAGCTGTTTTACTGTATTTAACATCATAGTGAAGTATTAACAATTGAGGCAATTTTTCATCTGGCCAAGGTCAATCATTGTTCTTTCTCTGAGTGGTGAGAGGAATTCAGAGGAACAATATTTCACTGTGTTAGCAAGCCACCTTTAAACAACCCTTTGGAAAGATTCCTCTTCTTTGTGTGATGTTTTTCATTTGCAAATAGGTTTTAAGATTGTACGTATAGGACATTTTCAGCTCCATTTATTACAGCCATCTAGCGAGTGTTTCATAAAGCTGAATCTAGATTGTTTAAAAATATACATGGGACTCACTGCATGACATATGAAAGAAAAAGAAGATTGATGAGAGCATAACATACTACTACTGCAAATCAAATGTCAAGGTTGAAGTTGGCCTTAGACTCAGACACACAGAAATGTGTAGTTTAGGATCGTCAAACTTGTCCTGGATCCCGTTAAAGGTTAAGACTTCCATATTTACAATGTTTACACAACACCAAAAATAAAACTGGTTGGGACATAAATGCTAAAACAGCAAATGTAGACTTTGCAAAGGACAACATTTTTCCTGATGCAAAGAGGACTATGACAGCCTTCGACTACAAGGACTACGAACATCAAGGTGCTCAAAGACATAAATAAGGGCAGTAGTTACTAAAGTGATGAATATGTCTTGTACAGTAATTTTAATGTGTTTTTAATTATTGACTACACATGAACCCACAGCTTTCAGAATACACAGTTGCACTCATTATAAGTCACATGGGAGACCAAATGGCCCTCGAATCAAAGAAAACATCAGGGGAGAATGACTATGACGGAAAAACAGTCATGTATTTTAATGATACTAGTAATGATAATAACAAGAAACATGAGAAGTATCACCATCTGCAGCCCTATTTGACTTCTCCCTCCAATTCTTCTTTTCTTTAGCTAGGGTAAAAAAGGTGGCAGAAAAAGTGCAGCGTTAGCCTTTCAAATAGACACATAGAAAATGTTTTATCCTTTTATAATACTTTTCTTTTGACATCTCATTGAAAGAAAGTCAATGACATGACTCTGTTAGCTCATTTTATTGGTATATTCAATATAGTTTCAGGTTAAGATGAATACCATCTGGTCAACTTTAGATGTTACGATCAGAAATTATTTGTTATAATTCATTCTGTCTCATCACTCCCAGCCTCACCGTGCTGTGGGCATGTCAAACACAGACATTATTTTTATTTAGGCTAGGGCCCCACGAAGAAGCACATTAGTGACATTTCAGCTTTATCAGGAGAGACATAAAAGCCGTGGCGACACGCAATCACTTCTTCCCA
Organism: Gymnodraco acuticeps; assembly: GCF_902827175.1. Taxonomy (NCBI): domain Eukaryota; kingdom Metazoa; phylum Chordata; class Actinopteri; order Perciformes; family Bathydraconidae; genus Gymnodraco; species Gymnodraco acuticeps. The sequence continues at coordinate 156,745 of NW_022990011.1, forward strand.
TCTTTTATCTACATCTGTTTTTACAAATTGGCTTCAAAGGCTGATTCCATATGTTTTTGTTAGAGTGTCTCTTGTTCTTGGGCATCACAGTAGTTGGCTTTCATCCACTCAGCCTAGGTCCAAACGTTTTTTATTATAAGAAGAATCATGTGATAATGTACACACACGGCGGCTGCTTGTCATTGTTTCTCAAGACCACCCAGAGTGTAAATAGGAATTTAGTTGTGAGTGGGCTTGTTGAACATATGACATGAAAGTGCCGACTTACAGCTAATACGCTTACACACATCAGTCTGTCCTGTTGAATCATTGAAGTGCACATCAAAGAGTGGATGTGTGTGTGTGACATTTTAATAACATGGTTTACCAAACAACACCTGAATTTATCCTGTTCTTTCTTCTTCTCTGTTTGTTTTCTGTCCAGGTCCAGACATGAAGGAGACACAAATTCAAACGCACACATGCAGCGGCACAGTCTGTCTGCGGTCTCCCCCCACCCTGCCTCACACACACACATGCCTGTTATGGTAAGAATCAGAGACCACCGAGTTAGGGGAATAGTAATGGTGTGAATGTGAGGAAACAAACTCATTATCCACCGCTATGTTCTCCTCTTAGTAGTTTAAAGACAAATTGGATACTGACTTCTATTCCAAAATGCTCTGAATTGACTAATACAAAAATAATTTGCTGAATTCATTTAACTTGTAAAAAATACTATATTGGTGCTAGTAAATAGACTTTTTAAAAAGGGGGTGACTTATTTTGGAGCAAATCTTTATTTATTCAATGCTATTTTAATTGTGTGTCTACGGCCATGCATGCCATGTTTAGTGTGTGTCTGTGTGTGTGTGTGTGTGAGCAAGCACAAAGCCTGCTTCATATTTTCTCTATTTCAGTCAAAACCAATCCTGAGTCAAGTCAAGTTTAACGGCCGCACCACACATCCCACAAACCCCCATATCCAGCCCCCCTTACTCACCCAGTGCCCCTCCCAGGCTTCCCAGCATCCTGCTTCGCCCTCCATCCAAAAGAAAACATGCGTGCTGAAATTACAGTGCGTGATGCGGCATTGTGGGAAACCCTTCCCTCCCTCTCTCACTCCCTCTGTTTGCCCATCTTGTCCCTTCTTATCTTTTCCTCATTTCGCTACTGTTTTAGAATGGTTTGGGTAGGGTCTCTTTATTCATTCATTAAACTGTAAAACAGCTGTCCATGCTAATGTACAGTTACTCCAGTTCAGACAAAGGTTAAAAAGGTGGTCTTGTGCCCTAAATGTCCTTTAATTATACAAATAAGTGTTTATTAATATATTACTAATGGATATAATAACAGTACTTAATTAGTTCAACATGTATTTCAACCACTCAGCCAACAGTATAGATTTAGATACAAAATGAAAAAATAAATTCTAGAGAAGCAAATAAAAGAATAAACCAGATGTTTCCAGCTTTAGGTTAAATGGCAGCACCGCCCTCACAGCAACCGTGTTACTAACCGGCTTTAATGACACACTCCATCAGTTCGGCTTATCCGGCGCAGGGCTAGTTTGGTTAACAGTCGGCCGAGGTGCGGCATGAGAGAGTGTGTGTGTGCGTGTGCCGGCTATTAAAGCACTTGAGAATAAGAGAGGAAAGGACTTGCGCTGCTAATGGATGTGTCTATTGATGTTCCCATTTAGCAGCCCACTGTAAACGATAGGGCAATGATTGTGTTGAAGACGGAGGGGGGAGGAGTGGAGAGCGGTTTGGCTGGGCGATGATAATGACAAGGAGGGTTATTATTTGGCGCCCTGCAGAGTCTCTGCTTTGTGTGAGTGTGTGTGTGTGGTTGAGCGAGAGAGAGAGCGGCACTCTTCATCCATCTCTCTCGCTCATGTCGCTCTCCCAGCCTATTGGCCATTATTCACTTCTCGATTGTTCTCCTCAGTCTGCTCCTCTCTCATGACATTATTCACTGCTGCTAGTCTACATCCAATTGTGGCTGACTCTCTCACACCTAAAATAAGAAAGAATAATGCAGCAGAGGTGGCAAAAGGGTTTCTTGTTATATATTTTTTTAGGATAGCAGATTGCCCTTGAAATATTGATTTGCTCACCAGTAGATTATTTTTCCCATCTGTGTGTGTTTGTCAGTCCCAATCACTGTGTGTGTGTGTGGGGGTGTCCTGTCAGTTCCAATCACAGTGTGTGTGATGAATATGAATACAGTCAGCCTGCCTGCAGGTTTGGCAGGAGACCACCTCCAGCTGGACTCAGACCCTACTCAAGTGTGTCCGTGTGTTTTGTGAGCGTGGCTGTACACGTCAGCCTGCATCTGTCAGCGCCGTGACAACCTGAGGATGAAATATCTTAAAAATATACAACATAATATTAATCTTGGCACACGAGGCTTCCAAAGCATTTTAACACAGAGAAAAAGCAGCCAATGTTTGCACAAGTGGGATTCAACCCCCTTTTCTATGTTTTTAGATGTACAAAGGACCTCTAAGGATGAAAATGCTTTGAACTTAGATAGAAATGCACATTATTTCTAGTTATGGTAATTTCTTTTCAAATGTTAGGGGGTTTCATGTCCATGATTCTGTGCGCACACAGCCTTCTTCACTTACATTCCCTCAATTACTATAATCATAATCAGCCTCATTCTCTCCAGCCCAGCTTGTGTGCATTTTCTTGTAAACTGTTTATTGTTTGCCAGAAGATATATTGGATCAGTTTTTTGAATTAGTAAGATCTTGTCAGTTTTGTAAAAGTCTATATCATCTTTTCTCCATGTGTTTTTGTGTCTCTAATTGCAGGGCAGAAGATACGGGGGTAGACGCCTTTCCAGCTGTGAGGAGACCGAAAAAGTCAACTCACATAAACACACACACACTGAGCCGGAGGCACATGAGCAGGTGAGCATTAAGTCAGGCAGCTAAACAGATCACGTATGATATCTGTAGACAGGCAGACAGGAGGAAGCCGGTCTCTACCTGCAGACAGAGAGCATCAACTCACAGCACCTTCACCAGGAATGTCCTCCTCCCCCTCCTGAGAGGGAGAGAAAGGGAGAGGGACATACAGAATGAAGGGGAGACACACATGAACTGAGGATTCCACTTAAGTGTTTTTCTTACAAACCAAATATTTTGAGTCTGATGAAAATCTCCCAGAAAGATTTTTATTTTTAAGAACCTTTTCAGATACATGGAAAAAAAAAAAGACCAAATACTGTATTAAAAGCCGTGAAGACAAATGTACCAATGCAATAAGAGGCATCTAATTCAGCACAGCCTACATTTACAAAACAGGCTTTGGACATTTTGAGTTTTAGTTTTTTACCCAGATCTCTTACAAAGTGAGATGGATGAATAGAGCAAGAATATATGCTCTTACGTTGGCAAAAGGTAGCACATTTTTAGCCCAATATTCTCCCTTCTCCACAGATGATGAAAGGATATCCTTTGACATTAATAAAGAACAGCACATTCTCACGCTTCTTTAATGTCGAGCAGCGATGGTTCTTTTGTTATTTAGGAGTAATTCAATCACTTCCAGAATGATCTGTCATTCTGAATTTACTGAGGTGTTTTGACAGTGTCCCGGTACTAATTGTGACACTTTGACAGTATCCGTTACACAAACTTGTTCTGCTAGTCTTCTTTTGTTAGCGCACCTTGGAGCAGGTTTGACATTCCTCTTTTTTTCACAGCTTTCCTTTATCCACAATTTGCTCAGCATATTGGCTTTTATCTGTGTCACATTCACACCAATTCCACCTTGAGTGATGCCCATTGGCGTTTTGGCTTCCTACTGCGAAGCTTCACCATACCAACTGCCAGTTATGTTAGTGCTCAAGACTAAATCATTTAGTACTATCAGTTACGGGTTCTGCACATATTTTTCCAACTGGTACAGCAATTGAATACCTCTTTATGTCACCAACTTGCTTCTCCTCTGTTCTATCAAACCGTGAATTGAAGTTGTTTTAGCCATTAGGCCGATTGTCCATGTTCTTTGAACACCATTATTCCTTAGCGTTTGTCTTGTCTTATTCAAAGCTCTTTATATTTAGCCATAAAAGCGCCTCCTAAAATCTTTACAAGTCACAGCTCTCCCCACACAAACTACCACATCCACTTATCTAAAAATGATTCAGTGCTTAAATGTCAGAGCTGTCTGTGCCATTAAGGCCAGCATGTTTGAAGGAAGGACACCCTTGCCTGCCCTCTCCCTCCTCCCCCACCCCTGTCTCTTCTCATTCTTCTCACTCTCTATCTTCGTCTTCCTCTCCCCCCTTAGCTGCCTCATCATCTACCACCCACACCCAGGACAGGCTGGTTTGAGGGCTAATGTGCAGACCTTGTCATTCAGATTAGGGCCACATTGTCAGCTCAGGGCCCTTCTCTCTCTCTGGTTGCGTGTCCAGGATCTTTTCTTTTTGTATGCTGTCACCCTCGTCCTGCGGCCAGAGAAGACCTTATAAAGCAACATTACTTCTCATCCACTTCTGTCAATTCCAACACTGTCACTCAAATCACTGTTCGGGACAGTGGAGAGATGCCGAATTAGCAGTGTCCCTCGCAGCAAGGACTGTGCTTTTTGGCCCGAGCTTGGGTGACGTGTACGTTTTTCAGAGGGCTGAGTAAAACAGAAACTGACAAAGTAAAAGCAGCTCTTTTGATCCAAAGAATAAAACGGAAACAACACAATCGTTGCTTTCAGTTGTGAAAAAATCTTCACATGTTTATACTCAGTGTTTTTCTAAATAGTAAAGGCTTTCAGAGTCAGTGTTATTTTTAACTTTCTGTTTTCCTGTGTGAAAATAGTGTTTAGCAGAACCAGAGATATTCACCACTTCATCTTGGTCACTCTTTATCCTGCTGTAAAAGAGTTCCAGTACCTTATTTATCATCCACCACATCTTGACTCACTGCCACAGTTTTATTGTCAAGTCGTATCTAATTGCAACAGCAGCTCTGTGGCATTTGATTGATCTGCTTCTTACAAAGTCTGCGGGTTTCTCATGCTCATGGTGATGAACAATGATTCAGCAATGTGTAATAAACCTTCATACAAGATAGCGGACAGTTTCCTTACTGGTATTAGTACATGAAGAGAAAAAGAAAAACACCCTAGACTTCAGCCACAGTGCCACATCATAGCAAAACACCATATGCTGTTGATCTGGGTGAGTCAACAGTTTCATACTCAAAAGTCTTCCTCATCCTCCACCTTGCACAAAGACTTGTTGGTGTCTATAAGGGGCCACGCTGCTGTGCTTTAACAAAGCATTTGGCTGCAGCCTCCACCCAGGTGCTGCGTGTAAAAACCCACTATGACTCAGGAGTTTCGAGATGACTTCCCTCTTCTAACTGCTATAAAGGGAAATGTGTTCCTGCACACTGACACTGTGACATAATGACCATGTGTTATGGATATTAATAGTGCATGCAGCACTCGATCCTATCCAAAGTAGGTACTGCTTTTTTGCACAGGGGACCACAGTTATTTAAATAATTCTCATAAATTGCATTTTATACACACACACATACATAACAGCATGTTTCTGTTTGTATATGAATCATGTCTCTTATATGTGAATGGCCAACATCAGGTGCAAAGAGTACAAAAAGCTGCATTTCTTTTTTTTTTAAGCATGCATATCAATATATTTATCAGCAGGTCTCTACAAGGCAAACTCCTAATGTTAAGCCCAAGAAGAATATTGATTCGATGTCTGTATTCCTTTGCCGAATGGAATAGATGGCATCATCAAAGTACGACTTTTTTTTAGTGTCCTTTCCGGCTCAGAGAATAAAAAAGTGATTTAGTGAGGGGGGGGGGGGGAAGTAAGATGGCTCTCCACCCACACAGAAGTCCTGCTTCCTCTGCATCTCTAAGCAGCCTGTCATCCCTGGTCACCATCAGGTCTATGCTCGCCCCAGTGAACATTCAACGCTGTCGGTGAGTTTCAACGAAATTGAAAACCATCGACCGTTGATTGTACCCTGTGGCCAGCCTTTTGTCACTCAGTGTCCCTAAAAAGAAGGCAAAAAGGTAAGACACAAGCAGAAACGAAAAATCCAATGAAGAGAACGGCATCCAGCGTCAACACTCAGCTTCCAAACCACAGCAAAGGTCACAATTAACATTCATTGCTGTCGGTGGGTTTAACTATGTAGAAAAGCTCGCTGAACGATGAATGCAACTGTGTCCCAGATCTCATCTGAACGTCAAACGGAATAGCGTCACGATATGCTGATGATGGCATTTGTTTTCTCTCTGCCTGTCTCCCCCCTTCGCCTCCCACTGACAACAGGCCCACACAGGCACGGTGGATTGACAGGCAGTTCAGATTGTATCTCCATCTCGCTTGCTAAAGGCGTAGGGGTCCAAGAGAAAAGATGCACGACGAGGTAGTTGGAGGATATGACCTTTAGAGAAATATGCACTGAGAGAACATGGCTTGTATTGCATCTAGGGTATGATACATTATTTAGCTGTTTTAAATATTACATAGAAAAAGAACAGAAATAATATGTAGAATTTGAATAGATGAATTTCCATTTGATAATTATCCAGATTTAGCCATTAAAAGTCATACTTTTATTAACCAAACATCTTGAGATAAGATGTCATTGTTTTTTAAACAATAAAGTCAGTTTGGTTAAACAGATACTAAAATGACATTCAAATGGTAGACATGTGATATTACTCTCATCTGTATATAAAATGCCAATGACAATTGCATTTCATTTATGTTTTCCTACCAAGCTAATCTTTAAGAACTCTTAAGGGGTAAAACTCAACTGTGTTTTTGTATACTGCATGCTATTACATGTGTTGTATTTGATCAAATAAAGTGACCAGTTCTGCTCTAAATGATGAAGTGAGTCTTTCTTTGTTCCTTTTTTTCTTTGGTTTGGTTTTAGATGAACACAACACTGATCTAATGCATATTAAAAAATGTATATATAATAATCAGTGTTACTGACTATTGGTGAGGTTTTGTTATCAACACGTATTCTTGACATGCATAGTATAAATGCAATATATGAATATACAGTAAAGTATTGAAATACTGTGTATGTGGTCTTGTACATTTTTCTCTATAAAGATTGTGTAGTTATTTTATAGAAATATATTTTGGTTGTATAATGGTACAAACAACCCACATAATATTATATCAGTAGTTACCAAATATTAATAAACAAAAATAAGTTGCAATGTCAACTAACCCCACAAAACGTTCATGACTGCAATGCAGACACAAATGCAAACAAATGACACTTGCCTCTTCATTGCCTCAATTATTTAGACCTTAATGTAAACTAGTATGCTATGTAATGTTAAGATTGATAATTATTTAATCATTGGCAGGTTTAATGGCGCTTCATTTATATTAAGCCAATGTAATGTAAATAAAATAAATATGAAATAGTTAAAGACGGCTGCTTATCCAGCTTGCCTAGGTGAGAACACATTTTGCAAAATACAATTTGAGACTATATAATTACCACTGCATGACAAGCAGAGATAAGGAACAGTATTGGTGCAACATGGAAAATACCCATTGATGTGGTATTTGTCATTTATGCACCATGGGTCACCATCAGTAATTCTAAGCTTTCAAAAATAACCTTCAACAAAGTTCTGGGGGTGTGCTGTAACACTGTGTTAAATATGTATACTGCTGTTTGATTGCTGCCTATTACAGAACATATGTATTCTACAATTTTAAGACCATTATCTCAAAAGTCCTAATTATGAAATATGTGCATGGTACAGCAATTATTTGAGTGCATATAGTTTAGAGTCAAGACACTCATTGTCTCATCAGGCCACAGGTCTGACATTTGACCAGGGCATTTACTGTGTGAACCACAGTGATGCTAGTAATATAGTCATGATAACAGTAATTGAAGAACTTTGTTCCTAAATGAGGACATGCGTCATTTAAAAAAGGTTGACTCATTCTTACAACGAAAAGGCTGTCTGGCACAATGACGGCTAATTTGTGTTTATAGTAGGATCCAGGCAAGTGAAGCTCTTGTTTGCTAAATACAAAAAGTTTGTTTATCAGTAATTTACATAAATACAGATAATTGTGAACATTTATATGTTTGAATATCTCATTCTATAATTTAGACTACATTCACTTAAATTCAAAATATACGTCAACATGAAATAACTGTTTGCATGATAAAAACCAAACAAGTTTGAATGAATCTTACTTCATTAGAAAAGAGATTGGACTAAAGAAAAATAATAATATTTAATCTGTCCACGAGAGGGACACCTAAGAAAAGGACATCCGGTTCAGGTTTAAGTTATTTGTTTTTCTTTTTACTATATACACACACATTAGGGCAGTGGTTCTCAAAGTGGGGGGCGCAGAGGCATGCCAGGGGGCGCGAGAGACCAGGAGTAAAAATGGTTATAAAAAAACAAAACAAAAAAGATTTTAAAAATAAAATAAATCATAATTTGAAAAAGTATTGATTCGAAAATAATGTGATGCAGTAGAGTACTATTACGTCTGTGTTTCATTAAAGCTCGGCTCTGTGTGTGTGTGGAACGAGCCATTTTGTGTGCGCGAGCGAGAGAGAGAGAGCGCACCGGTACCGGAGATCGTTGTTGTTAGCTTCTGGTGCTAGCGAGCTACGCCAACGGATATAAGGAGTTTTTTCAACAACAAGTGGAGGACAGTCCTCTCCTGTCAGACTGAGAGACTCAGTGAACTAAAGTTTTTTTAAAAATAAGAGAATAAATGAAAAACAGCTATGAAATACTATATCACAGTAAAACAAGAATAAAGTTTAAAGGGGAGTGATTTGCAAAATATCTATAAAGAAATAGAAAATCTGTTTCCAGTTCTGTTTCATATGGGTGTTGAGAGAGGTATCTAGATCTCTTCATTTTGCTCTCAAAGTGCACCAGATTGATGCTTTTAACTTCAAGATTGAAAAAAATATCTTCCCGGGGGAGCTTGCCCCCGGACCCCCCTATGTTAGGTCCACACACCACCTATAAAAATAGCACTTTACCCCTGCTTACACCTATATGCCGTGAGCTGATTTATTGAAATGTAACTGTAGCGACCGGTACATTAATGAGAAACCCTAAATGTGTGAGCACCCTCTATGAAACGTCAAGCTACCCCACAGCACCCCCAAAAGAAATCTCTGGCGCCGCCAGTTGGGGGGGCCCGACTTTTTTTCTTTTCTCCAAAGGACAGGAAAAAAAAGTTTGAGAACCACTACATTAGGGCTACAAAATGCATTAGTGACAGTTGAAGGCATGAAGCAAAGGAAGAAAACATATCAAACAATGAAGGCGCTTTATTTTTTTACAAAGAAGAAAACTGGATACCGTCCTAATCATTGTGCTATTCATGGTTTTATAGCTTAATTATCATAGTTATTAGTTTCACTACATTCATTTCATAAATAAATGTAAATGCCACATGTCAGGGGTTTCACTCCCCTTGGTGATCTGATGAGTTCTTCAACCTGGGTATTTGGGCTTGAAAATTAGAGTTCTAAAATACAAAATTGTTATTAATAGTTAGTAGTGTTTTGGTGTAAAAAAATATATATATATATTCACCTTCCAGATATTTACTCGTGTATTAACCTGAGGAGATAATGGTTTTAAAGCTGCCTGGACATACAGATGTAGACCATGAGAGGAAATTGTCTAACACATTTTCAAGAAACATTTTTTGTATTAATTAACAAAATTATGTGACACAGAGACACAGCTGTAAAATCAGAAAGTTCACTAATAATCAATAAACAGTGTAATGACCTATACATTGTAAGTATACAATGTGTGCATTGTATACACACTTACAATTATGAACACAAATCATATCAAAATGCCAGCAATGCATTTTTTAACAATTTATAAAAAAAAGACAGCACAACAAATACAATGGGAACCCAACCATGTAAACACATTATATCACATTTTAGGACATTGTGTTTTTAAAAATGGAACACTTCCATTTTTTAATAATCCATAAAATCATGCTTCCGCTAAATGTACCATGATACAGTTTTTAAAGCAAACCAGGGTTCTTTTGTAAATATTTTGAAGACATTATATTCATTCACCCATAAATATTATGGAACCCTTACGTTTTTTAATGAAATATTATTTTTATTTTTTGTATCACAGGTGGGCAGATTAAAAGTGAAGTTAGGGAATGTATCAAACATTGAATTGGGTATCATTTCATGGACATATTTTTTAAGTTGAACCTTAAGTTGAAACACTTTAAAATGCAAAAAGATGAAATGTAAATGATGTTAATATGAGCAAAGCATGTCACATGTTTGACAAACAATATTGCTGATGGATGGAGTGTGTTTAAAGCAGAAAGATAATTAAATGATTAAACAGCTCAAGGGTGTTGAGTGCAGTATTGTTCAAAGGATTGCTTTGTACCCTGAACTAGTGGCATTACCCCTTTTGTCTGTTAGCGTTCAGCTGCTGTTCACATCCCCTCCAGTGGGGGTCACTTCTGCCTGATGTCTGCCGGTCTGAGCTGCCTCTCACCCTCGGCCAGGAAGATCTGCATGGCCCGGTAAAGCAGGTGAACGCCTAGCTCACGTTTCTTCTTCACCTGCCAGTTGGACACCACGCCATAAAAATCCCCTCGTTTCTGATTGGTGAGCATCTTCAACCCTGGGACAATTGGAGAATTCAGCAGGTTATTGACAGCGAGGACTATTGAAAGATCAATGTTCTCTAAATTTGTTGTTTCATCTGTGTTTATTTATGGATGTCCTCTCTGGGAGGATTAAGAGACACCGCTTATTCAGTCCAGTTAAGAAATGTAAACCTGCAGCATATCAAATACGATAAATTATTAACTTAACTACATAAAATGTAAAGGCCATTTCAAATGTTTAAATTATAAAGAATACTGACAAATTAAGAAGACAGCCAAAACAGTGCAAAACGTGCTTCATTTAACCTTTGAAATAAAGTTATAAATGTTATAAGATTACATGTTACTTTATTTTTCAACAATTTTGATCATCCTTAAATTTAAGACTTTTCTTGGGTAAGGGGCAAAATATAAATCGACACAAAACACATCAATGACACTGAAAATGGGTAAGCAGTCACATGGATTTAAACAATAAAACAACAGTTATAAGTTCTAGAGCTGCAGCCTTTAGTTTTTCTACGTATAACTATTTAATTATACTTGAACAATAAATGATTTCACACCAATACAAAACAGAGCTGGGTTCTGCCACTGAACAGAGATACTTGCTGATGAGTCTCAGCCCTCCTTGTACTCACCGATAGCCTCCACCATGCAGGCCTCTCTCGTGAAGGCCTCCACTGGAATAACGTTCTGGAAACAATGCAGAGAGACGACGCCCTGCTCTGCCTTCCACACCTGAAGGATGTGCTGCACTTTGGTGCAAAGTTTCTGTCCCACAGAAAAGAAAGACAGTTTATATCTGATTTATTTTAATGAAGTTAAAGTTAGTGTGCTGCCTTACCTTGGATGTTTTGTCTCCTTTGAAGTACTCTAAAGCCTCGTACAGGTGGCTGTAGGGGCGGGAGCGCTTTCCTTTGCCCACATAAAATATAGCATGGACGAATGTCTGGAAACACTCCTGTGGAGTCATGGTGCGACTGCGGAATGGGAGGTTCTTCGTCACTCTGGCACAGAAGAAGAAGCAAGACCGATTGAGTTATATTTCAGGGGGAGAGGTCTGTCGTACAGAGATGTAGTAATTAAGAGAAAAAAAGTTGGTTCCAAACATACCATCATACAAGGAATTAAACCTTTCCATTTGAGAAAGATACAATTAATACTGTTCATTTTTACATCTTGTTTGTGTACATAAGTTCTTATCAGGGGACAAAATAACTTTCCTGGGTAGTGATATGATAACGACGCCTAATAAATAAAAACACAGATATAAGTATGAGTTGACCATACTCTCCTTAAGACACTGTTATGGACATAAAAAATGTTTTGCCAACAAATTATTTAAAAAAAAAAGCAATCTCAGAAAAAGTAACTAGTTTGTTGACATCATATCAGTCTATGAACTTCTTAAGATGTTCCCTGAATGATAAATGGCTGCTGTTAATACACAACATAGGCTTATGTTCTAATTACAAGCAATGGGTTGTTGAAATCATTTTTCATGCAAAATAAATAATGGAATTATCTTGACACACATAAGGCACATTTTAGGCAGAGCAAATCATCTTTCCTGAGAGAGCCTAGCAACATTTCCCAGATGGAAGCAAAGAAAAACCCAAATCAAGAGAGAGCAGACCTGGGGTCGAGCAGAAGGTAGTTGAAGCTGGACTTGATGATGCCCTCCCTCCACTTTCTGTTCTGATCCGGCTGATCAAACTGCTGGCACAGAGCCTGCTCGTCAGCCTGGCAATCAGGCAGCTCGAAGGTCCGCAGGGCCCAGCGCATTTCTGGGCTATAACCTACATCTAAAGTGTTAAAAGGAGAGAAAACCATAAAAATGAGTCATGGTGCCAGTGACAGTGTTGATACGCTCAATAATAATACATTTAATAATATGCCTCATTCGTGCTTCTCAATCCACCCACAAAGTGATGCCTGCTTCCCGAACAGTGGTGGTGATATTCATTTCAAATAACTAATTTCATTTTCATGCTTCATTAGGAGTGGTTATACGGAATCTGAATGCCACACTTATTTCCCTACTTCAGAGGATAATTATCTATTTTGATAAGAAAACACTGAATATTATATTATAATAAATGTTTTACATTCCATCTTCTTCAACACTTTCCATATCTCACCAAAAAACTGCTCACAATCCAAACCACAAATCTGGAAAACTATTATTATGTAGTGATAGCTTTAGTTAGGTAAGTAGTAATCAAGTACTTTAAATAAAGAACACAAACATTACCTGTTTGTGGTTGGTCTAACTGCTTCTGCGGATGTGGTGATTGGGAGGTTGACTCCTGCATCAGGTGGCGCAGCCTGCGCATGTATGTCGGCCTGGTGTGGCAGCTGATAGGCCCCGGGCTCTCTCCCATCTCCACCAGCCTCAATCTCAGCTCCTTATCAGTCAACCCTTTGGTGTCCGGCAACACCCTCTCGTCGTGTTTTTCCTGCAGCTCCATCAGCGGCTTCTGGTTCTCCTTCTCTCTGCGCCAGTCATAGAGGATGGTCTCCTCGCTGCTGCTTGTACTCATGCTGGAGCTGAGTGAGGAATTTGCTGTCGGCGGGACGTGGGTCTCGATCAGCTCGTGGCCCTGCTCTGAATCGGTGTAAAGGTACTCCACCGGTTCCTCCAGATCCTGAATGAGCGGGCGACCTCCAGGAGTGTAAGACAGGTTAGCCAGGTGCTGTGGCCTGCGGCAGCTCGACAGCCGGCTCATGCTGTACCTCGGGGTGCATCCGGTGCCTGGAGTGCGAGGAAGATCAGAATCTTCCCTGGACCTCCTTGGGGAAAAGTAGATGGAGCTGGATGAAGATGAAGCAGACTCCGACTGAGAGCTGTAGTCCTCAGTCACTGACGCATCTTCGTCTTTTACGCTGTCTACTCTGTCCTCCCCAGGAGCATTATTTACATTTCTCTTTGTTGTTGCCTCATCCGTACTTGTTAGATCATCAGTCAGAAAGTCACTGTCTTCAGCGAGACCATGTGTCCGCATGGCCAATACAACCTCTGCAAGGTTTCTTTCATAAGCATCCATCGAAGAGTCCCGGTTTTCCTCCAGCATGACCGTGTCAGACAGTGTCTGCGATTCAGAAGCTGAATCAGCGACGCTCCTGGGGAGGATGAAAGTGTCAGCTTGGCTACTGCTAGAATCTTCTCTGAGGGTGCTAGATTGTGGTTCCCGGCAATCAGAAAGCCAAGGGTCTCCTCCTGTGCATTTCCCTGAATAAGATGGTGTATTGAGAGGAGCGTGTGGTGATCTGTAGAAGTCCTCACTGCTATGAGATCTGGGCGTTTGGCGGCGTGTTCGTACTGGTGTGGGGAGGGTCTCTTCAAATAGAGAAGATGAGAAGAGGAGGCTGTCGGGGGTCTGGCTTGTTTTCATTGAGCAGCGACTCAACCTCGAGCGAGTCCTGCCTGTTACAAAAGGGCTCTGTGTTAGCGGGAGGTTGACGTTTTCCAGTGATGCCTGAGCCGCATCATCCAATTGGGTTTCCTTCACAGGCTGGTCAACACTTTCACATGAAGTGGCCACAACAGGACCGCTACTAGCCTCAAAGACATCATTGTTTGGGTATGTGAATTCAGACAGGGTCAGTTTGTCAAGTACTCCCGGTACATGCTCTTTAGTTTCAGATTTTGAATCCATCGGAGGTTCTGTTTGAACAAGTGGAAGATGACAACCGGGCCTTGTACATTTAGAATCAATGTCTGTAGAAATGTTTCTGGCAGATTCACCCCCGGGAGAAACCCCCTCTTTATCGTGGAGTCGAAGGCGTCTGGGGTGTAAAGAAGCATCGAGAGCACTGGTGTAATGGTCGCTATCACAGCTACTATAATTACTACTACCAGTCCCACTGCTACTGCTGCCAACATTTGAATGGGCTGGTTGTACTGGTATATTCACCTGTATCTCTTCAGCACATTCACCCTTCTGTTCATCATCACTCTCTTCCACAGCACAGTGACAGATCACTGTTTTCTCCATTTCCTCCTCTGGGCTCTCACTGCTCTCCCTGCTAAAAATATAAACGTGATCCGGCGACGTGACATCAATGCCCTGCATGTGTAGAACCGTGGCCATGCGTTCTGTATCCAGAAAGTCAGAGTACTCAGACATGTCAAATGGTACATTGCTGGTGCACTGGTTGCCTTCAACGCAAGGATGCTGTTTGGGAGATTCAGGACTAAAAACAGGGAAATATTCATCTACATCTCTGAAGCTCACACTCTTTCGGCTCGCTCGCCTGGAGGGAAATGCTGGGAGAGTGTCTATTCTGGAGGGCGAGATTCTGCCATCAGTTTTAGGAGCTTGTTCATCTGCTTCTGATTTGAACACAGCATATTCAGTCAATAAATCATCCTCCCTAAGAGTCGGCATTGCAGCTGCAGTTCCCACTGTAGACATGCGAGTGCTTGATAATAAGGAGGGACCTTCAGAAGCCCAATGTGAGGAGGCAGAGTTCCTGTCATGACTGGGAAGACTCTTATTGTCCACATCAGAAAGTCTATTATGTGATATTCCAATGCAATTTGGCCTTCCATTAAAGTTAGACAGGTTGAAAAATGATGAGCGCCTTGTGCTGCTCAATGGGGCTTCACCAAATTCACTTATCATAGAAGACTGGGAACTGAAGCTGTAGTCTGATTCAGGATAGCTGGACACGTCTGTTTGGTCTGAATACACAGCTGAGGAGGAAGAAAGCGACATATTAACAAGAGTCCTAAAAAAATAAAACGACTCAGCCAAATCTTGGGGGGGAATCCTTTATAACTACCAACAAAACAATGGCTTCAAAGAGACTTTCTTACAGTATTGGAATTGAGGCAAGTCGTCGTCCTCTGTGTCGACGGAGCTGGACTGGTACTCCTGAAGGAGCTGGGCACATTTGTCATTCTCCTCCTGCTCTGCAAGCTGCCCTGGTGTATTCCCTTCCTTAATATGTATGTCAAAGAGAAAACAAAGTTACAATTAAAAACACAAAGGTAGATATCTTATTACAGCTCAAGTGTGGCAGAACTTAAGGAAAATAATTTATAACATTTAAAAAACAAATCTTACATTATCTTTAATATTTGGGTTCCCTCCATTGATCAAAAGCAGCTTCAGATTTTGAGAACATCCCCACAGTGCAGCAATGTGAAGAGGAGTCAAGCCATCTGGTGACCTGGAAGAAATACAGACAAAAAAAGAAATCTTTACAAAACATTACATTATCATTATGCTCAACAATGTTCAACACCAAGTCTGTATTTTAACATATTTATAAACAGAAGAAGATATTGGGGATAATAAAAAGTCATGGAAGATTGCTCAAAAATCCATACATGCTTTATAAACACTTGCTGTATTTGTAAAACCGATAAAATGCCTCATATATGCATAGTATGCCTAACTTCGAAAACAATTATGAAATGAGTTGGGATTCAAGCAGCAAAAATATCTAACAGGGTTTATTTTCTATTCAGTTTTTAACGATACCTGGTATTGGGGTCTGCTCCATATTGCAGCAACATTTTCAAGCAGCGTGTGTTCTTCTCGGTCTCTTTTCCAGCAGCCAGGTGTACTGCAGACACCCCTTTACTGCCCACCAGGTCAGGGGATGCACCTTGTGTGAGAAACAGCAGCACAGATCTGCCAAGGAAGAAATATATGTTTCAATGTGTTATAGGATAGTTTTAGTGTATTGAAAAACGATGTCCTGCAACATGTTGCAGTCTGAATAAAGGTGGGAAAGAAAGCAAAATGTATAATATATCATAGCAATAGCTTCCATGATGAAGATAGACAAACTAAACAGAGTGAATACTATTAAGGGGGTATGTTATCTGCCCCAATGACAATAGTTATTCTAGGAATATCCTTATAGGGTGTTTTTTAAACCTCAAAATCATACACCCTGTATTTAAGGTCCCCATGTTTATGTATAAAAAAATGACAAGTACGTCTCTGTAGTCTAGGTGGACATGAAGCCAAACCATGTAGCCTACGTTTTATGTTCCATTATCTGGCTTTTTCTGTAAAACATATACTTTTCTCCATATACCTTTTTATCAGTGAAACGTTACAGTGTCAAAAAATGGCAAACAATGAAAATATCAAATATCAAACATAGACCGGGAAACAGTGGTAACTGAAAGATACCATTATGCTGATAAATATATTCAAAACAATAATCAAACAACTGGAAATCACGCTTTATTTAAAACTGTGTGGATTGGTGGTTTTCAAGCATATTTTTATTTATTTATTTAATTGTGAATTGTGAATGTCCATGTTTGTACTAGTGTTTTCCTTCTTAAAATGTTTTTAAAATATTTTGAGATTTGGTTGAGCAGGGTATACTTGTACTTTTACTAGTCCTTTTATTAGAGATGTGTCTGTTGTTTGTGTTTGTTTTTAGTGTCAGGATGGAACCCTTGTCTTTTTGTCTGCAAACAGAATCTACCTACGGGTACAAATAAATAACCTGAACCTGATAGCAAGTACCTAAGTACCCAAGTAGTAAAGCACCTACAACGGAAGTGAGTACAACATAGCAATTAATAGAAAACTAACTTTTGAATTCATCAAAACAAACTTCACTTACTCATACTATTATATCGGGAAAAGGAATACTTTAAGATCATGCAGATGAGTAGTGGTAGTTACGTAAAAACATGCATGTCTGGACAAAACAAAGAGAAAAGGGGCTGATCATCACCTCGGTTCTCCATCGTTCACAGCTTTACACAGCTGACTTTCAAGCCTCCTCTTCTTTGGATCCATCACCAGCGTTATCCGTTATAAAGTATCTTTAATCGTGTATCTGCATCCATTGGTTAGCCCATGGCCGAGGTCCCTGCAGCAGGATCACTTTTAATCGAGGCTAGCTAGCTAACATAATAGCGACAGAGGACCAACAGTTCCTGCAAACATCAAACTATATTTGTTATGAACAGTAAGCCACCATTCAATGTGTAATATAGTTTGTTTTCACTAAATACACGTCCTTGTATCGTTTTCTATCTATGAAGATCCGTTGTTTATAGACGTAATCTTTGTTTTTCGAGAATCCGCACGAGTATTTTTGATTGAAATTCCCTCCAAGTGGAAGTCCCGCCCACTGGTGTTACTTCTTCTTCTCCTCTAGTGTTTATTGGCGGTTGGCAAACCAACTTGTAGGTGCATTACCGCCACCAACTGGACTGGAGTGTGGACAAGAGTGAGGCTTCTCAATACTCAAATTTCCCCTCCTCGACTCCTCGGTCCTCGGTCCTCCGGTAGTGACCCGGAAATGAATTTCAGCGCGCCATTTTGAAGGACGTCTCATTTCTCTAAATGCACACCGAGGACCGAGCATCGAGCGTCGAGGAGGCTCTCTGGAGGAGCTATAACCGAGGATACACTGATGGTTCCTCCACGGCTCCTCCACGGATGCATTTCCGGGAACGGTGGAGGCGTGACGCACGGCCGGACTTATCTCAGCCAATGACAGCTTTGCATGCATCCCCTGGATATTATTTTAGAAACTGCTTTCATCGCGTCGCGATGTTTCCAGAGAGAACAGCTGTACGGTCCATGCAGAAAGCAGAGCAGTGTGTATAATATCACTCAGTATAACAGGCCTACTCTCTTTATTTAGTAGATATCTACAAACAAAGAGTCGATATTTTTCTAAGACCATTGCTTCACATAATAAAATACACAACGGCTTATGCTTTTGGAGCTGTAGGTGTGTGTGGTACAGTGTGTAGGTGTGTGTTGTACAGTGCGTAATGGGGCGGACAGACGGGTCTCAATTGGTTTGGTGTCCTCTGCTTACTTTTAATAGGCCTACTTGTAAATACAACTTTTGGCCCGTAATTTCAATTCCCCATTTCAGCGACCAGAGAGAGGGGGGGATATATCCAGTCTCTGATTGTGTTACGTTATTATGAGAGTGCTCTCATACTTTAAATTGTATATATTTATATAAATATATTTGTGTGTGTGTGTCCGCATCTGTAGCCTGTTATTGTCTCATTATACCGCACTCTCAATGAATTCAAAGTAAATATGTGGGGGAACAATGTTCAGCTGATCTAACAGAGATACAGCACTATGACAAAACACTCGACAGCTGATGCAGCTGTTGCCACGTAATAATGAACGGACGTCTCTTTAATATGACCGCTCAGAGGAGAGGAGTTCTCATTTCTTTAAACGTCTGCTGCTTCCCCTCCTCTCTCCTCGGTTCCCCTCCTCGGTCCTCCGCTCGCATCTCCTGTGGGCGGGTCTAAGTCTCGAGGAGGGGAACCGAGGAGCAGGGGCGGCGCCAGGGGGGAGCTAGGGGGTGCTGAAGCACCCCCCCAGGATTGCCAAAGCACCCCCAAGAAATGTTTTTTTTTTTTTTTTTCGAAAATTATTATTATTATTTTTATTAAATTAAATCAGAAAAATTATTGATTACATCAATGCAAATGTGAAACAAACAAATGTTTGACCAAAAACATGAAGCCAACACAGGTGATATGATTAGGCCAATGGCCAGCACCCATTAGATTTTTGACCTACCCATAGGCTAAATTACTTTGTGACACTTGAGTGACTTCCTGTTAGCTGGAGCCCCACATTATTTGCTAACAGCAAAGTGACAAATGGATCGTTTTTTAGTCCTTAAACGTCCACATGTGGACACTCAATCAAAACCAACTGAAAGCGAGAGGGATTCTGCACATAATAGGCCTCGTGAGTACAAGTAGCTTACTTCTGGGTCTCTGTGTTTCATTCAAGCTCTGCTCTGTGTGTGTGTGTGGCACGAGCCATTTTGTGTGCGTGCGCAAGCTAGCGAGAGAGAGAGAGCTCGCGCACCGGTGGGTATCTACCGGAGATCGTTGTGGTTAGCATCTGGTGCTAGCTAGCCAAGCTAACGGATATAAGGAGCTTTTTCAACAACAAGGTGGAGGGAGAACTATCTCCTGTCAGACGAAGAGTCTCAGATAACCTCAGCTCAGGTGAATTAAAGGACTCTCAGTGTTTAGATAGTTAACTTTAGTCTAGTTATCTCAGTGGGTCTCAAACGGTTTGTTTTAAAAGGGGAGTGATTTGTAAAATATCTATAAAGAAATAGAAAATCTGTTTACAGTTCTGTTTCATATGTATGTTGAGAGATACAGTATATCCATAGATCTCTTCATTTTGCTCTCAAAGTGCACCAGATTGATGCTTTTAACTTCAATATTTAAAAAAAAATCTCCCCGGACCCCACTAGAGAAGGTGAGGACCCTCCTGGAGGAGGTGAGGTCCACACACCACTTGTAAAAATAGCACTTTACTCCTGCTTACACCTATATGCCGTGAGCTGATTACCGAGCCTTCATTGTAACAGTCGCGGGTATACTGTGTGTGCGTGTGGGGAGTGTTGCAGTAGAAAATTCAACTGTAGCGCTGGTGCATTAATGGGAACCCCTAATGTTTGAGCACCCTCTATGAAACGTCAAGCTACCCCACAGCACCCCCTAGAGAAAATCTCTGGCGCCGCCACTGCCGAGGAGGGGAGTCGAGGAGGGGAAATTTGAGTATTGAGAAGCCTCTTATGGCCCTTTCTCATTTCTCTAACTCCCCTCCTCGACTCCTATCCTCGAGACTTAGTCCCGCCCACAGGAGATGCGAACGGAGGAGTCGAGGAGGGGAGCCGAGGAGAGGAGGGGAAGCAGCAGGCGGTTAGAGAAATGAGAACTCCTCTCCTATGAGCGGTCATTTTAAAGAGACGTCCATTAATGATGACAGGAGGCACAGCATCTGATGGACAGATGTGTTCATGACGACTTATATATTTACTTTTAATTCATTCACAGTGCGGTATAATGAGACAATAACAGGCTACAGATGCGGACACACACATATATATAAATATATACCATTTCAGAATCAAACAGAGCACTCTCATAATAACGTAACACTATCAGAGACTGGATATATACCCCCCCCCCCCCCCCCCCCCCCTCTCTCTGGTCGCTACAATGAGGGAAATAAATTACGGGCCAAAAGTTGTATTTACAAGTATTAAAAGTAAGCAGAGGACACCAAACCAACTGAGACCTGTCTGTCCGCTACATCTACGCACTGTACAACACACACAACTACACACTGTACCACACACACACACCTACACACTACCACACGCACCGACAGCTCCTAAAGCATATAATCAGGCTACAGCCGTTGTGTATTTTATCATGTGAAGCACTCAGTGGCGACTGGTCACTAGGGAGTAGTGCAGTGATAAACTGTCTGTCTAGTTGGCTTACATAACAGTTAAAGTTTACAGCCTAAAAAACATGGAGCATTTGTTCCCCTTTTATTCATTTTTATGTCAATTTGCACATTTCATGGTGATGCTCAGCCTCTCCCATAGGCGGCGCGTGAGGCTCAGGTTTGGGAAGGCTAAATAACTTTTTTTTCATCTTACGCTGCCCGCCTCCGGCGTCTATAGAAAAGAGATCAACTCAGTGAAAGCACCGCCTGCTGACCGATCAGAGCTCAGTGTGCGGAGTGTAAATATATCAAGTCATATTACAGGAAAAAGGAAATGCAGTTTGAACTGCCATATGCAGGGAAGACGCCGACGTGTCGCACTTATCATTCATATCACACTGACATCACATCATCAATCAGATCATCGATCTCACAATATTTCCTTATCTGAGTCAGCTTCTCGAGCCGTATCTGGCTGTGCAACACTTAGTTACATTGTCTATATACTGTATGCAGACGTATTATTTTAAGCAACACATTAAGTTGACGAAACACTCAACTCAAATGTAATAAAGTCAGATCCCCTCGTGTCTTAGATGGGGCAGTATCATAAAACTGTTGTACGCTTTCAAACACTCGTTAGTTTATTTTTTAAAGAGTTGTTCTGTATTCTCCTGTCCTTGCAGGTGCAACTATGTGGCTTGTATCCTGGATTATATGTTTAAGTCATCATGGATGTTTAAAGTTCATATTTGTCTAATATTAGTTTACTTTTCATTAATGAAGTATGATGTTGCGCTGTCAGTACACAAGTCCCTATTTGTGATTGGTCGCTTACCGAGATCTCGTTTGTTAGGGTTAGTTAAGATAACTCAAACATATCCAGGGTATGTTGAACTGGCTTCGTCCCCCCTTAACTCCTAACAGTCATCATCATGTCAACCACAACACAGAGAAATACTGATAGAAATGTGTGAGTAGTTGATACATTGCTGACAGAGGGAACTACATTTGAATACAGATTGAAGAAATATCAGTTTTTGAGCATGTCATAAGCATGTTTTGTCTTGACTATATTACAACTATATTATAATAAAACAATATAGTATTTTTATTATTGAATTGATTATGATTATGATTATTATTAGTAGCCTAGAAGTAGTTTATTTGCATTAATTATATTTTAATCTTTTTGAGGCTAGTATTTGGCAGGAAATGCAAAATTCACCTGTAAACCCATACTGAACGACATACATGCACATTTACCTCACTGTATAAAAAAGTAACCGTTGATAATAATAATAAACAGGAATTATATTTGCAAAGTAGCCTACTTTGTTTCCAAAAAAAAGTTTCACTCCTGTCGGTTGGGGGGGGGGGCCTCATCTCACAATGTCGCTTGGGGCCCCAAGTTGGCAAGACAGTTGAGTGATTACTGAGAGAAAATGATTGAAAGAGATAATTATTCAAAGTTTTGTTACTTTAAAGTGCGTTGTTACTGACCTTTTTCTCTTTTATTTTATTTACCTCACCTGTAACTCTGCTGAGACCTTGAGGAACATGCACACTGGACTGACCTGCACTGGCAACCTGATTTCCACTGTACGTATTTGGTTATGGTATATTATTTATATACATCAAGGCACAATGCACCCCCCAGAGCTGTTGGAGTCACGCCCCTTCTCTGTCTCTGTGTGCATCTAATAAATAACGCTGTGATGAATGGCTAAACTTGAACTGCTGAGAATAGTCACCTTTCTGCTGCAGAGAGACAAAAGGTATAAGTCTAAATCTGCTAACAGAGGTATATTGCCTCGTAAGTTATAAGTTAGCAACATGTAGGCAAATTAGGCTTGATACATGAATATGCTTTTAGAAAAAAAAGCCTACATCACAGCTCTCTATATGGTTTCATTTATCTTGTTGGCAACTCATTCCTTAAAACAAAAGCGTCAGTGATTATAATCATTTTTTATCAACTAAGATTTGTTAGAAAATGTTTTCAACATGAATTGACTAAATTTATTTTAAAAGTGGGCTTATTAACAACATGAATACTACTGTGTAATATATGTTTACATATATATTTAAGAAGTACAATATAAGAAAAGCACCTGTTTCATTTGTGGGCCATATTTCATTATACTTTTTGAATTTGCTGAGGGCCGATTCAAAATGGCCCCCGAGCCGTAGTTTGGACACCCCTGGTTTAAATGTACCATTTCAGAAATATTATATTTTCTTATAAACCACATATTTATGCATGTATAAAAGGTTAAAATGCACCAAAAACAAAGGGTTAGCTCTGAGCAAAATTATGTTTCAGTTACAAGATGCTGCAGCCCATAAACCCACTTTAGTTTTAAAACCATTGTTATAACACTGATGCATTTGGGAACATGAACAATTATTAATTATTTAAAATAAAAATGATCTCAAAATGTTGCAACTATACAGCTCTTACATTTAACAAAGTGTAAAGAATAAGTTATGTTTAACCAAGATGCAACCATCACAGTTATTTCAAGGTCAGGACATTCTACAAAGGCTGCCATCTTAGAGAGAGCAGAAGTAGTGGAGAAGGAGGCCCATCAGGAGGAGCAGCAGGCTGGGGTGGATGGATCCAGCGTGGTCAGGCGGGGGCAATTCGCAGTTCTCGTAGGGCTCCAAGCAGGCAGCATAAGCCAGGACGTGGGCAATGTAGTTCTGCTCCTGGACCCCATGGAAAAGGTGTGACATGGGACCTTTGGCAAATATGGCAACATCCTCTATGCCGTGGGTCTCTGAATCAAGCGGGACAGGAGCCTGCTGACGGTAATCATCAGCCGCTGAGGAAGAATGGGACGAAAGACAATTATAGTAGCTAAATTGGCCACATCCATCCATCTTCTCCCGCTTATCCGTGTTCGGGTCGCGGGGGTAGCAGTTCCAGCAGAGAGCCCCAAACTTTCTTTTCCCTGGCCACATCAACCAGCTCTGACTGGGGGCCACATCCGTATAACAAAAATCATATCAAAAACAGCCACATGGCAAACAGCTACAAAGCTTTGACATGATAGATAGAATTGATACATGTTTTACACTGGAATGATTTGCTGCCTTTTAAAAAGAACCAACATTAGCTTGGAACAATAGCACTTTCTCATATTAGTTAGCATGTGGTTGTTCATGGTCCTCATCTTGGCATTTGTGTCACTCTGAACACCTACATGGAGTTCTCTGTAGGAGTAGGAATGCTGTTACACCACAAGATGGAGCTACTAAATTACTTTGTCTTCTCTAGAAATATTATCAATGTATACTTACATGAAATTGACTCATTCATATCTGGACGGGTTCCATTGCGGTACCCTGGTCCATTTCCATAGACAGCAGTGGTGTAGTGTTTTCTGTCCTCAGCTAGTGAGCGAGACACCCCTGTAATCACAGAAGAAATGTGGATTCTATTGTACAAATGTGGATCACCAGATGAAATTCACTTTTTATTATTAAACTTTGCTTCTTCTTGTAATCAAATTATAAGTTATTTATTATTATTATTATTATTATTTTATTATAATATAATTATTTTACCGAAAACAGAATTTCCTCTGGCAGAACTTCCTCCAAAGGCAAAGACATGTGAGTGGTCAGCGGTGACCACTGACAGGGTATCCAGCTCGCTGGTGAGCTCAGCCGCTCGCCCAATCGCCTTGTCAAACTCAACAGTCTCATAGAGAGCTCTTTTGGCCCACCCTCCATGGTGGCCATGGTCAATTCTCCCACTTAAAGTTCAAAAGAAAGTAATTTAATAACAAATTAGCATCAGCAGTATTTCCCTTGTAAAAGTTATTCAGAATTTAAGTTAATGTATGGTGTGAGGGGCAGAAACACTGAAAGTATGTTTATTTGGTTGGTTGCTATCTGGGAAATATGTACAGAAAACAATTACACTTATCTTCTACAAAGAGGTAAAATCCCTTTTTGTTCTTGCTGAGAATCTTAATTGCTTTTTCCGTCATCTCTGCAAGGGAGGGGTCCATAGACAAATCACGGTCCAACTCGAAGCGGCAGTCTTTGGGCTCAAAGAGACCTAGATGCAGAAAAGGTTTGTCCAGTTTTGAATAGACACAATTAAATATGTGCAATTTTAGTTGGCAGAAAATAGCTAAATCGCAAATGAAGGAGTGTAGGAGATGGTATACATATTTCTTTATTCACTCTATTTGCTCAAAGACATTTCAGTTAGTCCTTTAACCTGTTAAACCCCAAGCCTGTTTTTCAGGTTTCAGGCTCGAAAATGACATTCCCAGAACAAATGACTATAACTTCCCTTCTAAAAGGTTTATATGAATAATTGTTGTTATCAAAGCAAGGTTACATCTGTGAGTTGGATGTGGAAGTGTCAGAATCAATATAGATTTTTCTGTGTCAGAGTAAATTCAGATGGAACATAGCAAAAAAAATTAAATTCCTGTCTCCGCCTAAAGAAAACCCATTACTTATAGTGAAGACCAACCTTGAATGATGGTTTAGTAGCCTAAAAGCTTTAGGAATCCAAAGTATAATATATAATAAGTACCCTGTATCAAGATTGAGGCAAAACAAGTGACATTTGACCTTTTTAGAGAGGTTTATGAAAATAAAGTCCAGGCGGAATAAGCTTTGGGCACATTTGGGCACATTTGGTTCCATCAGTGCCATTTGACCTTTTTCAGGTACCAGACTATAAAAATCATTGTATTACATTGAATCATCACTATAGGTATTCATTCCACCCAACAACAACAAAAAAATTGTATTTAAAATAATTGTTTTAAATATATTTGTTTGTGTGTGTGAGTGTGTGTACTAGGTGTGTGTAAGTGTAGGTGTGTGTGTGTGTGTGTGTGTGTGTGTGTGTGTGTGTGTGTGTGTGTGTGTGTGTGTGTGTGTGTGTGTGTGTGTGTGTGTGTGTGTGTGTGTGTGTGTGTGTGTGTGTATGTGTAGGTGTGTAAGTGTAGCTGTGTGGGTATGTGTAGGTGTGTGTAGCTGTGTGGGTATGTGTAGGTGTGTATGTGTAAGTGTAGCTGTGTGTGTATGTAACTGTACCAACAATAAATACAATAAATACATACAATAAAACCACACTGTAGGTCATTGTGTGTAGGTGTACTTGCACAATTAAAAAAAACAGAAACATAGGTAACATTTGACTCCAACTGGGGCAGATTTATTTCAAACATTTTACCAACACACTATAGGCATGTAAAAACAAACATTTTACCAATGTACTATACAATAAAACCACACTGGGTATATAAAAACAACAAGTATTTTTTTTTTAAATAAACACTCGCAAAACGTTATACCTACCTGAACTTTATACCTACCTGAATGTTCCAGTATTTAGGTCGTGCCACTCCCTGAAACAGTTCTTTTTTACAGTGAAGCACAGAGGGACCTGGCACTTCCTGCAGTACACAGGTGTCTTCACCCTTTTGAGTCCAGCATCTAGGCACCTCCTGCAGTTCTTCCTGACCTTGGTGGCATCTTCCCCATAATACTCGGGCATGCATGTGAGTGGTGGAGGAGGGGGAGGGGGTGGTGGAGGTGCAGGGCCTTCAGCAAACTCCAACAATTCTGCAGCAAGCTGCTCCCTGAAAGTCTTCTGGGTGTGTGGCTTTGTCCTGCTGGGGTCACTCCTCATCTAACAAATGTAGAAAAACAAAGAGATTAGATTAATTCACTAGCTTATACTTATAGGATAATATTGGACTATAAATGAATAATATTACACAAAATAAATAAGTAAACACATGTATATATTCATTCACTGGCCATTCATTTAGAAAATGTAACTCCAAAAAGACAAGTAACACTATTTAGCATTTTTGCCTAATCATTCCTGTAGCTTCTTGGCTAAGCTAGCACTGTGACGCAGTTCCACCAAACACATAAGTAATATATAAAAACAGAGAGATTACATGACTTTCCCGTGGTGGAAGTTCAACATCCGAGTCACTACTATCCGGATCCAGGTCTGCCTGGAGGAGATCTTCATCATCCGACGAAGAGTCATCTGGTATGATCATAGCCCCGCGATCGTCAGCTAGCATCTCTAGCACCTGCTCGCCTCCGTGGTGAAGCTCTCCCTTCTGGCTGCGTAATGCCTAATGGAGCCGGAGCGGGCGTAGTTTACACTACGCAGGATCATATCTTTGGAACCCATTGGTCGATTTGGGTGATTGACACCTTTTCTGAACCGTTAGAGCCAATAGAATCGAGTGACAGTTAGTAAGTCCCGCTAAACACTTACGTCAAGTAGAGAGAGGTTTGCGTAAACAGCACATGAGACAGCATTAGCTCGGGACTGCGAAACTTTATACCTACTCTGCTGCCATGAATGTAATGATAGATTATCAGGAACAATTCTAAAGTGACTAATAGACATTGGATTAACCTTAAGCAGCGTTTGTATTCCCTTGAACACGAGCTTTGATTACAAAACAGCAACGGTAAGACATAATTATTGTTATGGTTTTGAAAACCGTTGTTTTTTTTCTTTTCTGTTCTGGCTGATATCTCAGTGAGTTTGTGTCCT
Source organism: Gymnodraco acuticeps (assembly GCF_902827175.1). Classification (NCBI taxonomy): domain Eukaryota; kingdom Metazoa; phylum Chordata; class Actinopteri; order Perciformes; family Bathydraconidae; genus Gymnodraco; species Gymnodraco acuticeps. Next base: position 184,204 of record NW_022990011.1, read on the forward strand.
ACAGTGATGATACTTATAACAAAATAATCTGTGGAGTATCAGCTTTCAGATGATATGTAGTTTGTGCAGAAAATATTAAGTTTTAAAGATCGTTTTAGCTAGTTAGCACCGGAAGTAGCATCTGCCCGTTTTAGCTAAGGGCTAATGCTAACGCTTCTTGTGAGACTTGTGTTTTGTTTCGGTAAAAATGGTTCGTATAGTAATTTAGCTGAGATTCTTCTCGTTAATCTGGTATAACATATTAATAGGTTTTTAAATATTAAGATGCCCTGAGACACAGTGTCGTGAAAAAAAAACCCAGGGTCCCCGCCGGCGGGGACCTTCGGGCTTAACAGGTTAAGCACAATATATTGTTGTTATTGTGGTTTTGCTTTAGAAGAATCAGGAATTAATGATTAATTGATGATCAAAACTTTGAATTAAATAGTTCTTACCCATCAGGAAGTCTGTGTTTGCAGGTTTGACAGCATCAAATTCAGCTTTGTTCCAAACATATTTAGCTTTCTGTAGGTAATAAATTAAAAAAAAGAAATTAATTCAAAGTTTTTGGAAGGGTGGGGGAAACAATTACATTTTTTTCAATTATTAAATCAAAAGTACCCTTGGAAGAAATTACCTCTTTGTTTTTGAGCCACTCTTCAACAAGATTGTGTCCATCCTCTCGGTCTCCTGTAGAAGTTGGATACTCTGGGTCTTTCATGTCTACCGGAAACATGTACTGTCGACCTCCACCAAGTATGACCTGGTATGAAGAAACATGGTAGCAGTTAATATACTGCAAAATACTGTGCTATATATCTCTTGTGTCAATGAGAAGTTTCTTGTGTTGGTGAGGATGATGGGATTAAATAATGTACTAAAAATAGTAGAGAACAGAGCATGCAGAAGAGAACAAAACATCCGTCATCCTAGTTACTAATGATTCAGACATATTCTAGAACATATGCTTAGCCACACATGGTTTTTTAGTATTTTGTTATGCGGGCGTCACACTGTCCCGAAATTGACACCAGATGGACATACGAATATGGAATTGTGAATTTCGCACGAAAATGGCCCCGAACTTGGTCAACGGCCAAGCAACATCCGAAGAGACAGCCGAAGCAAGTACGATGCCTACAGAAGGCCACACGATGGCGCCCGACCCACACACGAAGGCAACAATTTACATTACATTTAAGACATACAACTGCAACCAAAGTAACAAAAACAATTATGTTAAAGTACTATGGGACTTTACATTTTAGAAACTTGAGATTGTATATAATAAAAATTGTCACTGATATTTTCAGACTTTGTTCTTTACTTTTTCCGTCTTTATATGTAGAAGATATAGAGTGCCACAGTGATTAGATTTATGATTCGAAAATTATAAAAGTAGGGTAGACATGTGGATATTATCCGGCTGAACAAAAGGTGATCTGTCTCTTCAATTTGTGTCAACCACAGACCTAATTTCGAGCTATTTTCCAAAATCCTGTGGAGAAATTGCTTTGGTTTTTGTCGAAGGAACTGGAAGTGGTCAAATGCTAACTTACTTCCGGGTTTTAGGATGCGTCACTGTGGCACTCGTCATGTTGTTTCCATAGCAACTACAACTTCCTCTCAACAGCGTAAACTCGCCTTGAAAACAAAAGCATCTAAATAAAACAGGAAGTTAACCTAAATTACATTTAAGACATACAACAACTAGAACAAAAGTAACACAAACAATGTAATATCCTTTTTAGTTTCACAGAACACAAATTGGGTTATTTACATAATATGTTTACATGATTTTGTTGTGCAATAAAACAACCAGAGAAGCCATCTGCAAGGAAACATTGCACACCATGGTCCCATCTCGATGTCATCGTACTATAATCAAGCCCCCAGGAAGTGCGCCGGACTCTGTGCCAATATTCGCTTTGTCCAAACGGCGGTACTGCAATTTCCGTATCAGTCCGTGACAGGGGCGGACTGGGACACAAATTCAGCCCGGGACGTTCAGACGCACCGGCCCACAACGGGCCGCCGCCCACGCATGCGGGCCACCCTTGTAGCCTACAGATAAATGAATGATACATCTACTATGCTCATATACTGTATACTGTTATGGCTAGATTCCCCAGAGTCAAGCCATAACATAAAAGAGATGGACAACAGAAGTAAGGTGCAAAATGAAACCTTCCTTTATTAGTTAAGGTTTCTTAAAAATGTCTGTGTCATGTGTGAAGTGTGTCAAAGGGGCTGACTGTAGGAGTCAGTAACGTGAATGTACAATTGGGATTAAGGACAAAGTATGGGTATAGTCAAAAATGGTTGCCTGTGCCTGGCTGTAAACAAAAAGAAGTGCCAATGCACATGCAGCTCAGATATTCAATCAATGCCATGTGGTCTAACCAACAAATGATTCTAATAGTCATTATGAGAGCACTTGTCCAGTATTAAATAACCAACTTCAAGGAATACAATATCATGCACAGTAATGTCAATCACTAAAATGAATGCAATAGTGAATTGGCCACACATCTCTGTGTCCTTATTATGCAATATTAATATTATTGAATATTAATATTATTTAATATAATTATTTAAAATTATAATATTAATATTATATAATTTAACTTGGAATATCATGAGCATATGACTCTATCCTAATGCATCTAACTGTATGCACAATATAATAGTCTGGCCAGCCCTGCAGCCCGTTCTAGGTTCTGATTGGCTCTCTATGTTGGCATTCTGGCTTCTGACTGGCTGTCCAGGTTGTCAATCACAGCCGTGGGCATATTATACTAGTCGTAACATCGCTAAACTTTTTCTTGACGGTTTTCTCAGTCAACTAATGCTATTGCTAACAGTAGAGGTGGGACCAAGTCATTGTTTTGCAAGTCCGAGTCAAGTCTCAAGTCTTTGCGCTCAAGTCCGAGTCAAGTCTCAAGTCATTGTTTTGCAAGTCCAAGTCAAGTCTCAAGTCAGGATGGGCAAGTTCAAGTCAAGTCAAGTCCTAAACTTTGACAAAACGAGTCATAAACAAGTCATTATGTGTTTTTCACCAAATGTAATGACATTGATCAACAGAATAATACTTAATAATCAAATTGCTCTTTATTAGTCACATTCATAATTTAATAATCAATTTTCTCTCTGCTGGTAAAGTAACGTGTGTTTTTCTAATTTAAGAGGGATCAGTAAGGTAAGGCTACCGTGACGGTTTGATTCAGAAGGAGTTTAATGGATAAGATCCCTGATGTTAAGGTGACCAGAATGTTTATTTCTACTGTGTACAACATGTTATGAGGGACCCACAATCTATCTTTATGCAAGGGATAATGTGCAGCCAGGCGGTCTCTATGGGGAAAAGAACACCTGCATCTAGATCCCTCTGCAGGTGGTACTTTAAGTATATTTTGATGCTAATACTTTTGTACTTTTACTTGTAACATTTTGAATGCAGGACTTTTTATTGTACAGGGTTCCTGCAGGTTTCGCCAACTCAAATTTAAGACTTTTTAACACCTTTTTAAGACCACTTTGAATATAATTTAAGACCTATTTAACGGCAATAAAGTATGAAGGAAAATGTATATAAAGAAGAAATACGTCCCATAATCACTTACAAAGTAAATGTATTCATGTTCAACATAAGAACAATGACAACACAACAGCGTAACAGTACAGAACTGTGTTAGCGTTAGGGATGGGTATCGTTTGAAATTTATCGATTCCGATTTCGATTCCGGTTCTGCTTATCGATTCCGGTTCTTATCGATTCCCCGTTTCGATTCAAAAATTGTAAAATAAAGAGGTCAAACGTTTAGATAACAAAAATATATTTATTCTTAAAAGCTTTAACTGAAATTGTTACTAAAAAATATACATGCAATACAAATGTATTGCACAATAGCTGTGCTTTATTTTAACTGAGCTATGCCTGTGGCAAGCTATTAACAGGCATTACACTTTGCCTTTTATTTTTATTTTTTAGTGTAGTGGAGCCTCACTTCAGAGTGTTTACCGCGACCTATCTTTGGTGTTATGAAGTGACTGAGCTCGTGAAATGTCTACGGGAGGGCGGGGGAGCATCGCTGCGGGGCAACTGTGGACCTCTGTCGCCTGTCAGCGCAATTTATATGATGCCGTTTAAAAAAATGAAGGGCGGTGCCGGCCGTCAGCGTACCGAGCCGGCCGTCAACGGCCCGCTGACGACCGGCCGTTCTGTGATTCTCCAGGTCCGCCCTGTATTCCACCGGGTCACCGCAACACCGCGGAGCAGACGGACCCGCTGGAATACAGGGTCTACCGCGTTTAGGAACCGTTAAGCAGAACCGAAATTGTGTATTTTGTATGGGTACCCGGTACCCGGCATTTTCTTATCGGTTCTCATCTGGAACCGAGTTTCGGTTCCCAACCCTAGTTAGCGTGTTAGACAAAAAGTGTGTATGTGGGTGCTTGAGTGTGTGTGTGTGTTAGGGCTGTGCAATTAATCATATTTTAATCGCAATTACGATTTTGGCCTGCCACAATTACGAAAACAACATAATCGGAAAAAACGATTATTTTGCTTTGCTAGGTTGTGACAGTGCACTACAACATATTTGATCTAATGAATTTTTTAGTAATGTATCATTTATTTAATTAATTTTTGTATTGGTTTTTCAGTTGAATTATACGTTCAGGGTAATCAACAGTTAAAAAGATACTGTTCAAATTATTATTTGTTTTAAAGTTCAATAAATGGATGTTTTCAAAGTCAATGAATAATCATATTTAATAATCGTGATATTAATTATTGACCAACATAATCTTGATTATTGCCATAATCGAGCAGCCCTAGTGTGTGTGTGTGTGTGTGTGTGTGTGTGTGTGTGTGTGTGTGTGTGTGTGTGTGTGTGTGTGTGTGTGTGTGTGTGTGTGTGTGTGTGTCTGAGAGAGCTATATTCAGAGCTCTGCTGCCTTGGCTACACTATTTCATCGTTGCTGTTGCATGATTGGTGTTTAGCTGCGGTATTTAGCGTCTACAGCACCTCCGCTTTTAGGGTTGACGTAGACCCAAACTTCGCCCGGAGGTCCCCCGGTGTTGTTGCGGGAGCTGCTAGACTAGCTAACGCTCCACCAGCTAACGCTGCATTAGCTGCTGCTGCACTAGCTAACGCTACATTAGCCAAACAAACGCTAATTTATTTTGTAAAAGGTGCAGCGGGCTTCAAACACGTTCCCTCCACTGGTTTCAACCAAGCACTAAATTAGATGTTTTCCAACCAAATACGGTTGAATTTACACTTCCCCATATTTATTTGTAAGTAGATTCGAAGATAGGCTACATGAGCTGAAGCTTGGTTGCTAGGTTACTAGCTGGGTGTTCTCCAATAAGGGGCCGGGGGAAACAAAGTTAGTGATTACTGGTTCCATGTTGATTTAATTCAATACAAATTGTTGGGGGGAACTGAAAGGCTATTACCGCACTGGTTACTTTGCAGCCCGGACATTTCCCCCAAAACACATTTAGACGCTATCGCAACATAGAAGTACCTTTCAAATCCGATAATTTTTAAGACCTTCTGAATCATATTTAAGACCTTTTTAAGACTTGTTATGACCCCGCGGGAACCCTGATTGTAACTTTTTTTAATTGTCTGAACTTCTCCCACCTCTGACAATAAATCCTGAGTGGTTACCAAAAAAAAACCCTGCTCTGAAGGTTATTTTCATTTTTACAAATCCTGCACTCAGCTTTGCTTTCTCCAATATCATTGAAAAGCAGCCAGATGCTGCTTATTTTTTCGGTTTTCGCTCATTTCTTGACTTTTTTCCGACGCGCTTGCATTTAAATCCGGCTCCCCGTCTCCCCGTCGCTCTGTGCAGCTGGCCTGTACCACTACACATGTTGTGTCCCCCACCCTTCTTTCACATAATGGTATGATCCTAGTGTGTCCTCGCATATGATTGGCCGCATGGTGGCCCCTAAATAAAGACCCGCCCCTGCCTGCAAGGATTCTCAGCAAGAGTAGGAGCGGCTGAAGATTCTGCTCTCCCCGACGGGAGTCTGCTCTTCTAGCGGCAGCTCGCGATCGGCGTGTTGGAGACCTCTGAATTAAAGTAGCAAGTCACCTCAAGTCAGAAGGCTCAAGTCCAAGTCAAGTCCCGAGTCATTGGTGTTCAAGTCCAAGTCGAGTCGCAAGTCTTTTGTGATGTTGTCAAGTCAATACTCAAGTCATAAAATGTGTGACTCGAGTCTGACTCGAGTCCAAGTCATGTGACTCGAGTCCACACCTCTGCCTAACAGTAACATAAATTAACACAGCCCTGCACACTGCACCTGCTGTCATTATATGCCGGGTCTGTGGTTCATCATCTTCCTTCTCATTCTCCTCCTTATTACTGTGACTGGGAGCGGGATCCCTTCTACTAAACAGCTCTGTGATTTTCGAAAATGTTCCAGCATCTTCGTGTAGCAATTTTGTTTTTTTCATTCTGGCTTTTTCAGCCCCACCCTTTATTTTTTTACTGTTCTCCATCTTGTCTTTCTCAATTTCGCTAGCTAACTTACTGATTAATCATCAAACGAAGCTAGGGAGCTTGTCTGATGAGTGGACCTCTGACGCGGGCCTCGCCCTCTTTCCATTTGGAAGAGACGACTCATCTCTCCCGGCCCAACCCCTTCAGTTCATCTATTAGCCTACTTTCGAAAACATAAGATTGACAAGTTTGACAACCTATCAATAGCCCCGTTTACATGGAATGCTTTTCCGATCGTATCCGATCACTAAATAAAGCGATCCACGTTCACTACATGGGCCAAGCATTAAGCTGATTACAATTTCACCTGTACCGAAGTGGGCCGATCGGAGTGGGGCAGTGGGCCGCGTCGATTGGTCCGACCGGCCCACTTCGGTACCGGGCTACCGGCCCATCGGGATTCGTCCCGAACGTCCCGATGGCCAGTCCGCCCCTGGTCCGTGACGTCACCCGGCCCAAAACAACTTTTTCCCATTGACTAACATGGGGAAAGAGACGTCTGTAAATCGGTGGATAATTTATTTTAAACTAAATAATCTACCCAGTATGAACTATTTTATAGCCCTTAGTAGAATCATTCGGTCCTTAAAGTTGTAAAATGCACTAAAAGCCAAATCTAGATTTATTTTCTCTCTCCATTCATTCTACTGAGCGAGAGTGGGAGCTTGGGGGGCGGGGCTTAAGGGGCGCCTGCTCTGTCACTGTATATACGGGTTCTTCTGCTCTGACAGCCAGGCATGACGGGTAATCTGTGACGTTTCAAAAATTGGGCCATTTTGTCTTCCTGCGCCAATGAGCAGGGTTGTGTTCCGATAATCCAAAAATCAGCTCCTAAATTCTAACCCTATCTCCTATTCCTTGACCTCTAAGTGAAACGTCACAGGGTTAAGGGATAGTGGATAGGAGAATTCAAAAGGACTTAGGAGAAGAGACCGCGGTACTTTAGAGAATCTGAATGCACTTTCACTATCCGACGTGTTTATGATGCGCCAGCGGACATCATGAATGTGCGTCTGCTGCTGTGGGGAACTATGGAAACTACAGTTTTCTATACAGCGGACTACAACATGGATGTTCAATAAGAACGAGGGACTACTGTAAACTCATCTAGAGACTCTGCACCGTGCTCTGATGCTGTTGTTTTATGCTTTATGAACGTGGACAACAGAGAAACATATTCTTCATGACCAAAGTTGGAATTGAAATAAAAAAGGAAAGTGAAACTTATGCTCCTCACCCTCTCCCTCCGGTCCACATTAATACAAATGATCCCAATATGTATGATTGTATGAAAATATCTTAAAATCAATACAAATGTATTTATTATAAACGTTAGTCCTTAACATCTATCACTGTGTATATCACCATTCAAACATCTTTTAAAAGTTGAACAAACCCCACACAGCTCAGTAAAGACTGTGAGATGTTGACTTTATTTGATCATTTCAGTAAAAACTAACGTTCATATTTCTCTTTTTGATTATAATACTGATGAACGTTCAGAACAAAGCACTTTGGCAACTTACCACATACGTTTTAAAATGCTTAATAAGCACCGTAACTTTCATGATATCATTTCTCGGTCATAATCGGTTGTTTCCGTGAAAGGCCGACTGTTGTGATGGCAAATGCTGCGGCTGCAATGCATTGTGGGGCAGCATTTTCTCCTCTCCTTTCGGTTAGGGAGGTCCAGTGGTTCCTAAGCTAAAGGAGGTTATAAAAGAAGTTTGAAACCTCCTTTCCTTTAATTTGGAGAATTGGAACGGCACTTATCATGGCTGCCAGTGACGTACTTCCGGGTCATTTCACTCCGTTAGGAAGGTTCCTAAGCTAAATGGACTATTGGAATGCAACCCAGCTCTCATAGGAAAGAATGAGACCCCGCCTCCCACGCTGTATCCATTTCTTATTATACATCCATGACTATAATACGATGGCTACACGACAGCATTGCGAGGGCTTCACGTAGTCGTGTTGCCTTCCTAAGACAATCGGGCAGCTTCTTGTTTCCTTCGTATTGTCTTCGTGAGGCGAAAAATGCCCGATGGCACCGATGATCACCCGAAGTAAAGACGAAGATGACACGATTTGACAAGATGCCCTCACGCTGGCCTTACGAAGGGCAAAATGGACACACAAATTCAACACGAAAATGAAACAAGGTCTGCAAGGTCTTTCGGCAATTGTTTGGCATGCCAAAGATTTTGCCACCGCTCACAAAGTTGCTGCCGGAGCCTGAGAAACTCCACCGGCGGTCATACGATGGCTTAAGATGCCCTCATGAATGGCCCGATGTTGTTAAGATCAGAGCCGAATTTGAACATTTCCTTTATCGTGTGTACATCTGGTGTCAATTTCTGGACAGTGTGACGCAGGCTTTACAGAAATACGTTGACATTAAGGCTTACATCTATCTCTGTGTTATGAACTAGCTGGTAAGCAATGTCGCGGCAGCCGTCTTGGATGGCCTCAGGGCTGAGGTAGGAGTCAGCATACCATCCTCGGTTGGCAGTGTGAGCGTAGTTGGCCCCAGGAGAAGCATGCTGCACTCTGGTTGTAGTGACAATTCCTACAGATTTTCCTATGAAACAGAGCAGCTCAAAATGTGAAACAAAATGTATTTTGAAGACAGATATGATCCACAGTAGATGCAAATTATTTTTTAACAACATGCACATTTTAGTTCAGATAATCTGTGTATCAATAGCACTGTAATTCATATTTAGAACATTTGATTACTTTTAAAGATTAGATCTATGGTTATGTAAAAATTATAGATGTTGTGAGTGACAGACGTCCTACATGAGCATAACATGAATAAACCAGCAAAGTAAAGAGCGAATGTCTGAGTACATTTCCTAAGTGAATAACACATGAACAAGGAAGCATCTATTGAAGTCCAAATAAAACAGTATAAAGTTAAGGTGTTTGAACCTGAGCTCACCTGCTTTCTTGGCGCGGTGCAGAATAGATGTGACTTCGTTTCCGTAGGTAGCATTACAGTTGTACCTTGGAGTTGCGGCAGTGACACCCAGAGTGCCGTAGTTAGCCTTCACACCACATAAGTAGGCTGTGGCTGTGCCGGCGCTGTCAGGCATCTGCTGGTCCACGTTGTATGTCTGAAGAGACAAATATCTAAGGCATTTAGTAGATGCTCCCATTCATTTAGTACAGGCATCCTCAATCCGGACCGAGCCACAACTGTCTATGGACTCTGAGCAAATTATACTTTTCATATGTATTATCTGTATTCAGGGTCGGATCTACGGGGGGGAAAGGGGGGGAAGCTGCCCCCCCACTGTAGAGCCTTGCCCCCCCAGCTGCCCCCCTAATTTTTGTTTCCCTAAAACTGTACTAAAACAAACCTACACTATTTCCACAAGCTTCTCAAGCAACAAAACAAGCATTACATTAGTTAAAAGTGAATCGTTTTAAATATCATTTTAGGCCCGTTAAAAACGCAGCTACGGCCCTGCATTAAACTGCGGAGCGGCGTTCACACAGACCGCGGCTCACACAGACCGCGGCTCACACCGCTGCAGAGAGGGAGCGAGAGCTGTCCCAGCACCTATGGATCAGCTTCCCCTGGGAGCATTTCCCTTTCCACTAGTTTTGTTTTTACTAAAGACGAGAGCTTGAAACTAAATATTAATAAAACGCTGCCGTTTGAATCGATAGCGTTTAACAGACGGGTGCTGATTGGGGCGTTACGTTTCAAAATACTACGCAGACAGCGTTAGCTGGGAGATCGATCACTTTGCTAAACTACGCGGTAGCCTACTATTAAATCCACGTAAACTACACATCACAGCAATGAGGCCAGATCAATGAAACCAGGATACATCCTTTACCGTAAAAACTGGATCCAAACACAGCTGCCTGTGTGCGCTTGATCAATACTTTCTGATGTTATATTTATGATATGCTACATATTAGCTAGGCTACATGGCCCTAACGTGTAAAGTTATACAAGCATTTGTACCAGTGCTTTTCACAAGTAGACTCTTGCAGGCCAGAGTAGCTGGAGTGATTCAACAACAACACAAAGACATATGAGAAGTGATCAGGACGAACAGAAAGAGGAAAAGGAAAAGAGAGTTCACTGAAGAGACCAGGAGGGTCAGAGCAGGAGGAAGCCAGGAGGAGATTAAGAGACCAGGAGGGTCAGAGCAGGAGGAAGCCAGGAGGAGATGAAGAGACCAGGAGGGTCAGAGCAGGAGGAAGCCAGGAGGAGATGAAGAGACCAGGAGGGTCAGAGCAGGAGGAATCCAGGAGGAGATGAAGAGACCAGGAGGGTCAGAGCAGGAGGAAGCCAGGAGGAGATGAAGAGACCAGGAGGGTCAGAGCAGGAGGAAGAGGAGGAGATGAAGACATTAGTGAAGAAGAAGAAATGTGTGTGAGGAATAAAGATGAAGTGTCAGAAAGAGGGCCAGAGGCAGGGATCAGGAGGCAGATGAAACTCCAGCTGGACCACATGGTATGTTCTTATTCTCCTTACATATTCCATTACAGCAGCACAATCTAGCAGCTCTTAGTATTGACAATTATTGATTGAAATGTGTTGCTGCACAGGTCACCTGTAGCTCTCTGAAGAGATGGGTGATGTCATTTGTGTATTTAATTATAATTAAGTACTTACAGTATGCAGAATTAGAGTATTCTCTGAATCGGGTGCCTTTTGGGTCTTTATATATTTGAAAAATGAAACCAAAATGTTTGGTCATAACATCTGGTAGTGGACTACTTACATGTTCCCACCTCAGGCACAACATATAAATAATTACTAGGAATTTCCTTGAAAACATTTAACAGGGTTGAAGTTTTTGACAAAAAGTAGCCATGAGACCTTGTTTAGCTAAGATATGGCACCACATGGAAGTCAAGGACATTACAACATTGTAATATTTTGCAAAACTATTGTTTATTTTGTAATAAACAATTATTTACTATTATTAATTCATATAACAGAGTTGAAATGTTGAGCTTGTCAATCTTAATCTGAAAATACAAAAACTGAAATATAGGTAAGAGAAGAAACTGACACTTTTGTGATGTAATTCCCTGAATGCAGATCACACATGGACTGGTCCATTATTTTAATAGGAGGGTAAATGGTATGGCGTGACGGGGGTTGAAACAAACTGAGGGACAATATTGCAATTTCATAGATAATTCAAGTGTTTTTTCAGAATTTATTTTTGATCAGTTAAAGTTGACAAGCATATGATTATATTAGCAGCAACATTTTGGGATAATTGGCCATTTTGATTTGTTTAATATTAATTTAATATGTAATAATGCTTAGTGAGGACATACAAATATGTCTGTCTAATACTAAGACAACCAATTTTTTTAAAACTAAATATATATTTAATTTGACATTGTAATGCAAAACAACCTGTTCCTTTAATTCATTGCTTTAAAATACATTTTGTAGTTTCCTTTCATTTAAAATGGTTGAGGTAAGCTTGGGGGACTCAAAGGGCACCCGATTGTTTGTCTGAACACCTTGTTTCTCTTGTGCATTAAGAACACTTGTGTTAGGGCATGAATTAACAATAAATAGGTTATATACAGTATAAAATACCACGTACTGTCCGCCCTCCCATGCCACCCTGGCATGACCTCTTGCCCCCCCTTTTCCCCCCCATGTCAAATGTTCTAGAACCGCCACTGTCTGTATTATCTGTGTTATCTGCGAGACATCGCCACAACGCAACGAGTCAAAAATGATCCGCTATGTCCATAGACTCTGCAAACAGCGCTCTGCATGTCCTGTTCCACTGTCTGTGTGTGTCTGTCAACGCATTGGTCCAATCCTATGGTCCAATCACATTCAGCATCCGGTCAGCGTTTTTTCCCCTCAAACAATCTGCGAATCAGAGGCACAGTAGGGCGGGTCTTCGCGGAATGCGGGTGGGAAAAATGGTTGTCTCGTCTCTTTCAACCTGTCTGAGTCAGAGCGAGAGTTAACAGCTCATCTAGTTCCATCTGTACTGTAGCTAGTAGCCTAATTTCACCTACTGGGGTGGCAACTGACACCCTAAAAATAGGCCTAGCCACCCCAGCTGCCACCCCAGTTGGCAGCTTTGTTTTGAAAGAAAAGTTGTGGCTCATCGGACATTTATGAGAGAAAGTCTCTAATGTCCGAGTGCAAGTGAATGCAGCACAAGATGCACATCATGTAACCCCTCCCCCGGTCCTGGCGCGAGCGTGGACATATGATTGGCGGCGATTTCATTTGAACGGGATGGCGCAAAACGAGAAGCATTCGGACCCAAGCACTGAAGGAATCAGGTATTTGCGGTCTACACTGACAGAGAAGAGACTGTCAGTTTGGCTGTACTCAGCATTGAATCAAAACGCACTAAAGCTGTTGATCTTAATACATTTGTGAGGCGTTTTGCTGAACAAAATGGTAATCGCCGCATTCAGCTGTAATAGATATGTCAAGTTGATGCTCTGCTCACGGATGAGCATACAAAACTATTAAGATGATGACCTTACGTGTGTAAATATATTTCTTTTCTTTGAGGGGGTCTGCCCCCAAAAAACAGTTTTAAGTCCTGAGAAAGTCAAATAAGACGGTGTGTAAAACTACACTGCCCAGCCAACAAAAAGTAACCACTTTGATTTAACTAGGCCAGTAGATAAGGACATTCCACTGGATAATAACTGAAGTATGAAAGAATGCATGACTGAAGTGATGGAGTTGAAGGCAAACAAAAAGAGGAAATAACAGGTCAAATCAAGCAAATCCCCCTCTCAGATTCCACAGCAACCAGAAGAACATAAATACTGGCTGGTGATTTGATTCATCAGCTTTGTGATGGAATAAAAAATGCACAGTGCATTTCCTTAGCTGTGGGTGAGTCCACTGACACCACTGACAATGCTCAGTTGCTGGTGTTTGTGAGTTTTTATGATGAGGCAAAGGGGGAGTTTGTTGAAGATGTGTTGGGCCTGACGAACCTCAGTGGACACACAAGGGGGCAAGACATTTATAAAGCAATAATGGGAATGCTGAATGAAAGAGAGTGCAGCTGCCTTTATTCATAACTGTGCAGCTCTTACACTGCGACTCTGAGGGGTCAAGCACAGACACAATAACAATGAAAACTGCTGCATACAGATTATTTTTGTTTTTGCAACCTCGTGTTAAGAATCTTGTTGCAATTGTTTAAAAGTTTGAATGACCGTAATAAACGGACCTTTGTCTTATTGAAACATTTATTTTGGACCTTTAAGATTTGTATTTGAGTACCCCTGATTTAGTATATCAATCTAGCACAGTGGTGCTGGCTCTCCCTCTCTCCTCATCCTCCTCAATCTCACTGCAGCTTTCGACACCATCGATCACAGCATCCTCCTCCATCGTCTGCACTCCACCATCGGACTCTCTGACTCTCCCCTTGACTGGTTCAGATCATACCTCACCGGGAGAACAGAGTACGTCTCCTTGGGCGAGGCAGAGTCGGGTACCCACAACGTTACCTGTGGTGTCCCTCAAGGATCAGTTCTCGGCCCCACCCTCTTCACACTCTACATGCTCCCCCTTGGCTCTATCATCAGCCGACATGGAGTATCATTCCATTGCTACGCTGATGACACCCAACTGTACCTCAGGATCAACCCTACCTCCTCTGCAGCCCTGCCTTCACCCACACTCACTGCCTGCCTGGAGGAGATACAGGTGTGGATGAAGCAAAACTTCCTGAAACTCAACAGCTCCAAGACCGAAGCCATTATAGTTGGCACCCCACACCAGGTTCGGTCATCCACCATCACCACCATCACCTTCTCCGGCCAGGACATTACCCTCTCCTCAATAGTCACCAACCTGGGTGTTAAAATGGACGCCCATCTGACCTTTGAGGCCCACATTAAACAGCTGTGCAAGAACTCCTTTTATCACCTCAGGAACATCGCCAAACTCCGCCCCACACTCACTCTGTCTGACGCCGAAAAGCTGGTCCATGCCTTTGTCTCCTCCAGGCTGGACTACTGCAAAGCACTCCTCATCGGGATCCCTAACAAAAGCATCCAGAAGCTCCAATACAGGACTAAGCTCCGTACTATGGGAGACCGGGCCTTCTGCTCGGCTGCTCCCAGTCTGTGGAATGCTCTCCCCGACTAAATGAGAGCACCACAGACCGTGGAGGCTTTTAAAAAAGGCCTCAAAACCCATCTCTTCAAAAGAGCCTTTGCCTAGACCTTTTTATCACCCTTTTATTTATTTTTATATTGCTTTTTATTAGGGCCGGGACTCGATTAAAAAAATTAATCTAATTAATTAGAGGCTTTGTAATTAATTAATCGAAATTAATCGCATTTGTAATCACATATAAATATTTGACCTGAGAACAGTGAGAAGCAATTTTTTTCACATGGATTTTAGTATACCATTAGGCGCAGTCACACCGCAGTACTTTTCCCACAAAGGTTCATAAGAACTCTTTGAACCTGGGGGTGGATTAGGCAAATGAAGCCGCTGACGTCACTTCTTCTTCTTCTGCTTTGGGTTTACTGGCAGGCCGCAAACTACTTCACGGCGTATACTGCCGCCCAAAGTCCCCGGAGTTGGGGACTGGCTTCAGTAGAAGCTGCTGGGACTCCCAGCAGCTTCTACTGAAGCTTTCCGAGTAAATCGCCAGAACGCCGACACCTCCTCATCTCCACCGCTCCCATGTTTTATTTTGTGTTGCCATAAGTTAGTCTCTCTGCGTTTCTGCGCTGGGCTAATGCTAATAATGCTAATGTGAGGATAATAAAATGGCGGCTTCACAACACTTTTTGGGAGTTTTACGGGGCGTGGTTTGCAATCCGCCCAGCCAATCAGACATATAGCTCTTTTCTCACAAGAGAGCCGTACGAAAGTCCCTGCTCTCTAGCAGCTCTCTGCTCTCTAGCAGGGACTTTCGTGGGGGTAAAAAGGTTCTCATGAACTAATTTTAGTACCGGCTCTTTTTGGTGTGAACGCGATAAAAGAGGCTAACGTCCACGCTAGCTTCCACGCTAGCTGCTATATGTTTTGCATTGAGATGATACTTGAGGCTTGATGTGCTGCGGTGATATGCGAATTCCTTTTTGCATAATTTGCACACAACCGTGCTCTTATCGACGCTTCCATCCGTCCGTTTTTTAAAACAACATTTCCCACTGTTGTTCACTGTGGTTTGTTGTTGTCTGAAGTCATGAACGTTAGTTGGTGCTCCAGTATAATCGGTACGCCTGAAACTCATCCAGTGAGAAACGTTCCGCGGTGCAAAAATAAGTGCGATTAAAATGCGTTAATTTTTTTAACGCGTTAATTTTTGTGTAATTAATTAATCTTAATTAACGCGTTAAAGTCCCGGCCCTACTTTTTATTAATTATACCGTGTTGTGTAATGTTTATTTATACTGTTCATGCTCACTACTTGTAGCACTTCGGGATTTGAAATCAAATATGAAGTGCTTTATAAATGGAACCCATTATTATTATTATTATTACAGTGGTTCTCAAATGGGGGTACGCGGACCCCTAGGGGTACGTTGGAGTACTGCATGGGTTACGTGAGATATCTTTTATGTTAATGAAAAGCAGCAGCAGCTGATCTGATCTCTCTCTCGCGTCCGGTTATACTTCACTCGCGTCTATGTCCAAATCTATCAGATCTAGCTAGTTCTAGTTAATTATTTGACTGCCTGCTTATCAAAGGACACCTAAACAATAAGCGTTGCTTGGCAACGGCGTGTGGCCGCAAAGTATAGCGCAGCATTATGCATATGTTTATATGAGGGGTCAAAATTTCATGCTCATAAAATGCTCATATATTTTTTTATCTTCATTCCCATAGCCCCAAAATAAATAAATATACAAATATACCAATTTTAGGAAAAGTAATGAAGTTTGAGCAGTGTGGGTTTTATATTAACAGAGTTACACATATCTCAAAATGCAAAGTGTAATAACTGCAGTTTGCCTCCCTGTCAGAATGACAAAGATCCTCAGTGAAGCACAAGCCCACATAGCCGCGGGAAGTAGGGGTGCTGGGGGTGCTGCAGCACCCCCTGTTGGCGAGTGGTGTACATTTGAAAAACTGAGTGACCACCTAAATAAAAATGATTAAACTACATAAAATAGTTATGATTTTACTTAAAATAAAATTAGCTGTATACAGTAGCATATACTAGTCATAGTATATATTTGTATATACTATGACAGGTGGCTTGAATTTATTTTCCAAATAAGTAAAATCCGAGTCATCTAGGTCGTAGGTCTTGGGAGAGTGACGTAATTGACGCGACACACACACTGCAGAGTGACAACTTTCTAGAAAAAGGATTTTGGATTTTTTTCTCCAACAAACAACCCAATAAAAAGAGTGGACCACCAGCTACTCCTCAGCCCACCACCTCTACAACTAGAGTAATATGACACAGAAGAGACTGACACATCTGACTATGATGCATGTCCATAGTAACATTTTGGACAATGTGGATGTATCTGCTCTAATGAGGGTCTTCATTAGTGCCACCCCAGGCTACATTTGGAGTTTTGTGAAGCCCTAACACAAGGTAAGACGATTTTTTTCCCTTTAATGCTGCTGCCGCTGTGCAGTGTTTTGCCTTGTCAATCAGTTAAAATTGAATTCATAGTTTTATTAATATTGTAAATAATATTTTCTGACTATTTGTAATGTTATGTAGGTTTGTAAGACCCATAGTTAGCATGTTGTGCAGCTGTTGCTAAGTGATGTAGGTCTAATGGTTTATTAAGCCAAGGCGAGACACCTCAGGTGAATAGGGTAATTTATCCAGTTAATTACCTACAATAAGGCAATTGTTTCTTATATTACAAGTTTTCTGAATATGCAAATTATCCATTATCTCATTACATTTGCGCATATTTTAACACATTTCAGGAACCGAAATCTGAACTTTGGATAAAGCCAGGTTCAAAATTCTCGTTTTATTTTGTAGTCATATTAGCATCTAAGGCTTTCACAGAAGGGATTTTGGATATCTCTCTTTATCACTCCATAAATCAGAAAATATTGTCAACAGCCCTAAAATATCAATTTTTGCCATGTTTCTAGGTATAACATCTTATATAATTCAGGCTATGAATGATATATGAACAAACCCTTCTGTAAAAGCCTTCATAATATTGATAGGAATATAACTGGAAGGTTTGGTGTATGTAAGTGCAACTGAAGTGAATATTTCGGACTCAGAGTAGGAGAAAAAACTCATTTTGAGAAAACGAACTTTAAAGATTGCAGTGAGGCGCTAGCTAAACCCTCTGTTCTTTGGATGATAGCTTGCGCCTCGACGCACTCCGTGAAGATATTTCATGTTCGGGGTCATTTGTGTGACCTTGCTAACCTTGCTTCGTGCAAGTGACAATTGTTGTTGTCTTCTCTGTGAACGTTTTTTTCGCCGTTCTTTTGCCATTTTGAGATTTACATTTCTAGCGGAAAGCTAACCAGGAAGTGTTTTAGCACACCACGTGATGCATCTGAACGAATCACGTTGTCAGAAATTGACACCAGCCAATGAGATTTCGTTTCTTGGTTTAAGACCCTTTTGTGCTTTCACGATTGCAAATGACCATATTTGGATCCGATGAGATCATTGTGCAGGAGAGACGGAGCTTTTCCAACAATGACATTGTGCAAACAGCGATCGCGGTACTTTATGTTATGTTAGAAATGCTAACTTTTGGTGAAGTTAGGAGAAATATACAGATGCAAATAGACAAACTATAGTAAAATGAACACTTAAATGTGTATTTTGTACGTTTTCCTTCCAAAAGCCTGAAAGGAAACATGTTATGGAATCAAAATAGCACAACATCTCAAAATTGACCAGTGCATGAAAAACGATGTTTTTGCCTGCCGTGTCTCGCCTTTAACAAACAATTCATGCGGCTCATATCGCTGACAGCCGGGCCCGGCCCGGCACCGCCTTTTAAAAATGTTTTTAAACGGCTCCATCCCCACTTTTGGCAGCACCCCCTGAGCAAAATGACTTCCCGCGGCTATGCAAGCCCATGTTTCTCACTAAATTGTAAGTACAACTTATTAAAAAGATCAGTTCAATGCAACTAATGTCGTCTTAGTATTATTGCATGATGTTAAAATTGGTTTGCCATGAATTTAGTGATGGATTGTAAACATTTGAAATGTAGCATTTAAGTGTTTCTGAGACCCCGGCCACACGAGGACGAAAACGGCCAAAACGCATAGGATTAACGCGAACGCAATCGCAAACAAGCTTCCGTCCACACGCAATAGTTATCCGGATAGTGTCTGCCCACACGAGACCGCTCCGTTTAGCTCCAACCGCTGGAGAAGCTGCAGTACATATGCAGGAGCCTGTACGTGGCGCTGTAACTTCCTCCACAAAAGCAGCGAAGAAGCATGGTTGTCATGGTTGCCCTTCTGTTTATTCTCCGCGGTGGGGGCCGAGGGAACTGGGCAGAGTTTTTCGCCAGTCAACGTGTATTAAAGTTTAAATCTTCCGACAAAATTATAAAAGTGCCGGTCAAAGGTCTTCTTTGTTATTTATTGAGCTTTAAAACAAATGAATAACGGAGCCTCTCTTTTTCCACCCTCTCTTTGGACAGCGTCAGTGTCTGTCTCATGCAGCAGCTGATCCAGTAATGAGTGACCCGGCCGACAGTAAAAATAAACATATTTATAACTAGTTTAGGTAGTTTGAGAGGTGTCTCCGTCCTGTCAGATTAGACTTCACTCGCGTTTATGTCCATATCGAGAGAAAGATAAATAATCTGAATTCAGTGTGCAGTTTACTTTGACGCGGGGTGAGCAGCAGAGGTGGGGAGAGGCGGGGCTATTGCGCAATCATTATCAGAAAATGATCGTATAGGGCGCACACACGGAGCTGTTTGACCCCCCAGAGCGTTGCGTATGCAGTTCTATCCACCTTGGGACCCGCTATCGTTTCCTCAGTCGTTTAGTGCCGTATGCGGTCGTCCTCGTGGCCGAATGGTCTATATGACACTAAACAGTAACGCAAACGGCCGTGTTTGTCCTCGTGTGACTGCAGCCTCAGTTACAAGGTTGTTGTTTTAATAAATCAGACACTGATGGTGCAGCGCTGTACTGTATAGGCATTTTTTCCTTAACAAATAGTTTTTGCGCTGATCAGGGGGTACCTGGCTGCATTTTTTTTTCAAAGGGGGTACATGAGTGAAAAAAGTTTGAGAACCACTGATCTAGCACTTTCATCATACTGTATGTCCAGTCTATGGTGGACAAATGTCCTTTTCATATTATTCATGCAGACAACACTGCATGCATTTAAGAATTATGTTACCATGTACAAGATTTGGCAAAAGATGTGTTAGTCTGTGTTACAGGCTGAGTCACAGTCAAGATAAATATAACTGGCTTTCTGTGTCACGTAGGAATTCTATGTTGGTCATGACATATCATAACTATCTCCAGCCTAAAAATGCAGCTTGCTCACATTGTTGTTGTTGATTTCTAATCAAACTGTCAAATGTCAGCCCAAGCCAAACAATACCATGACAACCTTTTTGTTGAGAGGCTGTAATGGTAAATCACTTTGAACAGCCTTGTACTGTATGTCTTACAAGAAGGCCATACATCTCAACGTAATTTAGAGAGTTAAAAGTTCCGCTATTATACTGTTTTTCATCGATATATTATAGTTCTCAGATATATACAAAACATGTCTCCAACGTGTTTTGCTCGAAATACCAAACAGATCATGCATTGTAGCATCCCATAATCCCCTCTGTTTCAGCCCTGTTTCAAAAGTGCTGATTCTCTGTCTGTTACTTTAGATCAGTGGTTCTCAAACTTTTTCTGTCAGGCCCCCCCTTTGGAGAACAAAATAAGTCGGGCCCCCCCAACACAAATAGTCAGGCTCAGTGGCGGAGCCAGATATTTATTTGGGGGTGCTGTGGGGTAGCTTGACGTTTCATAGAGGGTGCTCAAACATTTAGGGTTTCCCATTAATGTACCGGACGCTACAGTGGAATGTTCTACTGCAACACTCCCCACGCATATACACAGTGTGACAGTTACAATGAAGGCTCGAGGCATATAGGTGTAAGCAGGGGCAAAGTGCTATTTTATAGGTGGTGTGTGGACCTCACATAGGGGGGTCCGGGGGCAAGCTCCCCCGGGAAGATTTATTTTTAAATATTGAAGTTAAAAGCATCAATCTGGTGCACTTTGAGAGCAAAATGGAGAGATCTATGGATACCTCTTTCAACACCCATTTGAAACAGAACTGTAAACAGATTTACTTTTTCTTTATGGATATTTTACAAATCACCCTTTTAAACTTTATTCTTGTTTTACTGTCATATAGTATTTCATACCTGTTTTTCATTTATTCTCTTGTTTTTTTATAACTATAATGATCATTATAAACGTGTGCCTCGGAAATAATTGTTTGCATTAATGGTGACCACAACTTTTGAGACCCACTGAGATAACACTGAGAGAGTTATTTAGTTCACTGAGTCTCTCAGTCTGACAGGAGAGGACTCTCCTCCACTTTGTTGTTGAAAAGACTCCTTATATCCGTTAGCGTAGCTCGCTAGCACCAGAAGCTAACAACAACGATCTCCGGTACCGGTGCGTTCTCTCTCTCTCGCTCGCGCACACACACACAGAGCCGAGCTTTAATGAAACACAGAGACCCAGACGTAATAGTACTGCATCATATTATTTTCGAATCAATAATTTTTCAATTTCTGATTTTTTTTTTTTTTTATCTTTTTTTTTTTATAGCCATTTTTCCTCCTGGTCTCTTGCGCCCCCCCTGGCATGCCTCTGCGCCCCCCAGGGGGGGCGCGCCCCCCACTTTGAGAACCACTGCTTTAGATGAAAATAAGGAGCCACTCCCCACGCCCCTCTGAGAGATATTTGGTTAAAAAGAACATAATGGTGCTCTAGGAGGAGATTCAGGTGATAAAGTGGCCGGGGCTTACCTTGGTTGGTTATTGGCTAATGGCTACACAACCCAAAAATGATGACATCATAAAGTGGCCAAAATCTGATCAGCTCATTTTCAGACAGGTTTTTATATAAATGGATCAGGACAAAAAGAGAGTGAATCTTTTTTCCTGAAACTTTCAGAATCTCTTTGCACAGAGGGGACACATGTTTATGTATAAAAGGCATGGAGAAGTGGATTTTGCATAATAGGTGACTTTTAAATGCACATTCCTCTGTAGGGCTCGGATTGTGTTTTTCAGAGTGGGCTCACCTTAGAGAGTGCCAGGTGAGGAAAGGTATCCATAACCAGACTGGTCTCTTCCCCAGAATGTCCTGCCAACTGGCCTTTGAGGATCCGGGCAGCAGTCACTGTCGGTATTCCCATACCTGGAAGCATGTGGAAACACACCTGAGTGTTGGATAACATAGGCAAGGCAGGCACAGGGCTGCCATTGTGCTCCATGAACCTCATAAGGCTAAGCTGATATGACAGTTTAAAAAGCGTTGAAAGACATCCAAGTTATTTAAATACAAAAAAACATGCCAAGCAAACAGCATTATTCCACATATCTTCTTCTCTAAGAACTTTATTATACTTATTTTATATTGCATGATATATATTCAGTGCATTTGGGAATTTCCGCCATATTGCCGATAAGAAAGATTTTTTAATTCCTCAGATACATTTGCTAAAATTGCATATACTTTTCTCTGGGTATGAGGTCATTATGTTCATAGTTGACTCAAGTTTGATGCCTTTGAAGATCTACTATTTTATTTGACAAAAATCAGCAAAATGCATTATAAAATGACTGTGAGTTGTGCGAGTTCCAAATAAAATATATCATTGTTCCTCATGAAGTTATATTATTGTCACAATGCCAAGAACTTGTATTCATAAAATACTTCTAATCATTCCTAGTCCCTGATACAATCTTAAATGTGCTGCTATCAGCAGATGTGGGTTCAGGGTGGAGGCAGCACTAACCATAAATCTAAATTGATCTATACATTATGTGTGTGTGTGTGTGTGGTGCCGGGTCATGGCAGAGGTTTAATGGTCATTCCAGAAAATATCAGCTCATTTTACATTGGATTATTTTCTATTTTTCCATTTCAATTTTTTCTTATCATCTAAATGTTGTGTACAATTTTAATTTTGTTGTATTATTTCTTGATTTATAATAATATAGTATCATCTGGTAAGGTAACCAGTCATCCTTAGAGTTAAGAGATTTCAGTATTAATGGAACTTGAAACTTATTTAATATACAAATAGTTTTCAAAACTTTAGCTATCTATTAGACCTTGTTGAATTCTTTGCAATGATTTATCATTTTGAGTGTTCAGTTTAGGGCACATGTGGAAATAGCTTCTCATGCAGTGTAGACTGTGGTTTTAGCCTCAGTTCATTTTGTTATGCTTGGCTTGCTAAGCAGTCATAACTGCTGGTGATCAGATGTCACACATTAATCTCTTTCTTCCCATAAATCCATGCTTTTTGGAGAACAAATAGCGGTTTGGTTTTCGATTGTATTCTCTCGCTCCCTTGGTGAACAACACCACAATTATGATGAGACTCACAATTGCAAGCTATAATGGTCTATTCTTACCTGAACACACAAACTGAAGTGAAAGGAAACACAAATGAAAGAAACCTCTGAAATGCTGGGAAAACTCAGTCAGACTCACCGTCCCCGAGGAAGAGGATGAGGTTTTTGGCTTGGTGGACATCAGGCTGTACATTCAGGGCAGTGTGGAGAGCCTGCCTCGCCTTGTTGTTCCAGTAGCTAGCATGGAGTTCTTCCTCTAAAAGCAATACCAAGACAAAATGATAATGTCATCCACATCAAAAGTGGCTTTTTTAAGTGGAATGCTATTTTAAGTTCATATGAGCAATTCATTGGGAACTGCAATAACAGGTATGTAAAAACCAATGTGCTCATCACTGCCGATTAAACTAGCAAATTCATGCAGGACAGATCATTTCATTTCCCCACCATGCTAGAACAAATTAGACACAGACATCTTGGTAACAAATAAGTTACATAACTAGTGAATATTTAAAAATGATTAAGGCAGCATCAGCATGATAACCTAACAAAAAATATGCCAACCTATTTATTCTTTATCTGTAAGTTGATTTGTTTTTTACTGACAGTTTGGCATGCTTTGTGTTGCCATTGAAATCCAGTTGTAAAAAGTAAAACCTGAAAGCAGTCGGCAGTCTTAGTTTCCGCAGATATCACAGATATCACATTTTTGTCTAAGAGCAGCAATATGTAACCGATCCTTACCTGAAACAGACACAGTCCAATGCAATGAAATCAAAATCAACAATCCCGTAAAAATGTGTCTAAGTTTGCTGGCCATGGTGCTGGTGATATGTGAATAAAAAAAATTGGAAACGTTTCTGTCCTCACACCGGTTATAGCTGCAGCCAAGGAGCAAAGGGCACATGGAAGAGCCCATTAACGTGAGCAACAAGTTAAATATGAACACACACATAACATAACTTTATAGCAGTGGCGAGCCGTCAGGGCCCTCTAGGCCCTCTGTGAGGGCCTAAGATATTCTACAAAATAATATTTAAAAACATTTAAAAAAATTATATTTTTTTTAATATTTTTTTTTAGTTATATTTTTCATTAGTTTCACCAAAATAACTTGATTTAATTGTATTTAAAATAACATTTCTAAAGAAATAAATCCTTCGAATCTGCCTATTCAGTGCCAAATGACACTTAAGACATACAACTGCAACGAAAGTAACAAACACAATGCAATATCCTTTTCAATTTCAAAGAACACAAATAGGGTTACTTACAGGTGTTGTTTTGTGTGGTAGAGGGTCGCTTTCATTGATGCGTTGTGTACCCCGGGCCGTTGTTTTGAGGTCAGAGGGCCTAGGTATAAAAGTCAAGGCTCACCACTGCTTTATAGGTATCCAATATGTGTGTGGATGAGGTAGCAGGTGTACAGGCAGTTTGCTGGCCATGGTGCTGGTGATATGTGAATAAAAGAAATTGGGAAAGTTTCTGTCCTCACACCGGTTATACCCTGAACAAAAATATAAATGCAACACTTTTGTTTTTGCTCCCATTTTTCATGAGATGAACTCAAAGATCTAAAACATTTTCTATATACACAAAATAACCATTTCTCTCAAATATTGTTCACAAATCTGAAAAAATCTGTGATAGTGAGCACTTCTCCTTTGTCGAGATAATCCATCCCACCTCACAGGTGTGGCATATCAAGATGCTGATTAGACAGCATGATTAGTGCACAGGTGTGCCTTAGGCTGACCTGAACGGTTGGTGTCGGAGTTGTTTGCGGCCTGCCAGTAAACCCAAAGCAGAAGAAGTGACGTCAGCGGCTTCATTTGCCTAATCCTTCCCCAGGAACTTATTCCGGTGTGAACGCGATCTGTACTTAGTTAATGAGAACTAAAGAGTTCTCATGAACTAAGTTCTCATTAACCTTTGTGGGAAAAGTACTGCGGTGTGAATGTGCCTAATGGATCAGATGGTTCCCTGAACGGTTGGTGTCGGAGTTCACATGCAAGCGGAGGAGGCCCATGGTGCTCTGGCACAATGTGCTCGATGTTGCCACCCTCAATGCCTACTCCATCTTTACTGCACAACACCCTGATTACATGGGTGGTGTGACCAATGTACGGCGGCGTTTCATCAAGGAGCTGGGCAAAGAGCTGAGGAGCATAGTGCATAAGCTCTGCTGACTCAATAACTGCAGAGTTACAGCTCTGGCATTAATATCAGCACCAAAACTGTGCGCCGGGAGCACATTTCTATGCTTCCAACTTTGTGGAAACAGTTTGGGGAATATGAAGGTAGATTTGGTGCAAAATGCGAGAGCGTGTAAAACCTGATGTGAGCACTTGCAGAAAAAAGATCTGAGCTTGTGTGCATAGTACATTTACACTTGTATAAAATATCCATGTATCTGTGAACCGAATTTGAAGTCACAGAAGAAAAAAATAAGTGTTGTAGCTTGTACAATTAACTTAGTGATGAAATGTTCACTTGCAGAAAAAAATATATTTTTTAAATATATTTTCCATTACAACCACAACTTGGTTATTACAACCTCTCAAATCAGTCATTACAACTTCACGAATCTGCTCTGTGCAAGCCCGCCTTAACCTGCCATCAGGCCCTGGGGCTGTTTTGTAGGCCCCCTATTTAAACAACAAATCAAAGTCATTTATAGCCTCGGCAGGCTCTGTGATCACACACACACACACACACGCACACATCACTAATTGAGCACCATGAACAGCAACATATGGCCTCAATGCCAGGTATCAGTAGATGAGAATGATCATTATCTCCGGTGGATTAACACAAACCTAGTTATGTAAAACGATGCACATTTAAACCTGCAGGCTACTGGGAATCAATGAATAGTGCAGCATTGCCTTACCTCTTTAGCTTTTGTCTGAAGAAAAAGCATTTATGATGTTCTTAAAATCCATCTCACGAAGAATGTCATGCTCAATTGACATCAGTGTTAGGTTTCCTTTTCCGAGCGCCACTCTCAAACGTTTTCTTCTCCAAAATGTTCTCCTAAACAACCTTCATCTGTCACTCAATCACTCGCAATTTGAATAAGTCACATGTGAAACATATTCTCATTCTGATTGGCTGTTAAGTGGTGCCCACTGACTGTTACGGAGGCATCATTTTTGAGAAAAATCTCTGGAATCCATCGATCTGATTGATTAGCGGAGCAAATGATCAAAATAGTATGGAGGGAAGATATTTTCATTTGGATTACTGGTCTGGGGGGAGCTCGCGAGTGTGTGTATACGTGTGTGTGTTTGTGTATTTTTGCGTTTGTGTGTATTGTCTTTGTTTCCCGGGGAAAACACTCACGAGAAACACCGGCTGTTGTTATGCCTGCTGTGACGTCAAGTTACTCCGTTCTCCGCTTGTAATTATGCCGTTACAAGCTTCAAAGTTGTATTTATCATCTGAATTTGCCGAAAAAAGTTTTCTATACATATTCTGAAAGCCAAGACTTAATTGAAATCAGATGAAAACAAACTGTAACGGACCCTGCCGTGATATATATGATTACTATACGCCTTACATTCATAATTTCAGCGGAGGGAGGGGAAGCGGCGCTGCGGAAGAGCAGAGTGGCGAGGGAGAGCTGTCATCTTTCCTTTACAAGCTTCAAAAATGTATTTACCGTGTGATTTTGGAAATAAAAGTTTCATATTCTGAAAGCCAAGACTTTGTTTATTTAAAATAAAAATAAAACACCCGAAAAAAATTGTTTTATTGGCTCATGATAGGCCTCCCATCTCCGTAGGCCCCTGGGCTTCAGCTCATGTCAGCCCGTGCATTAAGGCGGCCCTGGCTCTGTGGCAGTAAATTGAATCTGCGGCCTTGACTTTTGCTACACTTCTTGCGATGAATGTGTCGCTAAAGTAATTTTCACCTGTAGATGTGGGGGGAGGAACATGGGGAGGAAGGGGGGTTTGAGCGAAGGGACGGAGCTATCAGAACGAGGAGGTGCAAACTCGGGTCAGTGACACAGCCATGTCAGGATGAGCTGGATGACTGCGGGGCCCTGCATGTTGCCCCTTTCATATCAATGCGGTTCCAGGGCCGGTTCGGAGCTTGTGCCTGATAAGCACCGGTTTTTCCTGTTCACGCCGCAGCGGAGCCGGCTCTTTTCCCCGAAAACCGGTTCTTACCAAGCTCGAAAAAGTGTCGGTCTAGGCAAGATGTGAACTGCATACATCACGCTTACGTCGGAGGGGGGCAAGATTAACCTGAACTAACAGTTTATGGAGAGTAGCCTACGGCAAATGCAAGTTGAAACAAGCAGTAGCGCTGAGCAAAATGACTAGAACGCAACCACACACTTACAAAAAAGCACACTTTATAAAGTCAGGCAACACTAACCAGTAACCAGGCTTCGTGTGATTCTGTTTATTTGACCATCCGTTCGCTGTTATTGATCATTGTGGAGGGGGCAGACGTTTTGTTTTGTATTAGCAGCTATCAGATGGAATCAATACATGGGCTGCATAGGTTGTCATCATGTCTGACTATCACAAGTAGAATCATAATGAAAAATACGCCGGTAAAATGTGCCTGTAGAAAACGGCTTATGCCACAAGTTATAGCAACAAGCTACAAGTAGCCTAGTCAATATAGTCAGCCTAGCTTCGGTTGCTATGCTAACATCACCCATTTTATACCAGAGAAACTTTCATAACAGCGTTGTGATGCCAAACAGCGTCAATTCAGACTGAAACACATTCACTTATGGGGAATTGGGGATATTTATCAGCTGCTTGTGTGACAGTCAGACAGTGAATACTTACAGCGGCCGTTGCCGGAAGCGGAAGTTGCAATGACTGATTTGAGAGGTTGTAATAACCAAGTTGCAGTTGTAATGGAAAATAACCTTAACTTTTTTTTTTCTTCTGTGACTTCAAATTTGGTTCACAGATACATACGTGGATATTTTATACAAGTGTAAATGTATGCACACAAGCTCAGATTTTTTTTCTGCAAGTGCTCACATCAGGTTTTACATGCTCTCGCATTTTGCACCATATCTACCTTCATAGGGGAAGGCCTTTTCTGTTCCAGTATGACTGAGTCCCACAAAGCAAGGTCCATAAAGGCCTGGTTGGGTGAGTTTGGTGTGGAAGAACTTGACCTCAACCTCATTGAACACCTTTGGGATGAACTAGAATGGAGAGCCAGGCCCTCTCGTCCAACATCAGTGTCTGACCTCACACATGCTCTTCTGGATAAATGGGCAAAAATTCCCACAGACAGACTCCAACATCTTGTAGAAGCCTTCCCAGAAGAGTGAGCTGTTATAGCTGCAAAAGGGGGATCAACTTCATATTAATGCCTAAGAATTTGGAATGGGATGTCATAAAAGCTCCTGTAGGTGATATGTGTAGGTGGCCCAATACTTTTGTCAATATAGTGAATGAAGAGGCGCATGGAGGGCACGCCCCACCTCCAAAAGCACATTACAGGGGAAATGGAAAGATGTGGGCTAAAAAGACCAAACACACAGACCACCCAGCCACATATATTGTTTGGTCCAAATCACTGATAAAATAATTATTTTTAACAAAATTATTATTATAGTATTGTTTATCATTGTTATCACACTTGCACACATGGGTCATTTTTGACCCATGTGTGCAAACCTGATGTATTACTACAAAAACTGTTTTAGTTCCTACATTTTGAAAGGTTGATTGAAAATAATGATGTGTGGTGATCAAAAACAAGATATTTAATGAATACTTGGAATATTAAATGATTAAGTAAATGGATTTCCAAAAATATAGCTAAGAAACACTCAGCCATGCATGAAATAACATTGTAAGTCAATACGGGTCATTTTTTACCCATGTTGTCCCTTAGAAGGGGTATGCGCATAGCTTGTGTATCAAAGGGTTAAGATAGACACAGCTTTTCACTGCTCTGTTGGGTAAAATAGAATGACCTCGATGATCTTAACGCCATGAAAATGTGTTACTGGGAGGACGGATAACAGGCAGAGCCCAGAGCTCCGAAATCTGTGATGCGACCGGCTGGCCTGCATTGTTATCACCCAGGAAGAGCGCCTCTTCAACCCCTATTCATACTAGGAAACAGCAGTGGACAGCTGCTAAAGGGAGAATTACAAACAATCCTCCTAAACCACCAAGTGTGCCAATCCAGAACAGATACGCTCCGCTGACCGAGAACCGGAGATCTGATGACCTGGATAACCTGTCCTCTTCACGCAGCAGGGTAAGGACCAATAGCTACTCTAAAAGTAAAAGGCTAGAGGGAAAGCTAACGACTGGGCCTGAAACTCTGATTGTGGGTGACTCTGCTGTAAGAGATGTAAAAGGTCTGTGTAATAAGAACAACACCAAAGTACTCTGTTTTCCCAAGGATGTGGTCTCTGACTTGGCTGAGAAGATCCTGCATATTGGGGCTGAACATCCGATTGTGAAGAATGTGGTACTGCACATTGGAACAAATGATGTTGTGAAACAACAGTCAGAAGTGCTGAAAGAAGACTTTAAATGTTTGTTGGAAACTGCCAGCTCTCTAAATGCAGAGGTGTTCATCAGTGGCCCTCTACCGCCAGTCAGAAGAGGAGTGGAGAGATTCAGCAGATTGTTTGCACTGAACACCTGGCTTTCAACGGCCTGTACTGACCATTCTGTTCATTTTATTGACAATTTTAACTTTTTCTGGGATCGCAGACATCTTTTCAAGGCAAATGGAGTTTGCCTGAACAAGTCAGGAGTGAAATTGTTTATCTCTAACATATTCAACTGCCTGCGTCATCAATCTGTTCCCTCTGCCAAGGACAAGCGGCAAGAGGAATCAAAACACGAGAAAGACACAACACATCACGCAGAAAACCCTGAAGAATTATCACTGCACCCGCCTGAGGAATGTTCTGATTATGGGAGACATATGAGACACATGGAGGAGTCTCCACTGCCCCCCCCCCCCCTGTCAACGCCTTTCAGGATACTCCGTTCACCCTTTCACCCTCGCCCACCCTCCTGGAGATCGATGAACACACAAAGGAGATACAGAGGGTTGGCACCGATTCCTTCCTGGAGTTCAAAGACCAAACGAAGGCGATACGCAGGGCTGGCACCATGTCCTTTACCCCCGCTCCTCAACGACGCCCACCAAAATCACCGCGGAGACGCGCACCATCTCCCCCGTCCTCATCACTGCGCCTACGTCAACCACCTCCCCCCCCTGGCAGCATGTCCTCTACCCCCGCACCATCTAGCCCGTCTCCATCACGTGCCTACGTCGACCACCTCCCCTCCCTTCGAGGGGGCATCTGCAGTCTCCGAAGCCTGATAAGGATGTGTGTGTACAAAACACAACAAACTCTTACTGATATGTGATGGGTCCAGGCTCAAGGGCGTATGGCACTCTCAACTCTTTCCAGGACATGTCGGGGCCCTGCCTGCCAGTAGCTTTGCCGATATCTGTGTTGATAGGTAATAGATTAAGAGCGGTGAATCATAGAAACAGGAAGCGCTCAAACGTTTGTGTGAGTGTATCTAATTTAGCAGTGATTCCATGTCAGCCACAGCTTGTTACAAAAAACATGACTGATAGTGTGTTTAACAAACTTAAACTAGCTTTATTAAATGTCAGGTCTTTGGCAGGAAAAACATTTTTAATCAATGATTTAATCACTGAGCACAATCTCGATTTTATGTTTTTAACAGAAACTTGGATTGAACAAAATAACAGTGCAGCTGTTCTTATCGAATCAACCCCTCCCAACTTTAGTTTTATGAGTCAGGAAAGAATGCATAAGAAAGGGGGTGGAGTTGCTATTCTGTTCAATGATTCTCTTCAATGCAGGAAGACATCGTATGGAAACTTTGATTCTTTTGAATATGTGGCCCTTCGGCTGAAATGCTCCTCTCGAGCTCTGTTCCTAAATATCTATAGACCACCCAAATACTGTGCAAGCTTCTTTGATGACTTTACTGAACTGCTGTCTATAGTGTGTATTGACTTTGACCGTCTAGTCATTGTTGGTGATTTTAACATCCATGTTGACAACCCCCAGGACAGAGGGGCTAAAGAACTGTTTTGTGTTCTTGATAGCTATGGACTGACTCAGCATGTGACGGAGCCCACGCACAATAAGGGGCACACTCTGGACTTAATTATCTCAAAGGGTCTGAATATCTCTAAGGTTGTGGTGACTGATGTTGCACTCTCTGACCATTCCTGTGTTTTCTTTGAGAGCTCTATTTCTGTTCACAAAAATGTTCAAAAAGAGGTAACCACAAAGCGATATTTAACTGAAAATACTAGGGAAATGTTTACTCAGAATTTCTCTTCCACACTTGCCCCTGCCAACATCTCAGTAAATGAGCTAGTAGATCATTTTAATTCAAAAATTAAAAATGTTATAGATGCCATTGCTCCAACTAAGGTAAAGGAAGTGTCTGGCAAGAAAATATCTCCATGGAGAAAGGCCATGACCGTGAAAAGAGAAAAAAGAGAATGTCGAAAAGCTGAACGCAGGTGGCGAAAAACAAATCTCCAGGTTCACTTTGAAATCTATAAAGAGAGACTTGGCCTTTAAAATTTGGAATTGAAAAACGCACGACAATCGTTCTTCTCTGACATCATTACCAAAAACAAAAACAACGCACGTGCCTTGTTTGCTACCGTCGACAGACTAACTAAGTGTCAGTAGCCTCTGAATTTCTATCCACCAGGGCGTGCAATGATTTTGCCTCCTGACAAAATTCAGAAAATCAGACAAGCAGTCAGTGCCTCTGCATCAGGAACAGCAAATGTGTTGTCCCTATCTCCACTTAACATCAATTCAGACATCATGACACAATTCCATCAGATTAATGATAAAAACCTAGAGGACATTATTCAACTTCTGAAATCCTCCTCTTGCTGCCTTGATATTATTCCAACAGGATTTTTCAAAGATGTTTTGCCTTGCATGGCCTCAGATCTACTTCATATAGTAAACAAATCTCTTCACTCAGGTATTTTTCCACAGGCCCTGAAAACTGCAGTCATTAAACCGCTCTTAAAAAAGAATAATCTAGATGCTTCAGTAATGAACAATTACAGGCCCATATCAAACCTGCCATTTCTAGGTAAAATCATTGAAAAAGTTGTTTTTCAACAGTTGAGTAATTTCTTGCATTTAAATAACTGTTTTGATGTGTTCCAGTCAGGCTTTCGTCCAAACCACAGCACTGAGACTGCTCTTGTAAAGGTCTTTAATGACATCCACTTAAACACAGACAGTGGCAGAACTTCAGTGTTAGTATTATTAGATCTCAGTGCTGCGTTTGACACTGTTGACCACAGCATATTACTAGACCGACTGGAGAACTGGGTGGGACTTTCGGAAACAGTTCTGAATTGGTTTGAATCCTACTTAAAGGACAGAAACAACTTTGTTTCTATAGGTAAATACACATCTGAGTTGACAAATATGACATGTGGGGTTCCTCAAGGCTCCATCTTGGGGCCTCTTCTCTTTAACATCTACATGCTACCACTGGCTCAGATAATGAAGAACAACAAAATAAGTTACCATAGCTATGCAGATGACACACAAATTTACGTAACAATTTCACCAGGAGACTATGCTCCAATTCAAACACTGAGTAAGTGCATTGAACAAATCAATGACTGGATGTGTCAGAACTTTCTCCAATTAAACAAAGATAAAACTGAGGTAATGGTTTTTGGAGCCAAGTCAGAACGTATAAAAGTTAGCGCTGAGCTTCAGTGTGCAATGTTCAAAACAACAGATAAAGCCAGAAATCTAGGTGTAGTCATGGACTCTGACCTGAGTTTCAACAGTCACATTAAAACGGTTACTAAATCAGCCTACTATCACCTAACGAATATATCTAGGATTAAAAGACTAATGTCACAGCAGGATTTGGAAAAACTTGTCCATGCTTTTATCTTCAGTAGACTCGACTACTGCAATGGTGTCTTCACAGGTCTCACTAAAAAATCTATTAGGAAACTGCAGCTAATTCAGAACGCTGCTGCTCGAGTCCTCACTAACACTAAGAAAGTGGATCACATCACTCCAGTTCTGAAGTCTTTACACTGGCTTCCTGTGTGTCAAAGAATAGATTTCAAAATACTGCTGCTGGTTTATAAAGCACTGAATGGTTTAGGCCCAAAATACATTTCTGACCTCCTGCTAAATTATGAACCATCCAGATCTCTCAGGTCTTCAGGGACTGGTCAGCTTTCTGTCCCCAGAGTCAGAACTAAACATGGTAAAGCAGCGTTCAGTTATTATGCTCCAAATATCTGGAACAAACTCCCAGAAACCTGCAGGTCCGCTGCAACTCTGACTACTTTTAAATCCAGACTGAAGACTTTTCTTTTTGTCGCTGCTTTTAATTGAACTATTCATATCTTAGACTGCACTGTAACTTTTATCCATGTACTTTTTTCTTTTAATGTTTAATTGACAGCACTGTAACTTTTATCCATGTATTTTTTCTTTTAATGTTTATTTTATTAGCTTTTCTTTTTAATGACTGATTTTAAATGCCATTTTCTTAATCTCTTTCATTTTTTGTAAAGCACTTTGAATTGCCTTGTGTTGAAAAGTGCTATATAAATAAACTTGCCTTGCCTTGCCTTGCCTTACTGAATAGTCACAGGCTTCGATTTGTGTACTCAGTGTATCAATTGATGGTAAAATGCACTTTACTCCTCTGAGGCCATGTATCTGATTTTGGAAACAGACCATCTTAGTTTGTATGAGAGATACTGTGTGACAATCATATTCTAACAGATCTCCTCACAATTGTGTAAATCTGCTAGTCAGATGTTTGCATTGATTGATGCATAGAAACCAAAGTCTCTGCATTGTGTAATGCTTACATTCAACTTAATTTTGTCAAGTATTTTTTTATTTGATCCTGAAATATTTATGTAAAGAAAATAGTAAACCCTTTTCATAAAATGTCCCAAATACTGTATCAGTTGCTCTGTAGGCATTTATGCAACTAAGGGCCCTATAAATGAGGTGTTACCTTAAATAATTGCCATCAAATAATTGTGACTCAAGAACGCATGAATGTTTTCATCCTTATTTAAGTAACATTTGCAAAAAACACAGTATAAAAATACATTGACAAAAGTTTTGCTTACAAAATACATTCATGTACAATCTAAATAGATTAAATATCAAGTGACCTGGAAAGAGAACAGATTGACTTTATGGAGGTCAAGATACAAACTTGATCAAATATATACTAAAAACGAATAGCTACATGTTTCTCAATCATGCAGCATCTTCATGATTCGTGTAAGGTCTGTTGGTGTCGCAGCTTGTCATGGCACGATGGCTGTAGTTCAGGTTTCTGATATCATCATATAGTCATTTATTCCATCCACACAGTCACAGCCATAAAGATCAACATCTGTGTGTACTTTCTTAATGTCCACAAGCTGAACAGTGAGCCCTCAGTGTGCTTGTTTGTTTCAAGTTATTCCTTGTAAATCCTCAGAGGTGTAAAAAGGATGTGTAAGCAGCTCCTCGTACATGTTTAATAGCTCTGATCAAGCAGTATCTAACTTTGGAAAACAAGAAGACAACTGAAATTTAACTAACTAAAACTAGTTAGTGCAAGTTAGTAGTCATTAGTAGGTTTTAAATAGTCCTTTTGAAGTAAATACAGACAGCTCTGTAATAGCGACCGTTGCATGGACTGTATCTTAAAGAGTTGTTTGCATATTTGTTTATGTTCTACCCTGCCTGTTTGTTACTACATGCACCTGGATTTGGATTTTCTCTTGAATACATGCTCATTTGAATGTACACTTTGTGATCAGGATGTATGAGGTTATATTTGTACACATACGGCATTGCATAATTATGTCTATCCCTGCAATCTGACCTGAATGCATATAGTCGTTGTGTGCGCATGTTCTCATGTATCAATGTTTAGTGCATTAAGTGTCTGATTGCTGCATGCATACATCGTATTTGTGACCTTTGTGTTGTGTCGATGCAATGTGTTTATGGGGTCATCTGAGTAACCAAAGGAGGGTAAGCAGGCCAAACAAGAGGCTAGAGGTTGTGTTTACGCAGCTGCTTGAGGTGCGGCTGTGGGGATGAGGGGGGCAGTCTGTGTAGGGCTCTAAGCAGGCAGCGTAGGCCATGACATGTGCCACGTAGTTCTGCTCTTTCACTCCATGGAACAGGTGAGCCATTGGGCCTTTGGCATAGATGGCCACATCCTCCCCGCCGTGCGTCTCAGAATCCAACGGGACGGCAGCCTGCTGCATGTACTCCTCATCATCTGGAGAGAAATTTGTAACAAAGCACTGTTTCAAGCAACTCTCTGCTTGGATCATCAACTGTTAATACCACACAGATGCTTTTATGTCACCACAAATATGATGTCAGAGAATGCCTTAGCAACCCATGTCACTGTTAGCTTTTAAGCACTGGATTCCCTTTGTTTGTCATTCAAATACCACCCACAGGGCACCTTGGAATAGTTTTAAGATTGCATTCACCTTTGGCTGTTGCCCATAACTTGTGTGTCTTAAAATCTTCTGTAATTTACCTAATTACCTAATTACATTTGAATTACAACATTTTAAAAACCAAGAACGTTGTTTAAGTTATTTACTTAAATGACAGCATTTACTGCCTGATCTTTCTAAAGTGTACAGACAGATTCCAGAACTTTTTTTTATGCAAACAAAGTGTAATCATTGGTGTGCTCTAGATGAAAGGTCATTTTGCAGTTTTGTGAATTTCTCATTGCCAAAACTATGTTGGAAAACATTAATGTATTGTCTAACCACATCAACTTCTTTAAAAAAAATTGCAATAGTGTTTTGGCCTTATGGTTTTAATCAGAATATAAATGCTGTCTTTTAAATTGCTTCATTTTTCTCCAGATGGATACTTAAAGTTTTAGAAATGAATGTCTCACTTGTAATTGCATGTTTACTTAGGGTGCCAAATGGGTTGAGTGTGTACTTTTGAGACACATATATTACATTACATTACATTGCATTTAGCTGACGCTTTTATCCAAAGCGACTTACAATAAGTACATTCGACCAGGAAGACATATATTAAACAGTCCATTCAAAAATACAAAATTGTGGATTTTAAAAGGTAAATCATTCCTGTAAGTATTTCCACCTTCAATGCACACTCATGCAATGATTAAAGTGAATGGTGCAGAACAAGTGGAGGAGGAACTGGATCATTGCTGTCCAGTGTTCCACAAAGAAATACAAATAGCTATTTTTAAGCACAGTTACATGTACTGTAAACAATGAGGCCTGTTGAGAGAACGGAGGAGAAGACATTACAGTCACTATCATAAATATTATATCCATCTTCCCATTCCAGAGAAAAACATGGGTATGAGTCAGCCGTAACCACATGAGTTCATGCTGTCTCTACACGTCAGCACAGACACATCTGAAAGACATTAGTTTGTACCACAGGTTTGTACTTACGGTAATCCACCATTGTGATGTTCCCTCTGGTTCCAT
The DNA here is from genome assembly GCF_902827175.1 of Gymnodraco acuticeps. Taxonomy (NCBI): domain Eukaryota; kingdom Metazoa; phylum Chordata; class Actinopteri; order Perciformes; family Bathydraconidae; genus Gymnodraco; species Gymnodraco acuticeps. Next base: position 220,778 of record NW_022990011.1, read on the forward strand.
TTATATGAACATAACCAGGGCCGTTGGCATACAGTATGCTGGTGAAAGGCATTTTGTCATCGGCTCTCTTTGGTGCCAGGCCTGAAAGACAAAGGGTCAATACAAAAACATCATTCACATTTTCTTTTCACTGAGAGGCAAAACGAGCACTCAAAATGTATTTCGTGAGACAATTGTACAATTGAATGCTTTGAACTTGTTGTGTGAACAGTCTTGAATCTTTAATATAAAACCTCATTCATGAATGTCTAAACATTTATTCTAGGCCTATTTTCCACATATGGTATTTATTATCAAATCCACTTTGTTACTCTCTTTTTTTTTTTTTCACACTTTTTATGTGCCCTCGTATATAACCTTAATGATCTGGACTGCAGTCACGTCTTTGTGCTTTGGACCATACCGAAGATGGGATTCCCTCGAGGTGTGTTTCCTCCAAAGGTGAAGACGTGGGAGTGGTCAGCAGTGACCACGGTGAGAGTATCAGATTCCCTGGTTAGATGTGCAGCGTGCTGAATGGCTCGGTCGAACATCACAGCTTCTGTCAGGGCCAGTTTGGCAATGCCGTCATGGTGGCCGTGATCAATTCTTCCTCGTAACAGAGCAACACAAAACGGATAAATAAGACCTGGCACAAAACATCTGACGACACACCTATAACAGACTTAGTCCACATTTCCTGTATGATTATGTTATATATAGCTTTTTCTTAACATTATTCAAAATGATATGGATAAGTTGGAAGGATTTTAGATATAGCACTCATCTTCCACAAACAGGAAGTATCCTTTGGGATTCTTGCTGAGGATTTGTATGGCTTTCTCCGTCATCTCCACGATGGAGGGGTCCCGTGTTCTGTTCCGAAAAACCTCGAATCGCATGTCCTTTGGCTCAAACAGACCTGGAACCCCCAAAAAGAACAAATCATAAATTAAATGTATTACTTCTGTTTTTGGAGGGTTGATAGAGGAGGTGCTGATAAGACAATACAACATATTCAGAAAAGCTTTCCCATTGATTAGAAACATACTCTGATGATGCTAATAAGAAAAACAATAATATCTATTGCTGCCATTAAGGAAGTATGTAGAAGCACATTTGTATCCTGTAAAGATTACAGGCAATAAACATGTTTCTGTAACACATACATGAAAGCAATATAACTGGCAAGACATACTGTCATGCGCATCATTACAACAAAAAACGCCCTTTCGTTAAGTATCACTGTAGTTAGGGGTGATTTTACCTGCTAACTGTAATTGTTTACTGCAGTCATAACTACATCATACGGCTGTAAAGATGGAGAAGTGATTAACAGTAATTGAAATCCTCTTGTTTCTGAGCCACTGAGAAGGTTTCGTGAACTCAGATAAGACGTTTATCTGTTAACGCCTGAGAAGTACGTTATGGGTCAGAATGTGTATGTTGTGTGTGCATTGTTGTGTATTATGTTTTTTCTTTCCTGTCAGTGTTGACGGATAAACAGTACTTACCCATTAGCCTGTCAGTAGTTTTAACATTAATCTCATCAAACTCCTTCCTGTGCCATACATAGTGTGACTTCTTTTTCTGAAAAACAAATCAGAGACACTTTAAACCCTTGACTCATATGTTAAAATATGTGGAAATATCCCAAATAAATGTTTAATAACCTACTGGTTTAGCCTTTAGCCACACATCAATGAGGTTCCTTTTGTCTTTGCGGTCCCCCTTTCGAGAGTTGGAGGTAGGGTACTCGGGGTCTGCAGTGCCTTTTGGTGTCATATACATCCTGCCTCCCCCAAGAATTACCTTTAATGGATTGTCAGAATGGGATCATTATACTTTTTTTTTTTGCATATGATGTTCATTGTAAAGAATAATCCTGCCATAACAATAGAGCACACTGGATAAACAGCATTGCTGATTTTCTAGATTTAACTTCATTCACCTAACTTTTGAAAACCTAGTTATGGGTCCTGAGGATTAAGATGATAAGGGTATAATTATTAAAGGTCACCTATTATGTAAAATCAATTTGTTCATGTCTTTTACACATAAATATGTGTTCCCTCTGTGTAAAGAGATTCCGAAAGTTTCAGGAAAAAATACCCCCTCTCTTTCTGTCCTGATCCATTTATATAAAAACCTGTCTGAAAATGAGCTGATCAGATTTTGGCCACTTTATTCTATAACCAATGACCCCCCCCCCCTCTTGAAAAAGGGCTGAAACAGAGGGGATTATGGGATGCTACAATGCATGATCTGTTTGGTATTTGGAGCCAAACACTTCAGAGACATGTTTTGTATATATCTGAGACCTATGATATATTGATGAAAAACAGTATAATAGGGGACCTTTAAGCTGTTTAAATCACAATTGTGCTTACATACATCAATATCAACATTGGTGACGAGTTGGGTGGCAATGTCGACGCACCCCTGTTGGCGAGCGCCTGAAGGAATATCTGCGTCACTGTACCAACTTCGGCTGACAGAGTGGGCATAAGCTGCTGCCGGGGAGGCATGCTGGACGCGTGTGGTGGTCACTACACCAACTGATTTACCTGGACAATGCAGAAACAACACAGAATAAACAACTTACAAATGACATTTAGAGCATTGGTAAGTCATTTAACATTTTATTGGACATTGAGCTGCTCTAGAGGAAGAAATAATGGCACTGGCTCAGTTCATATTAAGTAACCACAGTGATGCAATCCTTCCTGGCAGTTGGAAGTAATCAAGTGCAGGTTCCAGTTAACAATAGGAGTAATTGCTCCTTAGAAAAGCGTTTAACTACAGAATGAATGAGTGAAAACATGAAATCACTGCTTTTTACATTGTGAATGCCCAACAGCCCTCTAGTATTAGTTGAAGGTTGTACTTTTGTAGGATGTGGCATTATTACAAAATGCTGTTTTGTCTTCCACCAAAACGCCAAGATTTGAGGACATTATGTGCCAAAATAGCTCAGTTGGGAGGTGTTAGACTGGAGATCAAAAGGTCCCTGGTTCAATCCCTGGTTTCGGCAGCAACGAGCTACATTTTCTGGACCACTTGCTTTGATTGTTAGAGCTGCTGAGTCATAGCAGTCTAATATGGTGATTTTCTTTGTTGTACATTATGTTTTGTGATTGATGGTCTTATTAGTAATAATTTAATTAAGATCCCAGTTAACTTGCCCTTTAAATTTGACTTTTTTTCTGGCTCATATCATCAGTAAAGTCCTAGAAACCTTGAAGCGTTGTAGGGTTAAGATGTATTGCTTTATGGGAAGTTCTTTTGAATACATTTATCTTTTTGCTAGAAAGAATGGGTATACATTTTCTAATAATGGAAATGAAATAATCCTCAAACATGAATGATAAACAAGTTTTGATACATATAAAGTTGTGCATGTATAATATACCGTGTGCATATGATATACATGACTATAAACCCAATTATAAAGGTCAATGTGATCTCTTTATTAGACTATTCAGAACATTGAACTATAGCTGGTGACGCTTAAGTAGCCAGTAGTAAGCAATGAGTAACAGGCTTATCAGTTGATTGATTTATTCCTCTTTTGTTTTATGGCAGATATGATCAAGGCATTTCTTGAGATAGGAATGTAATTAAAACCTCTGGCCTTTTCCAATACAAAAACACACATTATAATGAGCCAAGACAATTAGACCTTTACCTTGTGCTTTAGCACGCCGTAGCACTGAGTAGACTTCATTCCCGAAGGTGGTGTTACACTCGTAGGCCACTGCGTTAGCGCTGAGCCCCACTGTTTTAACGTTGGCTTTTACTCCACAGTGATAGGCTGTTGCCGTGCTAGCGCTGTCTGCTACCTGCTTATCCACACTGTAGGTCTGTGAAGTAGAAGCATAATTAACATTAAAGGACAGAAATAAACATACTCTGTGTATAAGTAACACTAAATACTTACACTCACTGAGGGTCAATTACATTACAACAATTTTGTGATTATACTTGGCCATGAAAATGATTCAAACTTTAATTTCACTTTAAATTTCACCACAATGTCTGCAATTTTGGTTTAAGTGTTGTTCTTAGCTAAATCCCGTAAAACCCTTTTCACACAAAGGTTTTAAGACTTATGTCGAAGCGGGATGGTATAGGGCTAGATGCAATATGTCAAGAGAACAAAGCAATGCAAAAATTGGACACTCTAAGCCAGTGGTTCTCAAACTTTTTCCGTCAGGCCCCCCTTTGGAGAAAAAAGAAGTCGGGCCCCCCCAACACAAATAGTCACGTAATGGGCCAAGTTAACATTTATTAAAATACATCAATATGAACGTGAGCATTCCTTTAAAAAAAAAAAAAAAATCACTAGAACAGTGATAATAAAACAATGCTCCATAAGTCTGTGTGCTCAAAAAAATAAATACAATTGTGCAATCCCTTTGCTAGAACAATAAGTTATAATACTTTTCCACTTTGCAATCTGTGCAAAAACATTAAAAGAAAGAAAATGCTGATATTTGGCAAATTGTCTTATCACAGCATTAGTGGCTGCAATGAGCCTATTTTGCACAGCACATTTCTTCAAAACGGGGTTGCAGGCTCAGTGGCAGCGCCAGAGATTTTCTTTTGAGGGTGCTGTAGGGTAGCTTGACGTTTCATAGAGGGTGCTCAAACATTTAGGGTTTCCCATTAATGTACCGGTCGCTACAGTTGAATTTTGTACTACAACATTCCCCACGCACATAAACAGTACCCGCTGTTAGGGAAATAATTGTCCTAGACTCCTAGATATGACGTACAGGACCAACCCTGACGTCTGTTTATCTCCTTTAAGGACATAGGCTGCTTGAGCCATAATGTTATTGTTCCCATTCTGTGACCGGTCAACACTAGGTCACAGATGGTCTGTTGTTGTGGGTGCACTGGGACACTTCCTTCTTTATTGCTTATGGACTCCAAGGTATGACATCTTCGAGGCCATGGGTGACGGACGCAAGTGACTCAGTGTGCCCAACTGTCTAAAGCTATCTTATCAAAATATGTTGATTACTCTCTGTGAAACCAGTTAAATGGGCTAACAAGAGAGAGGCGCTCCAGAATTGACGTGACAACCCACCCGTGCAGTATCACCGAGGCTGCTGTGACTTGTGATGTGAATCCTCCGGCCGTAACTCCAAATAAACCTCCAGTGTTTGACATCAAAGCTCCTGCTCCTACCGTGTCTCCTTCCTTAGTCGGTGACTCCCACTGCATTGCTACACAGAAGTTTCCCTTACAATTTGGCGTTGTCGGCAGGATACCAACAAATCTTCAGACCTGGTAAGTGTGATTTTCAAATATACATTTGGACATTGCCTTACCAGAATCTGTGATTGACGGTATCCTAAAATTACCTGTGAAACTGAGCGGCTGTGTTTCGTTTTTTGTTAATGAACATTTGGGGATAATAAACCCAGGGGATCAGTGTCTGGGGACTCAGTCCTGGCTGATTTCCTCTGTGTGTGCTGCTCGGGACGGAAGTGCCATACAAGCATACACAGCTCATGTTTAGAGAAACCTTAAAGAAAGGCATCAGTGAAGTGGAGCTTCTGTGTGAATTGAAAGCAATGTAAAGATTTGTATTGGTTTTTAGCGGCCAAACACAGCAGTTGAAAATAAGCAGCCAGAGATATAATACTGCTATCGCCTATCTGTAAAACACGGCTCCAGCGGCAGCCGCGGGTGTGTGTGTGTAAAACCTCCCCGTGTTTGTGGGGCTGGAGCAGTGCAGGCTGAGAGGGAGAAAGTCACAGCTTTTGTCTATAGGCTTTAACTCACACCACCGCCATCTCTATTAAAAACGAAATGGTCTAAAAGCATTCGTTGTTTGTGACCGTCTTCTACATTGCTGGCAAGGCCGGGCAGCGCGAGATGCGTGCATCACCCGATGCGCCACAGCTCCCTATACATGGCTAGAGGACCTGGTGGCGGTCCGGGGTGCATACATAAAATTATAGGCTAATTGATCACGGGTGGGGCAGTGGCAAGCAGAGTGTAGAACAAAACTGTGTTTCATCGTTGCAAATGAACTCGATGGCAAGTGTATAGGCTGGTCGAGTAGGACTACAGTTAACTGTGCTGTTTTTGGAGAGAAAGGGTAGAGAAAAAAAAGTCTATGTTCTCCTGGTCGGGGGATCATAGCACCACTAACTAGTGGTGTCGCAAGAGGATAAGCTAGTTATCGCTTTTGGACGGTCTTCAGGCACGATCTTAGCACTTGTACAAGGGTGGATGCGCGAGTAGGTGCTCCATTTCTATAATTCCCTACCCCCTCTGAAAACCTTATAATTCGGACTAAATTGAGCTGGATGAGCTTTGCGGTCACGCTGGTGTTTATTACGAGTTCATGTTTTGTTTGTCTGATTGTTTGTATGGGGGGGTCTATATTGGTTTGTCCCGCCGTCTTGTGTATGTTTTGTAACAACTAATAATGAATCAGTCCATAGACAGGGTAAAATGAACAAAACTTTAGTTATCTCACCAAAAGTAAATGACTTGAGAAAAATAAATAATATAAAGATGTAAAGCAAAATTCTGGTCGTATAAATGTGCTGCAAAATGAAAATAAATAGCAAAAGAGTGTTTTTATGTCCTGCCTCTGAGTGTGCAGGGGAAAATGTAAACAAGAAGCCCACTGTTCAGGGTGAGCGCTAGGTGTAAGAAGAAAATAGATTATATTGCTTTAAGAATCCATTCTTAAATGGTATTGCTGGAATGTTAAGATATGTTTGTGACCTTGTATAAACCCTATGCCCGTCCTGCGCCCCGAGACCCTCAGAGACCTGCCGGAGGAGATCAGGGTTGCAAAATCTGTTTTTTTAGGTCAATGTTCTATTATTTGTTTAATTTATTCTTAAATCTATATATTGTATGGTAATAATGAATAAAAACGTAATGTATTGAACACATTCCGAAACAAAGCAGATAAGACAGAACTAGACTCAGACTACTAATTGTTGTTGAAAACTTTTGCGCTGTTGTTGCAAAATGGAAACTTTGTTGATTATCTGTTCCAACTGGCCACTGGAATCAGATAATTAATATAAGTTGAAGTTCAATCACAGTTTTAAAAATAGTTTAACATTCTTTATTCAACTGCTTCAAATTATTTCTCGTATCAACCAATTGGTCTCCATAGACATTACTAAAATTAAAATAGTTGTTAAACTACTGACAAGTTTTTTGAAACCGAGCTTATGAACAACAGAGTAAAGGTCGCTGGTGAAGCCAGGATCAATATATTTGTTGACGTTTTTTATTGTGTGCATAATAAATGTTAAATTAATTGAGCAATTCTTTAAAAGTATAATGTTACAATCTCTTTAAAATAAGTAATTACAGTTAAAAAAAATAGATGTTGTTTTCCAAGGGCCTCCCTTTCACAGGCCCACACTTTGACACTTCCAAGTCTTACAGAGATCAGTATCACTTTTGTGTTGCAAGCCAAACCCAGGGGTTCTACTCGAGCCCAATTTTAAATACCATAAAGAAAAGTATTGAACCCAGCTCGAGCTAAATGTCAAATGTATTTAATTAATGTGCAAGTATTTTGATGTATTTAAAATGTTCCAGTCTAGCTTCCTTCGAGTTTAGTGTAAACAACATATTGGTTCTCATAACATTCTCACTGCTGTGCTGTCCCAAATGTTTTAAACCTTGGGCAGACAAGCACACACACACACACACACACACACACACACACACACACACACACACACACACACAACACACACACACACACCCACACACACACACACACGCACACACACACACACACACACACACACACACACACACACACACACACACACACACACACACACACACACACACACACTTTGGATGAGTATTCACTTCATCCAAATTGTAAATTGTTGCCTTCTTTAAAGTTATTAGTAATTCAAGATTAATTATTAAATTAAATTAGGTACATAACATAGAATAAACAAAATAACTTTGACTTGATAATTGTGTTCACAACATTAGACCTTGTCCTCTAATCTCTACTAGAATAAGATAAGTGTGCATGTTTGGGTGTTTTAACACTCCTGTAATGTACCTAATCTTGTTATCCTTTTCATTACAGAGCTGGGGAAATGGTGTATTGCTTAGATTCTGATCCGTGCAAATCCAATTTTGACTGACTTTAGTTATAATGTTAATTTGATTTCAACCCATAAGTAATTATTTAGATTAACTCAACATTTCACATGATGGATTAGTGTTCCACATTTATTTTCCCCACTCATTTGTTGTGCAATTAGGCCAATGGTAAAGAGAGACATTGATGACCTTGTGTCCCTTTTGTTAGTACGTGGTTCCATTTTGTCTATGGCCTTGGACGGCTTCACTAAGAGTCACCCAGTTCTTCCCCGCTACAGTCCGGCTGAGTGCAGTCACAGAGATGCTATGGCTGCTCTACATGAAATTACATTAATGGTCTGGTCCGAGAATGGACACCATTCCCTGCTCCCAGAGACAATGCTCCTCAAACTGAACAATACAGCCATTGATACTGTCTCACATGGGCCACTCCCCCCACCAAGCCATGAACTGAAAGCTTGACATCTGCTTTGAACACCTGGAAGCCTCCCCGCCACACCAGCACCAACCCTTGGGTCAGTCAGATGGGACTAACGGCTTCACTTAGGGCATTTGGGTCAGACACATGACTCTCGTTACCGCAGAGTGGGTTGTTTTTTTTAAGGCTATTCATACTGCTATGCAGAGGATGCCTGTAGGTTGACAAGCTGTTAAAAGCCCCTACTATTTTTTAAAATAGGCCTAATGTCAGGGGCCTCTTAGTTCTACATGTATTCACATTATATGGACAATGTTTCCACCTGGTAAAACTAAAGGCTGCACGGTACTCAGGCTACAATACGACCATTCTGTTCTGCTCTAATGATTCAATTGATAGATTCTACATCAAAACAATTAGCTTTTATTGTTTCCAATGATAACGTCACCTTAAGTGGAGGAATGCAAACCTGTTTTCAAATATAAGGTTTTGAATTTGTTCATTTCTCAGTAATAACACCCTCAGACACCCACTATCATTCATGCTATGCCTTCAGTAATAACTCAGATGTTAGGGGGGATGAAGCTTTTCCTCCCAAATCAGATATGCTTTGTTTTTTCAACAAAGGTATACATTTCCTGCATAATATATGTCTCACAATTGTTTTAGTTTTTTTGCAATCTGCACACAGGTGATACTGAGTCTTCTCGAGTAATAGATTATAAACTACACCATGCTTAAATAGACTCCTAAGTTATTATTTCATATGTGACATATGTAAGAAAAGGGAGGGAAGAGTCAATTATATTGAGTAATTGATTTTATATTGGGAACATTTATTACTCAAACCTGTTTTATGGAAGAGGAAAAATATATATTTCTGATAAACTAATATTTGATCAAATGGTGAATTAATATAACATTTAGAATCATTGAGAAGGGGTTATATCCAGGGACTAGCTCACCTTTAAATTACAATAACATTTCTCTACTTTGGACTGATGAGTATATGATTCTTGCATGTTAAATGACTAACACAAACCTTACATGTATGCATGTGCATGTGTCAGGAAGGCTCCCAAATAATTCTGAGGGGCCTATCCTATTTTTGTAATTAAATGATAATGTGCTAATCCATTACTTTGAGTTGTCTGCACTCAGGAAAACATCCCTATCAAGTGTTAACCCAATAACTAGGACAGTTCTGAAGGCCAAGGGTCAGAGAGAGAGGGTCACACTCTCCGGCTGCAGAGGACACCCCCATCCACGGGCAAGGAGGCACGAGGTCGTTCGAGATGAGAGGATTCTAATATTCAACTATCTGAGGAGATGGGATGCTTCTTCACCATTCTGCTCAGTGGGCTCAGGTAGACAACCCTGCGGGACGAGCGAGGACTTCAGAGGCTTCATACAAGGTTCCTTGTTTGTTGGAGGAGCAGATGTCTTCCTAACCTCTCCCATCACGGGGGGAGACCTGGATGTGCCACTTGGAATACGCAGTTTTGTCTGGCACTGCTCTCAAGCAGATAGCAGAAGGAATGCAGGCAGATGAGCCTCCGTTTCACTGGGGGATCATACAGTGCTCACTGAATGAGCCACAAAAGCAGAGCAATTGGGGGGTTTAAATATGGCGCTCTGATGAAGAAGAGTTTGAGCCAATCAGCACCTCAGTGCTAATCTACAGTATCAGGATGCCTTTACACACACCAGACACTCTTTGTCATAAAGAGAGGAGGAGAACGAGTCAGAAAGACTGAAAACGTTCTTCCAGCTCTCGTACAAAGATTGACTTTGAATTGATTGTATATCTTGGATGTTTACATATGTACAATTAATGACTGTCTTTATATTTCCAATGACCAGACATGTGTTGAATAGTGGTGATTAATATATTTTTGCCGGATCAGATTACACTTTCGCACTAAACAAAATTAATTAATTAATATTTTCAGATTATAAGGTATTGAATCATAAAATATTTCTACTATTATCACAGATAATGTTAATATCCTTAATCGTCCAGTAATCAGGCTTAACAACACTACTCTTTAATGTATTATCCATGCACAGAAAGACCTACAATGATGTTTCAAGTTTTGGCCCAAAACAAATATTTATAATATTTCATATAACAATTATGTAGCATATTTGATCCTCAAATTAGAGATATATAATTTAAAGAAATTGATATTCTATATTCAACATTAGATAAACACAGTAGAATCCTTTCCAAGTACCATAAGTAGCTCAGGTAAGTATGGCTAATAGGAATAATTGATAGACTTAATTTGGTACAGATCAGTGGTAGCATTTACAAATGTAATAATTCAATTTTTAAGAATGTTTAATCCTTCCTTTCCAGGTTTTTACAAAAGTCTTTGAGTATTTGTCTGACTTTTCCTTTTCAGATTTTGAATGTATTGATATTACTTAAACTAAGTGCCTGACTCTTAAAGTAATCCTAAAATTGAGGACACTGCAATTTTGCAGATTACAGATTGATCAAATCACCATTGTGAATTATATACTCTAACTGTGAATTTTTAGCTGGATCTCTTACGATCCTAAGTATTAAAAAGCTTTTGACTAGTGATTGCCTTGAAGTAAATCTTTAAGCTGGTTTTGATTTTATAGTTTGATGAATGAAATTAACTAATGGTAAATGATAAAAGATATTAGTTTAAAACAAATATTTTAGCTATTTATGCATCTGTGTTTTATGTGTGTTCATTATTGTGCTTTTGACGAAAGATGATCAAACACTGATGAGAGATGATTTTTCCTATTATGATTGGTTGTCTCAATCATTGTGATTGAATGTTTCAATCTTATTCTACTTTGTGATGTAATTAATGTAAGGTGAGACCACACTCAAATCTGGAGACGCCTATTGAGTTAAGTATTGACCAAATTATTATTAGACTAATGTTTTTAGGTTATCATAAATGATAAAAAGAGAAGACTGTTAGGGAAATAATTGTCCTAGACTCCTAGATATGACGTACAGGACCAACCCTGACGTCTGTTTATCTCCTTTAAGGACATAGGCTGCTTGAGCCATAATGTTATTGTTCCCATTCTGTGACCGGTCAACACTAGGTCACAGATGGTCTGTTGTTGTGGGTGCACTGGGACACTTCCTTCTTTATTGCTTATGGACTCCAAGGTATGACATCTTCGAGGCCATGGGTGACGGACGCAAGTGACTCAGTGTGCCCAACTGTCTAAAGCTATCTTATCAAAATATGTTGATTACTCTCTGTGAAACCAGTTAAATGGGCTAACAAGAGAGAGGCGCTCCAGAATTGACGTGGCAACCCACCCGTGCAGTCTCACCGAGGCTGCTGTGACTTGTGATGTGAATCCTCCGGCCGTAACTCCAAATAAACCTCCAGTGTTTGACATCAAAGCTCCTGCTCCTACCGTGTCTCCTTCCTGAGTCGGTGACTCCCACTCCCTTACACCCACGACTGTTACAATGAAGGCTCGATAATCAGCTCACGTCATATAGGTGTAAGCAGGGGTAAAGTGCTATTTTTATAAGTGGGGAGTGGACCTAATCCTCCAGGGGGGTCCAGGGGCATGCTCCCCCGGGATTTTTAAAAAATGTATATATATATATTGAAGTTTAAGGTGGGGTAGGTAATTTTGGAGAAACCAGCTCGAATGCGCTAGAATTTGAAAATACACAACCGGAAAAAATCTGCCACTGCCTTACAGAGCCCCTCCTCCAACACACACGAACGCACACATGACCAATGAGGGCCCGAGATAAGTTTGTGCACAGATGGAAGGCTAAAATGATTGGTCGTGCTTTTTACAGCGCTACGGCTTCCACAGATGACGTTTTTTCATGGATTTTTTGTCAAAGTTATTAAGATATTCATTGCTATCGGGATGTTAAGAGCTTTCCTCGGAATATAGCAAAAAGTGTATCTTGAGCCGGTTTCTCAAACTTACCTACCCCACCTTTAAAAGCATCAATCTGGTGCACTTTGAGAGCAAAATGAAGAGATCTATGGATATATCACTCAACACCCAAATGAAACAGAACTGTAAACAGATTTTCTTTTTCTTTATGGATATTTTACAAATCACTCCCCTTTTAAACTGTATTTTTGTTTTACTGTCATAGTATTTCACTACTGTTTTTCATTTATTCTCTTATTTTTTTGTATACCTATAATGATCATATAAACATGTGCCTTGGAAATAATTGTTTATATTAATCGTGACCAAACCGTTTGAGACCCACTGAGATAACTAATCTCAGTGGGTAATCTAAACACTGAGAGAGTCATCTACCTCACTGAGCTGAGGTTATCTGAGCCTCTCAGTCTGACAGGCGAGAGTTCTCCCTCCACCTTGTTGTTGAAAAAGCTCCTTATATCCGTTAGCGTAGCTAGCTAGCACCAGATGCTAACAATAACAATCTCCGGTACCGGTGCGCGCTGTCTCTCTCTCTCGCTCGCGCACGCACACAAAATGCCTCGTTCCACACACACACAGAGCCAAGCTTGAATGAAACCAGAGGTGGGAATAAGTCGTACATGTGCAAGTCATGAGCAAGTCTCAAGTCTTGACCTACAAGTATCAAGCAAGTCCCAAGTCACTGTGGTGAGAGTCAAGCAAGTCAAGTCAAGTCATTGCTCAGGTCAAGCAAGTCAAGTCATACGAAATGCTGATGAATAAGCCCAGTTTCCGCATTTAAATCAGTTAAAAGACAGTGGTTATGAAAATGGATTCAACCCACACTATAATCTTCATTACATACACAATTAATCATTTGAAATCTAATTTAGACCGATGACAATCATATTAGATTCATATTAACCCTAGAACTGCAGACAATATAGCTAGGACTCAATCAAAAAGTCTGTTCAAAAAGGCAGAATTCCAGGTAAGAAAATTGTATATGGCATTTGCCATTACACATATTTAATTTAAATTTCTGTTAACACTAGAATCGCCAACAGCGTCAGCACCTACATAGATATCATTTTCAAATCATTTAATTTGTTCCTCTTCATAATTTCCTTATAAACTAAGTAGGACGATTTTAAACTCAGTTCATTGGGTTCATTTAGAAATTGCTTCAGTTTACCATCATAACAGATCAAAAAGTTCAGATTCATTTTACAATAAATCAAGGAATGATGCACTTCTACAAACAAAAACAACATAATTAAAACATTTAAACAAACTATGAACTACATTATTAAACAGTTTACAGTAACTTCTGATAATAACACAGGGGAAATAAACGAGGCATCTCTCTCTCTCTCTCTCTCTCTCTCTCTCTCTCTCTCTCTCTCTCTCTCTCTCTCTCTCTCTCTCTCTGACAGCCCGTCAGTATCAGGGTTAGTCTAAATGAATCCCTTGGCGGTTCTAGTGTTAATTTACCGTCTTGTCTTCTCTTTGCAATGCTTAATCGATTTGAAACCAAGTCTAACGTAGCTTAAACTTAACGTTAGCTTTCTAGCTAACACAACCCATTCACGCACCTTGCTCTGTGTTTTTTTTTGTAGTGACGAATGAAGTTGGATGTTGTGGTGGTCGTGTCACTGATCTTTATGCTGCAGACCCTGCATACCGCTGTTCTCTTCTTATTACCGTCATCGACAAAATAATCCTTGAATCCAAACTTCACTATTTTTGGAGTAAAGCTAGCCGCTGCCATGTTAACTGAAACTCCTGCCTTCTAGTGGGTTGTCATGTTTGCGCGCATGGCGCTATAATCACGTTTTTTCGAAAAAACTAAACGTAATATATCTCACTACAAAAACAAATGCAAATATTTAATTTTAAACAGTCAAGTCCTTTCAAGTCATCTATCTCAAGCTTAAGTCAAGACTCAAGTCATGAATACCAAGTCAAAGTCAAGTCAAGTCTTTTATCAATGTTAGTCAAGCAAGTCTCAAGTCAAAACATATGCGACTCGAGTCTGACTCGAGTCAAGTCATGTGACTCGAGTCCCCACCTCTGAATGAAACACAGAGACCCAGACGTACTTGTACTGTACTCTAGCATATTATTTTCGAATCATTAATTTTTCAAATTATGAATGTCACACATAAAAATAAAAAGACTTCTTGGGGGTGCTTAGGGGGTGACGCCGCCTATTGACCTTCCATCCTCAACATGTACATTACACACCTGTGTCCTACAGCGCCCTCATAGGTTCCTAAGGTTTCTAAGTGTAACTTCCGCCGGTCATGACGACGCCATAACAATTTTCTTTTTTTTCCAATTCTTTTTTGTCAAAACAATTTTTCCTTCTGGTCTCTCGCGCCGCCCCTGTCATGCCTCTGCGCCCCCCAGGGGTTGCCGACCCCTGCACTGGGGTATTCACACTCTCACTCTTGTTTTCTACCTCTTAATCCGTGTCATGCATTGTACTGATTTACCAAGCAACTACAGATACAAACACAGAGCTCATCCTTGGAGTCTGTCCACTGAGTTGATAGTGTGTTGGTGTGCGTGCGTGCGTGCGTGTGTGTGTGTGTGTGTGTGTGTGTGTGTGTGTGTGTGTGTGTGTGTGTGTGTGTGTGTGTGTGTGTGTGTGTGTGTGTGTGTGTGTGTGTGTGTGTGTGTGTGTGTGTGTGTGTGTGTGTGTGTGTGTGTGTGTGTGTGTGTGTGTGTGTGTGTGGTGTGTGTGTGTGTGTGTGTGAGTTGAGGCAGAGCCATCATTTGGATCATTGTGACTTTGGCACGTTTCCATTTTCAATGGCAAAACAGTCTATTTAGAACAATGTGTATGTTAATCTGTAATCAGCGCAGATTTGTTAACATGTTAAATTGTTTCAAAGATGGTTCAAAAGGTGAAATGGCTAAACATTTAATGCAGTGATCATAATTATAATTTATATTTCAGAGAATTTGTTAATACTTGATAGAACACAGATTTATACGATAAACCCCATCTTCAAATTATAAATGTCGATGTAGTCCACACTTTAATATTTGTTTTGATAAAAAGTGATTAATGAGCTAAAGGTCAGGAGTGTGGTGCTTTTACCTTTGACAGGGCTAGATATGGGAAAGTGTCCATGGCCAGCATTGTCTCCTCCCCCGAGCCGCCCTCCATCTGACCTCGCAGGATTCGAGCTGCCGACACTGTCGACACACCCATACCTGGGAGAAATCATTTACAGGTTAAGTCAGCAATATAGTCCATTTTGTTTCTTAACTTGATTATATCAGTCTACTGACAATAACAATGATTTTGAATGCTTTGACTGCATGTGGAGGTGTTGCTGTTTTACGCCCACCAATCCCAGAATAATTTCCCCTGTCCAGTTTTCAAATGTTTCAAAATCCAGAACAAAAATAATGAATGTGTTTATTTGAAAAAGCAAGTCAAGGATATTTACATAAACGGATTACAAAATTCAATGTAGCGTTTTACTAGAGAACCACATATTCATAACACAGATTATTTGAGGCAAGCATTCAGACCACTATTGGTGGAACATATAAACATACTATATAACATTATGCTATGTCAATATTAGGCATTTTGACATAAAGTATGCAGGATACGCATTTTGATTTTCTGAAACAATTTATGGATCTGTTTTATCCATTTGTGTGGTCCACTATTGGATTTAGCCCCTGACTGCGAACACCATACTTTACTAAGCCTATGTCACAATGATGCACTTAACTCTTCCTTCAAAATCAGAGTCGTAAATTTGAAATGATGCATGCTCTGTGCTGGGCATTACTGGAGAGATGCACAAAGAAAACTTCCCGACCACCCAGAACTCTGACTAAGTCGGTCTGATGTAAAGCAGATATTCTGGTAGTTTACAAGAAAAACACTCTTAAATCTTTGCACCCCTTAGCAGCTCCTTTTACAGAAAATAAATCGTAAGTGATCAAGATGAAAAGTTTCCCCAACTGGCCAGAGTCATCCATTTGGTAGAAAGTAGTCACTGAATGCCACATTAAATTCCAAAGACATGTTGTGTCTGATGACAACTATCTTAAAGATACAATGTAAAAAGTATGATCATTAATAATGTCATGAAACGTTGTTTGTGCGAATTTTTCAACAGGGAACTGCAATTCTAACTATCGAGTTCAAATTGACTGCACCATTAGTCCAATATTCACTCTAGCTCTGGTAGGAACATATATTGCTCTTTAGCTGCAAAATCCTCTGCTATGTTTACAAGCTTGTCCTAAGTTTACTATCAAAACAAGGAGCTCTAATAGCTCCATAAAGTTGAGGGGAACTACAGGAGTCTGCGAGTTTGTCACCGCAAGTGATGCCTTTTACATTACATTTGTGATTATATCCATTGTTGAAAGGTTTAAGTTTAGGGAATTAAAGTACTTAATTCCGGTAAATGTGAGAAAATTCCATTGTTGAACATCATCACTTCAAAACTCTTTTGCTCAATTCCAAGAAACATAATCAATTTTAGGCTTTTGAATAATTGACTTAAGATATCCAAAGTTTTATAACAACAACTGGCTCATTGGCCCTTTTGACAGACGCCTGCCTGGCTTACAGTCTGCTGTCCAAGCCCCTTTCCCTCAATCCATTCTGAGCACAGCCAAAGCGCTGTAACTGAACCCTCCTGAGCATGGTCTTGTATTGCATATTGAACTGTACTTATCGTTGAGGTTGAAATTAACAATCTTTTCAAAGTACAACCCCAAACAAGTATGAGCTGAATGTCTGCTGAGTGTATTGCATAAAGAAAGCACAACCTACCGTCACCGAGGAACAGGATGAGGTTCTTGGCCTGGTGCTCCCGAGGGCGGAGCTTCAGCGCAGCTTCCAGTGTTGCCCTGGCCTGAGCATCCCAATAGGCTGGCTCCTTCTCAAGTTCATAGAGTGCTGCCAATTGGAAACACACAGATGGATGGAGAAGGAAATAGGTATGAGGGGGGTGAGGATGGATACAAATTAATCTCTGAGATTTAGCATGAAGAGAATCAGGGATGTGTGTGATATTGACTTCTTAGTATGTGTGGGTGTGTGGAGTTTTGCATGAGTGGAATACTAAAGCTCCATTGCAGAGAAGCTTCAAATGTGTCTGTGGGTGCCTGAACACTCATTCTTTGTGTTTTCTGACACTTTGAATTATATTTGGCCTTCGGTTAAAAAACTGAGGTTTCCTCGAATAAGTGTCAAAATGACAAAAATAGCCAAGAAGAAACTTCTGTTTCTGTCCATTTATGCCCACTGAGAGTCAAACAGGAACATTGCTCCAACCGCACACCAACACAGCGGAAAGACAAACAGCACATCCCAAATTTGAAATCAAAAGGTAGACACAGGCACAATATACTCACACACACATACTTTTGTGCATCTACACTTACACATACTCTCTATTACACTTACACACCCAAGTTTGTGTTCATGAACCAGCGAAGTTGAAGTTCTCAAACACAGTCTGTCCCCACGCACTCACCCATTCCCAGGTTGAGGTTACCTGCTTGAGTCCCTCTGCGCGTCCATTTGTCTGCCCACAAAGTGCCACTAATATCCCAACTGCAGGCAGCAATAACAAGATTGTTGTCTCCTCACCTTGGCTCTCCATTGCAGCCCGGACCACCGCCAACAGTATGGGGCCCAGAAGGATGAGCAGGAGATTGGGGGCCCTGCAATGTGGCGTCTGCATCTCTAATCCGGGGGACCTGGAGGCTGGAGAAGGTTGACACACACAGCTTCCAGAGCAGCACACCAAGCCCAGAAGAGGCAAAGGCAGAGTGTGTGAGGCAGCTAAGATCTCCGGCCCAGCCTTTTAAAGCCCTGCTGGGTGTGTAGTAAGGAAGGGCAGACGCCAGCTCATAGGCTTAGAGCTACAAAAGAGGGAAGAGAAAATGTGAGAGAAGGAAGAGCCAGGGGAGAGTGAGAGAGAGAGAGAGAGAGAGAGAGAGAGAGAGAGAGAGAGAGAGAGAGAGAGAGAGAGAGAGAGAGAGAGAGAGAGAGAGAGAGAGGGAGGCTTGGACCACACAAGATTGCTGTAGCATCACAGATCCTTGATTCCTGAAAATGCACTACCCCCATTTTATTGTTTTAAAAGGTTCCTCTAATTTAGTTCTCCCCTCTTTTCTCTGGCTGATAAAAATGTGAATGGTCCTTTGATGTGGTAAATGTACAGTATAATGGGTATTTGTATGCAGCAGCCTTTAACGGGGAGAGAAACAAAATGGATACCCAATTTGTGTTGGCACCAATCACAATACAAATCATAACTATGTATTTTTCCATTTCTTTTCCCCCCATGCCCTGGAAAAACAGTCCAAGGGGAAGAAAATGAACGGGGTGAAAGCTATTCTTGAAATCATCATGATTAATTCTTGGTGTGCTCTGCTTTTCATGTTAGGAAAATTATCATATTTCCATTTCCCCCTCTCTGAATTTTTTGCATTTAAAAGACCCCAAAATGTTCCCTCTCTCAAGTTGTCTTGGCTGGTTTTTCCATGGGAAGTGAAGCTGGGTTAGCATTTTCCTTGAGGTAGTAGAGACCGCCTGCAGAATGAGAATCTCTCTACCATGCGAACACAACAGTTAATGTGTGAAATGAAGTTGTTCCACACGGCCAGAAGAAACAAAATTCCAGAGGATAGAGTCTCGTCTCGTGAACCCATGAGGCTGAATCTTGTTTCAATTCAGAGCTCTGGAAGACGCTTTGTTCTCTGCCAATCGCTCAGCTGTTGCCAAAAGGGGTTTGCAGTTAGTCACATGTGCCTAATCAAGACTGCAATAAAATCATAGCAGCAATCTGCAGAGGCCTCACATGATGCGGCCCACACCACATCACTGGCAATGATAGAGCAGGAAAACTTGTGAAGGCATGTCTGTCGGTCCATTTGTTATGGGTTTGCTCCTGAGAGAAAGTTTATTTAATGTTGGGGAAGTTTAAGTAGCTTCCTGCATAACAAGTGTAAACACCTGGTGGCGGTTTCAGGTCTCAGTTTGGATCATCCCTCCACCAAGAGGTGCTTAGTAGCTTTTGTGGGCTGATTATATGGCAAGCTTGAATGCTTGTGGGAAAGCAGTTATAGTCTTAAGAAGACTAACTTAAACAAAGCAAAGCAGAACAAAAGTTTTGAAAATGTATTTTATATTTCAGGAACAAAAAAACCTTCTGATGTTCAACTTTCAGTGGTCCCACACACCTTCCCCCATGGGTTTAAGATGTTTCAGTTAGTATTACATTTGTAACATTTTATCCTGGCTTCTGATGGAGAGCAGGTTTATATTTAGCAGATGGTGACAGCCTACACATCTTCCGGCGCAGACTAAAAACTCATCTCTTTCGACTCCACTTCGAGCGATATAATTACTAACAAAGCACTTATACTAATAAAGGACTGGCTGCCAGTTGAGTAGCACTTGAAATGTTTTGGCTCTATGAAACCTGATGGTGATGATTCTGTTTTCTTCAAGTTTGTATCTTCCTGGTCGAATAAACTTATTGTAAGTCGCTTTGGATAAAAGCTTCAGCTAAATGCAATGTAATGTGATGTGACGTTTGTATTCTATTGAGATCACAGACGAAGCAGAGGAAACGGTACAGTGGGGGGCTTTTCTTCATCATGTGGTGTGCTCAAACTGATTTCCCGTTCTATAACTATATTAGTGAATGGATGCAAGTTCTGCACCACTTCCCTTTCCCTTTCAGAACCGAATATCAGATGTTGAGAAGAAACAGAACAACTTAAGTGACTACAAGTTATTTGCTGGCCTTTTTGGCTGATGGACTGTCATATGGCATTTTTCTTTTACTCTGCCTGCTCTGTCTGAAAAAACAAGGCATGGTAATAATTAGAGAGAATTCCTCCAAAATGGAAGAGCATCCAATTGACTTTGACCTAAATTCTTGGGGTTACCCTTTCTGACATGAAAAAAAACTGAAAAAGCAGATCTGTTTAAAGTGTATAGCAATATACATTGCTTTACAGCTACCCAAATACCTATTCACACAAATAAGCACTCCCTTTCTTCAGCATCTGGATCCTGGTTCAGACTCCCCTAAAAGTAGATTGCAAATGTTATACTCCCCCTCTGTTTGCCTCCCCCCTGCCAGGCTCCTGTAACCTATAGGATCTTTAAATTACAGTAGTTAGCCAGATTTTTGCGTTTAGAATACAAGTCATGGAGGGAAATATTTAGGTTTAGGTTGTCAAAGTGAGAATATACACGTGGGTGGTGCCAGACCACACAACCACAATTTCAAAGAAATAACCAAATCCTTTTCATAGCTTTTAAAAGGTGGCTTTTAAAAGGGATTAGAGATATAGAGAGATTGAGCCAAGGATACTGATGGCAAACATTGGTGATGCTTGAGATGGTATCTTAAAGAAGGGAGAGAGTCAGACGTTCGGTAGGTCGAGGAAAAGAAAGAGGAGACAGACGTATTGCCAGATTTTAAGGATAATAAAAACAGAGACAGCACTGGTGGAGCTATTAAACTAGAATGCAATGATGCCTGTGATCTATTTTGGCCTTCTTACAAATATGACCCCTCTTCCCTCAAAGACACACTTGAAGAGTGACATCAACAAGACAGATGAACAATGTATCTAGATCAATTTAAAGAGGTTCCATAAATGATGTAACCCTTTTCTTATATAAAGTGTGGTGATTGAGATCCCATCTCAGAACAGTTAGACAGCCAGCCATAAAATATTTTACTGCTGGCATGCAACTCAATTGGGACAATTATAAGTGAAGTACAGAGAGACCCACGTCCTGACTCAAGAAGGCTCACGGCAGAAATGGCAAGAGATTGCTACCTCAACATCAAACAGAAGTGGCCCCTCTAGGTTTTTAATTGGACTCATAAAGGAAATATGGGAGTGTGTATGAGAGAGTCTGTGTGTGTGTGTGTGTGTGTGTGTGTGGTGTGTGTGTGTGTGTGTGTGTGTGTGTGTGTGTGTGTGTGTGTGTGTGTGTGTGTGTGTGTGTGTGTGTGTGTGTGTGTGTGTGTGTGTGTGTGTGTGTGTGTGTGTGTGTGTGTGTGTGTGTGTGTGTGTGTGTGTGTGTGTGTGTGAGGGAGGAACGGAGGTGGGAGGACAGAGCTGGTGAGCAACCATACTTGCACTGCATACAGACCTGATACAGACGCATCATTCAAAACAAATGAATTCCAGCTGTGATTTGCCTCACCTCAGACCTGGGAAAAGACCAGGTAGTAGCACCAGTTGCCAAAGAAAAAATCTTCAAATATATGCCCGAAACAGATGTGTAAATTATGGCAGAGAAGAAGATAAATGTTGGTAAATCAGGGCGTCCAATCAGTCTGGTGGAACAGCATAAAATCTGTCTTGTTCTTCTTCCTTACAGCTTTTGTTTTCCCTTCTGAGAGGAAGCCAAGAAGAGTTCCTACATGGCCACCCAGGCGTGATGCTTGTGCCTGTGGGAGCAACATTGTGTCAGGTGGTGAGGTTGGGAGACTCTGCGACTGGCGCTTGAGGTCAGACTTTTTTCCTTGGCAGACATCAATCCTAAAAACATCCTCCACATCGTGCTCAGTGTCCGCCAGGTGCTGACCAGACGGAGCCTGTTGGCAGCGTAAAGGGGGACTGCTGTGAGATGGAGTTCTTCTTTCATTCAGCTTAATATTAGCTATTTAGGCATTTCGGTCACACACTCATGCATGAATTACTCATTAGGCATGGGGTCAAATTTCTTGAGGAACAGACTGGACCACCCAGGACACTGCATGTACTGTAGATACATTTTTAATTATCTGGGTTTTCTATGAACTGCATCAGTTACCGGTACTGCGATAATCTGCAGTATCCTTTTTCCTGGTGCAGTTACCCCTTGTATTTTCACAATAGATGAGTAGGTTACCAAGTTATAAAAGAAATTGAAGTGAAGAGGTTTTAGTTTTAACTTTCCCAGAATAATTGTGGCTGAGGCAACAGTGTTAATGTGTGTCTGTTTTCTTTGTGTTTGTAATAGGCTGCTTTAAAGACCCGGACACACCAGGCCAATTTTGGCCGTCGATGGATGTCAGGCCGACGATGAGCGTCCTGTCGCCCTACTCAGATTGGTTTGTCCTGCACCGTTGTGTCTTTTCGGCTGTGCCGACGCCTTTTTGGCCGAAAACCTACCGATTCAACATGTCGAATCGGTAAGTAATCGGCCAAAGGCTGTCGGTCAAATAAATCACTCTGATTGGCTGTTCAGCTAGCGAATCAGTGCATGAGAAGCGAAACGGAAGTGAGGGACGTAAACAAACGATTTAAGAAGGCACACACAGACGGCTAATCTTTGTCATTTTCATCTCACCGGGACGCAAGAGTTTATTTTTCATCATGGCGATCTGGAATGAAGGAACCGAAGACCAACTCATCAGCTTGATCCAGGAGAAGCCAGCTCTGTTCGACATTACAGAGTTAAACTTGGTTTATCAGGTAAGATTCTCTTTTTTTTCATCAATTGAGCTCTTTAGCAGAAACTGTTGGTTTGTTATTGTTTGCCAGCGTTAACGTGAAATATAATTTGTTATTTCAACCTTGTGTTTTGTTGTTATTTTTTGCTAGCTGTTGCTACTTGTTTGGCACTGCATATAGATATGAATTGGACATGCTAACTAGCCACAATGCTTAAATCGTTTATTATTATTTGTGTGCTTCAGAGAAAGAGCTCAAGAAGAAGTGGGATTCTCTGCGAAACCCAGTACACCTGGAACACAAAAGACTGGCAGACAGCAGTGGATCCTGACCAGGCTGCAGTTTTTAGAGCACTCAAAGGCCTCAGGCGAAGCGCAGCAGGATGATGCAGGGTGAGCAGGATGAGTCCGCCATTGAGGCGTCAAAAACATTGCTGCACTCGATTGGCATGACCCTGGCACAGTTTACCACGGGTGGACATAATGGACATAATGACGACATTGCAGCCCATTTAAAAGTATTTGAACACAGACTGCGGCAGTTGCCACGTGATCGGCTGCCACACTTCCTGCATGAGTTGGAAAATACCTTTATTTAACGGACAATAGCCTGGAAAATGAAACCTCTAGACCAGTGCTTCTCAAACTTGTTTCGGTAATGTAATGTAATGTACCCCCTGACCGACCCCGAAGATGTTGGATAGAAAAAGCCTATATAAATAATTACAATATAGGCGATGTTCCATCAGTGTGTGATTTATTAACTCCTTCATGCATGAATTACAACAAACTAAGGATATTTTCAACTTTATGCATGATAACGAAAACAAATTAAAACAGATTTTTCCAAGGAGTTTTTCAATTGAAGTAATATATGTTTAATACACCAATGAAGAAAATGATATATCATGAAAAACTATAAAATACAATACACACATTTGACATGTTTATATGAGGACCCCCTTGGTGGTTCTAGCAATATTTTATTTATTTTATCTCACGTACCCCCTGCAGTACCCCAACGTACCCCTAGGGGTTCGCGTACCCCCATTTGAGAATCACTGCTCTAACAGTTCACTAATTTGTAAAGATGTGGCAAAAAAATGTGTACAGACAGTTGTGGTAATAACATTTTTTTATTGTATTACATACTATTTTTATCGTATTGTATTTTTGTCGATTGTTTACATTGTACAGTTATTTTGATAATAAACCACTTTTTACCAATACTGCAAAATGCAAAACTTTATTTCGTACCTTCATACTACAGCCATTAGATAACACAACATTAGAATGAGGATACAATTAGCTATACTACAATACAAGTCACAATATACAGATGTACATGATGGTACATAATTTCAGTGTCAGTGTTATGATGTTGTATATTAATATAATCTTTTATTATAATTACTGATGCATGGAATGTGGTAGCAGCAGTACTTTACAGTTGCCAGCCACAATGCTTAAATAGTTTTCGATGGAGGAGAGTGAAAATGGAACGCACACGCTATTTGTTGTTGTCTGTTCTTCTTCTCTCGGTTATCACGTAGTCTGTCTTCCGGTTGTTGCCTCTTTTGAATGACGAATACACACTACAGCCGCCTGCTGCAACACACTCTCACTCCATAATCGTCCAGGAGCGACGTTTGGTCAGTGTCCGTGGCGTGCAGTTGTGACGCTCCTAGGCTCCTTCAGCTTCATAAAGGGACGCAAATAGCTTTCAACTGATTGCAATGTATTCCCATCTGCGGCGGGATTTGACGCTCAAGGACGCACGGCATTCGTTTGTGTCGGCTGCCCTTAAAGGCAATGTGAGCGTCCATTCTCATTGAATAACGGAGAATTGTACACCCGGAAGTAAGTATTCCCCTTACTGTCGATTGATTTTACAGTGATATCTGCACTACTCATCGACTAAAAAACACCAGATTATCCAACCCAGTCTCACGGCATTTCGTGTTCACCAACACGATTTGCCCCTTTTTTTCGTGTTGCACAGCACGATTTTTTTTCGTGTTGCACAGCACGATTTTAAAAGCAATGTATTTCTACTGCTTGCAGCACGTCTTTTTCTCCGGTCGGGTCGAGGAAGACCTGAAGCTGTGTGGTTCATAAAAACATGTTCTTACTCAATATCAAGCCACAATTATTGCTTTTATTTTAAATCGTATAATTTCGGACTTTTGATAGCTGGGGATTATGGGTAGTGTAGTGTCTTCGGCCATCCTAAACTCAGAAAGGTTGACAATCGCAATGACGCTCGAAATGTCCCTTATAGTCCTACGTCTGTTTCCGGATATTTTATTTTGAAATTCAGTCCCTGATGGACGCCAAAAAAGCCCGAGATTATGGAATTAAACCAATAAATAAAAGCAAGGATAATTGTGTGTTATTGGTGAGTAAATAATAGTGTGTTATTTTGAAAAGAATAACAAATTAAAAGGAAACATTTTTTAAAAATACAGATTTCAGTATTCTGAGGCTCTGAGCCCCATTTATTTTCCTCACAGACGGCGACAAAAGTCCGAAATTATACGATTTAAAATAAAAGCAATAATTGTGGCTTGATATTGAGTAAGAACATGTTTTTATGAACCACACAGCTTCAGGTCTTCCTCGACCCGACCGGAGAAAAAGACGTGCTGCAGGCAATAGAAATACATTGCTTTTAAAATCGTGCTGTGCAACACGAAAAAAAATCGTGCTGTGCAACACGAAAAAAAGGGGCAAATCGTGTTGGGGAACACGAATCAATAGATTAAAAATCGTGTTGGTGAACACGAAATGCCGTGAGACTGGGTTACATTATCCTTGTTAATTACACAACATTGATTGGTTTAAATTGTGTGCAATGCTTTTGTATTTTTCCCCTTCGATTCGGAGAAACAAATATTTTTTCGGAGTAAAGGATGGCAGAAGACACTACACTACCCAGAATAGAGAACCGCAGTGACGCGTCGTAAAACCCGGAAGTAAACTTCTTCCGGTTCCTTCGTGAAAAACGCAATGCAAATTCTCCATAGGATTTTGGAAAATAGCTCGAAATAAGGTCTGTGGTTGACACACATTTAAGAGAGGGATCACGTTTTGTTCAGCTGGATAATTTCCACATGTCTACCCTACTTTTATAATTTTTGAATCATAAATCTAGTCGCCAAAAGCGAAATGCTAACGTTATGCTATACGAACTACAAGCCAGTTCAGCAGCAGGGTTGCACGACTTCAACGTCACGCCAACTTAAGATCGTTTCAACTGACTTGCACTGAAACTGCACTTTGAACACTTTAAATATATTAACATTTTAAACTGTATACCCCGTTTATCTAGGCCCTTTTTATTTTGTTTTATGTATACATGTCACACTGTGGGAAACGATATTTCTGGATGTATAACACATGTAGAATTTTTTACAATAAAGCTGACTTTGACTTCCGCGTGCTTGCATATTTTAACAAAGCTTTTCATTTTAGCCACACTGAATTTCACTAGAAGTCATGGCTGTGTCAATTACCAGTCTGATATCGTTTTACAAAGATGACAAGAAGAGTGTAGATAGAGGAGAGAACCACTACAAGTCAGGACACGTAAAACAGTGCAGCCTAGATGAAGGTGTGCTTACCGGTGTTGTCAGGGCTAGCATGAGGGACAAGGTTTATAGAGTGTCGGTGAGTAGTGATAGCAAGAGTACCGTTAACCTAGAGTTAATTTACCCTGAAAGGCGAACCTCAGATATTTCCTGTGTGGGTAATATACTGGGATGTGGAAATACGCATCTTTCAGGTCGACTGATGTGAACCAGTCGTTTTGGCGCACGAGACGCAACAGAGATGTGTGAGTGAGCATTCTGAATTTGTATCTTTTGAGATATTTGTTCAGAGCTCTCAAATCTAGTATAGGCCGAATTCCGTTCCCTCCCAGTTTGGGAACGAGGAAATACTTGGAATAAAAGCCGCTCTGACTCTGTTTGGCGGGTATTATCGATATAGCCTTCTTTTCTAGCAGCGAGGAAATCTCTTGCTCTAGAATATGGGCCGACTCTCCCCGGGCCTGTGAATACAGAATGCCCGAGAAGTGAGGGGGGGTGACAGCGAATTGGAGCCTGTAGCCCCGTGTTACTGTCTTGAAAACCCAAGCAGAATCTGTGAGCATCCTCCACTTGTCGCTTCTCAAAGCGAGCGGAGATGTCACAGCTCTGTCATCTGCCCTCAGTGTCTCTATTTGTTGTGTTATGGGGCCCTCTAGTGTCTGAACACGGTGGTACCCCAGGTTGACAACCCCGGCCGACACTGCGCATGCGCGTGGCGGTGGTGCCTTCACAATTCTGTCTATCATCCACCTTTTGAGAGAGGCCGTAGCCGCTCTCAAAAGAGGGGGAGACGACAGACTGTTCATTGTTTTTATTTTCATTTGTATTGACTGCGCCCTTGGCTTCAAGCCTGAAAACGACAGTGGAAAATGATTTATTTTGAAACAACAATGATGACATGTGTTTGTGTGACTTAAACAGGCAGCGGAACTTGCTGTCTTTGATGTTAAGTCCATTTCCCTGATGGCGCGAACTTGAGGATGACGTTTTGGCATCACTCGAGGCCGCGGGAAGATGGGGGCATGGCGGCACCCCGAAAACACATGAGCATCCAACACTGTAACGTGCTCTGGAGCTGGGGAACAGGGAACTTCCAGCTCCTTCATCGAGGAGAGGAGAGGAGGCTGTCAGGCCGCCCGCTTCTTCTTCCTCGCCTGGTGGCTGAAAACCTGGGTCGGCTGCGCCTGAGCGGCCGCTGCCGGGACCGGAGATTTTTTTGGCCAGCTCCCTCTTACCTCGTGCCTGGGCTGGGGACCCGGGACGGGCTGCGGTCTCTGCTGCTTCAGTATTTTGAACCGAGCAGGACGTGAGACAGCTTGGGTGAAGGCCTGCCGCGGGACCATTGGAGGTGGCGGCTGGACCCTTCGGGGGAGACAGAGCTGGAGAGCCTCGTCTCCCTTCCTTTTTGACTCGCACCTCAGCTGCATTGAAGCTAGAGCGGAGCCAAATATGCCCTCGGGAACAATAGGCGTCCAGAACATCTTATTTTTCCCGGTCTGGAAGGTTGGTCAGGTTGAGCCACCTGGCTCTCTCCTGTACCACCATCATTCCCAATGCTTTTCCCGTGGCTTGGACTGCACAGCGCTGCACACAGAGGCAAATGTCCGTGATAGCTGCGATCTCGTCCCACACGGCAGGCTCAGGTCTGCTCGACATGTCCTCGCAAAGCTCCGCCTGGTAGGTGGTCAGCAGCGAGGAGACGTTGAGAGCCCTGGAGGACAAAGCTGCGGCTTTATAGGCCCGTTCGGTCATCGCTGACTGGAACCGGTCTGCCTTTGTCGGTAGCATGGGGTTCCTGCTTGGTGTCGAAGCCAGCCACGGTTGGAGGTGGGCTGCCACCAGCGGTTCCATGGGCGGCATGCGGAGCAGGCCGAGCCTCTCCATACCGTCACAGTCCAGGGAGGAGGCACCCTGGATTGGGGCCTTGTTGCTGAAGGGACGGTCTCTCCACGAGACCGACACCTCGTCCAGCATCTCCGGAAAGACTGGAAGGAGCTGCCTCTTCGTCCTCGCTGCTTGGGGCAAGTTCTTCCCCTCGTAGCGAGATCCGGAGGTCTCCTTGGCCGCTTCAGGTCATGGGATGTCCAGCCTGGACGCAGCGCGGTGACACACGGCCTGCAAGTCCATGCTTAGGACGGGCGAAGCTGGTGTGCTCTCGCCCGGGGGAGCGGACATCACTCCCGGCTTAGCAGCCTGAGCCGATGAAACGAAGATGTCATCCCCATCTGAGTCAGACAGGAGGAACTCAGGGGTATCCTCTTCGTCCTCCATGTAGTCCAACTCCAGGACATCCTCCGCGGGTGGAACCATGGTGAGGTCCAATTGGGAGCCCCAGCTTGACACAGCGCGGGGCTCCGCTCTCGCGGCTCTTGCCGCCACCGGGTCCCAGCCTGAAACGGCGTGGGGCTCCGGTTCAGCGGTTGTCGCTATTGTTGAGCCCCAGTCTGACACAGCGCGGGGCTCAATCTCTGCGGCGGACGCCACCATGTCTTGATTGCTGGACGGCGAATCAGCGGACATGAGGGGGTCCTGTCCCGACAAGCTAGCTTGGCGTGCTAACCGTCGGCGGAGGCTCTTCATGGTGAAGCGGGTACAATGCCCGCACGAGCCGGGGTTATCGATAGCCTCCCGGGCGTGTTCCAGCCCGAGGCAGGACGGGCAGACCTGGTGTGAGTCTGTGCCTGAAATTTTAAACCCGCAGCCGCATAGCCGAGCCTCCGAGTCCCTGACTCCTCTGGTGTGAGGGAGAGAAGGGTCCATCTTCGATCGCCGGGGTGTCGGCGTGGAGTGGACACGCTAGTAACAGGTACGTTACTGAGAAAAAATCTAACCTTGCCGTTAGTCCCAAAGGATAAAAAAAGGCGACGGTGTAGAATGTATTCTTTAAAGAATATTAACTGGTGTGTTAATACCTTTTTTATCTCTGTCTCCTCTGGTGTGAGAGAGAAAAGAGAACGTCCTCTTTACCGTGGTGGAAGGACAAACTAGCAACAGGTATGTTACTAGCTTGAAGAAAAAAATCAAAGTTTACCGTTATTTCGACAGAAAGAACGGCGAGGCAGATTCCAATATTAACTGGTGTGTTAATATTGCTAAATCTTCTTGCAAAGCAAAAAAGTAACCGGCAAGCGCCCGTCGACCGAATGTTAGCTTTGGGTTCAGTCTGTGGACCGTTAAGCTAGCCCGGTTACTGATAAACGAGATGTGCTCTGAAGCGAGAAGAGGTGTTTGAATGACGCTGCGTCGTAGCGCAAGCTACTTAAAGGGTGGGTGGATTCCCTGACGTTGACGTCAAGATCACCAGCCAATCAGGATTGGCGTAATGAGATTGATGCTTCTGTTTGCATACGCGTTGAGGCGCATCCCATAGTGAGACATCGAACGGAGTGTTATGAATGAGAACTACGGTGTTAAAAACCACAATTTCAAAAATACAGATTCTAATGGTCAGATATAGATATACAGATACTAAAGATAGGCAGGTACTTGCTTTCAAGCAGAACACGGGGGAAAACAAACTTAGCGGGAGTGTTTACGTGTTAGGCGTAATGACTTACAACGGCCTCGACAATTTCTGTAGTCCTATTCAGCCACTCGGTAACAACCATCGTTTTTCAGACACGTAAACTCTTCAAAAATCAACAGTGGGGTCACTTCTGATGTATTTAATGTCGTAGAACAAAACGTGATTTATCTCTTAAATGTGTGTCAACCACAGACCTTATTTCGAGCTATTTTCCAAAACCCTATGGAGAAAATGAATTGCTTTTTGACGAAGGAACCGGAAGTGCTAAAAATGCTAACTTACTTCCGGGTTTTACGACACGTCACTGCGGTTCTCTATCCCCAGCTATCGTTTAGGACTACACCATGTGCTCTGTTTGACAAACCCCGTGATTAGTTCTCAAGCTCTGTGATTGGTTGACCTCCAACTGCATTCCATATGAAAAAAAACGTTTCGTAAAAGATAAAATCATACTTTATTCAGCAGTGCTTGCTTTACTCTTTGAAAGTCATCACATGAATGCATTGTAATAAATGGTTCGGCTGCATTAAATATATTACACATTGTTGGGGAATATTTTCCAAGGCCCATAACTTTGACCCAGTTTATCAGTTCAAACTGTCCTAACTGAGCACACGCACCTCGTAACCTTGGCTGCTGTGCTCTCAGTGTTCTGTCTCCCTGTTCCTGTCTGTTGGCGTCAGCTGATAGAGGTGTTATGATTCTATGTTCCTGCCTGTTGACGTCAGCTGATAGAGGTGTTATGATTTTATCTTGTTATGCAGCATGTTGATGATGCTCTCGGAACTAGCTAAATACATGGGTCTGGGGTAGAGTTCTTCAGAATTGACGTGGCAACTCTCCCGTGCAGTCAGATCGTGGCTGCTGTGACTTGTGATGTGAATTCTCCGGCCGAAATTCAAAATAAACCATCAGTGTTTGACATCAAAGCTACTGCTCTTCCCGTGTCTCTTTCCTGAGTCGGTGACTCCCACTGCATTGCTGCTACACAGAAGTTTCCCTTACACACATCTGTCGTAGTTCTTTATTTGTATGTATCTACAGAGATCGGGCTCAGAATAGACCGGAAACTATTCTTTTACCGTTCAGTTTGAATTTCACAATAAAGTTAGTAGTAATATTTTTTGTTTTGATATTATTGTTTTTTATTAACTACTAGACCGCTGGGTCATGTTAAGACCATCTTTTCTGTGTTGCTGTGGGTTTTTTCCATCGCTTTTGTGTTTCAAATATCAAAACAATAACTAAATATATCCGTTGTAAACTAAACCAGAAACAGCAGTATATTTTATTTTGTTAACACTGTAAACTTGACAGCTTTTTAACCCAAACCACCTACTGGTTAAAGCACGTTATTACACGTTTAGAGTAATGCAATGCAGGTAGATTGTGTTGCTTTTTAATGACTGTTTAAAATGCCTTTTATTATTATTAACTACTTGTTACTTGTTGCTAGATACGCTGCTATCGATATTATTTCTGTTATGTTTTGTAACTGTTTAATGGTGTTATCTTTATTGCTACCCCCTTCCCCGTCAATGTATAGTGTTGGTCCACAGCACAAACTTATTAGTTTAACAAAATCTGCATCTAAAATTGTTGCATAGATAGCCTACGTTATTTTCCCCTGTGCAATTCTCCATTTACTCAACAATAACACATAATTATCCTTGTGTTTATTTATTAGTTTGATTAATAAACACAAGTTGGAGTCCGTCAGGACCGAGGGTCGGAGCAGCTCATTTGCTTTAGAGAATATTACACCGGGAAGTAAGTATTCTCTCCGCTTCGCTTGACAAACCCTGTGATAGTCCTCAAGCTCTGTGATTGGAGAGTGTGCTCCGAGGGTTACGCCGAGCGTCGAACAGCACTTGAAATGGGATGGAACCACGGCAGACTGTCCAAAACTGGATTTGAACGGGTCCACCGCGTCCCCCCCTCCCCCACCCCGTCCCCAGAACTACACATGCTGGCTATTGTGTTTCGCAACATGTTCTCTATCTATGGCACGTCTCTACTGGGAGTTGTAGTTTTAAAAGACGTTTAAATAATGGGCAGCATTAATATATATACCCACATGCCAGCTAAGGTCAGAAGAGCTTTATTTAACAGCTGGTCTTATGTTTGTGACCCCTCCTGTTGTTAATTGATAACATTACATTACATTAATTGATAAGCCTGAAACATGCACTTGTCAAGGTTCAGAGGCAAATTTTGCAAATATGGCAGTAGCCATCGATCATCTTAAGATAAGATATACTTTATTGATCCCAAGTTGGAAACATTTGCGTTACATCAGCATGTGTAACAGTTGTAAATATGCAGTGGTGTTTATTTACATCATTTAGTATAATCACACAAATTCTGTGTTTTATATTTAACAATTCTGTGTTCTTTATTTATTGATTGTTCAATACCTGACAAGGCCGGAGATGAAATATCTACATACATCTTATAAGAGTATAATACATATGTATAATATCAGTTAAAATAAGTGCTTCAACATAGTTAACATTGCTGGAGGTATGCACAAATATTGATAGATGTCTTGTAATGCACTATTGAGGAACCTGCGACCAAAGTTTTTCATTCAATGCAGAACTACACCATATACATGTGGGCCTATATGATATGTCAATAAACCTTAGAAAATCTTGAAATCTTGAAAGGGATGTGCAAAATAGTCATTATATACAGTCTTTAATTAACTATTAGTAGAGAATAATGAGTAATGAATATACTTTATAGGGATCCTATTAATATCTAATAATAAAAATAATGAAATTCAATAACATGCTTTAACCACTAGGTGTCCCTTTATATCAGCTGTGCACCTTTATGGTGTAAATACAGCCTATCTACCAATTGGATAAAATATAAAAGTCAGCCGAATTAGTGTTGATACTGCAAGGAGACGTATTGTGTGAAAAGAAATGTAAGATGTTGTTTAATTGCTGATATATTTATGATCCACGTCACGTTTTCAGTTCCTCATGTTTGTCTAGAAGTCTTCTCATCAGGGCTCTATAAATAGAGAACTACGGCAGATATGTAATATTTAATGCAGCCGAACCGTGTATTACAATGCCGTTATGTGATGACTTTCAAAGAGAAAAGCAAGCACACTCGGAATAAAGTATTTTTATTTTTTTTAAATGTTTTCGGTCTGTTTCCGGTATTTGTTGATGACGATGTGCTGTGAGATGTGAGACTGGAATTGCACAGGGGAAAATAACGTATCTTTAGATGCGGATTTTTGTTAAACTAATACGTTTGCGCTGTGGACCAACACTATACATTGACGGGGAAGGGGTTAGCAATAAAGATAACACCATTAAACAGTTACACAACATAACAGAAATAATATCGATAGCAGCGTCCCTAGCAACCACCTTGGTAACAATGAAAACGTTCTATGGACGCAATTTCCTGAAGTAATCTTCGTAATAACTAGCAAACTAAAGATCATGTACATCCACTGCACACATAATCTGAAATAACAACTCATATTTCTCGCATCAAATGACATCAAAACGCATTTTAATGGCCAAACTAACTTTAAATAGGCATTTTCCACTGAGAATAAAACGAAGTTCGGCCATGTTTTTTTTTCTGCAGGCAGAAATTTGAAGATCAAGTGACATAGACGCCAGCCATTGGAATGAATGGTGAAAAAAAACGGGGTTTGTCAAACAGAGCACATGGTGTAGTCCTAAACGATAGCTGGGGATTCTGGGTAGTGTAGTGTCGTCTGCCATCCTTTACTCCGAAAAAATATTTGTTTCTCCGAATCGAAGGGGAAAAATACAAAAGCATTGCACACAATTTAAACCAATCAATGTTGTGTAATTAACAAGGATAATCTGGTGTTTTTTAGTCGATGAGTAGTGCAGATATCACTGTAAAATCAATCGACAGTAAGGGGAATACTTACTTCCGGGTGTACAATTCTCCGTTATCCAATGAGAATGGACGTTCACATTGCCTTTAAGGGCAGCCGACACAAACAAATGCTGTGCTTCCATGAGCGTCAAATCCCGCCGCAGATGGGAATACATTGCAATCAGTTGAAAGCTATTTGCGTCCCTTTATGAAGCTGAAGGAGCCTAGGAGCGTCACAACTACACGCCACGGACACTGACCAAACGTCGCTCCTGGACGATTATGCAGCCTGCTGCTGGTAAGGAGAGTTATTGCCACTCACGCATGCGCAGTTCGTACGTGCTGAAGTCTTTGCGGTGTGTTCCGCATGGCCAAGACGCAGGAGGCGTGAGGCGACACAACAGTCGGGTCCGTCTGTGTCAGTTATTTGGTGTCAGCTTGGTGTGTCCCTACCTTAAGGTCCTTACACACGAGACGATTTTCGGCATCGATAGATGTCGATAGATGTCGGGCCGTCGTGTCGCCCTACTCAGATTGGTGTGTACTACACCGTCGTGTCTTTTCGGCCGTGCCGACACCTTCCGCCGCCGATTCGACATGTTGAATCGGTAGGCTGTCGGTCAAAGGCTGTTCAGCTTAGTGAATCAGTGCATGAGCGAAACGGAAGAGAGGGACCCAAACAAACTATTAAGAAGGCAAATCTGAGATTTCATTTAACTCCAGCTCTCGACACAGGTTCGGGAAAGCCCCATGAGCTTCTCGTTGTAGAGTGAAAATGGAATGCACACGCTATTTGTTGTTTGTTTATATCACGCAGTCTGTTCTTCTTCTCTTCTCTGCTGTGTATCACGCAGTTTATCTTCCGGTTGTTGCCTCTTTTGAATGACGAATACACACCTGCTGGCAAGGAGAGTTATTGCCTGTTACGTCCCCAGCTCGTTTGGGTAAAAGGGAAGCAACACAAGACCAAGGCCTCGTCTCAGGTCGGTTAAATGAAATCCTTGCTTCCCTCACTTGCGTCGTTTCCCTGCGTCTGGTCCCTCCCACCAGGGAAGCATGGAGGGACGCAAGGAAACCACGAGAAGCAGGGAAATGAGTGCGACGTCCGTTTGTGATGACGCCGCACAGCTGATGTCTGACAGCAGCTCTGTCCCCGTTATTTTCACAAACACCCCCGTGTCTGTTAGTACACATTTACTGACATAAACATTTGTATCATCTGTTGTAGACCCCAATAAATAAATAAAATAAGAACTCATTCTCAAAAACGATAAACGCCATTCTTAAAATGTATAAACGAAAAATAGTTTGATTAATATTGATTAGAGTGCACAATATAAATTAAATAATTGAGAGAAGAAAAAGAGATATATTATCTATCAAAACCCAGTTAGATTAACATTCATTGGATTGCACACTTTGTTTGTTTGTGTGGATACATTAACATTTTAATAGCACTTAATGACAAAGGGGTCAAAATTAATTTTTACCCCTTTGTTGTTCAGATATATCACATATTTGTAACTAAATGATACATTAATTGAAACAAAACACAGTATAGACTGAGGAGTGACTCGTGAGTTTCATGTATTTTCTTCACTCCGCTGGGAAACGGCTCTCATGTCAAGAAGCATCAGATCAGTGCATGCGCTGCATCGTCCAATCAGTGAGCGATACCCAGTAAGGGGGCGGGGCGAGTATCTGAGGATTTCATCG
This sequence comes from Gymnodraco acuticeps, assembly GCF_902827175.1. Lineage (NCBI taxonomy): Eukaryota > Metazoa > Chordata > Actinopteri > Perciformes > Bathydraconidae > Gymnodraco > Gymnodraco acuticeps. The sequence goes on from NW_022990011.1 coordinate 256,382, forward strand.
GAGGATGGTCTGGTGGTTCCTCGGTTATCGCTCCTCGCTCCTCGCTCCTCGCTCCTCGATCCTCGGTCCTCCGGCAGAAATAAGAGCCAGGAAATTAAATGAAAGGAAAATAACCGACCTAAGGTCGACTATTTTCGATATGTCGAAACCGAGCTCCTCGGTCCTCGGTATCACCGGAAGTTGATTTGTCTGCGCCATCTTGAGTAGCGTCCCATGGCGCTTATTCCTGCCGGAGGATCGAGGAGCGATAACCGAGGAACCACCAGACCATCCTCCGGTGAAATCCTCAGCCACTCGCTCCGCCCCCTTACTGTGTATCGCTCACTGATGCACTGCACTGATCTGATGTTTCTTGACATGAGAGCAGTTTCCCAGCAGAGTGAAGAAAATACATGAAACTCACGAGAGTCACTCCTCAGTTTATACTGTGTTTTGTTTCAATTAATGTATCATTTAGTGACAAATATGTGATATATCTGAACAACAAAAGGGTCAAAAATTATTTTATTCATTTATTGGAAACATTTTCATGATCGCTTTTTTCGTTTATTTTAAGAATGGCGTTAATCTTTTTTGAGAATGAGTTCTTATTTTATTTTTATTTATTTGGGTCTACAACAGATGATACAAATGTATATGTCAGTAAATGTGTACTAACAGAGGCGGTGGGCGGTGTGTGAAAACAACGGGACAGAGCTGCTGTCAGACATCAGCTGTGTGGTGTCATCACAAACGGACGTCGCTTCACGTGACGCTCCGGAGGAAAGGACGTCCCATTGCTCTTAAAACTCATTTCCCTGCTTCTCATGGTTTCCTTGCGTCTCTCATGCTTCCCTGGTGGGAGGGACTAAACGCAGGGAAACGACGCAAGTGAGGGACGCAAGGATTCCATTTAACCGACCCAGGTGTTCTTCGTAAGAGGTTGGTTCTAGTAGTAAACTCAAATAAAAAGGATATAAACAAAGGTATCTATACCTTTTGTTTATATCATTTTTATTTGAGCCTATAGGCTCTTTAAACAAGGAGCTATTTATTTATAATATAAGTAAACCGAAAAGGAGGCCACAGATCAGCACAGTCACAAGTTTCAGAACAATAAGGGCACTAAGGCGAAAATAGTGAGGCGTCACAAGTCCCAAAACATAGACATAAACATTGGAGGCGAGAGTAGCATGGCGTCCTGGCACAAATCCAGCGCCCCAAATGACAGCAGCGTTGCAGCTTAAGTAGCGTCATCCAGCGTCATCCAGACCTTTTCCGGTAGGAGGAGCTGAATAACGTCACGCCGACGAGGTAACAATAGTACCTGAAGGCAGTCATATACTGTACACACACACATATACACACACAGGATGCTCACAGGCCGGTTAATGCAGGAGGCAAGGCGACAGCCGTCACATTGCCACTCACGCATGCGCAGTTTATACGTGCAACTTGGCCGTCGGCTGAAGTCTTTGCGGTGTGTTCCAGTGCAACAGTATCCGAAACATGGCCAAGACGCAGGAGACGTGAGGCGATGTGAGGCGACGTGAGGCGATGTGAGGCGACGTGAGGCGATGTGAGGCGACGTGAGGCGACGTTCCGTCAGGACGTGTTCTATGGTGTTCTTTGGTGTCAGTTTGGTGTGTAAGGAGCTTTAGGCACCCATTTCACAACTCATGGTTTCAGAAAGCATATCACTTAGTCTGGGGACACTCATATCTCAGAACATGAATCATAATGACTTTTAATGAACCTTTGATGTTTCCTATAGCACCTAAAGGTAGTTCACACTTTTGAGTGACACCTGACCAGTGGCGGCTCCAGGGTATAGCTGGGGTAGGCTACAGCCATACCAAGAAATGGCTAAGCCCCACCAAGAAAAATTATGTTAAAGTAGGCAAAATAAAGTCCGCCAACTCGCGCCAAGTAAATTGCCCAGAGAGCAGCTAGTAAGATTGATTTCAGTAGCCACTTGTCTGGAAATGCCGAAGACTAGAAACGCAGTGATCGTCTTCACAAAAAAACATCTTTGATAATGTCTTCTGGCCAATCAGAATCACGATAACGGCGTGGTGTTGTTACAGGAAGTCCCGACGGAGAATAATTTTGCGGTAGTACTTCTCTTACATCCATGGATACAACATTACGTGTTGATAGAAATCAACATGTAATGAAATAAGACCCCACAGTTCATTAAGGTACACTAATTAATTACATTAATTAAGGTACCGGGCGCTACAGTGGAAATTTCTACTGCAACGCTCCCCACACGCACAAACACAGTACACCTGTGACTGTTACAATGAAGGCTCGATAATCAGATCACGGCATATAGGTGTAAGCAGGGGTAAAGTGCTATTTTTTATAAGTGGGGGGCGGACCTAACCTCCTCTAGGGGGGTCCTGACCTCCTATAGGGGGATCCGGGGGCATGCTCCCCCGGGAAGATTTTTTTTTTAAATATTGAAGTTAAAAGTATCAATCTGGTGCACTTTGAGAGCAAAATTAAACAAAAATGGCATTCATTTTTTAAATATGTCTTTAGTAATAGATTTATTTATTTTTATTCTCAGGAGAGTACCAGAATGTGTATTTTATGTTAGTATTTCAAAAAATCTCCTGGGGGAAAATCCCACCAGACCCCCCTGCAGGGGTTAGGTTTTCAGCATGTCAACTCTTTACCTGTGGGTAAATTGCAGGATTGGCTCCAGGTCGCCCTTTTTATTTACTACAAGACAAATGTGCCTTTTTATTTCATACAGTTCCATTTTGATTGAGACAGGGAAATAACTAAACCTCACGCATGGCGTTTCACTGTCAAGGGGGGTGATATAGCGTGTATGTAATTACATTGCAAATACTGACTTGAGCCCCACCACTGTATGGGTTAGCCCTACCATAGATTACCCAACAAAAATACTCTGGAGCCGCCACTGCACCTGACAACCACTTCTAAATGTTGTTATACACATTCAGGTTCCCATCAAGATGGATTGCATCTACTTTGGTAATGCCTTAACTTTTTATCTAACTCACTAATACTAAATGCAAACTTAATAATATTTCCATCAGTATTAAATGTAGTTTGTCTTTATTGCTAATTATCAAATGTTAACATGCTAACATTCTCAATTTAAGTGTTTTAACATTTACCTCGAAGCACCGCTGAAACCTATAGGCTTACAGAGTCATAAGCATTAATGTAGACTCCTAGTATTGTTTCATGAATCTCTAATGGGAGTTTAGCTTCTTTCAGATTAAAACATGATAATTGATGTGGATGCAAGAGTACAAAGGGTCTTAACATCTTGGCCAAGAACACTGTGCTCTTACTGTGGGAAATGTTCCCCACACCAAAACATCCTGCTAGCCTAAATCCCAATTCTCCAGATGCTTGTTGGTAACATGCAACTTGGTGACAACAACATTAGGGCTGGGAAAAAGGTTCAACGCACTACCAGAGCACTTTGATCGAGGCCTCTGTTTGAAGCCATGTCTTTGATGGATGTTTGTGCACAACGATGTGAATAATGAATCTGGAAGTTGGCAAACAAAGACATACATTGACTGTGATGTGTCCCAATGGATTACAGATTGTTTCAGTCATTTGATTTTTAGCTTTGCTCATAAACATACTAGTATAACTTTATTAAAGCCATTTTGCAATTAGTAGATTTTGGCGTGTATAGGCTATTATTGTTCTCAGTTGAAGAATTCAGTAAAGGGACAAAAGCTATGATCATTCTGTTTCTGCACCTTTACTTATTACAGTTCATTGCATTTAAGCATTTTTATTTTTGGTTTAACAACATCCAAGTCTCATCTGTGTTCCCAGAGGAAGAATCAGACTCATTTACAGTAATAACAATATAAGGGATGTTCCTGGAAATCTTTTGCAATCCTGTCTTTCGAATCCGTCATCAGTCAGGAAATGTTCCCAGACTCTTTGACGTGCCCCGATGAATCACATTTTGTTGTTAACAACAATCACTCTTTTAACTTTTTTGATTGAAAAAGTCTGCAGATAAAAAAAGAGGAACACTCAGCACAGCCATATTAATGTCTATTTAGCCATTTAAGTAGAAATGTTTTTTTTTTATCAACTCTGAGGTGCATTCTAACTTGTCAAATGCAGTGTGATTAGTTTTTACTGGAGATTCACTGGTCTATTCTGTAGAAAATTACTTACAAATAGGACTCTATTTTTATCTATCAAGTAAGACTATGAGGTAAATGCAGGACACACTGTAGAAGTGATGCTCAGGATAAAGGAAAATAGCATCCAAATTACAACAAAGGAATGTTTACCACATGTCTTATCTTATATTAGGGAGCTTTTTCTGATATGTGTGCAGAAATTGAGACAAGTTTGTGCATCTGCTTGTCAGCAGCTGCCAATAAGGCCCCCCTCACAGGATCTATTATTTGTGACCATGTAAATTAGATATGTGACCCGCTCTATCGAAATCAGTCGGAAGTCGCAACGGCTCATTTCAAAATAAACGTGGATTTACGTAAAAAACTATTTTTTCGGGGTTCGGGTGTTTTGTTTGATTTTAAACAAACAAAGTCTTGGCTTTCAGAATATGAAACTTTTATTTCCAAACTCACACGATAAATACATTTTTGAAGCTTGTAAAGGGACGAAGACAGGCACCTCTCACTCGCAATCTGCTCTTCCGCAGCGCCGCCCCCCCTCTCTCCGGCTGAAATTATTAATGTAAGCAGGGCCGCCTTAATGCACGGGCTGACCTGGGCTGAAGCCCAGGGGCCTACGGAGATCGAGGGCCTATCATGAGCCAATAATTTTTTTTTTTTTTTAAATTAAAATTACATTTTTTTTTTTTTTCGGATGTTTTTTTAAAATTTTAAATAAACAAAGTCTTGGCTTTCAGAATATGCAACTTTTATTTCCAAAATCACACGATAAATACATTTTTGAAGCTTGTAAAGGGAAGAAGACAGCTCTCCCTCGCCACTCTGCTGTTCCCCTCCCTCCGCTGAAATTATGAATAAGGCGTATAGTAATCATAGATAACACGGCAGGGTCCGTTACAGTTTGTTTTTATCTGATTTCAAATAAACAAAGTCTTGGCTTTCAGAATACTAAACTTGTTTCGGCAAATTCAGATGATAAATACAACTTTGAAGCTTGTAACGGCATAATTACAAGCGGAGAACGGAGTAACTTGCCGTCACAGCAGGCATAACAACAGCCGGTGTTTCTCGTGAGTGTTTTCCCCGGGCAACACACACAAACGCAAAAATACACAAACACACACACACATATACACACACACACACACACTCGCTTCCCCCAGACCAGTAATCCAAACGAAAATATCTTCCCTCCGTAGTATTTTGATCATTTGCTCTGCTAATCAATCAGATCGATGGATTCCAGAGATTTTTCTCAAAAATGATGACTCCGAAACAGTCAGTGGGCACCACTAAACAGCCAATCAGAATGAGAATATGTTTCACATGTGACGTATTTAAATTGCGAGTGATTGAGTGACAGATGAAGGTTGTTTAGGAGAAAATGTCGGAGAAGAAAAAGTTTGAGAGTGGCGCTCGGAAAAGGAAATTGTTGAGGGAAAAGGAGTTTCGAGACAAGCAGCTATTACAAAAAATGCCGAAGCTTACAGGTTATTTTAAACCTGTAGGATGAGGAGGAAGGACAGATGAGTTCTGTACCAAGCGGCAGCGGTGCCGGCCGCGGGGCCTCGGAGCCAAGTAGGCCGTCTGGTTCTGATAGCGATGGAGTAGCGGGAGAGGAAAAACAGACAGGAGGGACATTATCTGTTGAAGGAGATGGAGAGGACGATGAGGACTTGCTACGTGGAGGGGAGCCAACGGCAACCGGACAAATACATGAGGGAGGCCCGATACGTCACTCACCTGGAGGAGAGGACCAGGCGCGCGTAGAGCAGAGTGGAGAAGTGCGATCACAGAGCATGCCGAGGAAATGACTTTGATTTGTTGTTTAAATAGGGGGCCTACAAAACCTATCAGCCCCAGGGCCTGATGGCAGGTTAAGGCGGGCTTGAATGTAAGAGTATAGTAATCATAGATAACACGGCAGGGTCCGTTACAGTTTGTTTTCATCTGATTTCAATTAAACAAAGTCTTGGCTTTCAGAATATTAAACTTGTTTCGGCAAATTCAGATCATAAATACAATTTTGAAGCTTGTAACGGCATAATTACAAGCGGAGAACGGAGTAACTTAACGTCACAGCAGGCATAACAACAGCCGGTGTTTCTCGTGAGTATTTTCCCCGGGAAACAAACACAATATACACAAACGCAAAATTACACAAACACACACGCACATACACACACACACGCACACACACACACACACACACACACACACACACACACGTATACACACACACTCGCGAGCTTCCCCTCCAAACGAAAATATCTTCCCTCCGTAGTATTTTGATCATTTGCCAATAACCAATCAGATCGATGGATTCCAGAGAAGAGAACATTTTGAAGGCCTTTTTCTCAAAATGATGACTCGGTGACAGTCATTATATAATGTGACATATTTCGCTTAATATTTGGAGTACAACAACAATCCTGATATCATTAGAAAGCTAGGAATATCCTCTTTCCAACAGTGTATACAACTCAAAATGTGTCTTCGGGTCAATGCGACTGATTTCGATGGAGCAGGTCACATATATATATCACTGTAAAACTTTGAAACACAGACTCAAATCAGCAATTAATGTGTTTTCTTGTTGGCAACGATTCTAAATACGGACTTGGGTCACAAAGCAGCTTACCAGAATAATGGAATCATCATTTCTCCAAAAAGATTTTTTTTTTTTTTTAAATGTGCGTTTATAATAAACAAACTGACTAGAAATTAGAGTCAAGTTACACTTTAGGCCAGTAAAATGACATGCCGTTAAAAGTTTTACAAGACTGAACTTCGATCCTTATACATCCAAATCATGTGAACTTTGTTTTTCTTTCTTTTTTGGTTACCCTTTGTTTACAATTGGATCATAAATTGTGACTTTAAGACATGAAATGCAATAAAGCTTTGAAGATAAATCATTTGAAATGGTGTTTAATGGTTATATAAAACGTTAAAAGTTGTTTATGGTGTATTAGACAGAGGCATGTGTGAGTGAAAACACAGGTTATAAGAGTAAAACTCATAAAAGGACATCTGGGATACCTCTTCAAACTGTGTTAAGTGAATGTGATGTACAGTAAATTAGTCGCTAAGACTTGTGGTATTTATATTTCACTGTGTTGGTGTAGACTGACTATCATCAGAGTTATGTTATTTCAGATGTTATAAACTGGTGAGTGTGTGTTATGCAGTTTTATGAAAGCAGACGAGATATTGTGTCATTTGTCTTTTTTGGTCCATTCTTCCTTTGCTTGTCTTTCATAGGTTTTTGTGTTTTTTGCACCTTCCAGTGGTTGAAAGCTGAATTTCATACTTCTCTTAAGCAAGGAAGTAACTTGTTTTTATCTGGTTTCTGCGCAGTTTTATGAAGAGTTATTTTAAAGAATCTCTGATTGTATCTCTCACCGGAGGCAATAAACTGACACAGAGATAAAGCACGCTCTTTTGAACTCTTTTCAAGCCTTGTAAAATAATCTTTAACAGCAAACCTAGATATGGGTAGGTTTGTTGAGTAGGTGTCTGTTTTAAACGCCTAGAGAAACCCTTGCCAAGGTGGATACTTTTTAAGTATAAGGTAGGAAACTGTACTTGAAGAAACAATATGTGTGAAATATTGCACTTAATTAATACAGTATTTTGAGGGAAAATAAAACTAAAAACTAAAGTATCAATATAATAGGAAAACCCAACTGGCAAATATCCCTGTCAAAATACAATGATTCTCAGAAAGATGATACATTTGGTCAAATAGAGGAAAGATTAATCAAATACAGTATGATAAGAAAGGCTTAAAAGAAAGTAATTAAGGAACAATGGTGCTAATATGCTTTACATAATGTTCTTCCTGTTATCATTCCAAATATTTTGATGCGAACACGATGAAAGATGAGATAATGTTGGTATGGTCAGTGATTGGAAACAAATAAATAGGGTATGGTCATGTGCTTTAAGCATTTTAGGGGGCAACATAAGGTGAAATGCATTGGGTCAAAGTCCTCTGACTGAGTGGAACTTCAGAGCTGTGAAACATCTTATCGTGAGCCATCAACTGATTACACTTACTTATACTTACATGTAATAATATCAGTTTTTATTTTAAATAGACCGAATACCAGAAATAATTTTGTCAAAACCATCAATGAGACAGATGGCATGATCTAAAGACAAGTGTGTGTGTGTGTGTGTGTGTGTGTGTGTGTGTGTGTGTGTGTGTGTGTGTGTGTGTGTGTGTGTGTGTGTGTGTGCGTGTGTGTGTGTGTGTGTGTGTGTGTGTGTGTGTGTGTGTGTGTGTGTGTGTGTGTGTGTGTGTGTGTGTGTGTGTGTCACAGACATGATGATGAGGGCATGTCTGGGGGCCCACATCTGTCGACATTTTCCATCTGCCAGTCTGACTCTGGTTGCGTTTAATCAACCCCTCACAAAAACCACAACTGGCTTTTCTGGGAAGCCAAATAAGCAGAGGCAAATATTGTTTCTGAAAATGTGTAGCATTTTTTTGATGGGCTACGGTAATGTGATGCATGGACTTATTAGGAGTCAGAGCAATGAAGGAAGATCATAAAGAACTGATGTTATTGTAGGCCTGCACTCAGTAGGATGTAGTATATTTGAAATGGTCGAAACTTCTTGGCACATTGCATCGCTCTATTATGGCAGCCAGGCCCGGACTGGCCATCGGGAGGACCGGGAGGTTTCCCGATGGCCAGTCCTGTTAAGTGGCCTGCTGGCCTGAGGATTTTTTGTTTGTATGTATGTATGTATGTATTGTGAACGCAACGCTGTGCAAATGTGGGTCTGATTCTGCCTCACAGAGGGTGACTGGCTGTCTACATGATGTAGCCTGCCGACATGGCCACTTTCATACAGATGATCATACACTAATGCGCTCGATTGGTCTCTGTGTGTCATTCAAGCTCGGGAGGGTGTGTGTGGTGTGAGCGAGAGAGAAAGCGCGCGCACCGGTTACGTGTATTGTTGTTGTTAGCATCTGGTGCTAGCTAGCTGCGCTAACGGATATATAATGAGCTGTCAACAAGGTGGAGGAGAGTCCTCTCCTGTCAGACTGAGAGACTGATAACTACAGCTCAGGTCAGGTAACGGACTCTGAGTGTTTAGATAGTTAACTTAGTCTAAGTTCTCTGTGGGTCTCAAACGGTTTGGTCACCATTTATGTAATTTCCATTTGAGGGGGGAGTGATTAGTAAAATATGCATGAATAATAACAAAAAAATGTTAACTAGGGGAAAAAAGTGTTGTGGATATTTTAGACTCGTCAATACTGCAAAGATGTACAATGAGAGTAATCAATAATAAACTGGTGAAAGCAAACAGCATTATCTTTATGGTTATTTAATTGAAGCTTCAAAGGCACAGGTCTCACAGAGTATAGGATAGTCTGCTGGAGTGTGCACAGGGTATAATGTGTGTGTGTGTGTGTGTGTGTGTGTGTGTGTGTGTGTGTGTGTGTGTGTGTGTGTGTGTGTGTGTGTGTGTGTGTGTGTGTGTGTGTGTGTGTGTGTGTGTGTGTGTGTGTGTGTGTGTGTGTGTGTGTGTGTGTGTGTGTGTGTGTGTGTGTGTGTGTGTGTGTGTGTGTGTGTGTGTCTATAGAGGACTGTTGCTGTGCAGAAAGGAAAAGACAAGAGATAAGACTTTTTCCTGACTGTTATCTTACAATGCTCTCATAGGGAGAGCCGCATTCTCCAGGTACGAGTCGTACCTGGAGAATTGTACCACACGGTAGCTTCCTGCCAAGGTCGTACCGTACGACCTTGGCAGGAAGCTACAGGTCAAGTTGACCAAACAGTTTCTAAGCATAATATCATCATTTGGTTTTACCATATAAAGTAATATAAGAAATTGCCACTACAAAAGGTAAGATAAACTTTAAAAACTTGTTGAGAGCTAAAACTAGTCTTTGCTGCTGCCTCAAAGAGGAGCAGGGGGGAGAGGAGGGAGACAGGAGAGGCTGATTCAGGAGCCCAGACACACTCACAACTATAAATGAACCAAAAACAAATAAATAAACAAGTTTCAATGTTTTTTCATATTGGATATGGTATGTTATTGGTTATGGCCATGTTCTTATGATTATTTAAATGTATACAGTTCTGTTTCATATGGGTGTAGTCTCTTTATTTCCCCCTCAAAATGCACCAGATTGATGCATGTAAGTCCAACATTTAAAAAAATAATCTTACCGGGGGAGCATGCCCCCGGACCCCCCTAGAGGATTTGAGGTCCACCTCCACTTAAAATATGTTCACATGGATAGGGTCCTAAATAGCTTGGCACATTTTTTTTAAATAGTAACCCATGTCCATATGTTTATTCTGGGGTAGTAGATTTAAAGTTTAGGGCTATCACTATGGGCAGCAACGCTGTAAATATTGACAAATAAATCCAGGAAAATGGCACAAAAGAAAACTGGTAGTGGCCTGGCTGGGTGTATAATTCCCGGCCTGACTTATTGTCCCAGTCCGGCCCTGATGGCAGCCATCCCAATATGAACATAAGAAATACACCAAGAAGTAGGCTACTATTTAGCTGCCACCCCCAACAATCTTGCACAAAGTTCAGTTAGTAGTATTCCTAATTAATAAAGTAGGCCATAAACTTAAAAGAGAACAAAGTATTTCCATTATAAAATATTAGATTAATGAATGGAAACACTGATAAAACAGCTGATTGAAGGATTAGTTGATCGTGGATGATGTGATATGTTTTTTAGCTCTTCAAAAAGGACCACTGCAATCTACTGCTCTAAATTCCCAGCCAGATGGTGGCAGTCTTACGCACACCATTCAGATTGCATGCCGCCAGTGAAGTAAGGAAATAGCAGAAGAAGAAGCCGGAACCTAAGTATTTTTTAGAGCAAATGTTTCCGGACGACGTTATTTTGAGTGAAAACTCGTGGACAATTTGTCGTATTCGCGCTCTAAAAACATCATTCACTTCTTCGGCTTTATCGTTTAAAGCACAATGGCTGCCACAGGTCAGTGTTAGATTTATATTATATATTTACATAGATGTATAACTTAAGTAGTTTAGTCAGCCAAGCTAATGGATGTAGCTAATTGTAACAACATTGTTTAACATAGTCGTGCTAACCTTAACGTTAGCCTAAAGCTAACACAACAACCATTTAATAAATGTAATATGTCTAATCCCCATCCAACGAATAACCTTTTTGCATATAGGGGTTACTTTATATCTGCATTGTTACACGTCAACAAGCTGTGCTAACTTGGCTATAATGTACAACTTGGTGCAATCGTTGATAAAACATTAAAGTAATTGTCGCAGTATAAATATTGAGCAAAACTCCAAGTGCGTATGTTGTATTAGGAATTAACGAAGAGCCATTCAACGTCACATCGTTTTAAATTCACTTAACATATCGCCTTTCTTACAGGTGTTATTGGACGTGTGCGTGTAGCTTGAGTTAGCACTTAATAACTTCGATCACTAATACACTTTAATTACTGATCTTCACACAGGCCCTAATAAGGACAACATCAGAGCCGGGTGCAAGAAATGTGGATATCGTAAGTAAAGTTTTTACACACAAATTCCATTATACAATACAAAAAGCTTGTGTGTGAATATTGTAATAGTTTTATTCAGTCCAGGTAAATGTGCAATAGGCTTGTTAGAGTCAAAGTAGAGTTATATTCACTAATTGATTTGTTCCTGTTGCAGTGTTACATTTAATAAGTGGACATTTTTAAACGACAGCGAAAGACACATCTTTTTAGATTTACTTTTTATTAGCAACCCCCCATTTTAAATGTTATTTTATTCTTTATTATTTACCTACCTTTATTTGTTTTATATATTGTATAGGTTTTAATCTTTTCATTTGTATTTGTATTTCTGTTGTAATATATGTTCACTTTGTTTTATGGGGTTTTATATTATATTTTATATCGTTGCATCGACTCAGTTGTTTTGTGTCTTATCTGTCAGGGAGAAACCATTATGTATTTTATTTGTATTATCATACATTTTCTAATGAAAAGTACCTCCTTGTGTCTATTAACCTGATAACATTTGATATGTTGCTGCATGTTCCTTTTTAAAGTTGTTAACAAATAATCTGAGGGAACTTCTTGTTTGTTTTGAACTTGTGATGTGTCATTTTGTAAAGCACTTTGAGCTGCACTTGTTGTATGAAAGGTGCTATATAAATAAAGCTTTATTATTATAAAATATAAGCAATACAATAATCCAATCCTGATGTTCTTTTCATGGTTCTTCATCTATTCTCTCTTACATGCATTTTTCAGCGGGCCATTTGACTTTTGAATGCCGAAACTTTGTCAGAGTCGACCCCCAGAAAGACATTGTTCTGGATGTGAGCAGCACCAGCAGCGAAGAGGAGAGTGAAGACGATGTTCCTGTTCAGCGCACTGAGAAGCTTGGGCGTAGCAAAGGTACCAATCTAGGTTTTTCACACAGTCAGTAATGTAATAAAAAAACGACAATACTATGAATTTGATTGTATCTATCTCTTTAAAACCTGTTAGGCCCCAAGCCTGTTTTTCAGGTCTCAGGCTCGAAACTGACCTTCTAAAAGGGTTAAATTAATAATCTTTTTTCTCAAAGTAATGATAAACCTGTGAGTTGGATGTAGAAACGTCAGAATCAATATAGATGTTTTTTATTTTAAAGAAAATTCAGATTGAACATAGTAAAAAAACTGTAAATTATAGTGTCCGTCCAAAAATCATTTTTTACTTATAGGGAAAACTACCGTTGGATGATGGTAAGGTAGACTAAAAGCTTTAGGAATCCAAAGTACAACATATAATAAGTACCCTGTATCAAGATTGATGCAAAACAAGTGATATTTGACCTTTTGAAACAGATTTAGCACAAAAAAACCTCTTCTGGGGCCATTTGGGTGGATTTGACCTATCTCTCGCCCCCCTTGCTCGATTTTGACATGTGACATCTCTTTCTGACCGTTAGAGCCAATAGAATTCAAGGGAAATCGTCCCGCACACACTCATGTTAAAAAAAAAGGTGTCGTCTCTGCACATGCTAGCTTGCAGCAGAGGGGAGAAATATCGCTGCTCTGATATAAAGCAACGGAAAAGCTGTTTTATTACTTATGGATTATCAGAACATTTCAAAGGGGACACAAACACATTGGATTAACCTATGGATTAACTACAGCATCGTTTTTATCGTTTTAATGCCATTGAAGTAAGGCTGGGCGATTTGGCCTAAAAATAAAATCGCGATTATTTTTTTTTCTAACTAATGGACAATTTTCGATTTAAACCTCGATTTGTTTTCTGTTTTTTTCTAAACAAACCAGACCAAGGCAACATTTAAATACATATTTTCTTTATTAACACAATACAAATAAATGAGATTACCAAGTAGTCTAGGCCTATGTGAACAAATCAGTTGTTCAAGAATAAAAATAATAAAATAAAAACAGCACCACGGCACTTGGCTGTCATTAATGTGCAAAGATTTTTTTTAAATCAAACTGGAAAAAAAATCTCTTTTAGGCCATCCCTGAAAAAACTTGTAAAATGAAATACAACAAATAATAAATAATGATAATGAAATGAATAATAAAAAAATACCCTCAAACAAAATAACATCCCTTTAACTTTCTAGGAAGTTGTCTACAGGTTTTTCGCGAGGAAGACAAGCCTGTCTACTGCCTCTGGCTTGAGGCATGCTCTTTGGCATGTTACAATGTTACCCCCCGTACTGAAAACCCTCTCCGAAGGGTGGCAGGAATGGAGAGATATTTCTTGGCCAGATTACTCAGTCTTGGGAAGTTAGCTTCATGTAGCTTCCACCACTGCAGTGGGTCTGTATCAGGGTCTGTCTCAGACGACAACAAATAGGATGACAGCTCAGCTTCAATTTTGTCCTGCTCTGACTGGGAGGTAGACGACACTGTCAGTAGTGATGTGTGGGTCGCGAACGAGCCGGCTCTTTTAAGTGAACGACGGGAGCCGGCTCTCGCCTGCGAACGAGCCGTGTTTTTTTTTTTTTTTGCGGAGGGATCTAGATCGGCATGAAGGCACATTATGCAATGTGCACATTATCCCGCTTATTACACATGGCCACATTCTCAACAAAGTAACGACATGACTCCTAATATCAATTGAAATGCTTTTATGGATTTAGAAAATTATTTTATTGACTTAAAAAATAGTTTTATGTAAGAAAAGTAGTCCGTTGTTACTGTTTGAACTAACGTAGCAACGGCAGGAACTGCTTCGATAGTGTTTTTGAGGAGCTTTTTGATTACAGATTTGAAAACATCGTTGCTTGCTTTAAAAGTAGCACACTTCATGATGTCAGACCTTGGGAAGTATCTAGATATCCCTGCCCTAATGCCAAAGTAACTGCCAACTGAATATGTGTCGCCGTTTGATGTCTATGTCTGGACCGCTGCGTAAAAAGGAGGGTTTCTGCCCCATTACTTCTCTTCTTACTTTTATAAGAATAAAACACGGAGGACGGAGATCTCTTTTCCTCCCCCTCTACAGACCGCCCAGCAGCTGATTTCAGAGCACGCTCCCCTCTCCTGCAGGGGGGCGTGGTCAGCTGCAGCTCACAGAATCAGCCCCCTGCAAAAACAGCGCTGGAAAAAGCAAATGTAGCGAAATGAGGCATGGCTAAAATGCAGGATATTTTTGGTATTTAAATTTAAAAAAAATGTATATACTTTATATAGGTCGATACAGTAGCCCCTTTTTTTTTAAAATAGTTTGTATAGGTGTTGCTATCTGTTTTGTGTAGCGTGGTTCTACAAGCAAGTCAATGCATTCATTGGGTGGTATCAGAGATTTACACGGGTCTGTAAATGCAATGAAAACAATTGGCCACAGCAAATCATTTATATTAAACTTTATTTACTTTATTTACTCTTGAATACTTCAGTACAAAGGATGTATTGAATAATTTAAGTGATATATGTGTACACAGAGCTGCAGATCGGGTAGTCACAGGCAATGTGTCTGAGTTTTGTGCGCGTTCTGGAAAGTGAGAGAGTAAGCTACTACGGAGTCCCTTAAAGCAAAACAAATCTGCGGAGTCTAGAAATGTTTTTAAATCGCGATTTTTCGGTTCAGCCATTTCAAAAACCGTAGGAAAGTAAAAATGCAAATTAATCGTTAAAACCGAAAAAATCGCCCAGCCCTACATTGAAGACCAGTTTAGACCAGACAAAGACGAAGGTAAGCCATGTTAGCGTTGTGGGCTACCTAGCGCCACTTGTTTTGATGTACGTTTTTGTTGATAACGTCGCGAGTTTGTATCTTTCACCGTTAGATTCTGTGTCTCCTTGCGATCATAAACGATGTGTTGGATGTGCAGCTAGGATAAGTAATAAGGGAGCTAGAAGTGATTATCGGTGCAGTAATAGGTTAGCATTTTTCGCTCGGGTCATTTAGATGCTTCTTATGAGACTTGTGTTTTGTTTTGGTAAAAATAGTTTGTATCGTCAGTTAGCTGAGATTATTCCCGTTAATCTGGTATAACACATTAATAGGTTCTTAAATATTAAGATCCCCTAAGACACAGTGTCGTGAACAACATTGGGGCTTAACAGGTTAAGAAACTATGGGAAAGAGTAAAACCAATATGCAGTCTTACACAAAGGTGTTCTTGGGGGTTGATGTATAACGTTTAGGGATGCTCCGATCGCCAATTTTTTGGCCGATCGCCGGAATCAGTATCGGCCAATGCCGATCGAGTGGGACGGGGGCTATGGAGATCTTCCATTTAAAGTGATGTTTAAAACTCAGTTAATGGGGCTCAGTTAATGGGGCTCATTCACTGGCGCTTCCACAAACAACAGCCAACATAATTATTACATTCAAATGAAGTACATCATTCAAGTTTACATTAACTTTGGATAATAACACGGGAGAAATGAGCGGAAGCGCTCTCTTTTCCTCTCTCTCTCTCCCTCCCCTGACAGCCGGTCCCTATCCATCTCACGGATCCACAGAGAAAAGTGTCATGTATTTTACGTCATGTGATCGGCTCTCCTGATCAGCTTTTATAGAGAGCACCGATCGATCGGCAGAGAGTGAATATCGGCGGCCGATCGATCGGAGCATCCCTAATAAAGTTCATAAACACATACATCAGTGGATATGGGATGCTGGGTCTTCTGCTTACTTATCATATGGATTTTGGTGACAGTACGTGAATGAGTTGAAGTGGTTAAAGTCTCAATCCAGATTTTCCAGATGTCTTGCACTCCTTTTATGAGAAGCTTCTATTCCAGTAAAATTGCATTAACCATTTTGTCTCCAAATGTGTGTAGGTTCCCATGATGACAGCAAAGATGGCAGAAAAGGAAGACACAAACTGAAGAAGAGCAGCGACCGAAAGTCAAGAAAGAGGGTAACTTCGAATGTGCACACTGACCCTAAAAATCACTGTTAAATACTTGTTTGGTTTGTTGTTGTTGATTGTTGTGGCCATCAGACTTTGAAGCTATTTTAACTTTTATAAAGTCTGCATTCATTTACCTCTTTTTTTTCTTTCTGGTGATGAGTTGTGTATTTATGAATCAGTGAAATAAGCCATCAATAAGATATCATTTTTAACACTGTTCAGAAATCTGAGATGCTTTCATACTAATTGCTCATTTTAATTGGTTAACATTGTCATTTTTTATACTTTTCCACAAGATCAAACTCTTCGAGTGATGACGCAACAAAGAAAAAGAAGAAACGCAGTACTTCCTACTCCTCATCTGATGAAGAGCAAAGTGGAAAGAAAAAGAAAGTGAAAAGCCAGAAGAAGAAAAGCAAGAAGAGCAAAAAGGAACATGGGAAAAGTAAAAAGAAACAGAAGAAGAGGAAAGAAGCATCGTCCTCCTCTTCTTCTTCTACCAGTGAATCCTCTGACACTGACTGAGGCAGCTGAACTGTGCGGTGTCTGGAGGTTCAGCTAAAAAGTTCTTCAGTCCACAAAAAGGATTCTTTGCTGACAATTTGTAAATGTACCTAATCTTGTGAAATACAGTGTCCATAACAGAGGCAAGTATTTAAATGATAAGTTAGAGACTGGAATTGTTTTGGGTTCTCTGAAGGATTTTGGAGAACATGTAGAAACCCAAAGGACCATGATTTTATACAGTGTTTCCTTGTCCTTCCTCTATCAGACTTCATTTGACAGTGACAAGCGTTAAAAGAAATCTTAAAGCAACACACTGTACAGTCTTCTGTGATTTATATTACTGAACATTTTTGGTTATCAAGTCCTATTAAGAGTTATAGGTCAGAGGAAATGCTGGGATACCTTTAGTAAAAACTTTCTGGATGATGTCCTTTTAGTTTTCTTTTACACATTTTTTTTCCTTTTGGTCAGACCTGATTTGACATGATTCAAATGGCTATGGGTAAAAATGATGTAAACTCAGTTTAAACAATAATCATTCAATTCATTTTTTTGTCACCAGCAGTTGAATCACTGCCCAACATCACAGATAAAAAAGTTTTATTTGTCTAGTGTTTAATTGCTGAAAAGTTAATTACTGTACGTTTTCTTCGGTGACTGTATAGAACAATAAAACTCTTGGAAGTTGTTGGTTGCTGTTAATATGTAAAAAATAATGACTTCCAAAAGTTATTTCCAAAAACATTGATGGGTGTGGATTTTGGGAACTGTCCTTAACTGAACTTTTTTTATGCAGCTTTATTTCCTGTAAAACAATGACAAATGTGGTTCTCGCTATTAAGTGTATTTTTTTTGTAATAAAAATATATATGGTTGTATACATAATCATATTATTAAAATGTTATTATTAAACTATATAGTTACATTTTGATATCTTCCATGGTTAAGGAGCAGATCGAGTTCTTATTTCCTGCAGAGGGCAGCAACATACCTTCTATTGGGAAGAAGGACAATGATCAAAAATAATCATTATAGTGTAAAACACTGGGAAACAAAACTGTTGTGGCTTTGTACATTTAACATATTTCAGCAAGTTATATATTTAATGACTACAAAATTATGTCTGTTATTTATCACAACTCATTCAGCTCATTTTATACAGTTCTTCAAAAAAGGAGATACACTGGAATGTAAACGGCAGAAAATGTCTAAGCTAGTCTTTTAACTTATGTTCTAATGTTATACAAAATAATATTGTCTGACAGAAAACCCCACAATAACTCACAGCATCTCTCTTTACTCCACCTAGTGGTCATGGTGTTAATATTCAGAGACTGAATCCTATTGTAGTAACCATACTTACTGACATTTGATTGATTTCCCCTGACCTTTATGAAAACACAGAAGCTGCTGATGGTGGCTAAGGCACCTTAAATCTCACTTACAGTAAATGTTGGGGGAGGGGGATGTTTGATGAGAACCGCCTGTCATAAGTATAACAACTTCACGTGAGATCCGAACCAAGTATGCTTTAGCCTATAACATATTTCCCTACCCACACAGATATGTACAAAAAGTCAACACAGGCAGGCAAGTGCAGGTAACCCTTATGAGTCATCAATTTACATTAATTATTGCTTCCATCCCACTCCCTCCAGGCTCTCAGTATCACCGCAAAGACATGAAACTGCATAAAGAGCCACATATATTACAAACCAAGAATCTTTGGAAGCCGTTGTGTTTTATTCAATCGGGGCTGTGTAACAGATGTTTATACCCTCTCCATTAATTTAATTTGCCTTAGGGAAGAGGATACCTGTTTAAACATCTGCAACAAACTGAAAGCTACGTGCATGCTTGCTTATCAGAGCCTGGAATTATGACAGAATATGTCCCGCTCCTTTATCTTTTTGAGGTCCAGAGGGCAGATTCATCAAATACACATCAAAACTAAGCTGCTCCTGACAGCTCAGGTAGGGGACGATTCTGGGAATGGGGACTGTGCGATTTCTGATTCCTGTTGTAGAGGATGGAATTTATTACACACCTCAAGCCCATGTTTTCACTCACGTTTGGAAAGGAAGGAAAACCTCCACAGGAATCTGGAGAGAATCTCATTAGGTTGCATCTACAGACATAAACCTCTTCTATAAAGCATGTTACAAAGAAACAAACAGTGAGATCACACAGCAATCCAGAGCAATTATTGGTAAGCACCAAAGGTACATTTAAATCAGGCATACAAATAAAACAAGAGGATCACTAGGCCTATAATAAAAAGGCCTAAAGCTAGAAATACCAGTACAATTATGCACCTATTGTTCAACACATTAATGCTTCGTATGAATACAGCTGATGAAGGCTTTAGTGAAGTGTTACAAAAGAAACTTGGAGATAGAGAAACTTCATAATTGCCCAGATGGTAAGAGGACAACACAGTACAGAGGAGCAAATGAAGTCGAAGGAGTGCTGCCATGTGCAGCCACACTAACAAACCATATGCTGTTTGTAAAACAACAACTAGATTTCTCTCTTTTCATCACCTCATTGGCTTTTATTGGGCCTGTTGGGCTGTAGGAAAACGGCAAGTAAATGGGACTCCACTCAGCCATTTAAATGAAAATGAGATGGTCAATGTCATCTTCAAGAGAGTTTAACTGCAGGAGAACAGCAATTCAGCCTCCATGTAAACATCTTTTAGGCACTGAATTCAAACTAAGTCGCAATCCTCTTCGAAAAATAGCTGACCAGAATGACCCCATTGGGGTAAATGATCCCCATTTGCATAAGGTGTTTTTAAAAAAAATGTGTTTCTATAACTTTAGTTGCTCAGTTTCAGCATTCTGTGTGCAGCCTGGTATCCTCTGTGCTGGTGTCTGTTTTTAACCTTTTCTGGGCTTTTCAGCACACATGCTCTTTTTTTTCCAGCAACGCCCTGCTTCTCATTCACACACTTACATTCATTCAACCTGGGAGCGGCCCAGTACAACCACAGTCTCCTGCTGAAGCTCTGCTGGAGATACAGTTAAATGCTTGGCTCAATCGCACCTCAGTGGTATATCTGTTGGAGGATTCAGCCAGGGAATTCAAACCTGCAACCTTTTGGTTATGAGCCTGCTTCTCTTAACCTTAAGGCCACCACCTCTACACAGCCCTAACCCTAAGCATAACATCTTCCCAGAAATAAAATCAAAATCCCTTATGCTGCACTTTGGTGGGAACAACCCAAGCTGAGAGATGGCGCCGGTTTTGCGTCTGTAACCACTGTTGAAATATTATTTCAGAGGCAAGCCGTTCCCGCATCTTGGAGCACAGTGAGCAGAGCACTTGAAAAACGCATTAGGGCCAAGGGGCAAGTTGGAGGCTATACATTTGATACCAATTTAGTTCCTGCATCTTAGATGTTGTGCTTCTCTTCCTTTGCTGGCCCAGAAAGCAGGCCTAATGTCTTAAATGACCTCTAGGATAAATAGTCAGTAGGCTACATGACCCCAGCCGTCAGAATCGGAGGCTGTAATAAATACTGCATCGCTTTACAGGAAGC
Organism: Gymnodraco acuticeps; assembly: GCF_902827175.1. Classification (NCBI taxonomy): domain Eukaryota; kingdom Metazoa; phylum Chordata; class Actinopteri; order Perciformes; family Bathydraconidae; genus Gymnodraco; species Gymnodraco acuticeps. The sequence continues at coordinate 276,953 of NW_022990011.1, forward strand.
GTGTTCGACATTCTCACAAAACCTGCAGGGAAAGAAAAAGAGGGGGTGAACGGGGTGAGTCTCTGTTCACCGCTCTCTCTTTGGTCAGAACCTTTTTTCCTGAGGTCTGTTATTACCGGCCTGGGTTCCCATTTAGAGTGGAGCTTGTTCATATAAACCTTGAGGTTTTGAGGCATCGCTGGACTGACTGGGTGGCTTTCACCAGGGAATTAGCACAGGGTCGCATTGGATCACGATCAGTAGGCCCTCTACGGCTAACCTGTGTTGGACCAGGCTTCCTGTGGAGATGGTGGTGGTGAGGACAAGTTTCCTGGCTCTGGAATATGGGTCAGTCAGAATCCAGGATGTGTAGACCTCAATTCTGTAAATCATGGATCCTCCTGATGCTTTTCTACTTACTGTATCATTTCTAAATCATATTAATCACAATTTTCTCGATTAACCGTGATGAGGTCTCTTAAGACCAAGCTTTTTCCCCCTCTTTTTTTTATAGCTGGAAGTAAAGTGTGTCAAATATATTCAGTACATCCACATAGTGTGCAATATGAAAACATTTGTTGAAGTCACTTATGACTTGACAAATTGCATTAATAGTGTATCAATATAATATGATTTTATACCTCAATTACATTCGGCAAGAAAGCACAGTGACGTAGATGATGTTGATGTCATTGCTGTTTTCTTTAATTACAAATTCTTCCTTAAAAATACACTTAAGGGATTAAGCTGAAAGAGATGGTGGCCTTTGAAACAGCTTTATGTACCATTAAATGTTTTTTCTTAATTGCTTCTTTAAGCACCACATAAACTTTCTGTTGAGCTCACACTTCTTTATTATGGTATTATAAGTTATGTACTGGGTCATCATTTTGGCAAAAAAGTTCAACCCAACGCCATATCGCACCCTGCTGTTTATTGTTGCCAGGAGCCAGGACTTTATTTTATAATGTTGCTAAATATATCCATGACTATAATGTGACTATTGCAGTCTGAACTAAATGGATTTTATTTTATTTATTTTCATGCAATGAATTTGTCTTCACCTTCCATCTTTCATGGCAGGTATTGTTTTCACCCTAGTATCATATTTAGAACACCATCAATTGTGGTGCAGGTGCACACCATCCATGGCAATCTTGCTACCTATAGTTGCACTCCTAAGCAGCTCAGCTCAGAAGACCCCAGTGTTGACTTCCTCCAGACCCAATCCACCTGTCCCACTGAGCTCCAGAAGGTGGCAGGATTGGCACTGCAGACAACGCAGCAGCAGAAAAAAAGAATTCCCACCCACCCAACAGCTTCAGCACCACAGCGCCTTTCCTCTCCACTCCTTGAATGACAATAGACTTTTTACATGTCCTTAACATCAGACACATGTGGCTTTTTCAAAGACAACCGACATGGTGTCATCTCTGTGCTGGGGAACATCTGCTCACTTTTCTCTGGTTTTAGTGTTCTTTCCACTCCACATTTATTTGGAAAGTGTCGTGTGCCTTTGCTTTGTTCTGTGGGGGGTTGCTGTCCCTTTGTCTGAAAGAGACATCAAACAGGGCCAGAGGGGCACACGATGGTTGGAACATGAACAAGATGGTTATTGTTTGTCCTCTTACATCGTCCTCGCCTTGGCTCTCTTTTTCTTGTTTTCTTTTGACGGAAAACTTAATCATAAGACAGAAGAAAAAAGATACTTGGACTTAATGACCTGGACATGTCATCACTTTTTTTGACAGATGTTTACAAATGTTTTCACAGTCTGTTGGTTGCTTCAAGAGATGGCACAGGTGTTTCGTGTTAACAGACACATACAATCTGTCAAAAAGGTTTTTTGTTTTTACTAAAGATACATTATATTTGTCCCAAGCATGTTATGGTATAGGTTTTTAGTTTCTGTTGTTGACAGTCAAGCTTAGTTATACCACTTACAATTTTGTTTGTAATACCTGTTCCTTCTTGGGTTACAAAAAATGAAAACAATTTACCTTTTTTTAATTGAATTGAATTGAAAGATATCATTATATACACAGTATATATATACATATTTTTAGGAGGTCAAGGGATCACATTAGGGTAAAAGAATGAATATCCACAGAAAAATGCCCTCTGGTGGTTTTGAATGTTAATTCCTAGCTGCTGAGAGGTAAATGAAGAAAGCAATAGTGAGGAAGAAATATACATAAATAATCAATTTAGTCTTTTTTGCCTTTTGAAAAGTCTACTTCACAATACATTCAAACTCTTAATGATAGCAAATAATGCCTTTGCTGTGGCTAAGAGAAATATTCATAAATGAGATGAACAATTACCTAAAGGTAAAGGGCATTGCGATATGTATACCACGTGGAGCAGCGTTTTATGATCTGCTATACCGAATTGTTTCTTCTAAAGTATGGTATCTGACCCATAAGGTACTAAAAGTTCCCTAAGCAAAATGAACAGACGTCTGTAATTGTCTAGGTAGTAGGGTGCGTGTATGTGTTAGTAAGATTGCAAAAGAAAGAAAGAAGAACTGCAAGAAGGAGGAGGAACGCCTATTAGACAGTGGGAGAAAATAAGTCCTGTGTGGGTGTGTTTCGTGTGTTTGCTTGCTAACGTTTTATTCAAAGGATCAATTATTAATTCAGGCCTATGAAGAGCTATGCTTTCAATTCTGAACATCAATGTAGCTTAATATTCTGGCAATGAATTGTTATTAATTCTGGGCTTATCATCTTTTTCTCTCTTTGCAATATCACAGAAAGCAGCTCTTTAGGAACATCCTGGTGGTTCGCACAGAGAAGGCTGGTTTGTCCTCAACCTCAGGAGGCTTCTTCTATCAAACATGGCACCGTAAGAAAAGACCACTACTTTAAAGTCATACGTCAGTCTTTATATGAGCTTAAGGGAAAACTAAAGCATACAGTGTTATTAATGCAAAGCATACATACATCCATACTGATCCATCACTGTGCCCAGACCTTCAGCTTACATCCACCCTGCACCACCTACAAGTTAAGAGCTGAAGCTGATGAGAAAACAAGTCGATTACAAAATCCATGTTCTTTATGGTGCTTTCCATATGACCAAAAAGATGAAGTTTCACCAGTTGTCAGTCGAAAGAAAAGTTGATATTGACGGTTTTATTGAACTTTAAACCAGCAATTGACAAAGCAATAGCTCAACAAAATTCACTTTTTAGCGGTTACGGAGCTTTCAATCACCAAAGTTGCTTTTGGGGAATTCCTCAGCAGAGGATCATCATATGATACATAAAAAACTTCAGAACGAAGACTGCACCGAAGAGGGTTTTGTCATTCTGTTCAATCTGTAAATGAATAACTCTCATTACATTTGCATCACATACAGGTTGCAGTTATTTCAGGGACTGTTCTTTTATGATCTGATGACCATGTCCATGCCCTCCAAAAGCAGCAAAAATAATAATAATACCGTTCTGTGATCTTACACAGCTAACATTAAGGTTTGGTTAGGTTTAGAGAACGATTAGGGTTTGAGTTAGAATATCAACTTGGTTTAAGTTGTGTAAATATCCTGTTTGGGGTTAAAATGAATACTTAAATAATGTAAGGGGATGTTCATTATCACTGTTACAATAATAACCATGTGGTTAAGCTCAGGGAACACATGTGTTCATAGGAAGCAGTGTTGAAGGTTACAAAGTTGCAGCCATGTTCAGAAATCCAATCTTCTTGTCAACCTGGTGACCTGACAGTGCAGGATGCATTTAATCATACAATATTGAGACACTATTTTAAAGTTAAATAAACACTCACAATGGTTTTACCAGACTTATTTACTTAAGAAATAGCAAAGTTGCCATTCTGCGCCCACAAAGCTCCTTGGAAGCTTACTGTTTCTTGAAAGCTTTTACCTTGATTGAGGCATTTGATCACAGAAATAAGAAGCATGCCGACTGAATGCACTTGCATTCAATACTTGTGTGAAGTTTCTAATTGCCAGTGAATACCGCTCACCAACCTGTTTTTTAGGTCAAAGCTAGAGTATTGTCATTTTTCATTCATGACTTCAAACAAACCTGTTGTAAAATTGGTTAGAAGCATAGCCACAGAGACGGTGGTAACTAGAGATGTTTTCTCAGTAATTCCCTCCTGGATTTGGGTAAAACCACGCCTGCAGCGCATGGGAAAGGCAGTTCACAGCAACAGTGAGAAAGGGAAGAGGAAAGTGTGAGAGACAGAGATAATAAAGAGACTTGAAAGAAAAAAAACATGAAAGAGTGGAGCGAGAGAACAGATGATAAAGGGTCAACGAGAGACTGAGTGAGTGTGGTAAAAGTGATGGAGAGATTCACTTTAAAACAGATAAAAACATCAAGACAACATTAATAATTTAGATTTTTTTTTATTAAATATCTGCAACAGCATTATTTAAAAATATATAATCACTTTTGTTGCTTTTAAAAGGTCACCTATTATGCAAAATCCACTTTGTCATGTCTTTTATACATAAACATGTGTCCCCCCCCCTGTGTAAAGAGATTCTGAAAGTTTCAGGAAAAAAGATTGGCTCACTTTTTTGTCCTGATCCATTTATATAAAAACCTGTCTGAAAATGAGCTGATCAGATCTTGATCACTTTGTGATGTCATAACTATTTGTTGGCTTGTGTACCCATTAGCCAATAACCAACCAAGGCAACCGTCTATATATATAATAAAACAATACTATGAAAACCCATTTAGTGTCTGATGCAAAGGATATGCTTGCATGATAGATGTATGAGGTGCTGAGCACTGTTTCACATAAGATAATACTTGACTATTAAACACTATGATACACAGATATCTATATACTGTATAACCAAAACATTTTTTCAACCCCTTTTGGTTGAAAAAATGGTTTGTACTGAGAGTTAATACAATCATCACCCTGTTTCCAAATGTGATTGATCCAGTTATAGTCCAGCAAGAGCTTTGACAGTTCTCATTCATAACACTCCGTTCGATGTCTCACTATGGGATGCGCCTCATCGCGGAGAAAACAGAAGCATCAATCTCATTACGCCAATCCTGATTGGCTGGTGATCTTGACGTCAGCATCAGGGAATTCACCCCCTATAACAGGCATGAAAACGGGTCAGGGGTGAAAAAGGTGAGAAGGATATTATCCCTCTAGGGGGGTCCGGGGGCATGCTCCCCCAGAAGAACATTTTGAATATTCCATATTTAAAGCATCAATCTGATGCATTTTGAGATGCATCTTTTTGCCAACCTGGGGAGAGCTGGAGAAACTTAACTTCAGCCATGAGTCAAAAATATTATGGCCTCCTTACTAAGTATTATCAGGGATGCAAACTCATCAGGTATGGAAAAGGTGACAAGGACCCGAGCCCCCCGATCCCACGGAATATCGGCTTTAAAATTTGGAATAACAGAGGATTTTAGCAGTCAAAACAACTAAAGCAGCAGTGTTAATAATAACAGAAACGCTAAAGAGTCACATCTAATAGAAATATATAAAAGCATTTATTTTAATTGTGTAGCAGTCAGTTTATAGTTTTGGCAGCACTGTTGAGCATTTTGAAAATCTATTGTCATGCCTCTGTGCAAGGCTTAGTCTTTCTATCTTTATGGCATCTGGTGTAAAGTAACTAAATTCATAAACTCAAGTACTATACTTGGGTACAATTTTGAGATACTTGTACTTTATTTAAGTATTTCAATGTTTTGCTATTTTGTTCTTCTTCTCCTCTACAGTTCAGAGGTAAATTGTGTACTTTGACTCCACTACATGTATTAATACCTTTAGTTACTTTACAGATGTGGATGAATGACGTGAAATCTAATCAAGTGTTGAATCAGACTTTAGTTCCACCTGGAGTAAATCCACAAGCTACCCTGCAGTATACAAAGTCATTCAAACTAGCTGCACCTTTACCAGCTTTGAGAACACTTTCATGATCAATCATTATAAAACATATCATATATATTATTCTGAAATGGACCAATCTGCACAACGACTACTTTTACTGTCACTACTTTCACTATATTTTGATGAGAATACTTTTCTACTTTTACTTGAGGAACATTTTGAATGCAGTACTTTTACTAACAGAGTATTCCTACACTCTGGTACTTCTAATTTTACTCAAGTACAAGACCTGAGTACTTCTGCTTTTAATCAAGTACAAGATCTGAGTACTTCTACTTTTACTCAAATACAAGATCTGAGTATTTCTGCTTTTAATCAAGTACAAGATCTGAGTGCTTCTACTTTTACTCAAGTACAAGATCTATACTTATACCACCTCCGTTTATAGCCTATGAAAAACTATTAGAAAACGAAGGCTAAAGCTAACGTTAGCAGATAGTGACAATGTATGCTAGCTAGCTAGCTCAACGATAATATTGCGACAGAAAAACTTTTCAGTGCACATCACGCTCTGCGCTCCGACAGGGAGCTCTGCTCTGAACACCTGAACGGCCCGTTCTAACAGCTGTTCACCAGCGGTCCAGTCTGTACCACAGTGACTCCGGACCGCACAGTTAATATTAACGAACGCACCCGTAGGCAAGCCCGCCTTAACCTGCCATCAGGCCCTGGGGCTGTTTTGTAGACCCCTATTTAAACAACAAATCAAAGTCATTTATAGGCTCGGCATGCTCTGTGATCGCACTTCTCCACTCTGCTCTACGTGCACCTGGTCCTCTCCTCCAGATGAGTGACGTATCGGGCCTCCCTCATGTATTTGTCCGGTTGCTGTTGGCTCCCCTCCACGTAGCAAGTCCTCGTCGTCCTCCCATCTCCTCCAACGGATAATGTCCCTCCTGTCTGTTTTTCCTCTCCACTCCATCGCTATCAGAACCAGACGGCCTACTTGGCTCCGAGGCCCCGCGGCCGGCACCGCTGCCGCTCGGTACAGAACTCATCTGTCCTTCCTCCTCATCCTGGCCTACAGGTTTGAAATAACCTGTAAGCTTTGGCATGTTTTGTAATAGCTGCTTGTCTCCAAACTCCTTTTCCCTCAACAATTTCCTTTTCCGAGCACCACTCTCAAACTTTTTCTTCTCCGACATTTTATCCTAAACAACCTTCATCTGTCACTCAATCACTCGCAATTTGAATAAATCACATGTGAAGCATATTCTCATTCTGATTGGCTGTTAAGTGGCGCCCACTGACTGTTTCGGAGTCATCATTTTTGCGAAAAATCTCTGGAATCCATCGATCTGATTGATTAGCGGAGCAAATGATCAAAATACTACGGAGGGAAGATATTTGCGTTTGGATTACTGGTCTGGGGGAAGCTCACGAGTGTGTGTGTGTGTTTATACGTGTGTGTGTTTGTGGAATTTTGTGTTTGTGTGTATTGTGTTTGTTTCCCGGGGAAAACACTGACGAGAAACACCGGCTGTTGTTGTGCCTGCTGTGACGTCAAGTTACTCCGTTATCCGCTTGTATTTATACAAGCTTCAAAGTTGTATTTATCATCTGAATTTGCCGAAACATGTTTAATATTCTGAAAGCCAAGACTTTGTTTAATTGAAATCAGATGAAAACAAACTGTAACGGATCCTGCCGTGTGATCTATGATTACTATATGCCTTACATTCATAATTTCAGCCGGAGGGAGGGGGGGCGGCGCTTTGGAAGTGCAGGGTGGCGAGTGAGAGCTGTCATCCTCCCTTTACAAGCTTCAAACATGTATTTATTGTGTGATTTTGGAAATAAAAGTTTCATATTCTGAAACCCAAGACTTTGTTTACTTAAAATTTTAAAAAAAACACCTGGAAAAAAAAAGATATATTTGAATTATTATTATTTATTTTTTTAAATGTATTGGCTCATGATAGGCCCCCGATCTCCGTAGGCCCCTGGGCTTCAGCCCAGGTCAGCCCGTGCATTAAGGCGGCCCTGCCCGTGGGTAATGTAGCTGCTGAAGCTAGACCATCATCGCGGAGCAGCAGAGCCGACAGGCAGGAAGACTCGAGCACACAGCTCGCGCTGCATTATAATATATAAAAAAAGAACACCATGCGTGTCATGATGGCACATAACAGCTCGCGGCCGCAGATTACTCCGGGTCCCAGACCCCCCCCCCATACCCCAAAAATATTTTTATTGCAGATCTACATGAATCACACAAACGACCTATTTTGGATTCAAAACGGCGAATTTTGCCGAAAGGTGAGTGATTTTCATGCCTGCGAGTAGCTTGCGCCACGACGCATGCGTCATTCAAACACCTCTTCTCGCTTCAGAGCACATCTCTATAGTAGCCGGACAAGTTTAACGGTCCACAGACTGAACCCAAATATAACCATTTCGGTCGACGGGCGCTCGCCGGCTACTCCTTCTGCTTTGCAGGAAGCCGGTAATACTAACGCCCATGGGCGTCGCCTGGGGTAGGCATCCGGGGCTTTAGCCCCGGATGTTTTTTCTTTAGCCCCGGACAAATTCTCCCTCAATAATATAATACATTAACCGTACTTTACCTAGAGGACGGCAGGATTGTAATTTCCCGTGTTCAGTGAATGCAACAGAGGCAAGACACCACCAGACCAATCAGAGAGTTGCATGGAAATAAACGTGTTTTATTGGCTGACAGGTACGTACCTCTCCTCTGTGACAGTGTTTGAACTTTAAACTTTCAGCCGCGGACGCGTAGTTTCTGAAGATGGACATTAGACATTTTTTTAATAAAAAAGACGGCAATTCTCAAGTGGTGGCTCACACAACAACCCCAGAGCCACCACCTGAGCCAGGTGAACAAGGTATGTACATGTCAGTAAACATACAAGTTATGTCAACATGTAAGCAAAGCATAAATTATAGCTACGTTGAGGTTACTTTGAATCGCGGGGGTAAGCTAAACCGTTAGCAAGTAGGCTAGCTACAGCTAGCCAGATATATTAAATAAACACTTTGTCATACAATCCAAATGTTGTGTTTTTTAGCATTACCTGGTGTTTTCAAAGAAAGCTCTCTGGGAAATGTTGACTTACATGTCAGTGTTCGACATGAAGCTAGAAGCTACCTTACATTACACAGTTGATCCTGAGTCCTGTCAGTTAAAGTGTTTCATAGTTAGCTTAGCTAAGCATCAACCTAGCACTGAAATATATATGGATGTTATGTGACAGTATTTCTGAGAAAAAGTCAGCTGAAATGGTGGCATAGTTGCCACTGCTTTACGTGTCAACAGCATGTTTAAACGTATTTGCAGCAGTAAATGTGGCTGTCTGGCCACTTACGTTGCCATAACAACACTTGCATTTAAATGGGCAACCTCTTTTTGTGACAGATTTTTGCATGAAATTATAATTCTTCTGATTTATATTTCCTATTGACAGCTAGTTTCTATGTGAACATTATGAGATGGACAGCCAGCTAACAAGCTTTATATACAAATATTTCAGATCAAAGCCAATCCAGTGGGGCTCCTGAAAGGGGGCAAGGGACACTGTGCTCCCAAATATTAAGCCTTGACCCGCATCTTAAAATTGATATGATCAAAAAATGATCTGCATTGTCGGAGGCCTTTTTTTCTCATTATCATGTCAAATTGTACAGCTTTCCTTAGTGTTGAATGCAGAAAGATGACTATATTAGAGTATTAAGTGAAAATGACTATATTAAAGTGTTAAGTGAATATATTAAGTGAATTACTCAAACTGCATTTGTATAGGAATTATTCTGTCCTATTGGCAGATAACTACTCTTAATAGTGATATCTATCAATCAATCAATCAATGTTTATTTATATAGCCCAATATCACAAATGTTACATTTGTCTCAGTGGACTTTACAGTTTGTACAAAATATCAGTATGACAATATGACACCCTCTGTCCTTAGACCCTCACATCGTACAAGGAAAAACTTCCGGAGAAAACCCACAGTTTAAAGGGAAAAATGGGAGAAACCTCAGGGAGAGCAACAGAGGAGGGATCCCTCTCCCAGGACGGACAGACGTGCAATAGATGCCGTGTGTAAATTGAAAAGATAATACATTTGCAACATAGGTAGTCCAAATGTTTGGAAATGCATGTGTGTATAATAGGAAGATGAATCCACGAGGATATCCATCCAGGACCTATGATCCAGGACCACAGCCACGACTCAAGATTCAGGGCTCGCGATCCAGGACAGAGGAGCGCAGGATCATCCATGACTCCGGATCCCGGCGTATATAGACACCAAAAAGAAAGACATTTGGGGAAGCTGGGTTAATCGGAACATGAGAGTACACAGGTATAGACAGAGAGAAGGAAGAAGTAAGATGTCCCCCGACAAACTAAGCCTATATCAGCAAAACTAGGGGCTGGATCTAATCAGCCCTAACTATAAGCTTTATCAAAAAGGAAGGTCTTAAGCGCACTCTTAAAAACGGATAGGGTGTCTGCCGCCCGAACACAAACTGGAAGCTGATTCCACAAATGTGGAGCTTGATAAGAAAAGGCTCTGGCTCCCATTGTACTTTTAGAGACTCTAGGAACAACCAACAACCCTGCATTCTTGGAACGCAATGCCCTAGTAGGACAGTAGGGTATAATGAGTTCTTTAAGGTAAGATGGCGCCTGCCCATTAAGGGCTTTGTAGGCGAGAAGAAGAATTTTAAATTATATCCTGTGTTCTATAGGGAGCCAGTGTAAGGCAGCCAGAACAGGAGTAATGTGGTCCCTTTTCCTAACTCTGGTTAGTACACGAGCCGCAGCATTTTGAATCAGCTGAAGCGACTTGACTGACTTCTTGGTACACCCTGATAATAAAGAGTTACAATAATCCAGCCTTGAAGTAACAAATGCATGGACTAGTTTCTCTGCATCGTTTTGAGGCAAGATATGCCTGATTTTTGCAATGTTACGTAGATGGAAGTAGGCGGTCCTTGAAATTGATTTTATGTGGGCGTTAAAGGATAAATCCTGATCAAATATAACACCAAGATTCCTTACAGTCTCACTGGAGGCCAAATTAATGCCATCCATAGTTAGTATATCCTTAGATAATTTGTTTCGTAGATTCTTCGGGCCAAGTACAATAACTTCAGTTTTGGTCGTGTTTAACATCAAAAAGTTTAAGGTCATCCACGTTTTTAAGTCCTTAAGACAGTCTTGAATTTTATTTAGATGATTAATTTCATCAGGCTTGATTGATAAATATAGTTGAGTATCATCCGCATAACAATGAAAGTTTACAGAATGATTCCTTATAATATTGCCTAACGGAAGCATATATAATGTGAACAAAATAGGTCCGAGCACTGAGCCCTGTGGCACTCCATGGCTAACTTTGGTTTGCGTGGAAGATTCATCATTGACACGTACAAACTGAGAGCGTTCAGATAGATAGGACCTAAACCAGTCTAAAGCAGTTCCCTGTATGCCAACTAAGTGCTCTAGTCTTTGCAATAAGATATCATGGTCGATAGTATCAAATGCAGCACTGAGATCGAGCAAAACAAGAATAGAGACACGTCCCTTGTCAGAGGCTATTAGAATGTCATTTGTGACTTTAACCAGAGCTGTCTCTGTGCTATGATGTGTTCTAAAGCCAGACTGAAAAGCTTCAAATAAATCATTGTTTTTTAAGTAATCACACAACTGTTTTGCGACCGCTTTCTCAAGAATTTTTGAGAGGAACGGAAGATTGGAAATAGGTCTATAATTGGCTAAAACCTCTGGATCGAGGTTGTGCTTTTTAAGAAGCGGTTTTATCACTGCTACTTTGAATGATTGTGGAACATAGCCTGATAATAAAGACATATTCATAATATTTAATAAATAAGTGCTAATTAATGGAAAAACTTCCTTCAACAGCTTAGTTGGAATTGGGTCTAACATGCACGTTGATGGTTTAGAAGAGAGAATCATTGAATTTAATTGTTCAAGGTTTATGGCTGAAAAGCATTCTAGTTTACTATCTAGTGTAATATTAGAACTTACGTTTCCGGGAGCTGTTGATAACACTATACTGGTCAAAGGCAAGAGGTCATTAATTTTGTTTCTAAGAGTAACAATTTTATCGTTAAAAAAGCACATAAAATCATTACTACTGAGTGCTATGGGAATAGAAGGCTCAATCGAGCTGTGGCTCTCTGTCAGCCTGGCTACAGTGCTGAAAAGAAATCTTGCATTATTCTTATTCTCATCTATTAATGAAGAGTAGTAGGCTGCTCTCGCTTTACGCAGTGCTTTCTTATATTCATTGAGAGTAATATGCCAAATTAAACGAGATTCTTCAAGTTTAGTAGAACGCCATATCCTTTCAAGTTGTCTCGACTTTTGCTTTATTTTGCGGGTTTCGGCATTATGCCATGGAGCTATTCTATGTTGTTTTATTTTCTTCTTTTTCAAAGGAGCAACAGAGTCTAATTTTATTCGCAGCGCATCTGTAGCACTATCAACAACATGATCAATTTGGGGTGGTGTACATTTTGTATAAGTTTCCTCCCTTACATGCAGACATGCTATCGAGTTAAGTATTGGTGGAATCTCTTCCTTAAATTTGGCTATAGCACTAACAGATAGGTTTCTGCTGCAGGAGCTTTTGACTAATGCTTTGTAGTCTCGTAACAGTACTTCAAAAGTTACTAAGAAATGGTCGGATAAAGCAGGATTATGCGGTTCGACTAATAGTTGCTCAATTTCAATACCATAAGTCAGAACAAGGTCGAGAGTGTGATTATAGCAGTGGGTATCTACAAGAGGTTTCCAATGTAAATGTAACTATTTTCAATTGGTTAGTATTACATTTTGTGAGAGTGTGGTGACACTCATTTTAATGAAGACACATTTGTGTATCTTGACATTCATTTATTTGACAGAGCTGGAAACTGATTGACTTACATACTTGTTTGTGTTTACCTACACAGTCATCACAGATGAGCCAAACAGAGTAGAGGATGAAGAAAGGAGAACAGGAGAAAGGGACACACAAGAAGGAGATACAACAGGCAAGAACAAAAATGGAGACAACAATGAACAGGAACACCAGAACAGACAAGAGTCAATGGGTAACATTACTGATTTAGGGACTGCAGATACAAGGCAAGGCAAGTGAGACACCACTGCTTTCCATCCAGCATGTTTGGCCAGCAAAAGAGATCATTTCAACCGCAAACAGCAAGTGATGAGGGATTATTATTTCCTCCTTCCATCCCTTTTTTCTGTTTAATCTGATTACTAACTACTTCTAATAATTTGACATAGTTTATGATTTAATTGGAAAATGAAGTGTTTTTAAATAATAAACCCGTTTCTGATTCTGATTATTTGATTTTTTTTTTACATATGGGTGTTGAGAGATGTATCCATATCTCTTGATGTTGCTCTCAAAGTGCACAAGATTGATGCTTTTAACTTCAATATTTAAAAAAAATCTTCCTGGGGGACCCCAGAGGAGGTGAGTTCCCCCCAAAATAGCACTTTATCTCTGCTTATGTAACTCCGGTGTAGTGTCCGCTCGTCAACAGATCACTCAGAGCTGGTGATTACTTTCCTGCATTTCAATGGACAGCATATAAAAAGTACACGTGAGCTGCATTGCTTAAGAGATCCTCTCATGCTATCTCTTTTACAAAATAAGTGTCCAGTCAACAACAAAACATCAGTGATCGTATAGTGGTAGTATATTTTTCACAAGCAATGTGAAACATTAAACTTATACAAACTGGTGTACAAAACTCACATACCTGCGTTGATCTCCTGGAGTGTCTCGACTCTTTCTTCTCCACATCTCTTTCCACCATCAGAGATTGCAAACATTTCAGAAACAGCTAGAGGTAGGGGACAAACAACTTGTTCGCTGGGCATGTCAAAAACCTCCCTGCTTTGATCAAGACTTTAGGGAGCCTTTCAGCCCCTCTAGCAAAGGGACTGGAAAGCAAGCTTTGAAAATGCAGTACCATCTACATGCTGTCATGTTCCAGACACTGCTCTCAACCACTCAGGGCCTGCACAAATACCTGCAGAAAGAAACAATTGACTTGGTGCAGGCAGTAGATTACAAAACAGCAGTTGAGAACACACTGAAAAGTTACCGAAGTAACGAGAAAGCACATGAGGTCTATGACAAGACCAAGGCCCTGTGCAATGATCTTGATATTCCCGAAACTGTGACACAGAGGAAGAAGCGTAGAAACATGGAAGACTTTGTAGTCAAGGCATCATGTGGAGCAATGTGAAACATTAAACATAAATACACTGGTGTACAAAACTCACATACCTGCATTTCAATGGACAGCATAAAAGGACACGTGAGCTGGGTTCTGGTGCTCAGATTAGCTATTGATGATCACGTTGATAAATCATATAAAACAAATAGCCAATCACACTAAAAACATGTTGCTGTGACTGTGAGCATTAAACAATTAACATTCAACTAAACAAACACAACAGTACGTTATTGTCCTTATAAAATAAAAACATACATTTTGTCCACCGAGATAATACAGGCACCTTACCCTCAAGAGATCCTCACGTGCTATGAGAATCTTCCACAATGCATTGCCGTAACAAAGCTAATGCAGGCACACGTTTGTGACATCAGATGGCGCAATTGTGTATCTGCGTGTGGGGAGTCTTGCAGTAGAAAATTCGACTGTAGCGCCGCCACTGTGGGTTAAGCCCCGAATGTTTCCAGGTCCAGGCGACGCCCCTGCTAACGCCAGTTAGTATTGAACAGTGGCGGCCGGCCCATAGGGGCGCTAGGGGCGCCGCCCCACCTCTTCCCACATTAAAAAATATATATTTAAAAAAAATATATATGAAAAAAATATATTTAAAAAAAAAAATATATTTTATATTTTTATTTTGTAATGAACAAGGTAAATATCATACAATTGGTATCAGTAAAATGTATAATCTACAATAAAATCTCGTTTAAAATTGTGTTACGATGTCTAAAGTTACTGATAAGTCACATGTTTCCTGCCTGGCCTTGCCCATGGCATTAGTTTATCATTACCGGGCGGAGCCCCCGAGACAAACAGCAGCAACCAGCACGTTGCAAAAGTCTCAATAGTAAACTGTGCCGCCGAAACATAATTTCAGCCAATCAGCGCCGTCAAATACGTGACGTGAGTTGTTTTTTAGACTCGTGAGTGACCAAGGTGACGCAGTATTTAGAATGGTGTGCAGGTGGAGTCGCCGGACCTCGGTCCGCACCCAATTCCGTGCAAGAGCTAGTCTCCAATCCTTTCCAAAGGAGAAGTTTGGGAGATAAATTGATACTTAAAGACCTTGCACCGGACCAACCCGATTTGTATATATCACAGCAAGCTCGTGAAAAAGACAAAACGTATCAACGAGGCTAGCTGGATGCAAACGATGCAAACAGGTAAATGCTATCTTTTGTTTCCCATGCTTGCTCTTCAAACACGATCTGTTCAGAAACTAGACAAAAGTTAAACAAGTACAAACCACAGACTGTCTGTGTCATGGAGAATACAGTCGCTGGTTTATTTATGTCTGTATAGGCCGTTGCTGTGAGTGTGGACGGTCGGAACATATATAACGTTAGCTTAGCCAAGCTCCATTCAGAAAACAAGCATTCTAAAAGGTTTTTCGCCTGCCGTCTGTCTGCAGACTTGTCAACAGTAGCGTGGCGTGGGGAAAAATGTAGGGGAAGCCCATTTTTTGGGTCGGGGGGTGGTCAATAACGTAACCAGATGAGTGATTACAGCGCCCGGTATCATTTGACACACATTTGTATCACACAGATGCAGGACTTGCACACGCCTGTTATCTAACCGACAGGTCCGCACGCACTCTCCAGCTGAAACTCTCTCCTTATTAATTTAAGCATTTTACTTATTAATGTATGCAGACAATCACACAATCTATGTGATTTTTGGATTTACCGTGCCTCTCAATTGCCCGTGACAGGTTGGCAAGGTCGATGAATCCTGAAGTTGCCCAAGGATTGTTCAGGGAGCACGAATCCTTGTCAAAAAGAAGACATGGCCAGCAAATTAGACGCTGAAGTTTAGCGCTTCCAGTTAGCCACTCCGTGCGGACATAATTGTCCTCATTGAACGTCCGATTCTCTCCCTTTTTCCTCTGCGTACACACAGCTCGAGTGCGGGCATTGGCCTGTCATCTGATTTAATTTGTAGTTGCTGCTGTAGCGGAAGTTTAGTAAAGTTATGTTTGATTAAGTACGCCAAATCTCCACCCTCCATAATGCTTCATTTGCTTGATAATTTCTAACGGCGGTGATGACAGTTACAGTATTAAAACTGATGTTGATGTGATTTGATTGGATGGCAGTGTCCAATCAAATCGCCAGCCGCCAGCCGCCTCTGAAGGGAAGCAAGAGGCGGCTAGCTTCCCTTGGCATGGCCCTGACCAATCACAGGTTGGCAGGGGCATCACGTGGGCCTCATCTGATTGGTCAATCCCTCCATTTTTTTTCACCAAGGGAAGCTAGATTCGGCTGGCCTCCTCTCGCAACAGTGAGTGCAATCTACTGTTTCACCATAACATCTAGAGGGGCGCTGTTTGTTTCACTCTTTGTAAAATACTCAATGAGAATGGGGGAGAGCCGGGCCGGCAGCAACACACAGCAAAGGAGAATTATCGAAACAAAACAAAGTGTTTGTATTTATTTATTTAAATTATAACTACAATCCGAAAAAACAGGGGAAGCCTGGCTTCCCTTGGCCTCCGGGAGAAAACGCCACTGCTTGTCAAAGCATTAATTCATGGTTTTTACTAACCGGTATCAGTATGTTGTTACGTCGGCATCATTTAGAAACGTGTATTACAATTTAATCACGGTAAAATATGTTCATTTTGTTGTAGTTGTAGCTCCCGAGCCAGCGCGTCTTGTTTGAATGATGCGAGTAAACACAGCTGGCAGCCGCGGTGAAACTCGAGCGACTAGAGCGATGCGATAGGAGCGTTTAGAGCGAAGCGAATATTCGCATCGCGTCCGGTCTGAACGCAGCATTAAAGCGAGCTCCGCGCTGCACTGGAAACGCGCCATTACATCACCAGAAGTCCTAATTTAAGGGGTCATTTCTCCCAAAAAAAAATGTTTACTCACTATATCAAAAGCCCCACCAAAAATATTTTCCACCAGCCCCCACTGGTATTGAAATCGACCTCGCCGTTCTCTTTCCCCGGAAAGTAAGGTGGGTCTGATTTTTTTCAAGCTAGCAACACACCTGTTGCTAGCTCGCTCCCTCACTATCGACACCACGGTAGTGAGGAAGCTTTTTCTTTTCTCTTCCCCATGGAGGAGGAAAGGATTAAAGGAGCGTACTGTCACACCAGTCAGTATTCTCCGGGAATAAAAGACCCACACCGTCCTTTTCTCCGGATTAAGGACAGGGTGGTAACACCTTTTTTCTCCCAACTTACCTGTTGAGAGCGGGTCCTCTCCACGCCACGAGGCGAACAAGATGGACGCCTCTCTCCCTCACACCAGAGGAGTCAGGGACTCGGTGGCTCGACTCTGTGGCTGCGGGTTGAAGATCTCGGGCACAGACACACACCAGGTCTGCTCGTCCTGCCTCGGGCTGGAACACGCCCGAGGCGCTATCGACAACCCCGGCTCGTGCGGACATTGTGTCCGCTTCACCGTGAAGAGCCTCCGCCGACGGCTAGCACGCCAAGCTAGCCTGTCGGAGCAGGACCCCCCCATGTCCACTGACCTGCCGGCCGGCAGTCAAGACGCGGGGGCGTCCGCCGCAGAGAGTGAACCCCTCTCCGTGTCGGTCTGGGGATCTGCGATGGCTGCAGAACCGGAATCCCGCGCCCTGGCAGGCCGGGACCCGGTGACGGCAAGACACGCGGGAACGGGACCCCACGCTTTACCGAGCTGGGGCTCCCGGTTAGACCTCACCATGGTCTCACCCACGGAGGATGTCCTCGAGCTGGACTACGATGAGGACGAAGAGGACGCCTCGGTGTTCCTCCTGTCCGAGTCGGATGAACATGAAGAGGACATCTTCATGTCATCGGCTCAGGCTGCAAAGCCTGGAGCGAGGGCTACTCTCCCGGGCGATAGCACACCAGCTTCGCCCTGTCTGAGCATGGACCTGCAGGCCGTGTGTAAACGCGCCGCGGCCAGACTCGACATCCCGTGGCCTGAAATGGCCAAGGAGACCTCCAGGTTCCGCTACGAAGGGAAACATTTTCCCCAAGCAGCGCGGACGAAGAGGCAACTCCTTCCGGTCTTCCCGGAGATGTTGGATGAGGTGTCGGTCTCGTGGAGAGACCGGCCCTTCAGCAACAAGGTCCCAATCCAGGGTGCCTCCTCCCTAGACTGTGACGGAATGGAGAAGCTCGGCCTGCTCCTCATACCGCCCATGGAACCGCTGGTAGCGGCCCACCTCCTACCGAGGATGGGCCCGTCACCAAGCAGGAACCCCACGCTGCCAGCAAAGTCGGACCGATTTCAGTCGACACTGACTGAACGGTCCTACAAAGCCGCAGCGTTGTCCGCCAGGGCCCTGAATGTGTCCTCGCTGCTAACCGCTTACCAAGCGGAGCTCTGCGAGGACCTGTCGGGTAACCCGGGGGCAGCCACTCTGGACGAGATGGCAGCGGTCACGGACATTTGTCTTCGTGTCCAACGCTGTGCCGTCCAGGCCAAGGGCAAGGCAATGGGGATCATGGTGGTGCAGGAAAGAGCGAGATGGCTCAACCTCACCAACCTCCCAGACCGGGAAAAGGAGGATGTGCTGGATATGCCCATCGTTCCCGAGGGAATTTTCGGCTCCGCTCTCGCCTCCATGCAAAGGAGGTGTGAGTCGAAAAAGAAGGAGGACGAGGCACTCCACCTCTGCCTCCCTCGAATGGTCCAGCCGCTGCCTTCGCAGCAGCAGTCCTTCGTCCAAGCTGCCTCGAACCCTGCTCGGTTTAAAACACCGAAGACGCAGAGGTCGCAGCCCGCCCGAGTTCCCAGCCCAGGCTGGAGACGAGGGCGAGCTGGCCTAGAAAATCTCCGGTTCCGGCTGCAGCTCAGGCGCAGCCAACCCAGAATTTCGGCCAGCAGTCGAGGAAGAAGAAGCGAGCGGCGTGACAGCCCCTCCTTCTCCCCTCTGTGACAGAGCTGGAAGTCCACGGTTCCCCAGCTCTAAATGTGTTCCCGCCGCCTCGAGAGATGCCTCAACACCATCCTCAAGTCCGCACAAACACATGTCACACATTTGTTGATTTTTCTGTCATAAAACATTTGCCGCTGACGCATCCAGGCTTCAGGCCGAGGGCGCAGCTAAAAAAAAAAATGAAAAGAAAAACAATAAAACAATAAACAGCCCGTCAACTGTTCCCCTTCTGAGAGCAGCTACGGCATCTCTCAAAAGGCGGATTACAGGCGGGTCTGTGAAGGCACCACCGCCACGCGCATGCGCAGTGCCGGCTGGGGCTTTAAAGGCACCACCGTCACGCGCATGCGCAGTGCCGGCTGGGGTTGTGAAGGCACCACCGTCATGCGCATGCGCAGTGTCGGTGGGGATTGTCGAAAAGGGGCACCACTGTGTTCAGACACTAGAGGGCCCCATAACACAACAAATAGAGACTCAGAGGGGAAGAGACGTGACATCTCCGCTGGCTCTAAGGAGCATACAGTGGAAGATGCTCACATCATTGTTTCAGTCTGCAGCTTTATTCCGTAACTCACAACTCCATCACATGTATATTCCCGCGCTTGCGGATATAGTACATCACAGTGTAAGCCTGTGTCAGCATGCAGTTTACTAAAGCGCCAACAGGCGTCACTATATAGCAGGCATTAACAGATACCCATATCTGTAACATCTCCTTTCCTTTAGCTGTAAACAACATCAGCATGTCACTTTAAAGTGCAGGTAAGAGCTACATTGTGTAAAGCTAACACTTTAACATTGTCAACCTCCAATACATGAAAACAATTACAATACTGATTAACCATGCAAGTACCGTTACAAAACTATAATAATATCCAACAATTCTTTTTTTTCTTTTTCTTTTTTCTTAACAGTCCAACAGACTTAGTGACAATGTTCCCAGTTGTATCACAGGTTCAGTCTCTGCGGCGGCCGTAACAGGCGACCACACCGCGAGTATACAGCTTGGCTCTCTGTACTCACTGGCTTCCCTGGTGTCAAACCCCGCCCTTGCGCCGGGACCCCTGGAGAGTGAGGAGGCTCCCCCAAACCTGTGTCATCCTGGACCGGGTCGGTTTGAGCTCCACCTGCAGCCCTCTCTGCGTTGACATGGCCCCGGTCCGTGTGGCTGCTCCGCAACCCGCAGATCCACCCGGTTTCTCCTGTAGAGCGTGCCGTCCACCTCCACTACGAATGAGCGAGGAGCGACTTTCTGGAGGCATTGACCCAGTTGCCAACGGCCTGTGCGATCTCCTGGAAGAGGCCTCATCCTTATGTGTTCCCCAACATTCAGTTCTGGTAAGTCCCTTGCCGATATGTCGTAGGCGGATTTTGCAAGCCGCCGTTTCAACCGCAGCTTCTCCGTCACTCCTGTCACTAACCACGGTTGCAGCAAGCTGTCCGCAACCGGCATCGAAGTCTTCAGCCTTCGTGACATTAAGCGTTGGGCTGGACTGCTGTCCAACCCCTCTGTGGGCGTGTTGCGCCAATGGAGAATGGCCTGCCATTTATCCGTGCCATCCAACTTTGCCCGCTTGCAGAGTGATTTCACTATCTTGACAGCTGACTCAGCTTTGCCGTTTGATTTTGGATATCTGGGTGAGGATGTGACATGGTTAAATCCCCACTTTGCAGCAAACTTCCTGAACTGTTCACAGGCAAACTGTGGGCCATTATCTGTGAGCACTTTGTCTGGCTGTCCGTAGCATGCAAATTGAGATTTACAGCGTGTGATGAGAGTGTCAGCTGATAGATCCGGCAGAAGATCAATCTCCCAGAAGTCTGAATAGTGGTCCACTAGGACGATGAAATCTTGGCCAGCGTAAGAGAAGATATCCATACTCACTGTTTGCCATGGACGTGTTGGGATATCATGCGACATCAATGATTCCTTCTGCTGGGCTCGTGCATATTCATGCATGCAGAGCAGTTCGACACATAGTCTTTTATCTCTGCTCTCATGTTTGGCCAGAACAGCGTATCCCTGGCGCGCCTGTAACATGCCTCCCCCCGATGTGGCTGGTGTGTATGCGTCTTAACAACTCTGCCCTCAAGGCCTTAGGGATAACAACGCACTGCCCTCTGTATAGCACACTGTTTTGCACGTTGAGCTCATCCCTGAAGGGCCAGTATTCTCGCACCAAGAGGGGGGTGTCCTCTTTTAAATCAGGCCATCCCCTGAGGATTACTGATGTCAAAGCTTGTAATACATCGTCCATCTCTGTGTGCTGGGCAATTTGGCGAAACCTGAAGTCAGTAACATCCAGATGCTGTGCCTGATCCAGCTCTGAGTCCTCCACCTGAAAGCTGTCCATGGAACACACCGCCTGTCGTACATAGGGGGTGTCGGAACCACGATACGGTGGAGTGGCCCTGCTTAGAGTGTCACTGACATACATCTCTGTGCCTGGTTTGTAAACAACATCCAGATTGTACCCCTGGAGCTGCAGTAACATGCCCTGAAGGCGTTTAGGCGCACTCATGAGGGGCTTCTTAAAGATGGTGATCAGTGGTTTGTGGTCTGTTTCTGCAGTGATTGTGTCCCTGCCGTATAGGTACTGGTGAAATCTCTGGCATGCAAAAACTATGCTTAAGCACTCTTTCTCTATTTGAGCGTAGTTTTGCTCAGTCCGTGTCAGTGCGCGTGAGGCAAAGGCTACGGGCTGCCCCTTTTGCAGCAAGGCTCACAGATCTCCGATAGCCCTGGCAGGAACTTAGCCAGATATGTCACAAACCCGATCATGCGTTGCACTGCCTTAGCATCCGTGGGCGTCGGCATGTCCAACACTGCTTGAGTTTTCTCTGGGTCGATTTTCAGTCCTTCTGTAGACAGTACATGGCCGTGGAAATGTACAGCTTTGAGCTTGAACTGCAGCTTGCGTTCACTCAATCTGAGCTTCACAGCCCTGCACCGTTGCATGAGAGCTCTTAAGTTGGTGTTGTGGTCCTCTTCAGCCTCTGCGTCCGTATCGCCACACCCGACCACCAGGATGTCATCCGCAATAGGCTCGATGCCAGCCAGGCCTGATAGCAGCTCATGTTGCTTGCGCTGATAGATCTCTGGCGCCACTGAGACTCCAAACGGGAGTTTGAGCCATCTCATCCGACCCCATGGGGTCCAGAATGTCGTCAAGCGGCTGCTTTCCTCATCAAGCTTGCACTGGAGAAAGGCGTCACGAGCATCAACCAGTGTGAAGACACGAGCCTTGGGCAGTTTGTACAAGACGTCTTCTAGCGTTGGCATGTGGTAATGGGACCTGAGAAGTGCCTGATTGAGAGGCTTTGGGTCAATGCAGATTCTTATCTTGTCTGGTTTAGCTACTGTCACCATGTTGCTTATCCACGCTGTT
The DNA here is from genome assembly GCF_902827175.1 of Gymnodraco acuticeps. NCBI lineage: Eukaryota > Metazoa > Chordata > Actinopteri > Perciformes > Bathydraconidae > Gymnodraco > Gymnodraco acuticeps. Next base: position 299,355 of record NW_022990011.1, read on the forward strand.
GGCTCTGTCACTGGCGTAAGGTTGCCTGCTTTCACATGTTTATCCAGCTCTTCCTTAACCCCGGCTTTTAGCGCTACAGGGACATTTCGTGGTGAGCACTGGACTGGTGTCACTTCAGGGTTCAGATCGAAATGAATATTACCTGGGACTGACTCGATCGGGTCATGGAAAACATCATGAAAGTCTTTCAGTAGCATTTCTTTTGTGAGTGGCATAGACTGGCTTGCATCAATAGTGTTCACCTCCGCTGGCAGTAGTTCTCTTGGAATAGTGAATTTCACAAGGCCCAGATCAGTGCATGCAGCACCACCGAGCAGGGGCTTTTGTTTGGTGTTCACTATCTCAAACACAAGTCTGTGTATTTTCCCCCTGACCACACAGTCAGTGTGAAATTTCCCCAGGGATGGCATGTATGTATCAGAGTACAGCTTTAGCCTTGTTCTGGTCGGCTGTAAGGCTGTCTTTGGTGACAGTTTCTCTTTAAACTGGCGGCCCATAACATTGCAAGTGGCCCCTGTATCTAGCTGGCATAGCTGTCTTTTCTTATTCAGGTGTAGGTGTACAAACCATTTGCGTCCAGGTGCTTTCACATTCCCCACATATTCAGTGACATTGTATAGGTTTTCACTTGTATCCGAGTCCCCTTCAGTTTGCTGTACATCCTCAACAACATTAACTTTTCTTGTTTTCTCTGCTCTGCTGCTGGCCTGACATACTTTTGCAAAGTGATTTGAAACGCCACATGCTCGGCAGGTCTTACCATAGGCTGGGCACTGCTCTCTGCCCCGTTTGTGTCCATTTCCACAGTATTTGCAGGTCCACTGCTGCTCTCTCTCAGCCGCTGTGTTTCTTTCAGCTGTTTTCCACTGTATTTTGCGTCGTCCGCCTTGCCTGTCCACCATAGAATTAATACTGTCCACCTGTGCCTGCGGGCTCTCAATAAGCCTCATGCGTGACTCCGTCAATTCTGCAAGGCGGCAAATCTCCACAGCTGTTGGCAGCGTTAGGTCCCGTTCACGCAGCAGTCTCCGTCTGGTGCTCTCGCTGGCAATACCGAGTACCAGCCTGTCCCTAATCAGTTCATCTTTTAGGTCACGGTACTCACATGATGATGCTTTTTCCCTCAGCTTTGTTATAAAGCTATCGATCGGCTCGTCCGGTCCTTGTTTGCAGCATCCAAACGTGTATCTCTCATAAATCACATTTTTTGCCGGCTTGAAATAATCCCCCAACGCATCCAAAATTGTTTTGGGGTCTTTCTTTTGTTCCTCGGTCAGCGTGACGTTGTGCATATATATATGCCGGCACTCGTTCCCCATAAACCGTCTCAGCGTGGCTGTCTGCACCGCATTCGTTTTTTCGGTCAGACCTGTAGCGAGCATAAAGTCCTCAAATTCTGCTCTAAAAACCTCCCAGTTTTTGGCTATATCACCAGACATATGCATGCCCTCGGATGCCGGAATACTGTTTGTCGTCATGACGTGAGTTTTCTTGAGCTTTTAGTCCAAGAAGACCACTTCTGACACCATGTTTCAGTCTGCAGCTTTATTCCGTAACTCACAACTCCATCACATGTATATTCCCGCGCTTGCGGATATAGTACATCACAGTGTAAGCGGCTGTGTCAGCATGCAGTTTACTAAAGCGCCAACAGGCGTCACTATATAGCAGGCATTAACAGATGCCCATATCTGTAACAATCATCTGCTTGGGTTTTCAAGACAGTAACACGGGGCTACAGACTCCAATTCGCTGTCACCCCCCCTCGCTTCTCGGGCATTCTGCATTCGCAGGCCCGAGGAGAGTCAGCCCATATTCTGGAGAGAGAGATTCTCTCACTCCTAGAAAAGAGAGCTATATCTATTGTACCCGCCGAGCAGAGTCAGGGCGGCTTCTATTCCAAGTACTTCCTCGTTCCCAAACGGGGAGGGAATGGAATTCGGCCAATACTTGATTTGAGGGCTCTGAACAAATATCTAAAAAGATATAAGTTCAGAATGCTCACTCACACATCTCTGCTGCGGCTCGTGCGACAAGACAACTGGTTTACATCAGTCGACCTGAAAGATGCGTATTTTCACATCCCAGTATATTACCCACACAGGAAATATCTGAGATTCGCATTTCAGGGGATCTGTTATGAATACAGAGTACTCCCCTTCGGTCTGTCTCTCAGTCCAAGGGTGTTTGTACGATGTACGGAAGCCGCGATAGCCCCGTTAAGACAACAGGGTATTCGCCTAGCGACCTACCTGGACGACTGGCTGCTTCTCGCACAGTCGGAGCAGGAGGCTGTTACCCAGACAAATGTCCTCGTAAAGCACCTGCTCAACCTGGGTTTCATAATAAACACAGAGAAGAGCATGTTGTGCCCCGCGCAGACTATACTCTTCCTGGGTTTACGCCTGAACTCGGTGCCCTTTTCAGCTCGCTTGTCAGCGAAAAGAGTGAAAGCTTTCAGAGCTTGTCTCGCTCTTTTCCAGCTGCGCAAACATGTTCTCTTCAGATCATGCCTGCGATTGCTGGGGCTCATGGCGTCAGCCATCCTGGTCGTACTACTGGGACGCTTACACATGAGGGAGTTTCAGCGCTGGGTGGTCGCCCTAAAACTAAACTAAGAGTGATGGTTACTGTGAAATGCGTAATGGCACTGCGCCACTGGCTGCACCCGACTTTTCTAGTACGAGGTGTGCCTATGGGTGCTGTCCTTTCACGGAAAGTGGTCGCCACGGACGCATGTCTGACAGGTTGGGGAGGTATTTATGAAGGTCGCCCGGTGAGGGGTCTCTGGAGCAGAGACCTCCAGCGGGCGCACATAAATTACCTGGAGCTTTTAGCGGTGTTTCTCACCCTAAAACGCTTTCTGCCTTTCCTCAGGGGACATCACGTCCTCGTGAGGACAGACAATACGACCACAATATCGTATATTAACAGCCAAGGGGGTTTGCGTTCTCTCCAGTTACACACACTGGCGCGCAAACTGATCCTATGGAGCGGTAGACGTCTCCTCTCTCTGAGAGCGACGCACGTACCGGGAGTGATGAACCTCGGGGCAGATCTACTGTCCAGAGGTATACCACTTTATGCAGACTGGACTCTACATCCAAGGATTGTGAGCCAGCTGTGGGTGCGTTACGGCAGAGCCGCGGTGGATCTGTTCGCATCGAAAGACAATGCTCAGTGTCAGCTGTTCTTTTCGATGCGCGATCTAAATGCACTGTTAGGCGTGGATGCACTCGTGCACGATTGACCCCCGGGCCTTCTGTACGCGTTCCCACCCCTGGCTCTGATACCCCCAACTCTGGCCAGAGTGAGAGAGCAACGCCACACACTTATCCTGATAGCTCCGCACTGGCCAGCTATGTACTGGCTAGCGGAGATATATCAGCTGCTGTGCGGGCAGCCATGGCAGCTCCCACTACGCAGGGACATACTGTCCCAAGCGGGGGGGGCGATCTTTCACCCACACCCAGAGCGCTTGGCTCTATGGGCCTGGCCCGTGAGTGGTACAATCTGAATACAGTGTGACATGAAGCTGACCCTGGCAGCTGCCAAGCGAGCCAGTGGCACTCATGCGCTATCTGTACAGTCTTCATGCACTCAGTTCGCCCCAGGGCAAACAGAGTGTGGTTGAAGCCCAACCCTGCCTTTATCTTAAGGCAGTTGGTTCAGGTACCACATTTGACATTGAGGCATCCTCCCCGCCACTGTATTCCTCCGGGGAACAGCGGCCGGATTTGCCGTGTCCAGCCCGTGCTTTACGCACGTACAGGGACAGATCAAGGGTGCTTCGTCATAATGACCAACCCCTTGTTCTGGGCTAACCCTTATAAGGGCAAGCCTGTTACTAAGCAACGGCTCTCCCACTGGTTTGTGGAAGCAATTGCTTTGGGGCTCATACGAGTCAGAGTTCGCAGGGACCCTCGGGTCCGCGAGCTCTTTCGACTCAGGGTCTGGCTGCATCATGGGCTCTGTCCAGGATGTCTCCCATCCAAGACATTGGTGCAGCGGAGAGCTGGTCCTCGCCGCTCACTTTTGTCCGCCTCTTAACAGGCTGGACGTTCTGCTCCCAGTGTGACTCAAGCAGTGCTGGGCACCTTGTTGAGTCAGAGCTCTACCTGTTAAGTTCTGGTTGGTTTGGTGATTTTCGAGATAAGCTCGTCTGACAATACGGGAGCTACAATTTCCCATAGTGAGACATCGAACGGAGTGTTATGAATGAGAACTATAGGTTACTTACGTAACCCCAGTTCTCAGAGTAACATGAAGTGAGATGTCTCACCAGACGGCCCTCCTTGCTATGGTGAAGCGAGAAGAGGTGCTTATTTTGAATGACGCATGCGTCGTGGCGCAAGCTACTTATAGGGGGTGAATTCCCTGACGCTGACGTCAAGATCACCAGCCAATCAGGATTGGCGTAATGAGATTGATGCTTCTGTTTGCTCCGTGATGAGGCGCATCCCATAGTGATACATCTCACTTCATGTTACTCTGAGAACTGGGGTTACGTAAGTAACCTATAGCTTTTTCTCATTTGATACAGAATTGTAACTCTTTATGGCTATCATGAAAACATGAAATGTGTGACTTATTTATGTAAAGCTTTTACCGATTAAAAATATCCCCTTCCAGCTGCCAAGTGTCATGTTTTCTCTTCCACTGCGGTGATTAAAAAGGAAACCACTGTGAATTGAAAGTGAACCAAAGAACCTTCAAATTATTGAGCTCCTGACTTTTCCACTTCATGTGTCACCTGGGAAATAATAACACAGATATCAGATTACCAGAAGCACTGTGCGGAGAAGGAAACATATACAAACACCTCCTTAACTGATATTAATCTGAAATGACTCTTCGTGCTAATAACTAAGAAATGATTGCACTAACTTGGAAATGTGAAGGTTGAGATGTCCAGGTGCCAATTAAGTGCTGATGTGGGGAGAATGTGGGTGGACTTATTGCAAAAGGCTTCCTTCCATGTACAGTATGTGACCCACTTTGAGAAATGTTATGTATTAAACCATTGATGAAGCTTTGCGTCGGGATATTGCTCACCCTGCCAGTGTTCTTTTTTCATCAATGACCGCCTTGCTGCACATTATTCCGCCTGTTACACGGCTAAACACTAAGTAGGCATACTTTTTGATTTATAATGATTTTATTTATTTGAAATTATCTTATTGCTTTCGATAAGAGAAATATTCCGTTCCAATGCCTACAAATGGCGGGAACTGTCCATGTCTGTTCACACTTTCTTTTCCATTAACCTTTAACCACTGCCTCTTTCCTCCTCTTGCACTCTTTTCTATACTTTACTTGGGACAGTTTAGCAATCATGAACCCAAAATGTTGTGCTCTCCACAAATATAATAATGAATATTCAAAAGGTATTCCACTGTGTTTTCTGATTTCCAGCGTTCTGCTCGCGAAAAATAGCAGACCTCTGAAATGTATAAATTGATCAGAATCAGAATTGAGTATTTAACTTACCCATGTAATGGACAGGAAATACACTGGGAAATGACAGACCTCCGCCAATTCCAAATGCCCTATCTCGCATTGTAAAGTGAGAAATTATGTGTGTGTCCGCTCTGTGTGTCCGGAGCAGTTTCAGATCTGCTCCAAAGTTGAATGTATTCTGCCTTGGCTAATGGTCCAATCTTCTACTACGTTTCATGAAAATTCAGCCACTATTGCCCGTCATCCTGCTAAAGAAAAAGAGAAAAAAAGACCAAACCAAAAAAGAAAACTTCCTTGGAAGGTAATGAATTAGCATGACTTTATTCCTGCCATTCTGGGGAAATAAATTGGTCAAAGTTTTCTCAGTGATGACATTAGTATTTCTAAAATCCTGGCTACTGCTCTGCTGAATCATAGTTACAGAGTCAGGGGGAGGATGAGAGCAATTTGTTAAATTGTAAAAAGGCAGAGGCAGTATGAGTCATTTAGGTAATTCCTGAAAGATGATTTTTTATTTATCCTTGCTAAGATTTTGAGTGACGCTGCTGTTCGGCGTGCTGGAGGGTGTATTTAAATAGTGTGCTACCAAATGTAAGACTTTCAATACTTTCAGCCATTAGGGGTAAGGGATTCAATGCACCGTGTGTGTGTGTGTGTGTGTGTGTGTGTGTGTGTGTGTGTGTGTGTGTGTGTGTGTGTGTGTGTGTGTGTGTGTGTGTGTGTGTGTGTGTGTGTGTGGTGTGTGTGTGTTGTGTGTGTGTGTGTGTGTGTGTGTGTGTGTGTGTGTGTGTGTGTGTGTGTGTGTGTGTGTGTGGTGTGTGTGTGTGTGTGTGTGTGTGTGTGTGTGTGTGTGTGTGTGTGTGTGTGTGTGTGTGTGTGTGTGTGTGTGTGTGTGTGTGTGTGTGTGTGTGTGTGTGTGTGTGTGTTTGCAGGGGGTATACTGTAGTTAAGGTCATTCATCAGTCGAGGGGTGGCCTGCTGCTGAAAGGGCCAGTGTTGAACTGCTTTGATTGATCTGTGCAGGAGATTGGCCATGGCCTGGAGAGGGGCATGTTGTTCCCTGCTCTGGCTATGGCCAATTATATTTATGGGGGTTGTGGGCAATGCAATAATTCAAAATACAAGCCGCTTTTCTATTCCTGGAAAAAAGTGAGACCTGCAAATCCAGCATAATTTTTGCTCCATGTCCGGTAATTTTTCATTTGATTATTGTTGACTGTTACGTAAGTAACCTGCTGCTTTTGGGATAACGAAGTGTTATGTGTTGATGGCTAGGGCCAAAAACATCATTTTTTTAAATTTCTCTTTTACATTTCACCATTTTGTAATAAAAACCTTACGTGTTTCGCTGAAAATTGTCTTGCATCACAACTTAAATATCTTTCACATAAACTACGGAAAATCTCAAAAAATGTCATCTACGCTTATTATTAAATTATTTCATTGTTGCATTTTTTATTTATGAAGTCATTATGAAATAAAGTTTTGTTGTGCAATTATTTAAAAATTGTACAAAAAATAAATAAAGAAGATGACATACTCAAAATTATTTCATTAGGTTATGTATGTTTTCCATTGTTCAGTTAAATTTGTTATCAACCAGCTTCAACTGTTCTGATAATATGTGACAGAAACAACAACATTTTACCTAATTGACACTAAAGTAAACTCAGGGGATTTAATTAAATGTTTTAACCAAAGTTCTAACAATTAATTCTAGGAAGATTCTCATGAATGTCTGTACTAAATTAAATGGCATTGCTTTCAGGATTTTTAAAGATATCTTAGTCTCGACCAAAGTTGTGGACAAAATCACGAACATTGCCACCATGAGAGCGTCATATGCCACTAACATGTGTGAAAAGAGCAACATTAATACCATCTGCCATATCCCTGTAATGTTCAGTGGATTTGAAAGTGGGCACCTTGACTTTGAAATTGAAGGTGTTCAAAGTCCATATGCTTTCCGAACTGCATTTAAATTTCCCGTGCTTTGTTTTTATGCGAGGCAGCTGTTGTTTATGTCATGTCTGATTAACAATATGAGCCAACGTAATTCTCCATCTCTATTCTGGTCTTGTCCCCATAAAATCAGTAACTGCATCACAGTACAAGAAAGCGTGAGAAATGCGAGAAAAGGGGGGGAGGCAAGGTTGAATAATAGGAATCGGGTAATGGATGGCTGCTGCGCGCGCGTGTGTGTGTGTGTGTGTGTGGTGTGTGTGTGTGTGTGTGTGTGTGTGTGTGTGTGTGTGTGTGTGTGTGTGGTGTGTGTGTGTGTGTGTGTGTGTGTGTGTGTGTGTGTGTGTGTGTGTGTGTGTGTGTGTGTGTGTGTGTGTGTGTGTGTGTGTGTGTGTGTGTGTGTGTGTGTGTGTGTGTGTGTGTGTGTGTGTGTGTGTGTGTGTGTGTGTCTGCAAAACCTGGTTGCCTTTCGCCCTGCTGTGCTGACATTGTGCTGGATGACTGAGCAGGAGGGCCACTGCCAGAATGGACACACTCCTACACACTCTATTCTTCCTCAGTTTGATGTTTGCCCTTTTGGCCATACACCGGATGACGAAAAAAGTCAAACAACAACACAGTAACTGAATTATATTTTGAATGGAGGTTGATCCAAAAGCAGAATATATTGTTGATTTATCTTTTGAAACGTCAGTGTTTTGAGAAGGTCACAGTAATTGGACACCAAAGCAGTCAACCTTGAGATTTTTCCTTTTTCCTTACTTCCCAAAATCAATTTTAACAATTTTAAATTGATGATGTCACTATTTTGACCACAGCAACAATTTGATTTTCAGGAGTCATGATGCCAACCCATACTTTAAAGATAATTATGTACTCAGCAAGGGACACTTAAATAAAAAGATAAAGCAGGTTCCCTTTGGACTCGCAGTTTGATGGATTGAAGTCGATTTCAAAGTGGTTTGTTGATGGAATCATTTCCCTTTGCCGACACAGAGCAAATTGAAAACCTGCATTACTTGCTGACCTTTTGGCAACATCTGATCTGGTCTTGCTTTAGGAGGTGGGTACTGTTAAGACTTTTCAAAACGTTCAAAAAGGTAAGATGGTGAACTGATCTGTAATTACAGAATTGTGCTTCCTGTTGAGACAAAGACAAACTACTGCTGAGCTGCCAGCACTTTTGAAATGCAAAGAAATCCAAAACATGGATGATGATCTAGTTGTAATTCAGGCAAGTGGTCAAACGGGGGCTTCTTATTATTTTCAACCAGGGTTCGTATTTCTATCTGCCCAAATTGTCTTTGACATAATCGGAAAAGTCACACTAGTTCACAAAACTCTACTTCACTAGTTCCCATTAATGACTTACAGAACAGAGACAGGAAGCTCATCTCAACTTTTCCTCCCACCGCAATTGTTATGATTCAGCAGGGTGTGGGGGGTCAAAGTAGGAGTTAAGGTCATTCTCTAACCCTGCGATAGCAGAGCTTCTGATCCGCCCATTTCAAACAATGACCGCTGAGTCATATTTAAGGAAATTGTGACTGATAGAAGGACAAACCTAGACAAGGAAACATCACAGTTAAACACTGACTGAAAAAACTCAAACAATGACCTAATCAAAGGAAGGAAGTGGTGGACTGTTTCTCTGTGATATTACATCGACGTCAAATGCTCAAATCAACCTCAGCATATTTCTAAAGCATTCTATATTCAATTAGTCAACAATGACTTGTTTAACAAAAAAAGGAAGGTAAGTAATTTTCCACTTAACTGATTATCCTTACTCAAGATAACCTCAGAGCAAAACACCACTAGCCCCTTTCATGACACACTGGGTTGGTCAGAAATGTGGAGTTGACACATCATCGTCATCACACAAAATAATTTAAGCTTAAATTAATAAATGTTCAAACTATCAAACAACTGAAGATGCCAACAAATGCTAGATATATCACAGCGCTTGTGCTTTGGGGGATTTTATAACAACAGTCTAGAAACCCTACTTTGGCTCAGACTGTAGCGACTGTAGTTGGCTCAAATCTCTCACAACGACTGGGCTAGCGTTCACAATGTTGCACATTTTTGGCTCCAGAATTTTTAACAAAGCTCATGGTATATGTTTTTGTACACAAGGTTATGATCTATAATTACCTTTCCTGGATGGGTACTTCATGATGTTTGGTTTCCAAACAGTAACTGGCATGTTCATTAATACATTTGTATACCCAGGATGAGTTTATTGCATCAGCCTCTCTCACGCTCCCTCAAACCTTTATAGAGAGCTTTTTGTTGGAGGAATTATAGATCTTCACGAGAACTGCTAAAGTTTGCCACTATTAATCTGCTGCTTACTGTATCAGAGTGATGGAACACTCATATCTCCAGCTACACATAATTACTTAAGTACATTATAAAACAAGATTTAATGAACAGATACAGATTACCGATGTTGTCAAAGGAAGACATAATGCTTGTAAAATAGCAACAAGAAAGTCTGGTGGCTACTTTAAGAGATTATTGATTCATTGACACCCCCATGTGTTTTTATGCAAGAGAGCTTTATCTTGATGAAGTGAATTACATGATATCCCTATTTAACTTTTAAAAGGGTAATATTTCAAATAGTATTCTATTACCAGCCAGTGCCAACTCTAGAACTCCCACCCTCTTTTATCATTAACCTGGGGCCTCTATGTTCATCATGAAGTCAACATCTGTCCACATGTCCACCCTAACTGCCAAAGAACAAAGGTTTTTCCACTGCGCACTGGGAATAGGCAGTTCATAGTTGAGTTATGTACATAAGGCTTTGGGAATTGTTTCTATTTTATGTATTATATTTGTTTCATTTTACTTCATGCTTAAAGCTTTGTGACAATCTTGATTTTTCTTCTCCATTAAACATATCCTGTAGCTTTATTCTCGTTCCTTTGTGTTGAATGTATGTTCCCATCTAACTTAAGGCAGTTGGATAAAAAGCCAACAAGCTAAAGATGACCAGGGATTTCCATCTTGGTAAAAAGGTGACACCGACGCCCTTGCGAAATCCCCTTGAGTGACATCATTGGTTATGTTATGATGTCAGTCTGACGAAGGTAGTTATATAGGATTGCACCCATCAAGGGTTCACTGTCTAATTATAGCAGTGTATTACAATGACTGTCACCCGGAGACGATGGGTGATTCCCACATGCTATCTCACCATCAGCAACATCAAATTAGCCTGCTAGCTCTTAGTCAAACATAAATCCTCAGGTGAGCACCCCAAGTTGAGAATAAGTGGGCAAACCATTCTTCAATATGTCTGTACAGCACCCCAGTGTCCATGTATGGGGATTTATAACAGGCCCCATTTGCTTTTCAACCTCTCCAGGACCCCTAGTAAATCACCAGGCAGAGGCTTGACTGAACAACTAATGAACCAGCATGAAAAAGACAGGAGGATTCATATAATTTGAACCACGCTCAAAGTTGTTGTCTGGGAAACCTCAACAGCCCACATAAGCTTAGGAGGGCAATAGAAAAACAGCAGCCAAAAGACAGATGGGCAGTCCTGCAGTGCGTCAGCTTCTGTACTTCCTGAATTATGGGAAACCCCTTCCCACAGTGAAACGTCCTGAGGATTCCCTGCTAGCATTTACCTGCCCAGCACTCCAGGGAGCTGGTTTTATTGTGAGATCCCATGTAATGCCCATTTCTATTTTTGGGGGGCCCAATAGGTATTGCAATGTTGCAACCAAAATAACTCAATAAACTTTTAGTGGGAAAGTTTAATACCCATGCGGCTCTTGTGTGGTCGACTTTTCATGATAAAGGCCTCATTTTCCACTCAAATGTTGGAAACTTCAACTCTAAAACAAGCTCTAGCGTAACTTCATTGGACGCATTTGGTTGTGCACAGAGGCCATGTTTCAGGAGAGAGTTTGCTACTGGACAATCCCTTTGCTGGCAAATGTCCAAACTAGGCTGGGAAAAGGTTCTCCCTTGACGCTCAAGGCCTCAAATGGTATTGTGATATTGCATTTCAATTGAATAACTCTTTTTACCACTTTATATTTTCAGTTTAATTGCAATCACTTATTGTGCATGAAATCGAACAATGTATATGAGGGTTAAATGGAGTTTACCTGCCTGTATTCTTCTTTTGAAAAGTAAAACATAAGGCTCTTCACATTGAACTAAATAATATAACATAGGAGCAACACATAACACACCAGAGGAAAACTGTGCAATACACACTACTCTGTGGGATCTCATTTTGATTACAGGCACAATGATTTATTGAGCAAAGGCATATCAAGATGCAGAGATAAGGGCTTGTAACACTGTTTATTTCGATGTTAAACGTGAAATCCGTCAGACGTGTCAATACGTGCTTATAAAAACAGCAGATTAAAGAGAAAGGTTGAAAAAATGCAAATGAGGTTTCTTACCATCAGATAAATAGACCACTTATCATCAACCAAATCTTGGTGCCACACACACAGAGGACAAACTTGCTCTTTTCTCTGACAGGTATAATTACATTACAGTGCATTTATCACAAAATGAATGAGATATACAGGGGTGAATGCGAGTTAATTGTTATTTCTTATGCATTAAATGTTTGCCAATAAATTATAAGTGACCTTGACAGTATGATTTGTAATTTTCAAAGAGCATATGACACCAGATTTGAGATTGTTTGTGCTGGGGTTATTTCCCCCAATAACAATCTTCTCCAAAGCTAAGTAACTCCACAGTGACCTGCCAATAGATGATCTTACAAACTCCGATCTAAAGAATTAACTCTGGATGATGGCTTGGCTCCCCCGCCTTGGCTCTGAATATAAACCCGAAGTATGGAAAAGCACTATTTTCTTCCACTCTACCCCTCTGTGTCACATCTGTGCAGATGATAATAAGGCAGGAAACTAGTCTCTGTTAAAGTGTGCTGTACGCATAATGGGTTTCCTGTCTATAGCCTTGGTGTGTCATGGTCCAAAATGTCTTATCCACATAGACACCTAGTTATAAGGGCTGCCCCATCATTGTCAATAATTCCAATCATAAGTCCAGAAAGCCTTAGTCGATTTGCATTTTGTCTGTCAGATCACTCTATTTGCTTGACTGTTTACACAGCACACACCTACCCCAAATCCTCCATATTTCTGTCAAGTCTCACAATAGATCACGGTCTCCTGACGTAGCCCCCCTGTTGTCTTCCCCTGGCATTATCACTTTCAAATATTAACTTCCTTATTCAAACAGGTCATTCAGATCGTGGCTCACTGATTCATTTCTTCATACACTTTTCACACTGTGGTTCACAAAAACCTTTGGCTGCTGGGTTGAGCTTATTTTATTATATCAATTAAAGAGCAAATGAGACCTTTTGCCCAACAACATCTTCACCTATCTAAAGTGTGTTCAGGTTCCTGATGGACATATTGTCGTATTACCTTTAATGAACTTAGTCTTGTATCAAAACCAGCTATCTGCAAAACTAACATAATGGAAACAAAGATGGGCGATGGACTACTGATTTGGGCTTAAATAGTTTTGAATAATATTTAGCCACACTGGACTGAACTGTAATGCAATGCCACATGCACTCAGTTGTCCCACACTGTATCCATAGCAGGAGATATTGGAGTCAAAGCAATAGTCAAATGCTAGAACAGACCTGTACCTCATACATTCCGCCCATCAGCATGCATTTGTTTTGATAGCCTTCAAAAAAAAAAAAAAAAAAAATACAGGCCACATTCTATTTTTTACATCTGGTTCCTTTTCCATTGTGAAGCTGACTTTTGCCACAACTTTGATTTACAAAACAGCCCTGTAAACTTCAACCTTTATAGACCACAAGTAATTGTGCATGAGCGTGCATCAATGGAGCATTTGTTGCAGTTTTGTTAACTACTGCATCAACATAATCAACAGTAGTTTCTATTGTACTGAATGATGTGTATGATTCTGTCAGAGGCTCTCTACACCTATGTGTAAGTGTGTAACCCAATGGATTGCAACTGCTGCCCACAATGTCTGTACTCTACTGCAGCCTGTGGGGGGTAACGATAGGCTACACAAAAGACCAGCATTTCCACTCTTGTTATCATCACAGCTTTCCCATGCCATTCATACCAAGATTATTGTCAGTCTTCATAAAATCAATGTTTCTTTCATCTACACACTTGGATATGGCCAGGCATATGGTATACAAAGGAATATTGAAAATACTCCCAAGGGTTATAATTCCTGAAATGTTAGCTCCATAGCGCTCAGAGGGGTAATATCTTGGCACCACAAAATACCTGTGCTTAGGTTGCAATATTCCCTATACATATATTCATAAACTGCTTTGTATTTTGGAGGCTATATGCTTTGAGTCACAGACTTATTGGATGGCGCTCAGCGCCCTGCCTGAGGGTTCAGGTTGCCAAGGAAATTAGCATTCCCTCCTGTAAAGCCTTTTGGTGTTAAATATGCACCTAAAAAACCCTCGATTTAACACACACACACACACACACACACACCACACACACACACACACACACACACACACACACACACACACAAACAAAAGTATAACACTTGTAAACATTTCCACATGACACACTCCCACTCTAAATCCCTCAAACTGAGGCTGTTGTGACAATTTAGATCTCTGGTGCCTGCTGATACTGCAACACAGTACTTAGCAACTGCAGTTGCATCATGTCCCTATATAGTCACAGGAAGAGGAAGGGGCTGCACATCGTCTAATATTCAGAACAATTGTTTCTATGATAAAGTGATTTACTGATTTAATTACATCAAGGAATGCTGTTTGAACTGATGCCATCACTGTGATTTTGAAATGTAGCTGGTAGAGAAGGTGAATCACCCAACATTACGTAAATGTAACACACATCCTTAGAGCTGAGTTGTCGGAGGGAAAGAGTTCACAGGAAGTGAGATCTCGATGTTTTTGTCCATGTTCAGACAGGTGTTTCAGTAAAAGATTCACATTGATTATGAATTCTAAGTCTCTTTTAAAATCTCTTTGCCATGAAGCAAACTTGTGTTGTAAGAAGGGATCATATTTGGATCAGATCTGGTCATGTGCGTGAGAAGGCCAAGGTTCATCATTTTTAGTTTATAATTGACAAAAAAAGGGAAGGAACCTTTTAGGTATATTTAATTTAAAGAAGGTAATTATTCAAATAAATCAAACATATAATATTGGCGACAATAAATTGCGGCTTAACCTCATTTTTGTGAACACTGTATTGAACATTTTCCTCTTTACTTGTAGTACTTGTAGTACAAAGCTAAAATATGTGTGGACATATGCCTAAAAATGGATCAGATCCACATGAATAAATAATTGTATAAATCATTAATAAATGTTTTCGTATACATATGTGCATGCGTGTGTCTGTAAGTGTCAACAGGGCGTGAGCATTTTTTCTAAATGTCTGTCTCTGTTGCTATCTCCATGGAGGGGTCAGGATCAGAAACAAAAGAGACCACAGTGCTGTCGGGGGTTCTGTGTATTGCTTTAAGAAACGTCAGCAGGGATGACTTGCCTACATCAATCCATGTTAAAACAAAAGTAGCAGTGATGACGCATACACTCTAGACTAAAGACATCTACAATATGTGCATCAAAGTCCTATTGATGCTGCTCTGTCTACAACTGCATTGACCTGCCAGACTGTGGGCGGAGAGAGTCAAGAATCGACTCCAAAACAAGATTTATACTTCTTTAAGTGGTTTTAACCAACCATCAACTGCACTCATCTGTCTGCCACATGAAGTTATGTTTTGTTGTCGACTCACATACCCAAAGAGAGTGAAAATGTGCACATGAAACTAGGGTATCCTCCTTGATTAGATTAGCTGTTGCATGATTGAGTCACAATGTTGCACATCAGTCAGACCTAACACAAAGATATGTCAAAAACACACATTCTAAAGGCAGGGTTTGCACGACCTCTGATATGAGTAGCAAAGATATTCCCAGCACGCACCTCTTCACAAAAGGAAGTGGGGAAAAGAATCCCAGCGTCTTTTACTTGGAGACCATTTGGCCCTGGCTACAAAACAAGGCAACCAATAAAAATGAATGCCAAGAAGGAAGGAAAAAGGGGGGAAATGTGGAGAATGGGAAAAAACATCGCCATTGACATGTTGCGCCAGACTGAGAGAAAGTAGCATTGTTTGGATGTTTTTGTTTGCAACAGCAGGGGTAGGCTTCCAGCAAGGACTGAGGCACATCACGTGCATCGCTTCAACCACTGAAAGAGCACAGAGAGAGCCAAATCTGAAACAGAACGGCTCTACAAGTCTTTGAAGTCAAATAAAGCCACCTCATCGATCACTGATTCAAAGGCCTTTTTTTCTTCTCCTTTCTAACTCTTTCTCTTTGCACTCTTGGGAAACGTTTGAGTATTCTACAAATGAACCTGTTATATGGCTCCTTGAAAAAAAACATTGAAAACACAAATTCTCAGATGGACTGGACGACATACATCTGGCATTTCAATGTGAAGACTTGACAACCATGAATTACTTAAACAATTAAATAAATGCACTAACCTGGATGAATGATCTACAATATTGATCTACAGTCTGTAAAACCACCATCACATTTGACAGATCTGACTTCACATCCTTATCCATGACACCTCCACTTGCCAAGAGGCAATCCAATAATATACCCAAGTAGAACATTGGATTGAGGTTGTAGTATGACATCTGTAGTATGTGTATGCACGGAGTAACACTGAGCCTCTTTGTTATGAAACTGCTTTCCAATCTTCAAATGAGACTCTCTTAAATCTGAAGTGTAGAGTTCAGTTTTAAAGATCTGTTACTGAAATGATAGAAATCCCATTGTGATAGCTGTATCATTTACAACCAAGTATTTAACAAGACTTAGTTTTACGATGACAACTTACTGGATATGTGAGCCAATAACATTTTGTATATTTTTAGCATCAAGGAAAGGATTGTGTTCTGACGACATTAAAAGCAGGTTTAAAGTGGAAACATTTTATTGTGAAAGAGGGTGGTAGGTGGAAATGCCGGAGTACTTTACTGAAGTGTTAAACTAAGGTTTAAATTAAAACATGAAAATCGGCACAGCAGCACTACTGCAGAAGCAACCTGTAGGTAGGCAGTCAAAAGAGATGTTATAAAGAAAAGCTGCAGGTCTACTAATGTCTGATAACAGATGATAAGAGTATAAAAAGGAAGCATTATTTTTGGTGTCTTCTCTAAGTGGCATTTGTCACGCAGGTCACACACACAGTTCAAAAAGTAACAATGGTGGCTATAAATACTAAGGTAAGATTTGTGTCCATTCCTTTAAAGCCACTGTCACTTTGGATTACGATGAAAGTAACTGAAGGTGTTATAATATACGTATAACTCATTCAACAGCAATACAAATGAGGTCAAATAATTAAGCAGGGGTTGTATTGTTTCTTTGGGACATGAACAAGAAAGGGGGACTCAGATACAAAAATGTATTAAACAACTGAACAAATTAATCAAATGTACCATTAAAAGCTTGGCATTGCATTTGTTCAAGCGCTTAGATTATCACTGCAGGTTTGGACTAACAGTTGGTTGGACTGAAGGAAAATGCATTCATTCTGCCATTGAGAGGAAAGACATTGGTCCATGATCTAATACTTTCCATACTTCTTCTTTCAGAATGCTCTCACAGGGCTGCCGCCAGAGATTTTACCATTTTTAGAAAGGCAAAAGTGGCACCTGAAATGTATAATAAGCCAATCGGATGCAGTGGCTTAAATTCATTTGCAGTGGCTTTGCCTTCAGGAACCGCTTCTTAGCCCTTTGCCGATGACCTTGACTGGGCTGTTCACAGTTAATTGCTTAAGTCATGTTTTGGTAAACCTGAACCTCTAATCGCTCTTGCTCACTCTGTCTCGTTCTCCCTCTGTTTCCACCCCTCCCCTCTGTTTCGATATCCCTCTGCCTGTGGCTTCTCGCTCTCTTTCACTCTCTTCCCCTCTTCAATGTGACTGCCGTTTTTGTCAGTGCTCCCCCACCCTTCCCCATTTCCGCTGGTGCAAGTTGTTGGTCGGAGAGCTCAGCCAAGGGTCACTGGTGTACTCTTGCTAGCTTCGTCCCTGTGCACCTCTTAAACTCTCTATTCATCTTCTGCCGCAATCAACCTCAAATATCTTTGTGATTTCACCCTCAATCACCAGCAGCTGAGCTACTAAGGACACATCGTCCCACTGCTTTTGCAACCCATCATACAGGTGACAAAAGCCCTGGTTGTTTTTAGACAGGAATGACACCCAGTCTACTCAAGTGTTCTCAGTGAGCCACATCAAACCTCTCATGTTGAAAGATCTGGAAGGAATAGTTGTAGAACATCTGATTAGATTTTCATGGGAAACCACTTAAGGTTAGAGCCCTTTAGAACTTTTTTGTCAATTCATCCTTGAAGAGGCCATGTGCTGACACAATGGTTTGTACAGAAAATGGGCATAAGGACTTTAGATTACGAATATCATATCAGATACTGCTCTATGTTTGGCTTGCTGTCCTTGCATTGTTTACAAAAACAGGATGCTTACGGACAATCTAAAATATGCACTTCAGATAGTTTTCTATAATAAGAAACTAAACTTATTGTTTATAGTCAATATGTAATTTGTAAACAGTTTATTTCTTTATATACTCATAGAATCTCATCAAATAAACATTTAAGTATGAGAGAATGTAGGACTTAATCATGGAAAATGTTGCTGTTAATAAGTTTAGTTTAACAGAAAATAATTCTTCTAAAAAGATGTCACTGAGAGACGTAAACACTGTTTGGCACTGCAGGTTATGGTTTGATTAAATTCAATCTGTTTCCAGATGGCTTAAAGGTTCACTATATGAGTAAATAAAATGAAATCTGGAAAGTTCAGACAACCACTTAAAGATGTTTAGAGTTCAATTGAATAAACCTTTCCGTGAATGACACTATACCTTAGGCTATCAGAGTTGTCCTTATGCTGTAAATATCAGCCATGTTAAACAAATGCTTGCAAAGGAAGAAATACAAAAAAGTTTCCTTTCATTTGTGAAATTAAAAGGTTTCGTTGCCATAACAGATGTTGACTCCTTAAAAGTCAAAGCTAACAGGCCACACATCAATAGACTGACATAAGCATTTGGATTTGCTTGTTTGTTACATTTCAGCATATGAGATATTTAGCTTACATACAGAGTTCACAAATGCTGGATATTTGACTTGGTGTTTCTAAAGAATTTAATTAAAAATAATTATTAAATGTTTACCTCTAACCGCTCCTTCTGTGCCTGAACTGTGTACTATTATATGACATTAAAAACATGTTTTACTTGTTTCCTTTTTTCTCATATGTTTGAGATTGAGTTTCTCCATGTGCTGTGGTGTAATCAGTGTACCAGTTGTGCCCTAATGGCTTACATCTGTTTGACATGAAGCAGACTTGAAAACATGAACCTCTCAAAAATCATCCACTAATGTAAGTAACTGAAAATATTGTCGGTGAAGGTGTTTGTTTTTGTGATATATTTGACCTATGTCAATATACAGTCTACTGTGTGTGGCCACTGTAGCTGTAACTGCTATCTTCATCTTGTACTTTTTTGGGATATACTTGCTCTAGCCATGATTTCATACTACCTGGCAGGAAATCAAACAGTTTGGATAGTGTCTGTAACTGTTGCATTACCACTGCAGAAAGAGATTAGGGTGTTTTTCTGTTGTTTTTTATAAGATTGCGGTACGTGCGTTATCCTGCATCTCTTTTGGCTGAGCTGAAAATTCTGAAAACAGGTTTGATGATAAGCTCTTATAGTTCATTAAGTAAAAAAATCTGGTATGGATTACTGAAAAGCAAGTCATTCGCAGACACTCACATTCAGCCACATAATAAAAAGCCCATGCATGCACACAATCACGTAGCACATGAGCATGTACTGTAAACATGTTCAGCTGAAAAATGGCAAAAAGAATGTTGCAGCTGTCCTTTCATGAAACAGAGCAAGCACATTTTCCATATGAATTTGAAATGACTATGACAGGCACCTGTTTATATCACCAGTATTTTCGATTAAAAAACTAATAAATCATAATTTATGTTCACGGCGTTTATGAGCGACCCATTACATTAAGATATATTTATGCCCGTCTCCATCAGGTTTGAGCATTAGCATGATCCAATGGAAGCAAATGGATGTTTCAATCACTAATTCACACCTCTGTGCCTTCCAAAATCGCCGTCACACCATCCAAAAGTCATTAAACCAAACCAGGAACTTGGCAGCAGCAAAATGACTGTTAAACATTACACTTGCTCTAGGAAATTGTTTATGGCCCTACAGGGTGAAATATAGTCCAGCATGACATCTGAGGACATGCTTCAGGTTTCGGTCAACACCACATAAAACTTTAAGCTACTGTGTAGCTACAAACATGTGTCAGCAGGGATATTTGAGGTGGTATTTTGTGAAGATGTGGGGGAAAGTCACTGTTCAATTGAGTCTCTTCAGTATGTGTCATTTGCATTTTGTAAGAGTTATACAGAAATATAAGCGTGTTCTGCAGCCAGTGTGTCCACACATAGAAACAATAGTTAAACTAGATGGATGCCAACACATGCAAAACCAATCAGCAAGAATAATTAGAGTTATTGTTCTTTTCCTCACACTTCCTCAACCCTGCAGTAATCATTTCTGGTTGCTCAGTTAAGTAAAAATATAGTCTGTGTGTCACTATGTACACAAATACAGTATACAAATATATTCAATTATATGTTGTATGAACTCTTGAATCTGAATCTTGTATAATGTGAAAACACAATATATATATATATATATATATGACCATAAACAGTAACTAGTATATATGTTACCAGACATTCTATTTCTGACATATCTTTATATTTCATACACTGGTCACACACCACTCCCAATACTCTAATGTTAATATGTAAAAACAAATGCATTCAAAAACTATGTAATTTAAATGAACAACTTGACTAAACTTAGCCGTATTCCACCCTCCAATTGTAGACCCAGGTCTCTTCATCCCACATTCACATGCATCCTCCTTTGTCCATCGGTAATTAAGAAGCTGGCTGGCAGCAGCTGAAGCGGTGGGGGAAGGTTAATGCCTGGACAACAATGACCCGTAATGCACCCTTTGTCTTATCACACAAAAACACACACAAGCTCTGCTCTGACACCAGCAGTCCTCTCAGACGTCACTGTGACGTCATCCCACTGTCCCATTTGTCAATGCAAGGCATTGTGGGAGTGATGTATGTTTTCTGGGGGCAACACCCTTTCTGGATCTTCTGCCAATTTCTCTTACAAATTGGTGCAAATGGGAGGAGGTGCATCTGATACTTTTTAATATCAAGTTGTATAAGATGTGTGTGAGTTAGCTCTCTCCCCTATGCCTGATTCAGCTCCTCAATGGTGCCCTTGCAGCCATTTACCTCAGCAGTCTCTAGGGGTGGTCTCTGGATGGCAACACCTTGGATTTATACCGGGGACTTGACTATTATTCATCCTTGCTCATTCCAGATAGGCAGCCTTTTAAAGGTTAATTGCACTAGCTAATTGCTCTCCCTCCCTTTTGCTAACGAGGGCGCACTCCTCGATGATGTCATTGAATGGCCGAACCAAAATACCTCTCCAACTACTTTGGTGATGGCCCCTCACTTCAGAAGGGCACAGCAGTGTCTAATCTGTTTCTCAGAGACGCACGCGCTGGCATCAATGCAAGATATACTTTTCTCTCCGCTAGTTTATGGATTGTCATAAGGTCTCAATGACTTTTAAAACAGCTATCGCTATAACTCAACATATCAAATATACAAATCCTGTTCACATCATCATCTGCAACTCTGCAAACACACAGTTACTGCTACTTCGGTAAGGTGAAGATTTCGAAATATTATAAAGCCTTTTTGATCAAAGTAAATTGTATTCTTCATCACTCAGCTCTTTAGGTTTATATTTAAAAATGCAATCCCTACCTTCATTTCTCTGTACAAAGGCTAACCTAATATTGGAAAAGGTGAAGAAATATGTTTTAAATACATTTAAAATAATAATATTATTATTGAAGAAAATCAAGAAAATACGTTAATTGTATTCGGACTCGCATAACTCTACCCTCTCACATCCTTTGTGAACTTTTAATCACCATTTCTTATTACTTTGGTACCTCAGACCAAGTATATTATAAAATCAGTTTCATTGCTCCACTATACTGCATCTCCACTTTATATCTTAACTTTGTGCAGTAGTCACAGGAAGTACATACATATTATAGGGAATGCCCTCTTGCTTGTCCTAACTGCATCTTCTGCGACAGACTTTTCATAGTCAAAATAGATATACACAGCATGACCTTATTTTAAACAGGTAAAAGTAGTTGAACAAGACCTGTGTCCAATATAAATCCCATACCCTGGTTTGGACAATCCAGCTGAGTAAAGTGGCACAAGAGAACAATTAATTTGTTTTAGCTTTACCTAGGAGTTTCCAAATAACTACGTACTTAAACGTTTTTAGTAATGCATTCCTGTGCCTAGCAAAAAGCTCCCTGAGGAAAAGATAAGGAGAGAAAATACCGTCTGATATTAAACTTCTACAGCTCCACGTGTCCCATTTTGCAGGTGCTTCATGGGAAATGAGTATGCAGTATCCATTTATGATGGTCATAAAGAGGAGTGAACCCTGATGGGCTTCACCGCTTGAGGAGGATGTTATCCCCATGCATTACTACTCAACACATTTATCGCTCAGAGAACTGTACCTTCCCTGCGTCATGCAGCGGGGACGCCCAGTGCCTAGGACTTCAAGTTTGCTCTCTGCTAATGTCAACGAGTCCATCAACAGCCACGTGTCCACTTCAACTTTCCAAGCAACCTATTCATTTGGATACTTATTGAAGTAGAGCATCAGCTAAATGCCCAATATGCTAATGTAGGAGGCAGGTTAGAAGTGTTTGGACATTAAATCGGTCCTACAGTAATTGCCACCGGTCAGCTGACAATGTTCTGCAGGTCAACCAAACAGTACATTCAGAGTTGAAGGTTTCATTTTTCACAAGCAGTTGTTGACTAACTCTATAGCCAATACATCACAACTGGACACAATTGTCTCTCTAACAGAGTACAGTGTTTAACTGTACTAAACTGTGGACGCGACTTTGACTCAATCGGTGTTAAAGTTGAAATATATGCATTGAAATGATTCAAAGCTACAATTGAATTAAACTCGCATGGGAGAACATGATACTATTCAGTCTTACTCTGTACAGTTTATTCTCAACTGAAGTACATGATACAGAAAGGTGTTCTAACTTACTGAGCTTGGAGTATATTGTAAATAAGCAGCTCTAAATGTGGTGAGGTGTTCAGTGGCGTTTTTCTTTTTTGTCATTGTGTTGATGTATGAATGAGAAAGTTTAAACAGCTTTATTGGTTGCACAGACAGTTACTGTTCCCTGTCTTCAGGAACGTTTTGCAGACAGGAATTAAATGTACGTTTGACGTCTTAGACCAGTGGGAATATACAACATGGCTGACTAATCCCCCAGCAGACGATCATCATGGACTGAACTGTGCGTCACAATAATAATATGTTCATCAAATCAAGGTGTCTGGTTCTTGTAACTGGCAAATGTACCGAACAGCTACACAAGGTCATGACAATGTGTTTGTGTAGGATAGCAAGTTCAAAAACTGATCATTTACAACTAATCTTGTGGTGGACCCTTTATTCTGTCTCAGGTACTTCAGGTAATTATACTAAAAGTGTGGACTGCTTTTGCATAGCTGCATTTGAAAGGAAGCATGGGTGTTCAACCTTGAAACACTACACAAGAGGTTTGAATCTCAGCAGACCATGATGATGATGACCAAGAATAACAACAGCTAGTAGTGTTGTAGTCGGGAAATGTTTGGCTAAAAAGTAGTTTTTCCTTAATCGCAGTTGGAGAGATAAATGTTTATGCCTATTGTCACATATCAGCCTGGCTGCAAATCAAAGACAACAAAGAAAAACCTTTACACACTTCTCTAAAAGTACAATGGGAGCCAGAGCCTTTTCTTATCAATCTCCACATTTATGGAATCAGCTTCCAGTTTGTGTTCGGGCGGCAGACACCCTATCCGTTTTTAAGAGTGCGCTTAAGACCTTCCTTTTTGATAAAGCTTATAGTTAGGGCTGATTAGATTCAGCCCCTAGTTTTGCTGATATAGGCTTAGTTTGTCGGGGGACATCTTACTTCTTCCTTCTCTCTGTCTATACCTGTGTACTCTCATGTTCCGATTAACCCAGCTTCCCCAAATGTCTTTCTTTTTGGTGTCTATATACGCCGGGATCCGGAGTCATGGATGATCCTGCGCTCCTCTGTCCTGGATCGCGAGCCCTGGATCTTGAGTCGTGGCTGTGGTCCTGGATCATAGGTCCTGGATGGATATCCTCGTGGATTCATCTTCCTATTATACACACATGCATTTCCAAACATTTGGACTACCTATGTTGCAAATGTATTATCTTTTCAATTTACACACGGCATCTATTGCACGTCTGTCCGTCCTGGGAGAGGGATCCCTCCTCTGTTGCTCTCCCTGAGGTTTCTCCCATTTTTCCCTTTAAACTGTGGGTTTTCTTCGGAAGTTTTTCCTTGTACGATGTGAGGGTCTAAGGACAGAGGGTGTCGTATTGTCATACTGATATTTTGTACAAACTGTAAAGTCCACTGAGACAAATGTAACATTTGTGATATTGGGCTATATAAATAAACATTGATTGATTGATTGATTGATTGATTGATTGATTGATTGATTGATTGATTGATTGACATGGAATCTGCCACGTACACCTAGCAAAAAGTATCGCTTTTGTAGACAAAACAATAATGAACTTCACAGCTGCAAATGACACACACAATCAAGACATCTATTAAATGTGACAGTGGCGATATTATTGTACAAGCAGTCTCCATGTTTTACCAGTGGAACCTCCCAGTAAACCAACATGATCAAACAGCAGAAAGGGGTCATGTGGACCGGTTCCAAAACATTGTTAGCACGGGCCGGCCACTGTTTCAAAGCTTTCTGAGATTAGATTGGGCAGGTAACTCCATGGAAACACATGATTAGGATTAGGGGCCATGAGGTTAGGAAAAGGTAACGTTGCAATTGGAAACCTGATGTGACCAAAAGTTAAGACCTGTGAGGTTTTTTCCCAGGGAGGGAACAGGATGGGAATGGCAGAGATGGCCTATTATTGCTATAAATCCCCCAAAAAACAGCGTAGGAAATGATTTATGTGCATAAATCTGCCTAGTGGGGAAAAGATGGCGGATCACATTACTGTTTCTGTGTTTGTGCATCTGGGGTTCACGGGTGGTGCGTAACAGATCCTAGTGTACACACCTAAGGTTTTGCGTGGGTTGGCAGAAGCATCTCTTACATCATCAGATCATTTGTCCTGCATACACAGTGATTAGTGAAAGCACCCTAAGATTGGGGAAAAATATATTTATTTTTGATGCAACATTTGATGTGTCTTCAGACATAATATAATACAGTCGACAGGTGTTTAAGAAAGGAATATATCTGAAAGAGGCTTTATGCAATGCCAGATTTGGAAACAAAACGGTTAAATGGACAGCTAAACCTAAGTTGTGGGTCTTAATGTAAAAGTTTCACTAAAATAACAAGTATGACAATGTATGCTTGGTAATGCTTTTTACTGGCTAATTTGAAATGCTCCTTTCCACCAGTTTCCATTCACTTCACTTTGCAAAGAGGAAGTCCCCTTAAGTGTGTGTCTGTAACATTACCCTCAAGTGTATGCCATTGAACCTCAAATCTGATGTGACGCTAATTAACATGGATAGTGTTTTTAAAGAAAGGCCACTTGGAGTGCACCTGTGTGTCACATGACTTTGTTGCCATACTTTTGATGATGAATTTAAAGAGAGTTCCCTTTGATTCAGTTTGCCGTTATCTTTAATGCCAATCTCCATCATATCCAGCAGAGATCTTTTGTTCTAACACACATCTCTCTTTGGTTGTGCTATTGCTTTACTCCAACACATCAGCACATAGTAACTGTCGGATGCAGAAGCAGTGACTCTCAGATCTTGCACCAACAGCCACATGAGGGTAAGTGATTCCGTATTGCCTCCCTTTCTTCGTATGCTGTCTCAACTACAAAGAGGTGATATCTGGGCCACCTAGGCAAAGGTAAACATCCTTCATGAAAAATATATAGCCTAGGCTAAAGGGTCAATAAGTGTCTCAGCAGGTCAATAGATCATTAAATTAGGAAATTAAATTAAATAAAACGAAATGCATACAGAACGCAACAGCGGTACAAACTTGAAAGACAACCACTGCAACAGATTAGTAGGATTTCATCAACCATGATAGGAAATTCTGCTAATCTTCATCCAATACGGTTTGCCTCTCAGTGAAAGGGATGATGATGATTCATTTGAAGTTAATGGCCCTAATTTAGTGATGAAAAGAACCATCTGAGGTCATTATTGCATCTATGGTGGAAGAAAGCATATCCGCGGGTCCCCATGGCTATGTGACACCATCCTTCCATTCCTCTCTCTTTTCATTTTCTTATTCCCCCCTTTTTTTTGCTCCCTCTGAGGACTTCCCTGCTGCTCTGCGTATGTACACGACCTTTCTTTGGAGAGACACAGTAGGGAAAAATAGAGTCTTCAATGGATGGTGATCAGATGTAGATCCCTCAGGAGGGGATAATTAATTCACATTGGGCAAATAAAATGAGGGAAAAAATGGTAGGAAAACCATAAAAGGGAGACACTGGAAGATAAAGCCATTTACGCATAATGGTTCTCTTTGGAAAGGAAATAATGATTAGATACTATTTTAAACATATATCTTTGTAATGTGGTGCATGTGTTGATAAAAGAACTCTGCTACCTCAAAAGCTGTGGAAAGACCTGTCACCAAAAGCATCTCCTTTGTTGTCACCAATCAATTGCATGTTAATGCATGTCGTTCGTAACATGACCAACATCAGAGAACGAGTGATAGCAAGGCATCTGGGTAGAAATAAGTGGCTCGCTCCTGCAGTTAGAGAGCATTAAGATGATCCATCCTAACAAACTAATAATATGACTTAACCTGTTTAGGGAAAAAGTGCAGACAAGGAGAAACATGACATTGCAAATCTGTAACGATGTCTTAAATGTGTTTAGTACGCTAAATTAAATAATCTAATTCCACTGTAATAATATTAGGAGCAGAGATAGCGTATGTTGTCTGCTCTTTGGCAAATGCTTTCTTATTCACTGACTCAATACAAATACTTGTATACATATATTTTGAGAGAAGGAAAAATGTTTTTATATATTGTATATTTCTATGCAAGATAAGGTTTTTAGATTAAATGCTGGACTGCATTATAAGAAAAAACATTTTTCCTTGAACGTTTTGATTACTAATAATCTTTCACAGAGCTCTTATTAATCTTCCTATGACATGAGCATTAATTAATGACCTCACATGCTGCGCTTGATAGCTGCTGGCAATGGTTATTACTTCCGTGCCCTATAGGTGAACGTCTCTTTGTTTCCGTTTGACATAAATCATTCTGACAGTGTTAAACATGAATGAAAAAAAAAGCCTCCTCCCATAATTGTGGTTTTCTAGCCTCCATGCTACATTAAGGTACATCTCGTACAACTCAAGAAGTCAAATGATGCTGTTAGGATGTCAACATTTTCAGGGTTAGGGTTAAACTGCCTTGTTACTCTGATATTCGCCCCTTATGGGGATACAGCAGTACTGACATTGAATAGGGGTGTAAATCATGCATTTTGTAACCTGTACGGGAAAGCATAGACCTTCAAATTATTAAATATAAAATCAATGTACCTAAAGATAAGTTATGTTCACAGGATAAGGACATTTTCCTAGCGTTGTGAAGCAGAATTCACTGAGCGTTCAATTCTTCACCCACTAATAGGGAACATGGGCTGGGATTAAACAGGTTAGTTTTACCTTAGTTCTAAGGTCAATAGCAACTGATATTATGACAAATATATTCTGATATGTGCTATCTCCAAACTTCATATCCATTTCTTAAAAGTTTCAATCAGCTATAACTGTTTACTTTATTTAAGTAAAAATATAGGTCAGGATAAGAAAAGAAAAACAACCTCAGTCTCAGACATTTAACTTTACATATGATCTGAAAAACAATGAAAACCCTCCCTTTCCTAGCTGGAAAGGACGTTGTGTCAGCAAGATGGACTTCAAAGTTTCCCAAGTGTGAGAGGAAGGGAAGAGGAAATGAAGAGATTTTTCGGGGCTACTCTTTCTTCTCACGTTACATGAGAGGGAACGAGCAGACTGAAATGAAGTTTCTGCTACATTTAATGATAAACGTCTCATTTTGTATATGTTCACATTTTGTATTAAGGCCTTTTGTTACTCTTGATTAAGTGCCATTGTCATTCTCAATGTTTCTCCCAATGGAATAATCCAAGTGGAATACAAATATGAACTGATTAGGAAACTGCGGCCTTCATACAACATAATCAGCTTTAATCTTAGTATAAACCAAATCTCAAACTTGTCCAGCTTTTAAATCACAGCAGAAGACAGTGTTCAATTTAAATGAGAACTTTCTCATATTATTTATACCTACTAACTGAATGCTTAAATGAAGGTTTCAGCCAACACTGGCACACACCAGGAGCTCCGTTCCATTGATTTCCCAAAATCACAGCTGTGGCTCGTTGGGCTTTGATGTCTCATTAAGGCAACTGCGAGAGAAAACAGGTTGAATAGTGAGGGAGAGAAAGGAGAGAAAAATAACATTTAGCCTTAACACTGGGGAAAAAAGTTCAACACTGCACAGACCCTGGGAGCCCTCCGGTGCCTGACTTTCCGTAGGACCACCTAAAAAGCAGCAATACAAACCCAGAAAGCTCTGAGAAAACTCAGGGGTTTTCTTTAATGGACAACGCCCTTGCCATGTGCTCATCAGGTTCAGCTTCTCTCTGAACAGGGAGCGTTCACATTGTTTTGATGTGGCCTAGCCTGGGCTGTACATAGGTATGCACACATGATTTAATTATGGTCAATCAGAGCCATGCAGGGGATTAACTCTGCCTGGGTCAATTGCCTCTCTCATTTACATAGCTCAGCATAAGGTGTGAATATAAAGCCTTAAGTAATGCCACTGATCCTTCATGTGACTTTAACAAGATAGCGCTAACATCATCTCATCCCTGCATTTCTTTTCTTAGCAGAATAGGGCTGTGTTTACACTGTGCAGATGGCTAATCTAACGCGGCTCCGCACTCTCACCAAGCCAGGTCCAAGACTAACATTTTTTAAATGAGCAGCACAAATTACTATAAAAATAGAGGGCCGCTTTAAAATAAACCCAGCTGATTTTGCATTTACTGAAATATTAGTTCATCTGAGCCTCCTACCACATTTTTCTGACCACAATCTCTCTCTCTCTCTCTCTCTCTCTTCTTCACCTTTTCAGTGAAAACTCAAATGTAAACAACTGACCAAAGTCTGTGTTTTTTTATGGTGAATGGCTGAGGTAATGTTTCCCTTTCTCGAAAGATCAAAAGGCACCGCAAGTGCACGGCCTGTTGGATAATGTGCACAACCTACAAGCATCCTGCCATATACTCAATGTACTGTATTAACAATTTGTAACGCCTTAATCATTAGATTTAACACTTGATTTATTTTGCTATGAGTGCAATAGTGGAATAAATCTGTCTTTGCTTGTGAAGGCCTTTTTACTGGCTGTCTAGAGTTTGCCATCAACTGTAAAAAATACTTATTAAAATGATCCTCTCTTATTCTCTTTCTTCACAACTAGAGCACCAACTAACCACTGACAACAATTCAAAGACAGAAATCCACGGAAGGTGTAGTGGAACTGCTCACAATGGTTGATTGACAGCTGGTTACATTGCAAAACAGGACATTTAACAATATATATGAATAAGTGAAAACTGTTAGTTTACACATGCATATAAGATGCTTTAATCACACGCGGCACATTCATGTAGACCAGTGATACAACACTTTTCACTTTCAGGAAATACCTCAAGCTTAAATAAACTGAACAGAGGTGACACAATTCTATACAATAGCAAATCCAAATGCATTAAAGTTAAGCTGAGAAAGGGCTGATTTAAATGTCTTCTTTTTCAGATGCTAAAAATATACAGTGGCACAGAGTCTGGAAAGTTATTTTGGGATGCAGAAAAGCTGAAAAATACAATAAATTGAATTCATACTTTCCATTTTTGCCCTGCTGCCATGGATAAGAAAACCAGGAACCCAGAGCATGACTAAAGTGGAAGGGTATCGTATAACCGCCGTCTGCTTTACAAATGAAGCTTTGTGTGTTTGCATGTTGCTCAGCTACAGAACAGCAGGGCAAGTGAGTCCTGTGCAAGAAGGTTTGGAATATGGTAACATTTTTGCTCAAAGAAAAAGAAACATTTTGCAAAGTGCAGACCCCCTTTCCTTGGTGGAAAATGTGTAGCAAGTGCCATAATCATGTTCTAAAAATAAATGTATGTCAAATTATTGCTGTCGGACATCTTCTGGTTTTTTGATAAATGAAAGCGGTGGCGCCGAAGGAAATGGTGGAGGGAAGTGGACTTTACTTCACCATTTTTTGTAAAGTAACCTCGCTGTTACACCAACACAAATGCATTTTTGGTGTGGATATCTTGGTTCTGTATTTCTGTTAGAATGTTTTAATGACGTAAAAACCAGAATGAGCCAATGAGCAGCCCTCGGATGTTTTGTTGATAAGATCTGAAAATCACTTCAAAGTTTATGCTGGAATATCTGTGTAAAATGTGTTAATCTAAACCTATAGTCATAACATAATGAACATCATAATAAAAAAAGATAATTCGGCTAAAGTCAGAGAGCTGGACTGAGAACAAAGAAATAAATCAAATGGCGTCTATTTTAAATTGTTAACTACACAAATCTTACAATCAGTTTCAAGTTGAGTAGAAAAAATGATTTAATGACGCTCATTTTGTTTAAACGCTAACTCACTTTAAATTTGACATGCACAGCATTTTACCGTAAAATGTGTGTCCACTAAGAAAAATAACCTCTTCTTAAATAAGGAGTACTCATTAGCGTTTCCACCCAATGATGTAGGTAATCCATATCTTAACACCTGGATATTGGTTGGGCTCGCTGTGTGTATGTCCCTCTCTCTCCTTGGTCTTTCACTCTCTATCTGACCATCTCACCCTCTTACTGACTGTCTCACTCTATCTATTCTGGTCTGTCTCTGTTTCTAAAGTAAGTGCCAGCTGTATGGATCCAGACTCTGCTATGGTAACAGCCGGAATAAAGCCCAGTGTTAAAATCATTATGGCGCCATGCTGATGAGGCTCTCAGTGTTACTTCCACTCGGGAGGCATTCCAGGTGTACCACCACTCCCTTGGAAATGTTTAATTATAGCTGCATCCCAATCTTTAATTACATTTCCTGTTATGTTGTATTTCCCAGAACCTCCTTGATTCCGTCTTTGTTGAGTGTTCATCATGTGTCGCTGGTGAGTGGAGATGTTCTTCACCAATGCCAGGCTTTTACTATAGAAGATGATAGGAGTCACATTTTGAGTTGATGTTCTTGAGGGATTGGCCTAGTGTTGATTTAAATGTAATGCAAATGGAGTCTCTTTTCACCACTAATATGCAAATATAAGGAGTTTGTTCACCGAGATCAACCGTTGGTGTCAGAAGAAGTGGTTAAACCTAAATGACTTAATTAAAATGTAGTTCAATTTAAATATTCCCAATAGATATGTTAAAGAAAGGAAGAAAAAGCCTCACTGTGTTGCCATCTAGCATTTGGCATACTGGCACATTTTAATTGGATAGTTTTTTTCGTTCAATTATCAGACATTTTAAAAGTATGATTATCACATGTAAACAATAATCACTAACATGCCATCTCCAAACCCCATTTATTAATTTATGGTGTTAAGAATGAAGTAACCTTTACTTAACTGCCTGTCAATGGCAAAAGTAACTAAATTAGAAACAAAAATGATTAAAATAAATAAAAACATCAAGTAAATAAGCACATGTTGAAGCATGTGTCCAAAGGAAGCTCAAACAGATTGCTTCAGCTGAAAGTACGCTTAGACTTTAAGCTGGGCAGCTTCTGGTGGCGCCCGTCTACACTTATCTAGTTCAGTTGCACCTTGTGACCTTTTCCCAAGGCAAAACACAACCCTGCCCCGCATAAGGGTGGGGGGCATTACATCAGCCTAGCTTAAGGCCACGGTAAGTGTGGATGTGTACGCTGAGTCAGGCTGACATCATGCCGGACTTTCATCCATCCGCCTGGTAGCAATGGTGCCGCTCTCCTCCCATCGACCCCCCACATTCCTGTCCCCGTTTCCCACCTGATTGCTTTCTTCTTGGACTTGGAGGCTTCCATCTGTCAGCAATCATCTGCCCTTCAAACCCTGGACTGGGCCATTGTTCACCAATTGGCCCCACCTGCCAGTAATCTTCCCCATAAGGCAGCCGCGCTGGTTCCAAATCAGGTCCGCTATTTGTTTCCCCTTCGATGCTAATCACCTGTTTGTTGTGAAAATCGTACAGTACATGTCGGGAGACACTGTGCCGCTTTGTTTTGGGGGGAAGATTAAACAGCGTAATGATCTGGGCCATGATGGAGACTGCTTGAGCTGAACGACTCCAACGTGACCAACTGATCACAAAGATTGTTTCTAAATGACTTTTGGGGAACACAGTATAACCTGAGGTTGTATTCTATTTTAAATAACATTGTTAGATACCACTCACATGAAAAACATTGAATTCAAATCATGAAATGTGGGTAAATTATACACTACTTTTGTGTAAATAAAGTGACATTTTTAAATCCACATGTTTTATAATGTAACAAGCATCCTTTTTTTGTAATTAGAAGATCCAGACACTTCCACATAATGATCAATTTCCACTCTGTAACTCTGTTTAGTTTATCTCAATCTTAGAGAACAACAGGCTATATGAAACTAAATTAAATAATGTAATTTTCTTCTCTTTTGAAGGCGAGAACCAAATGAAGGCAATACAGGGGAAAACCATAAAGCTATTGAATTTATAACCAAAACCATTGCCATTTCCCACAGTTATTCCACACTGGGAATCTATTTTGAGCAGTCAAATTACTGCAGTGTGTTTCATACAGTGCTAATGAATGCTGCACGCAAAGAAACACTTCTCTTTTTACACCAAAACCCACAGGTATTGGGCCTGGATATCCCACTTGGCGCAGGAAGAACCAGCAGAACCATGCTAGGGTAACGTCATTAAATTAACAACAAGCCAAGGTAAGATTATGGCTGTCTATATTTAATGGAAGAAACAGGGTTCAGTACAGTTCTGGATTCAAGTCGTTTAAAATGGGTGGTATGAGCTTTATGATGGATGGATGTATGGATGGATGTATGGATGGATGTATGGATGGATGGATGGATGGATGGATGGATGGATGGATGGATGGATGGATGGATGGATGGATGGATGGATGGATGGATGGATGGATGGATGGATTCAACTGTATTTTAGTACATACATGGGAAAGGAAGGTGGGTATAGGGAATAGGCCTTCCATAGAGAAATTCATACAATTAATTGTTCTAATTTATATATCTATGATAGAGATGAAAATACATTTTGACTGTAATCTTGACCAAAGTCAAATATACTTTTCCTTTTTTAGGAGTAAATGTACTTATTTTACAACTGCATTAGGGAACACTACAAATAAATTATGTAATTATTATTAACACGTAGTTCTCCTTACATGCATCTGTTTTTCTTTTCCCTCACTAGCATCACTCATTTCACATACGCTCTTGCATGACATTGTTCTGCACACAAACCTTGAAGTAGTGCCCATATCTGAAGGTTTTGACTTTCCCACATTGTATTATAAAAAACCTACTAATTTCTTTGCTTTTGGTGAACATGGCCAGCATGATGCCAAACAAGTAAAGCCCCAAATAATGAGGAAAGTGTATTCGTAAACTTTCTAAGCATCTGGGAGTGGTTGTGTAGGACGAGGCATCATCAAGGCGTCTTTGGCATGGTTCATCTATGTTGGAAACACATTCTTTCCAAAATCCAGAACAAAAACAAAACAAATGCTCCGGCAGTACTGCAGGCTCGCTGGGAAACACCACCATAAACAGTCCCTACATGTGCTTCAGAACAACAAGCAGCTTGTAGCACACCAAGAAATGTCTCCGGGTTTTACAGGTACAATGGAAAAGTGGCAAATGCCAGAATGGGGGGAACCTTTTTTTAGTTTTTTATTAACCTTGATCACATTCAAATGTTTGAGTAAATTCATCTTAACAGCTTAAAGTGTGCTTGCATCTTTCACTACTGGAAAACCTAAGTAGGCTTAAAGTGTCCCTAATGAAATGTTGTCTGACTTTTTATAAGTTTAAAAAAGGTCTGGTAAAATCCTCCCCAGGAGGAATGAAATGGTTTGCATACTATGAAACTTGATTATTCCAGAGATTTAGTTGCCATTTGTGAGATCAGGGGATGTATTTTGAGTCTCCTTTAGATATCCTGTGATAAATTTAGAGCAATTCATAATATCAGTGGTAGCACACTATCTAGATCACACAATAGCCTTATTTATCCTGGCAAGTCCATACCAGCAGTCTGTGAAAGACGCTCTAGAGGTGTGGAAATGAAGCACGCACATGTGGATGTGAGTGTGTATCGTTAGCAACTGAGTAAATGTACTGAAGCAGTTAACAGTGCCTTGCACAAGGGCAACTCAGTAAAACATGCTGACTGAGTGGAATCACATCCTGTTCCTATATATCCGCAACTCTGATTTTCCTAGTTGCTCAATGGATCTGACACATGACCTTAAAACAAACTGTCCTTTCTCTCTACAATATAATGAATTATATGAGCACAAAAGTCAAGGGATTTTTCTGCTTGTGTTTTCCTGTGTGTCCCTAGAACACACATTTTTTATGTTTTATGTTAAATGAAAAATCTGATTGTTTGGATGTAGACGATAGTTAGTTCCTAACTCAGTTGGTAGATGTCTGATGCTATCATAACTTGATAAAGTACATATGTAGTTTTGTATTTTTTCAGGCACATATTTATCAGAAGATATTGCTGCTCCAAAATAATTTTCATATCGATTCCGGGAACTTTATTATTTAAATCTACAAGTGTGGTTTCTAATATATAGTGTATCTCACTGACAACATTAAGTAAAGCACTGCATTTAATATTATGCTGTTATCATTATTTGTATCTAAATGGTGGCTATTTAATTAAAAGAACATCTTAATCCCATTTACAAAATGCAATTATTCAGGGATGGGAACAACTAACCACTGCTGATTTATTAAAGAAATAAACAAATTGGCTTCAACAAATCAAATCAAATGGATACTGTGTGCGTCATCACGAGACATGGGCTAATTCTCGGTCAACATATCCCTTTAAGTAAGATATTGGTGTAGAAAGCTACATAACAAAAGGCCCCACGAGTCTCAAGGAAGTGGAGCAAGCAGATAACAACCACATGTACAGTATGAAAGCTTTGTCCTCAACTCCAGTCTGTTCACACCCAGGACCTTCTGACTTGCTCTGAACGGACGGATAATGACTGTGAGGGTGGATCAACGTATTCATTGCCTTTATCGTGACCTGCCATGTTTCAATCTTAAAGATACAATTGTCAAAGAGCAAGAGAAGCCAAACCCCTGTTACACTGGCTCTGTTTATCACTTGAGTGGAAAAAAACCCACAATAGCCAGAGGTATTACAATTCTCTCACAAGAATATGAGCCGACTCATAATGTAAATGTATCTCATTATTTTTATTTTGGCCAGTAAATACATTTGTGATATTATCTTAACTTTTTACTTTAGTTCAGCCTCAGAACATTTTATAGAAGCTATATTCGTTTTAAGAGCATTTTTGCCACACAGCCTCTTCCAGTCTCACAACAATCTGCTTTTTCCATGTGTTTTGCTCAAATTTCCGACACACTTTATGGTTACCCTTAATGACCTGATTATTTGTCTTCCCATATCAAGAACAGATTTCCACCCAACAAATCATTTCCCTAGGAAGCCAACGGGTGATTCCATTAAGGCTGCTTTAATTCTCAGATAGGGTATTAAGAAAGAAAGTGCTGGTATTCATTAAAAAGCACTACAGACTTCACACCAAGGGGAATGTGCTTTGATGTAGCTACTTATCACAAGGAACTTATCACTCATGCCCAATCTTTATTTGGTTAAAATATCTCACGCTTAACAAACCCTGAAAGTGGCCGTATTTCTACTAAATGTACAGTATGTAAAGAGATAATTCAGCTCACATACACACTGACACATTTCACCACACAGGCAGCAACAGGATACAACCATTTCCGTGTGCTGCAACTAGTAAACCAATAAAGAAGCATGCATTTCTGAAGTCCTCCATAAAAGACATCAATTAAAAGCATGAATCATTATTTCCTCAATGCCACTGTTGCCCATTAAAGACAAGGATGGAGACAAAGAGGCCTCTGCGGCTGGCAGGAAGCAAACTGATAAACCAACATGGCAACCGAGGAGCTGAAAGCCACCAGGCTCGACTGCCCATAGCACCTCCAGTCCACTCCTGCGGAAAGATCTATCAAGGCCTGCCAAGTTCGATAGCTATTACGTTTGTATTATTCACTGCTGACAACGAAATATAGGAAATCCTACTGACTGCACCATGGGCATTGAGACTCGTGTTACAGAGCTGAATGGGGGGTATTCTATGTGGTACACACAAGCTTGTTTGATTGTTCTACACAGTGTTATGACAGAAAATCTTTATGTGGACCTGTAGATCATCACACAAAGGTCAGTCAGTTTGCTCAAACACTGTATAGCTAGCATTTTCTGGTAAGTATGAGAGGAAAACAATCAGTGGCGTCAGTTCAGGGCAATTTGATGCATGCAAATGTAAATTCCTCCCATTCAAATCATGGGCAATCTCTGGATGGACTGAATTACAACAACTGTCCAAAGAGCAAACGCAGTTAAACAGAAACCATTTGCAGGGGGAAAACGAAATCCCCTGTTAAATTAACTACATTTCTGACTCCATAATAAACAAATGGCAAGTAAGAGCCAAACATTGCACGAAGGTGCTTGGAAATAAAACAACCTGCAGTATGTGCCTTTTTTTTGTTCACTGAAGTAAGTGCCATTGGAAGATGTAAACACAGAGCAGTGGAAGTTTCTCAAATGCCACCAGAGCTGCAGCTACACTCTCCAATTCTAATTATTTATATGAGTTGCAAGGAGGACTTGTTTTCAGGCACCAGAAGTGGAAATTCCAACAAGGAGGCACCCCTGCTTGGTGCACATAATGAGCAAAGGGCAGTTGTTGTATATTTTGAGGGGCTGCTGGAAACGTGTGGTGAGTTGAGGGAATCCCCTGGTTCTTTCAGAATCAGAATACTTCCTAAGATCCTATTTCAATGATGGACTTACTAAAGACATACAGTATCCAGGCCTACTATTAGTAATCAAATCTTTCCAAACTGCATGCCTGAATAAGAACAATGAAGGCCCTCCTGTAGGCCACCGAACTCCCAAAGACCTGCACAGATTTGTAATAGTTAGATATTGAATAATGTGTTGAAGACTGCCATGCAGAACCAAAATAAAGGACCTTTTCAGGCCCAGATACAGCAAATAAAAAAACAACTTCTCACCTTGGGATTGAATCCTACATCTTACCACAGCAGGAATCCGATATCTAGTCCTCACATAGACATGTCATCACCTGTTAGTATCCATTTCTCAAGTGCATATTTGGTATAATTTAGCTTCCTAGTCATTCTTCTGCCACAGGAGTTGGGTAATATTTTCTCATGATAAAGGGCTGAAAGTTAGAGAGTGCAAGTAATTCAAGTAAAGCCTGGGTGTGATTATGAATGAGCCTTAAAATATAACTGTTACCTGAGATCAATGAAATACATACAGAGAAATATCTTAATTCCATGTGAAGGAAATATATTTTACATAGGTGCCATATTGATTAACAAATTTCACTTCAAATCTACCTCAAAGTCCAATGAAGTAGATGTATCACACTGGTCTGACTGTGGCGGCATACTATAGCACATAAACAGAATGTAACTTATGCTGACAGGTTTCATTTTACGATAATGGCTGATAAAAAGTATAACTAAAGAATCCACAGATACATATATGTCTGTATACATTTAAATCTATTTATCCATATATAAATATATGCAAATCTATGTTTTAATAGCAATATTAGAGAAGACAAAGTGTGTCTGGGGCATGGATGTATAATGGAGAGGCGAAGTCACGCCCATCTACTTCCGGACCATGGGACCCCGGAAGCGAAAAATTTACATTGAATTCAATGGAGAGAGAACACGTATCTTTTGATCCCGTTTGAATTGTGCCACGAACTACACATATGATGTTTGTCAATCTTAAACAATCATTTCCATGTCAAAAAAGTCACATTTTGTCGTAAAACTGCTGAAATATAAGACTATGAAAAATACGCTACTACAAAGACTACAAATCCCAAATCCCATTCTGGGTCGCGTAAGTGATGTCACAGGCATGCTCGGTGATTTATAATAAGACTCGTAATTAAAGCGAAGAAGAAGAAGATCTCATAACTGATTTATTCCCTCCAATAAATTATAGATCGCTAAAAATAAATTCACTTTTACAAGATGCCTGTGTGCTTTGTACCAGGTTGTAGTCATAAAAGTGATCATACCACTTGCTCCTTCTATCGATTCCTGTCTGATGAAAGGACCAGGAGTCGCTGGATCAGACATATCAGGTAATATCATAGGTAATATACATGTTGTGCATGGAACATAGTCAAGTTAGCTACCTAGCTAGTAGCGACGAGTAGCGAGCACGTTAGTTAGCATTACATTACTTAGCCTTGTCATTTTTAGTAGCCTTACCATGAAGTTATTATTTTATTACATGAAGTAAACCAAAATGTTAAACAGTAACCAAACATGATGGTAAGTATTTCGTGAAACTTTTGAAGAGTAGCCTACTGCGCCCTCCACCGGGTGCTAAGGAAGCAGTTCAGGGAGAGTCGAAGGCAGGCAGGGAGCTTTGCATGACATTCTTCTGGACGTGTTTCATTGTGATGACAATCTGTTTGTTGGAAAGACAGTCGTTGTGTGCTTATTGAGAGAAAATTGTTAGAAGAGATAATTATTCAAAGTGTTGTTACTTTAAAGTGTTGTTACTGACCTTTTTCTCTTTTATTTTCTTTACCTCACCTGTAACTGCTGAGACGTTGAGGAACATGCACTGACCTGCTCTGGCAACCTGATTTCCACTGTACGTAATAGTATTTGGTCATGGTATATTATTTATATACATCAAAGGCACAATGCACCCCCCAGAGACACACATGTATTGAGTGTGATATTTTGCATAGGTTATGTGAAATCATCTTTACATACTAGAAAACTGTAGGAGCGGCAACTTGTTTTGAAATTGAATTTTTAATATCCGATAATAAAGTTGATCTGTTTTCTTTATTCTTCTCTCTTCCCAACTCCATCCATCACCATTCTCTGTTCCTGCAGGTCCTGCTTGCTAATCAATGCTCATATTTTCTTACACAATTACAAATAAAGTCATTGTATTGTATGACATGAAGTTGTGCTTCATTCGGAGTCAATAATAAATTCATTCTGCCTTCAACTGCGCAATGATTGTGGACTGCACCGACATCCATGTAGCTGCCCCCCAGTAAGATGAACCAAGCAAAGAGGGTCACCATCATGCCCAAGGACATCCAGCTGGCCCGCCGCATCCGCGGAGAGAGGGCTTAGACTGACCTGAGACCAGCACACCCAAACACAACAGCTCTTTTAAGAGCCACCTACAGTTTCAAAGAGTTGCAATCCTACGTTATTATAATGATTAAACTGGTTCATGTATCACTTAGTTTACTGAACCGTGATGAATGAAAGTGAAATGAGTGAGGTAGTGGTTTACTGAGGTTACAGACATTAATATATGAGTAACAGGTCAGTGTAAACACAAGCTTCTGTCAATTATGGATCATTCAAACTATTTATATAAAAATATGTAATAAAGTTCTAAAACAAGTATTCGGTATATTCCTTGATAGCTTTTGGAGAAGGTTGTTTTTAAGTTTACTATAAAATCTATCGTTTCAACTGTTTCACTTTATAAAAAGGGAACAGGTGAGTAGAGCATCATTGAGTTTCTTATTCTGTCAGTAAATTATCCAAATGAATGTTTTTCATTATTTTAGTCAACCCTAAACAAATTGATTGTACCTTTTAATAATGACCTTACATGGTCGGCAAAGTTAAATTACCTTCAGAAAAT
Source organism: Gymnodraco acuticeps (assembly GCF_902827175.1). Lineage (NCBI taxonomy): Eukaryota > Metazoa > Chordata > Actinopteri > Perciformes > Bathydraconidae > Gymnodraco > Gymnodraco acuticeps. The sequence goes on from NW_022990011.1 coordinate 339,287, forward strand.
CAAATCTGTTCTGAGAAAAAACTAATAAATGTTTAAAGATAGGAACTTGCCATCCCACTGAAAAACAGTCCGTAGAGATTTAAAGGCGTAGTTGTAGTTCAGTCCAACGTTTCATTTGGATTCATTTGATAACAGTCAACTATTTTCATAAAGAATATATATATTTTTCAAAGTCAACTTTATTGTCAATCTTACTCAGTTTGAGAGATCAAAAAGACGTTTAAATAAAATTATACAATTTACAGATATGTATACAAATATATATATCCTATATACACCATCATGTATAATGATGGTGTATGATGTAGAAGGAAGTGTGGTAGATAACAAGTAAATATAGAGTTACATACAGATCCATGTTACAGCAAAAGATGGAATAACTCAGAAGCACGCAGTATAATAATAATTACATGCAACAATTAAATAACTGCTCAGCATCTCCACCACAATCCCAATCTGCTGTGTCCCGTTTTCCTCCCCTCTGCATAACACCCCATCACATATACGAAACACAACGCAGAGTCCGAGGGTGTTAAGAGTATGTTTATTGAAATGTCCTCCTCTCTACTGGCCAACACAGGGAGCATATGCTGGGTGTAGAATTGTTCCAGGAGGAGGAGATTTCCATGCCAAGCAGGGTCTTTGGGGATGGGGATGATGATCGCCCCCTTCGTGGTCCACACAACAAAGTAGCAGAGACTCCGGTCTGTGATATGCAGCTGCCCTTGGACCTGGTGCCAGTATGGGTGATTCTCCTTGAGAATATATGACCCACCCTCCTCACGGAGACAGAAGGATGGTAACTGGACTGCCTCCGCGATGGTCATGTTCCTCTGGCTGTGTGGACACTTCACCTCCAGCAGGGCAGATGGCTGCACAAGACCATCGGGTGATGCTCCAAAAAACACCCGACTCACTCACAAAGAGACCAGACTCGATTCTAACACTGTCACTTGATAGGCCTCCACAAAAGCCTTCACCTCTTCGGCCTCGTTTACAACCCCCCAGTTGACAGTTGGCGATGTCTCTGGCCAGTGGGTTGTATGTCTCCTCTCGCTGTTGGTAAAGTTGAGACACCGGCTGGACTACTTTGGAAGTGCCAGGCTTCCTCCACTGGCACTCAACATCTGTGGAGCTGATCTGCCACATGGCAAATATTGCCAATGCTGCAGCGTGGCTGCATTTGTACATCTCCTGTGCACAATCACAGACAGCGCTCTGCATCGCGCCATCGTCTCCCATGCAGATCTGTAAAAATAAAGTAAGTACCATTTGTTAACATGCTATAATAGATTGAATGAGCAATAATACAAGGATGGTCCGGATCTGGGGGTGGGAGGGTTTATTTTTCCATAGTTTTGTCCTCTTGTCTGTTGTTATTGTTTGTTTGTTTTGTAATTTGTGTTGTATTGGTTGTGATTGTACATTGTATTTTTCTAACTGTGTATGAATACATTTTTGAAAAACATTTGATCAACAATAAAAAAGGATTTGGTCAGGATCTAGACTCAGTGTGTAGTTTATTAATTAATCAATGCTCTCTACATTAGGAAAACACATACCGGTGTACCAGAGGGAGTCACACACAGCTGTGCCTAGATAACCAAAATCCTTGAATCTACACACAGCAAATAAACTCAAATGACACAACGAGAAAAAGGAGATCACGCATACAATCTGAAGAGCAACTAAAACAAAACACGGGAGTGTACCTTGTTCTTGTGAACACTAATGTTATCCACAGCATACACAGAGACCACGAAGTTCTTAAGGAGAAAACTAGTTGCTAAAACAAAACACGTTAGTGTACCTTGTTAGCTAATGTTAGCTAGCTGACATTAACGTTACACATTGCACTCATATTACTCACCGAAACCTTGTAAAGCCGGTCCCGCTGCTCTTACAGAACCGACTAACTCCCATTTCATATAGGTACAGTTCTCAACGTGCCCAGACTTGTAGTAATTTTCACCTCGTAAAATACTTTTATTCTCATTCTGAAAGAATGTGGTAAAATGTGCTAACGTGACGGCCATCTTTATGTTGGTGACGTGTATTGTGCGAGACCAGAGACCTGTAGTTCACTGAGCGGTTTCACACGAAAAAATGTGTAACTTCACAGTTTTACGACACATTTTTATTTTTTTGACTTGCAAAATGTTCTTTTAAATTGACAAACATCATATGTGTCATTCGTGGCACAATTCAAACGGGATCAAAAGATAACCTTTCTCTCTCCATTGACTTCAATGTATAATTTTCCGCTTCCGGGGTCCCATGGAGGCTTTCGGAAGGGGAGGGACTTCGCCTCTCTATAACAACTGGATACAGCGTGGGAGGCGGGGCTTCGTTAATTCCTATGAGAGTTGCTCATTGGTGCATGAAGACAAAATGGCCCAACTTTTGAGAGAGCGAAACGTCACGAAATATAATAATAATAATCCGTTCTTATTGTGCATCCATGGGTAAAGGTAAAACTCATGTAGTACTGAACACGTCACATGAACGTGCCGGGCGGCGCGGTCCCGTGGGTTAGATGCACGTTCATAATGCCGAGGAAAATAACTCTCCTAATAACGTTATTAGCACATTTTACAACTTGAGGACCGAATGTTTTTAATAAGGGCTATACAAATGTTCATACTGGGTAGTTTATTTAGTTAAAAAAAATTATCCAACGATTTACAGACCACTCTTTCCCAATGTAAGTCAATGGGGAAAAGTGTTTCCGGGCCCAGCGACTGATACGGAAGTGTAGTATCGCCGTTATTTTCCTCAGTCCGGCGCACTTCCTGGGGGCTTGGTCTGGGGTCGGCAACCCTAGGCACACGTGCCACCATTGGCTCGCAGTACCGTAACCAGTGTGGCACTGGTGTCATCACGTGGTGTAGTGCTGCCGTAACGCACCGGAACGCCACTCCAGGGTTGCGGTCGAATAGTCAACGGGGTTTGTCAACGGGACTGTAGTCCCAAACGATAGCTGGTGATTATGGGTAGTGTAGTGTCTTCGGCCATCCTAAACTGAATTTTTTTTCGGATATCATATCGCATTAACAACACATCTGGCGTCACAGAGATCTTCTGTTACTGTCCTTTCTTCTTAGAGGATGTACAGAAACACGTAACTGGATTTGTTTTTAATGTTTGAGGTGCAATAAACAACACAGCAGCTTTTTGGCATGTTAAAAACTATTATTTTCTGCCTCGCTCATGAGAGTAACAGCTGGCAAAATTACAGCCTCGCCTACTGATTTCAAATGTGTGCTCTAAAATGATATTTATAAATGACTATTATCATTATTATAAGCAAGACAATAAATGGCAAAGATATGTAGAAAATAAACGTATTTAAGATACGTTCATAAGAAACGTAACGTGGGAGAAAATATGTTTCTAGAAGATATGTAGAAAATAAACGTATTTGAGATACGTTCATAACGAACGTAACGTGGGAGAAAATACGTTTCTTGCTAAACGTATTTGAGAATGCAGTTTAGTTCTGTGGGAACGTAATTTTTAGGAGACATGTCTAACTCATGGTCTAACTAACCTTATTTAACAGAAAATAAAATGGCAACAACAGGGCTTGGGAGCAGTGGTCGCACTCGCATTAACCGAATACCAAATACTGAGTCTGAAATAGTATAGCAATATGATGTAACATTATGTGAAAGCATGAATAAAACTACACATCTTCAGATGTTCTACATACATAAGTGTCCTACACAAAGTTATTATGGCTGTGTGTACCTTGTGTGCACCGCCTAGTGGTTAAAGCACGTTATTGAATTATTGTTTTTATGTGTTATATTTGATTAAAACAATATTAAGAGTACATACTTTCATAGGGGGAAAAGTATAGAATGTGATAGAAATATAGAATATAAAAAATCAAGAAGATATTATAAGTGATCTCTACAATAAAACAGTTTAGTGCAGGATGTACAAAGATATTAATAGGAGGAGGTGCAAAACAGAAAAACGAATTAACCTTTATTTAAACATTAAATAATACTTTGGATTAAGGTCTTCTTTTAAATAAGAAAAACACTTTGGGGGTATCTATCTACAGATAAATATGAAGCCTGACAAAGTACTTAACGTCTAATATTGTGAGGATCTGCAGTACTTCCTCCTTCTTTTTCCCCTGTCTGTGTTTGTTTTGTCTGTTTGTCTATTTGTCTGTCTCCCTGGCTGGGCGTGGTTACCTACATTCCGATTCCCGCCAACTCACCGCCTCAGCTGCTGCTCATCTCACTGATTGCCACTACTCACCTGCACCTGCTTAAAACCCTGGTTCCCATCTTCAGACTTTGCCAGTTCTTCGTTTATTCTTCAGTGGTAAACTATCGTCCAGGCCTACTAGTGTTTTTTCCTAATGATTTTTTTGATGCTCCTAGTGAAGGGAGATCATTTCCTAATCCTGCTTGTTTTTCCTGTTCCAGATCCACATACTCCAGCCGCTCTGCCTGCCACGTCCAGCCTCCCCTCCAGAGCAGCCCAGCTCTACGTCTTCCCTCTACGTGTGCTTCGTCAACTCCTTGTCAGTGTCGTGGACAAAATAAAGCCTTTTTGACACTTCACCACAGTCTCAGTTGTAGTGCTTGCATAGCGGGTTCTCATCTCCAGTCACTTCTCGGGAAACCTAACAAATATATTGCTTTCCTGCAATGTTAACTATGTTGAAGCACTTATTTTAACTGATATTAAACACATTAATTATACTCTTATGTATGTAGAAGATAGTATAAGAAATGTGCAGAATATGACAGTTTAATGGTGGAGGTACACACATATTGATAGATGTCTTGTAATGCGCTGTTGAGGAACCTGTTACCCAAGATTTGTATTCACATACACCGTAGTTGTGTATATGATATGTCAATAAACCTTTGAAAATCTTGAAAGGGATATGCAAAATAGCCATAATATACAGTCTTTAATTAACTATTAGTAGATAATAACGAGTAATGAATATACTTTATTACTCGTTTCCATTCATGTCAATTGCAGATACATGTTTAGTCTTCTCAAGCACCAACTATCAAATATCTCTCCTGATTGTTGGCACTTGACAATCACCTTACCTGCATTTTACTCAGGTGTAACTAAAGTCTGATTTAAGGGTTGTTTATATTTCACATCATTAATCAGAATCTGCAAAGTAACTCAAATAAGTGTAGTGGAGTAAAAATACGAGGTTAACCTCTGAATTGTAGTGGAGTAGAATTACAAAGTAACAATGAACTGTCATGTGGGTATATTAATGCTGCGCATTATGGACACAAGCGATTTTCACCCATTTATTAATTATATGTTTTACATTTGATAACACCAATGTGTTTAATACTGGCAACTTCTAATTGTGGGGAAAACGAAAATGTTCAGTAGAGACGTCCCATTGAACATTTTGCGAAACACAATAGCCAGCATGTGTAGTTCTGGGGGGGGCGTTCGATTCCAGTTTTGGAAAAGTCTGGCGTGGTTTCGTTCCATTTCAAACAGCTGTTTGACGCTGGCGTAACCTTGGCACACTGCCACTGCAATATCCAATCCCAGATCTTGAAGATTAATCACGGGGACTGTAGTCCTAAATGATAGCTGGGGATTATGGGTAGTGTAGTGTCTTCGGCCATCCTAACTCCTAGAGGAGAGGCCTACGTCTGTTTCCGGTTATTTTTATTTTGAAATTCAGTTCCTGACGGACGCCAAAAAAGCCCGAGATTATGGAATTAAACCAATAAATGAAAGCAAGGATAATTGTGTGTTATTGGTGAGTAAATAACAGTGTGTTATTTTGAAAAGAATAACAAATTAGAAGGAAAAATAAAAATACAGATTTCAGTATTCTGAGGCTCTGAGCCCCATTTATTTTCCTCACAGACGGCAACAAAAGTCCGAAATCATACGATTTAAAATAAAAGCAATAATTGTGGCTTGATATTGAGAACATGTTTTTATGAACCACACAGCTTCCGGTCTTCCACGACCCGACAGGAGAAAAAGACGTGCTGCAGGCACGAAACACATTACCAGTAGAAATACATTGCTTTTAAAATCGTGCTGTGCAGCACGAAAAAAATGGGGAAATCGTGTTGGTGAACACGAATCAATAGATTAAAACGAAATGGTGAGACTGGGTTGGATATTTGGGCCCATTTTCGCTACAATGAGGCGGAGAAAAAAAGCGAATGCATTGTTTCATCAGAAGGGAAGCAATGTGGCCATAACACAGCTGGTACAAACACCACAAACCTGACCAGATACTCTCTGCAAAGCTGCATTCTTAATCATTCAACCTGTGTTTTTCATCAAATAAGGACAAGATATAATCTTATTGTGAAATAAGTTTGACTAAAATGACAAATTATTGGTTTTGGCTAGTTTGACTGAAATGTTTAATCTGATGACTAAAAAAGACTCAACAGTTTTCATTGACAAAAAGTAGACTAAAATAATTAGTTTTCTTGGACTAAAATAAGACTAAAATGCTCAGACTTTTAGTCGACTAAAACTTGACTAAATAAAAACAGGATTAAGGTGACTAAATATGACTAAAACTAAAAAGAAAATTTAACACAGGACTAAGACTAAAACTAAATAAAAAAATAGCTGACGAAATTAACACTACACTACTTGAGGGAGTCAAGCTGTGGGAAGGTAATAGATCCAGATTGAAATGTGTGACTGTCTCACCTCGTGAGTTCCTCTGTTCGTTGAAATGTCCAGGTGAAACTGGTGGTGCTGTTGCTCTGGATCGACTGTTTGCCGTTACTGCCTTTCCACCGCTCCACTACTTCATTATTCCACCTGGAGTATCCCTGCAGGGATAGACGATAGGAGCTGATTTTTTGACTATTCGACCGCAGGAGCTCCAACAAGCCGTTTAGGACAGAGAGTGAATATCAGTGAATACACATACTTTACAGAGATGCTGTATGAGAAACCAATGTGAGTTTGGAAAATTGCACAATATAAATCTATTCTAGTAGACCTCAACAATGGAATTATGATCAGTAGAAATGGCCATGACATGGGACCTTTAATGTTGCTCTCAAAGTGCACCAGATTGATGCTTTTAACTTCAATATGAGGTGGACCTCACATCCTACAGGATGTGAGGTCCACTCCCCACTTAAATCATGTTCATATGGATAGGATTTATTTGGCACACTGATCAAAAACATTTTTTTAAATGGCACTTCATATCAAAAAGGTTGCTGACCCCTGGTCTAGACCAATAAAAAACGTTATATCAAATAATTTTAAATACACTGCTAGTGCGCCTTGATTTGCAATTGTATCCAAATACACACATACGAAAACACACACACACAGATATATGGGACCTGTTTAAAGCCTGTTTGCATTCAAGTGGATAGCAACCACGGGGAGCACTACCTGAGAATTAAATAAAGGCAGATTGGAAGCCTGACGAGAAATGTCCTTTTTCGAAGGTTGTATGGAACAAATTACTGCTCCCTGTAATGCCTGCAGATCCTGAAGATATTCTAAGACTCTTCGTCCTGATGAGGTTCTTGGATCACACACATGACGCAGACAAGCATGACGAACTGAGAGGTCTGCATGTTACTTTTGTACTTCTGGCAACTAAACACACACGTGTAACACACACCACCCAGCCACACAAGCACAAATACAGATCACACAAACAGAGGCAGTCAGTTTCAAATGAGTCATCATTGCACGGGTCCATAGGGAAATCTCAGTGAATCAGCACTAATTTTCCTATCAGCACTAATAATGTGCTCACCACTAACAGTCGGGTCTTACTGAAGTTCCCTAGTGGTAAGTGGCTCAACATGCCTCCAATGTTTTGGTGTCTGAGGTCACATCCTTAAAGGAATTAAAGGCAGGCCCATACCCCCAACTTCACATTTAAATGCATTGATCTCACTTAGCCAAAGGCAAGCTTACAAGCTCATGACAGAAAATGGCAAACAGTTTCACAGGTTTTTTGTAACAAAAAGTGACCAGAAAAGTGTTTGGGGCCACAGCCGATGATAAAAGATGAATGGAAACAGTTTTGACTTTTGTAATGGTGAGTGGAGTTTGAAGTTTTTACACATTTTAGTAGTACTGTTTTTTGTTTTAAAACTAAACTTTATTTTCCATGCATCCATGAAAAGGATTACCTTCTTATCTTACTGAGTGAACATAGGGCAATATGTAACTAACAGTTAATGATGCATGGCAATGCCCCAGGTTAAGGTGAGAACGTTTTTTTATGTACCCTTTTATCTTTGCTGTAAGGTTCTTAGATCACACACGTCATCCACTGCTTTCCCAAATGTCCTCTCGTCTTATGAATGTATGTTAATTAGACAGACACTAATTTGTGTGTATTACCCTGTAATTAGGACTATCTCTTATACAGCTAGAGTTGCCGACAGCTACAGTCGCCAACAGCTGTGTCTCCTTACAAAGCAAAAGACTGGCATGTCCCTTTGAGACAATCGTTTTTCAAATCAGGTAATTACAGCAATTAGCCATATTGTAATTACCTGCTGTCGTTTAGCGTAATGATATTACTTAGAAACACTCTCTAAAGTAAGATAGAACTACTTAGTGAGCATTCAACTTCAGTGTTTAGGCCAACAAATGAGGGCATGCCAGCTGTTAAGCAGACTTTGGTGCTGATAGTTTTAAAATACCTCTCTCAGTCTCAGCAGCAGAAAAGAGACGTGCAACCTACTGTCAAAACAACATTGCCGCTTAATTGCCTTTAACGCACTGCTTTTCCATATTGCTGAGCATGTGACTTCAAACATATTTGATTTCTGCAATTTCTTCAGCAAGACAATCAGGTACTCTGTGTTTTGGGATCATCAAAATTGAAACTTCTTTTTGGACAGTTTATTAACAAGACATATTGTAATATATAATTGACATTTACTTTAGCTATGTAACAATATTAGTTACCTTTATGGGCTATTAAGTGACTCAATCTTGATTTCTTTGCAACTATATGGACGATTTAAGGGAAATGGAAATAAAAGGATTTGAATCAAATTAAGTCTGCTAATTGAGCTACTGTTGCCCATTAATCGTCTTGTATGCTGTCAGTCTTTGATGCGTGAAGTTCCCATATATCATGTCAAAAATCACCAAAAAGTATTGATGTACTGTATACCACTGCATTTATAAAACACATCAGATTGTTCTACCTCTCTTATTTGCAAATAACATTTATTATTAAGCAAAACACGTCAAAAGGTATCCATAAAATATACCATAAACATCAGGATCAAATCTAGGATAAAAGCCTTGCCAATGAGAGGGGAATTGTTTCAGGCATGTATTAACTTCTTCTCCTGCCCACCTTCAACAGCATTGCTCAGAATGAAATAAAAATAATGTAAATGTATATGTTCAGGAGTAAAACATGTAATGATGCAAGACCATGTGCATGCATGTGTTTATAGAAACACATGCAATTAAATAAATTAAAACTGTAATCCCTCCCAATCCCTACTTAAAGGAGACCTATCATGCTATATTTGAATAATATATTGTAGGGTCATACCTATATAAGGTATATTTATACGTTTTCTTTTTCAAAATACCAAACAGATCATGCATTTTAGCCATGGCTCATTTCGCTCTATTTTGCTCCCCTCCACCCCTGTCTTTGCATGGGCTGCAGCTGACCACGCCCCCCTGCAAAGGAGGGGGCCGAGTTACGAGTGTCATGTTACTATGCAGTTACCATGCCATGACAACCTCTCATTCCCCTGATTGGTGGAGAGTTAGCCATATAGGCGGAGCTCCTCGTCACTGACGTCAGACTATTTTCAAATCTGTATCAGTCTGTATCAGATCCGTTGAAGCCCCGTTTTTAGAGATTTTGGGTATGGAGGAAAAGAGAGAGGGTTGTGTTTTCTGACACTTGGTGAGTTCCCTGACACACCAGGGACACATATTCATGTATAAAAGACGTACAAAGGTGCATTTTGCATGATAGGTCCCCTTTAAATTGTCGTTCTGTGAGTATTGTTCTTTTTCTATATTTTTGTTTTTCTTGTTAAGATATTATTATTATTATTGTAAATACAATCTAAATTGATTATTAAAAAATAACGTAGCCCATTAATTACCAGTGTATTATACCAATTGTCTGCTTCCTTTCCTTCTTTTCTTTTTCACTACATGTTTATTTTCTCCTGGTATCGCAGCTGTTGTACAGGTTTGTTAAAACACACAGGATCATTGAAAACGATTTGAACAAGAAGCTAAAGTAATATCAGTATACACAGTGGGGTTAGTGCCAGTAAAAACATGACAACAGTGTTTTACTGTTAAAGACATGGAGTAATTTGCTCTGTTTAATGATTATAATGAATATCAAATTGTCAAGGCTTGTAAGCTGACATTGTTTCACTGCTTTAAAAGGAAAACCTGTGGTCAGACAGGATATTCTCGTATTAGAATACGTCTTGGTTTTAAGTAACTTCACTCATGGTGGTCCCTTTCATGTTAATCAGTTATAGCTCCATGCAGTTCTCACCTCTGTTGTACACTAATTGCCTCAGAAGTGCAGAGTCAGTAGCAAAACAAAAATAGAGTCTTTTGAACAAGCCTAAAAAAGGTCTCTCACACTGCAAAGACATCAAAGCGCACAGAAACAAAGTGGGCCTGCTGCCAACTCAGGCCGGGTCTTTTGACTGATCATTATGAGAGTGCAGTTTAGCTTCTAATCATCCTTCAATCTTAACAGCCTTGCTAGTACAGAGCCAGGAGGTCTTGTTACCATAATCTAGTGAGAAAATAACCCTGCCAGACTTTTCCTTTTTTTATTTATCAGGCCTGTAATTTACTCTAAACTCTTGGTACTTGAAGGCAATGGTCACTGCAATTGAAAGTATGGGATCAAGAGAACTGGAACTAGTGGTCTTGAGATTGCAATTCAGAGCAATGTTTGGAGAGCCTCTTCAAAGAGGAAGTGAACTGTCTTCAACGATTTCTTTAGGATAAATAATTCTGAGGTAGTTATCTGAATAACCCCTGAACAAAAGTGTAGGTTCCCCACCCAGAGAAAAGGTGGGTATGGAAGTAATTATTGAGGCTTCTTTATTTGAAAGTACTCTATCACACTATCAGAAAACGTGTGAAAGGCTTTATCTTTAAGAGGTCAGAGGGTTGAAGATTGTTATAGCCCTTGAGTTTAACTGTCAGTCAAGCACAGCGATTTTTTATAGTAGTGCTGCCCGCTTTGACCAATTGGGCGACTGAGAGAGAGAGAGAAATGAGCTGTATCTCCAAAACACAAACACTGCTCCCCCCCTTCCTGAAATGCCCCGATTGCTCCTTTGTTTTATTCCATACATAATGACAGCACTATATGTAACACTCACACTTCTGTTGACCAGCGCTCCAACACAGCTACGGCAGTGTTGTTTGTATACCTGTGACACCATGTCGAAGAGACGCGGTTTTCTGCAATGGGAATGGAAACTTTGTTGGAACCTTTGTATGGACCTTGGTTTCTATCAAAGGAAGAGGAGTTGAAGAACAAGTTGCTGGAATTCTTTTTTACCACTTTTACGCAGGACTGTTTCCTGAACCACGCACACTTGACATTTGGATATTTGCAACAGTTACTGATGGAGGACTGTATATATAAATGGACGTAGTGTCCGTGACGTCACCCATGGTTACTTGTGATGCCTCCTCCAAACAGCATTATAACCAGACTGTATCATTAAAACTATAAGTACCAATTCTAGCTACTTGACTTTAGACAAATTCTTCTTTTAAATTAAACCTTCAGATGTGAGATATAAGTTATACAGTAATAGTATTGACAATCTAAAACAACTGAGCAACTGTTAATATTTAACTTAATATTTCTTATTGTCTAAAGCATTTATTACAATATTTTCTTCCCCTCTAATATTCACAGTGTGGATCAATTGAGACAGTGTGGTGTCCAGAGAGCTGCAAATACTTTGTGGAGCAACCTCAGTGTGATGGACTACCTGTCATGTTGGTTTGGACGGAGAGGACTGAGGTAGGGAGAGGTCTTTCCTCTGTGAGGAGGACCAGGCCTGATGGAGGAGGACCAGGTCTGATGGAGGAGGACCTGCACGAGCTGCACCTGCAGAATCATGAGCCCATGATGGGCATAGCTGTTACCACCTGTACAGGCCTAGTCCGTCACTTTATTTGACAAAATTAATTTTTTATACATTTAGTTGCCTAACACCTTCTGTCTATTATATGCTTTTTATTTAAAAAATGTTTGATGGTTCATCTTTGATAACTTCTGATTCACATTTCAATACATTTATTTGTATTTGCTTACTTACTGATAATGTTAGATTACACATTCAAATCTGACTGATGATTGGCACCAATTATTTGAGTTGTAAACTCTGCGGTACAAGGCACAAGTATTGTGAAGCTCATAAAGTGAGGCAAATAGAAATAATCAGCTGATCACTTACATGTGGACATAGGTGCATTGGACCAGCTGACTTTTGTTACCACACTTTATAAGCCTATAACCAAACCTTCTCTGAGGTGCAACGTCACAATCAAATGAAGGTCCTGTTAGACTACAAAACGATTCAGTGTGCAGATTTTTGTTTTCACAATAAAAGTGTAGTATCTTAGGCCCCGCCCACACGGAGACGAAACGGGTTGTATCCGCTATAGTTCTCTATCGTATAGAAGACGGTTCGTCCATACGAGGCCGACACGGAAACGCGGATAACGATAACGGCTCCCAAGGTGGGTAGATCTGTGGACGAAACGCTCTGGGGGGCCAAACGGCTCTGTGTGTACGCCCTGCCTATACGATCATTTCCTGATAACGATGACGCCATAGCCCCGCCTCTCCCCATCTCTGCTGCTCACCCCCGTGTCACCCGCGTCATTGCTGATGTGTTTCGCCAACAATAACAACAATGGCGGATCACAGGGTTGCTTTCGTGCTCCAGACACAACTGACCATGCTACAGATGTTAGTGCAAAAATCTACAGCTCCTCTACCACAACCATCAGCAACAAGTGGACATGGAGAACTACGTGAACTACATGTTGCTAAATCCACCGCGGAGAATAAACAGAAGGGCAACCAGGCAACCATGGCAACCATGCTCGGGGGGTCTTATTCGCTGCTTTTGGTGAATTTTGTGGCGGAAGTACAGCGCCACTTACAGGCCCGGCATATGTACTACAGCGTCTCCAGAGGGTTGAGCGGTCTCGTGTGGACGGACACGTTTCTGGTGCCGATTCCGTGTGGACGGAAGACTTTTTTTATATCAACCTCGGTTCGTTTTTGTTTTCGTCTCCGTGTGGACGGGCCTTAGTGAATGTCATGTTCTGGTCTGGAATCTCATAACATTAGCTTTTAATTTTCCTCTGTTCGGTTGTCTCACTGCAAGAATCACTTTTACTACATTTTTTAATAAAGAATACAAAGAGATAAATAGTAGCAATTTTCAATATGTGTCAAATAATCTTTGCCTTCAATTCGATCTAACTATACAATGAATGTGTTTTTTTTTTTTTTAAACCAAGATGGAAACATGTTTCTTTCTGATGTAAAGTTGGACATTTTAACATGGGGGTTTATGGAAATTGCTCCCTTCTGCGGCTTCCCCCTACCGGCCACTAGATGTACTGCAGTGGCACTTCCTTATTGGCTTCACGGCGTTGCCCAAGAGTGTGCCGCTTGGTTAGAACTGTTACAACCTGTAAGTAAACTTTATTACTTGTGGATTTGGTATGCTTGAAACAAACAATGTAGCTACGACTGGGGGCTTAAGAGTGGAGCTGTTGTGGAAATTAAGTTGCAAACACATTGCTAGCCTTGGCTAAGTTGCTCAAATATAACACAACTTATCAGCCAACCAACTTTACCTAAAACTGTGTAGAAATTGTGTTGAGGTCTATCTACGATTACAAGCTGTAAAGTTACGGTCACTTTCAACTTTAGTTGGCTTGATTGCCTACATTAGCTAAGTTGATAAGCTTTATTATTTTTTGATTGGTTTAGTTTGAAAAATAGGATGTAGCTTCTACTGGGGGTTAAGGTGTGTAGCTGTTGTGGAAGTTAAGTTGCAAACAAAGTGCTAGCCTCTGCTAAGTTGCTAAGTTTAAACGTGTGTGGTTGTAGGCTGTATACCCACCAACTTCCATAAACTTGCGTAGTACTGTGGAGTACGTTTTTATGTCACAACATCATGTTGAAACGTGTTCAAATGTTGAGGTCTGTTTAAACAGAAATGATTCTGCCGATATCAACTTTAGCTTGGCAATCTTCCTTTGGGTTAGCTAAATTGAAAATAACTCTGGCGCTGTTGGGCCTGCTAAGACTCTCTGTCTTAACTTCATAGTTAAATTATTGCTTACCTTATTTGATGATATCATACCTGCTGTGAATACACTCAGTCACTGTTTTCATTTCATAGTAGCCTACTTCCAACTAAAATTAGCCCAGCAAAAGATGGCCAGCTTAAAAGTACATCATGCCTTTTACTTGGAGTTATGTTAAATTGAAGCTGCTCACTGTATTTGTTTGATAAAAGTCTATTGTGAGGGTGTACATTGTATGTTACATGCTAAGAGGCGTTACATTTCCTACACATTTAAGCAGTTGACCAATCACAACAGAACCGGCCAGCTAACTAATCAGCGCAGACTGGGCTTTCAGGAGGTGGGGAATAAGCTATTTCAGAGCATTTCAGACAGAGGTTGAAAAGAAGGGCTGTGCCACAGGCAGTATGAGTAAAATACAGCAGTAATAGCACAACATACAAATACGGGCCTGCAAATGCATTATATGTCCTCTTTAACGGCGTCCGACTTTAACTGTACCCAAATACACACATTTAGGATTGTTATCAATAGAACTAGTTTTGAATTTTTGCAATTTAAGATGCACTGTGGTCTTGATATTTCACCCTTTATTTGGACTTACAGAGGGTTATTTTCCAGGCTGCATCAATCAGCTCTAACCTTTAAACTGTAGTTCTGTTTGTCTCAGTTAGTTTTGACATGATTTGTAGTTCTTGTAATGAATTTATGTGGTTTCCTTTCAGTATTGCCAAGCAAGATGCATCCTTGATAGTGCTCTTTTATTTTGGAACCACACTGTCAGATATGACGTCAAACAGTGTACGTGTCACGTGTAACAGGTTACAGTGACCCCAAAACACACTCTGATCGTCACAAAGGGTGATTTTATTAGGTTGACATGATCAGATTTATATTCACTTCTCTTAGACGTAAGAGACGTTGAGTTAGCTAACCACAACAGATTGTTTTAAAACCCCTGCCGAAAATTGAGTTACTTGTGTAACTCAGCAGAAGCTGAAAAGTATGAGACTGTTCTGAGCCCATAGATAAGTATGTTATAAATTCAACTGTTTTATGTTTGCTGCAACACAGCTGAGGCGTTGTGAGTTATTACAATTATGAGCTGTGCCTGACTCAAATGATTAATTATTATAGAGCATAAACACTGCACAGGGCCTTTTTTTCTTATTGCTCATGGTAGTGACTGATAATGTTCCTCTTAATCTTACGTTTTATGAAGCACAGTTAAATGTAGCTTGCTATAGTCAAATATTTCAAGCAAAGTGAACTCACACTCTAATTTGACAGCTTTTTAAATAGATGCCTTGCTAATAATATAGCAGGTGCTTATACTGTAACGTAGCCAACAGGATGGCTGGTTACACCGTAAGACTGTGGCCATTAACTCTTGCTTACTTTTAGAAACATCTGAGGTCATAGTGTCATCAAATGCCATAACAGCTTGAGGGTTTGGTTTACTGGTCATCATGCCCACTGAATAAACTGTGATAAAGTGTTCTTCAACCATACACACACACTTCCGTTTTAATGACTGTGGGTCACTGAAATATGTGGCCCTTTTACTGCAAAGCTTCACTCAGGCTTGAAGTAAAAATAGCACTTTCTTCCAGTTTTGCGGGGAAGGAAACGGGCAGTACCTAATGGCAAGCACAGAGACTGTCGTCATGGGAGTATCATCAGGGAATTTGTGTCACCATTCCCTTCCTGTTAGCCAGGCCAACAGTAGATCTTAAACCCCAAGATAAGAACTTTAATCAGTCCCAGCTCGACTTAGTGCTGCATTTTAATGCAAAAACCTAAGCATTTCATAAGATGGAGATCTGTTTGCTTGTGGTCCCCAGGCAGGTGGCCAAATGTCCTCTACCCATCGCATCAACAACAAGTGACAGGACAGGAAGCTTCGAGAGGAGTTCCTGTAAGGGGGAGAACCATGGTCTGTTTTACATTACGGACATTTGCCATGTTTCGGCAGTTGAAAACAGCAAAGAAAAGATGAGGCAAATAACAATTTGGGATTCCAAAACAAAGTAGGTCTGCCTTAACCCAAACCTCCATTGGTTCAATGGTGAGCTGGAGGTTTGATTATCTCATAGGTTTACGTTAGCTGCTAAAGAACGCCACATCTAGAGCCACATTGGTGAGTCATTAGTTACTCAGTGGACAGCAGGAACGGTAACCATAAACAGAGGCACGCTGTTTAGGTTGGGATGGTGCATTGTGTTCCTTCATCGATGCTCCTAATTAATAGTACACAATCCTGAATGATCAAGACATGTTTGTCATACTTATACGTATTTAACAGTGGCAGTGACGCTGGAAAAGTATTTCTTGACAATTTATACCCTTAAATCCTGACATGGAAAAGTAAACCAACACGAAAGCACATGTGAGACAATACCTTAAAAGCGTAGACATACATAGAGTTTTTATTTGTATGTTTAATTGCTGAAGCAAAAATAAAAGCACCATTTTATAACAAAATTATGCACATATTTTAGGTTTAGCACAAGTTTATTTCCACTTAGAACTTAAATTAAAGCTTAATCTAACTGACATACATAATTGGAAAATCTGAAGCATGCATGAGTGTTGAGTTTCCACGCATTTTAAGCATTGAATAATGAGTATAACAAGGGCCAGAATTAAACACCCAAATTAATATTGCAGAATAGTTTTATAACAGGTTACACAGAGGTACTGCAAATTAAAATAACGGAGATAAAAATCTAAGACAGAGTTTTTAATGATACAAGTAGACAAGACTACGGTGGCCCTGAAGTGCAAGACACTACAGCATTTCAGAAAACATCACAGCATTTCACAAAACACAACAGCATTTCACAAAACACAACATCATTTCAGAAAACACCACAGCATTTCACATTGGACGGAAAGGGTATTCCTTTAGGGAGAACACTTCTTGTTTGTGATTGGACAGAGCCAGCCAGAGAAGCACTGCTGTGATTGGTTGTTTTTGCTGCCAGTCAAGAAATGACGCTTCGTGATTGGTCAACACCCGACAGCGAAATATGTCCCAACGCATCAGCCGTTAGCACACACTCAGAGCTCACAGCTCCTCATATCTGTTCAGAAACTGGACAAAAGTTAAACAAGTACAAACCACAGACTGTCTGTGTCATGGCGAATACAGTCGCTGCTTTATTTATGTCTGTATGACGTTGTTGTGAGTGTGGACGGAGCAGCTACAGGTTAGTTTAGCCTAATGGATCCGATTCCATTCAGAAAACACGCATTTTAAAAGCTTTTCGCATGCCGTCTTATCTGCAGACTTGTCAAAGCGTTAATTCATGGTTTTTACTAACTGTTATCAGTATGTAGTTACTTCACTTTGAAACGTGTATTACAATTAAATCACGGTCAAATATGTTCATTTTGTTGTAGTTGGTATCTCCCATAGGATTTACTTGGAGATACGCCCCGCCCCCTCTCAGCGCCTCTTGTTTGAATGACAGGAGCAAACACAGCTGACAGCCGCAGTGAAACTCGAGCGATTAGAGCGATGCGAATATTGGGTGGTCTACCATAGTATTTACATGGAGATAAGCCCCTTAAAAACCATGAATTAATAAAGCATTAATTCTGTGTTTACTCCTGTCATTCAAACAAGACGCTGGAGAGGGGGCGGGCCATATCTCCATGGATCGGAATCGGATCCATCAGGCTAAACTAACCTGTAGCTGCTCCGTCCACACTCACAACAACGTCATACAGACATAAATAAAGCAGCGACTGTATTCACCATGACATAGACAGTCTGTGTTTTGTATATGTTTAACTTTTGTCCAGTTTCTGAACAGATATGAGGAGCTGTGAGCTCCGAGTGTGTGCTAACAGCTAACGGCTGATGTGTTGGGCCAATCACGAAGTGTCATTTCTTGACTGGCAGCAAAAACAACCAATCACAGCAGTGCTTCTATGGCTGGCTCTGGCGTTTTGTGAAATGCTGTTGTGTTTTGTGAAATGCTGTTGTGTTTTGCGAAATGCTGCGGCATTTTGTGAAATGCTGTTGTGTTTTGTGAAATGCTGTTGTGTTTTGTGAAATGCTGTGGCGTTTTGTGAAATGCTGTGGTGTCTTGCACTTCAGGGCCACCGTACGAGACAGTTCAAAGGAACCATTACGTTTAGGTTTTCTATAGAATAATTCAGTTGTATGAGAAACTTAAAACAGTCAGTGCTAACTAAAACACCAGCTGACTGATGTGAGATTTTCCCATTGAACACAATCAGAGCGAAAAACCCGAAAGCAAAAAGTCTGAGTGAAGCTTTAAGTGGCTGGTGACTGTTGCCCAGTGTGGTCTGCCGCATGTGTTTTACTATGGAGCTCTGAGGTCGAGAACAGTACACCTGGGACACAGCACACACACTGCTGGAGGAAGTGGTCCTCCGCCAAAGAAAGCAATAGAAATGTCCATCGAATTCACCAGTCGGCTGAGACCCCCCCTCAACTAGCGCCTACAACAAAACATATTTTACACTAACTATGATATCTTAAGAGATATAACATATAATATGATGTGCTGTTTAAGATTAAGCAGCATATTATATAACTTGTAATAGGAAATTGGATGTCATGATTAAGTGCATTAAATATGTTGGGTGATAAAACTGCATGAGATTACAACTCTGTAATCTATAGTTTAAAGGTTAAAAACCATGCTGCATCTGCAATTTAGATCAAATAATGACCATTATAATGTGATGTACAAACCCTTCATTTCATTGATTTTCCAACATTCAGTGTCAAGCCGCAGAAATAGAATGGCCGCCATGTGCATATTGGCTATTATACTGCATTCATAGGGAGGGGAGGAAAAACATTATGTCTCCTTGGCTTATCTCATGGAGTCAAAAATCACCACAGGCAGGTTAGTTAGAGCTGCACTCCTCCCTCTTATTCCAATAAAATATCTCATCTCCAAGACAGATTATATCTGAATAGTCATGCTTGTTATTCCAGAGCATGCACCCATTTCCACATGAAGCAACTGGACAAGTAATAACATTCATCTATAACGACACAAACCCACAGGTTGTATTCTGAGTGTTCAATAAAATTAGCTTTAATGACGAGTGATTTGTTTTTTATGGTTTCATGGCATTTTGAAGCCTAAAGAACTGTTGTGTCATACTGTTTCATGCTGCAGATGTGTCCTTTCCCCCCCCTAGGGCTCAGCCAATTTCACAGCATTGAGCCTCATTTCTCCATACAAAATTCTGTAATGGAAAGAGTTTTGATATGAACTTTTATTTTCTTCTCAAATGTGGTTTATGTTCATGACAATTTGTATAACGTATTCAGTGGTTTGACATGTAAACATACAGGCAAGCTCAAAAAACAAAACTGTGTATGTGTATACTGAACATGGGCGGTGGTTCGTTTGAGACAATTAAACCCGCATCTGGTGTGACTGGAACATTTATACCTATGATGCTAAAGGTGCATGATGCTAAAGGTGCTCAAAGTAAATTCCCCAAGTTTATTTTGGTAGGATTTAGTAACATTTGAATAAAGACCCCGATCCAAACTGACACCAAGGAAATTGTGAAGCAGGTTGTCACTGTTGTGAAATCCTTTAACCGTGATGCAACCATTATTTTATCGCTTTCATGAATTTTCTTTTTTGTTTTTGTTTGTGTGTTTATTTATTTGTATTTGTTTTAATGATTATGTGTTAAATGCCTATATGAAGCACTTTGAATTACATGTGTGTCTTAAAATGTGTTACACAAATAAATGAGAAATGAGAACCTTGAGCCTTGTTATAAATTCTCATGTTTTCTGTAACTAATTGAGAAATGAGCTTCATGGAGTTTGGTTTTTGGTGTTGTCTTAAATGTGTTCCTTCTTTGACTATCTTAGTGTAGTCAAATCAGCTCTTGTTTTTTACGGCTCTCTTGTTGTTTGAAGACTTATTTCCCTTCTTAATTTAAATGTTTACATTAGACACTGCAAATGGAGCATTTGTTGGTGTTTAAGTAAGCCAAATAAAGAGTTTTTCTTTTTAGTGATGTTAAAATGGAAGTGCCACCATACAATCAAACAGATCCCAACACGGCTAGTCAAGTGAAGAGTATCTGAGGAAGCTAAAATTAAGTAAAACAAGGTGGGACAGGATGAGGAAAAGGGCTTTTGTTTTGTGTTATGACCCTGGGTGATTGTGTCATTTGTGTGCTGATATTTTTCCATCCTCCTGTTGAGTCTGTGTGGCTGTATGTGTATGAGTGAGCAGGTGGTGCCCGTTAGCTGATTGGCTGCCTTCGACAGGCTGATTGGTCCACCTGAAGAGACAGGAGCATTTAAGCTGCATCCATGCAGTTCCTCTGCCCTCTCTCTCAGTTTGGAGCAGCGAGCACAGGGGCACTGCAGAGGACCGCTGCAGAGGACCGCTGCAGAGGACCGCCTTGGCGGCCTCGAAAGCCGACTGACATGACGATGACCACTGGAAAGAGACTTTGGGACTTGCTAAACTCGTCAATGGAGCTACAATATCAGAACAATTTCTGCAGAACGCATGGTAATAGCCAGCCATCCCCAAAAAACACCGGAGATCACGGCACGTCTATGGGGAGCTGGGACATCTATAATGGCCTGTAGCTTGACAGCCACAGGGCAGACCATGACCTTGTCCGACTTGCTTACCGACTTGCGTGCGTGCGTGCGTACGTGCGTGCGTGCGTGGTGCCCAGCTGATTGGCATGCCCTCGACAGGCTGATTGGTCCACCTGAGGAGACGGGAGTATTTAAGCTGCAGTCGTGCAGTTCCTCTGCCCTCTCTGTCACTCGACTTCTCCTACTCCCAACTCTGCGTTTGTTGATAAATCTGATCTGTTGTGCTGTGTGTTTAACTATACCGAATATCGGTCCTTTTGTACATTTTGGTATTTTGGAAAGATAAACTAATTTATCCTGTCTTGAAAGACACGCTTTAATTTGCCCAGGAGTGTGAAACCCTTTTCTTTTGTTTAACTCTCGTTTTCTCCTTTTTTTTCGTCAGGGTAGGTAAGAAGCCTGTATGTTCATTTTCTTATTTGTTAGGCAAGATTTATGTGTACCAAGATGTATTTGTTTATGTGGGTTGTCTCGCCTCCTTGTAAAAAAACTAGGTAATTAAAATTACCAACGGCATTTTCTATCTCAGTGTCCATTTTCTTGGGAGTGGGGAGAGTGCACATTTTGTGCTGCGCCTAGGTTCCCCTAGACCTGAGCATAACATACACTGAACAAAAATATAAACACAACACTTTTGTTTTTGCTCCCATTATGAGATGAACTCAAAGATCTAAAACATTTTCTATATACACAAAATAACCATTTCTCTCAAATATTGTTCACAAATCTGAAAAAATCTGTGATAGTGAGCACTTCTCCTTAGGGTTAGGGTTAGGGTAATGTTGTGAATCGAGTGGCCTGTGTTCGTCGTCCATAACATACGCCTGCCCATGCCATAACCCCACCACCACCATGGGCCACTCGATTCACAACATTACCCTAACCCTAACCCTACCCCTCACACCAGATACTGACTGGTTTTCGGACCCCCCCAATAAAGCAAAAATGCACGTTTCAGAGTGGCCTTTTATTGTGGCCAGCCTAAGGCACACCTGTGCAATAATCATGCTGTCTAATCAGCATCTTGATATGCCACACCTGTGAGGTGGGATGGATTATCTCGGCAAAGGAGAATTGCTCACTGTCACAGATTTATTCAGATTTGTGAACAATATTTGAGA
This sequence comes from Gymnodraco acuticeps, assembly GCF_902827175.1. Taxonomy (NCBI): domain Eukaryota; kingdom Metazoa; phylum Chordata; class Actinopteri; order Perciformes; family Bathydraconidae; genus Gymnodraco; species Gymnodraco acuticeps. The sequence continues at coordinate 361,385 of NW_022990011.1, forward strand.
GAAATGGTTATTTTGTGTATATAGAAAATGTTTTAGATCTTTGAGTTCATCTCATGAAAAATGGGAGCAAAAACAAAAGTGTTGCGTTTATATTTTTGTTCAGTGAAATTGGGGGCTCGTCCGGGTGTTTGTTGAAAAGTAATTGGGGGCTCGTTCATCCGGTCCTTCCGTTCTTTTCGTCGTATCGGGTAATGAGAGTTATCAGAGAGGCCCATGTTTATCCACCTTCTAAACCAGGGGTGCCCAACCAGTCGATTGTTCGAACTTATTCATTATAATTATTGTACAAAATGGTATAAGAATGCAAACATTAAGATCTGTTCTGTTTAAATTGATTATAGTCTATTATCAATTCAGGTTAAGAAACTAGTGTTGCTTGCATCCTATTTTAAAGGCATTTATTTTTATACTCTACTAAAATGCAACAAAAAAAAAGGGTTTGATTCTATTAATTTTGTCTTTTTTATTGCACTTTGGCAGCAGATTCCTGTGTAGCTTCAGATCTGAGTTGTCTTATTAGTAAGCCTAATTTATACTTTTGTAGCAACACTATTTTTATATAATGGCAAAGAAAGGGTTCAGAGTCTTTTCTTTTTTTCCTGTGTCATATGTGGCAGCACTGTTCAATGTTTCTTGAAAACATTACCCACTGTAGTATGTGACGTGTGAATAAACTCCAACTCTGTATCAACAACACTGTTGTGTAACTTCAGTTAAATACTTGTATGTGTGTAGATTAGAAAGAGGTAAGAAGGATCTGCAGTATTTTATGAAGTATTAATCGTACAAAGGTCCGTTTTATACAAGTAGAAGTGTGTATTTACCTGGTAGTAGGCTGTCAGTAATGGCTACGCCTCTCTATTTGGACTGGTAGATCTCGGCAGACTGGCAACTTTAAAAGTAGCTCTCGGTTCAAAAAAGGTTGGGTACCCCTGTTCTAAACATTGTTGAGGTTCATGATTTGTAAGGATTTGGTGGAGTTTTTCCTGTCCTTTATCCTTCAAAGACAGAAACCCAAATCATTTGCTGTTATTCAGCCGAAGAGTCATTCAATTCCCAAAAATGCATGGTTTTTAGAAAGTTAAATTCTAAATTATGGGGTAATAAATGTATTACTGTCTGCTTCCTACACAATAGATAAGATGTGTTTCATTCATCCATTGAGTTTGAATCTAAGTGGAAATCGTTTTAACTTAAAATATATGACCTCAAGAGATAAAAGTCAGCATTTCAAACACAGCTGTTTTCTCTAAATAAAAAAACAATGAAATCCTTGAACAAATGTAGTATGATATAATGCTTAACGATACAGGAAGCTACTCATGCTGACATTTCCTGATACTGCTGCATTTAAGATTTAACAGGAACACAGCTCACATCCTTTCTTTGTCGGATCAAACCCTTGCCATTCAGAAAGTATACCACTTATCTTTAAATCTGAGGACTATATTTTTCCACAACCTATTAAGATGTGATTAACTGTAAGGCTAGTAGCCATTGTAATTTGTTGTATCAATGCATTTAATTAGTTATTGTTTCCTAGAACATTTTAATACAGAGGAAATATGAATTACAGTTGGATAGAGGAAGCATTGCTCCTTTCCAAGAGCACCACTGTGTTTACCATTGTTTAAATTTGATTATTAACATACCTCCCTGTTGCATTTGATTGTTTTAATTTCCACGTTTCCGATTGTTATATCGCCTGGGCTGTAAAAAACTGAAACAAAACACTTTTTTTAGATAGAATATTAGTGTTTTGTCATCTATTACTGCTCTGGGGCCTCATTTATAAAGGGATATACGTTCAAAAAATGGCGTACGCTAGTTTCTACGCAATGTTTGCGATTTATAAAATACTAACTTGACGGGAAAATATGCGGTCCTCCACGCAAACTCTAACCCATGCGTACGCACTAAGCACAAACACGGGAGGGACGAGGAACTGCGACACCGTTGGCAGAAGGAAGAATGGAGAGAAATATGTGGAAATAATACCATAAATAAAATGTTACCTCTCATTTATCATATATGAAGAATTCATTTTCAAACATTGATTAGAGCCAATCTTAAAATGATTAAACAAACGCCTGTTTGCGACTCCTCAGTGCACACAAAAACGTAACTTGGAGAAATAAATAAATACGGATATGTTATTGAAAACCACCTCGAATATGTTGTGTTAATGTTATGAAATGTTCTCTCATAAATGATGCGGTAAGCAGAAGGACACAATTACGTCTAAACTGATGCCGTTTTGCATTTCTATAGGTTGTAGATACGAGCATGGTTTTATATACTATCACGTTTAATCGTGTTTTATGCCGTTTGCTAAGACTTGATTAGTCGCTCGTAAAACACAGGAGGAGGTATGGAAACTAAGAACACCGATTGATTGATTGATTGATTGATTGATTGAAAAGTGTATTAACAGCTTGTATATTGGGTACAGTACAGCTCAAAACATACAATTGTTAAGGGGATGCAGACCAGAGAAAGACTTTCGTCTTGTTTACATCAGGGTCCCCCATTTCCAATTCATCATGTCATTTAAGACATGATGTGGTAAATTGTACAGTGTAGTGCCGAGAGATAGGGAGTTGGAGGCGGTGCAATGGAGGTACAAAGCTTGCTTTAATGAGCAGCAGAAATGTAGATGTTGTTGGGTCGCAGCCCAGGACGACAAGAGAAAGAGCCAGGAGGGCACACAACATATATAGATAACAACACATATATGTCCGTGTGGAAACAATAGCCCCAACTGTAGTTCCATGTATGAAATATGTCCCAGTGTATTAATAGGTGGTCACCACACAAGCCCCCCCAGAATTCAAACATGGCAAAAAAATCCTCGCGTCCGTGAAGGAAGCACCACAGGGGCCGAGGAGGGTGGGGCCGCAGGTGAGGACCGGGCCATGGAACGGGCCGTCGGAAGGGGGCCGCAGTAGGCGTCGTGGCGAATGAAGTCATCACCCGCCAGTCGGTGAAAGCCGGGTCGCTGAGTCGCGACGGGCGTCAACAACCCGGTGGTCCCCAGCAGGAAGGAGCGCTGCCCGGCCGCAGGCGAGGGCACAGCGGCGGCGGGCATGAAGTCCTCGGGAGGAAGGAGCGCAACCCGGCCGCAGGCAGATGTGCAACGGCGGCGGGCATGAAGTCCTCAGCAGATGTCGAGGCATCCCCGGGAAGCAGGAGAGGCCAGACAGGGTCCCGGAGCGCGCCACCCATGGGCCGATGGAGCATGGGCGACGTCCGGAACTGTCGAGGCGAGAGGGGGTCCAGGAGTGCGCCACCCAGGCGCCGATGAACGTGCGTGGCGTCTGGATATCCCCGGAAGGCAGGAGAGGCCAGACAGGCTCCGGAGCGCGCCACCCACGGGCCGATGGCAGCATGGGCGACGTCCAAAACCGTCGAGGCGAGACGGGGTCCAGGAGTGCACCACCCAGGCGTCGATGAAAACGTGAGTGGCGTCTGGAACTGCCGTGGAGGTGGTGAAAAATGTGAGAGTGTCCACCTGAGGTCAACCGGCTGGTCGAACCTCCTCTCCGGCACCAGAAAAAAAGCAAAAACTCAAAAGGGTCGATAGCCGTTAGCTGTTGCCGTTAGCTGGCAGCCACCGGTAGCTGCTAGCCGTAGTTAGCCAACGTGGTTAGCTGCTAGTTGTCGTTAGCTAGCGCAGCTGGGACGTGCAGCCGCACGCCCCGAAGAAACAACCCCACGAGGTAGCAATCGGGTTCATCCCTACCCAGCAGGTCGTGCATCGTCCCCCCTGTAGTCGGAAGGCAGATGCGGGAATGGCGAGCAACATCCTCAGCCATTCCACGAGGCGCGCACCGAGCCTCAGTCCGCGTGCCTGTAGCAGCTACGGTCGACTCCAAAAAAATCCCCGGCATTTCGAGAAAGAAACCTGGGTTTCCTTTGCCGTGTTCGGGTCCGTCTCGGAAACTTCCCAAGACGCTGTCGGGGTCACCAATGTAGTGCCGAGAGATAGGGAGTCGGAGGCGGTGCAATGGAGGTACAAAGCTTGCTTTAATGAGCAGCAGAAATGTAGATGTTGTTGGGTCGCAGCCCGGGACGACAAGAGAAAGAGCCAGGAGGGCACACAACATATATAGATAACAACACATATATGTCCGTGTGGAAACAATAGCCCCAACTGTAGTTCCATGTATGAATTATGTCCCAGTGTATTAATAGGTGGTCACCACAACAGCTAATATAACACAACACATTAGTTGTATTTCCTTTAACTGGTGGATTATGGATAGTTGCTGAACGAAAGCTGGAACACAAACCACCAAATACAAACAAATAATTCAGATCCAGTCGTCATGACTCCACTCCGGAGAGATTCCCCGATCATTTCTTACAGTTTCTCATCAAGGGGGGCGGGTCTCCTGTCCCCGGTACAAACACACTGCCTGAGGAAGGCTATGTGTATTCTTTTTGTCATTAACCTTTTTCGGACAATTTATTTATTTATTTTGGTGACGATCCGACCTCCATGCTGCTACTCTGGTTCAAACTGCATCAACCAAACAATATGATTTATCTCGACCTCCCCAAAATAACCAAAATCTGACACGGTGTGAGATGTCTTTTTTAGCTGTTCTGTCGTCATTTCCTGCGATCTTCTTCATTCAGTGGCCGTTTCTCAATCGCGAGGATGCTTGCTTGGTAGCACATGTCTTCCGAGTCACTTTCTTCAGAAGCTAGGCAAGAATCCTTCCTGGCATTTGGAAAACGAAGAGTGGAATAGGCTAGCAAGTGTGCAGGTGTGCGTCATATGAGAGGCCCCGCCTTACATTTTCCGCCACAGATTTGGGGAAATTGGTCCATGCGCCAAGCATTGTGGGGATTTGAAGGACGCAAAGTCTACCCATGTGCAGCCTCGAAATTACCCCCAAACCAAGGACGCGGCCTCGGTGGAATTCCAAGTATGCTGGAGATTGGAACAGTCCTTCGGCGGCACTCGATGACGTAGTATCCTTGAAATATTGGCTTGGAAGCCAGTTTCCTCGCGATTGAGAAACGGCTCAGTCAAAATGAATGAATGGATGGGCGTTTCTTTGACTAGGTATAGGCAAATATGGGCGTTACGTGAAGCCCGCAAAAGCTGCACCGCATTTCGAGTAGGTTGTGATTTATAAAGGGAAACCGGCGTAGGAAGTGCCGTCCGCACTTTCCTCAACCTTCCCACGTGAATCCTACGCATGGCGTTATAAATGAGGCCCCTGGTCACTGCTCCCTCAAATATGATGAACATAAATTGGGGAAAGTAACATTCAAATCAGTTCTGATCAACGGATGGACGACTTATCAATGACAATAAAATACTGGGACCAGTACATTCTCATAGACAGTCGGCATAGGCAGACTCTCTGTGTTCAATACACTCATATATACACCCTCCATGACGTCCACCTTCACTACCGCCACTGTGTGTGTGTGTGTGTGTGTGTGTGTGTGTGTGTGTGTGTGTGTGTGTGTGTGTGTGTGTGTGTGTGTGTGTGTGTGTGTGTGTGTGTGTGTGTGTGTGTGTGTGTGTGTGTGTGTGTGTGTGTGTGTGTGTGTGTGTGTGTGTGTGTGTGTGTGTGTGTGTGTGTGTGTGTGTGTGTGTGTGTGTGTGTGTGTGTGTGTGTGTGTGTGTGTGTGTGTGTGTGTGTGTGTGTGTGTGTGTGTGTGTGTGTGTGTGTGTGTGTGTGTGTGTGTTCGAACTCGAGCATAATTGGAGTTGAGCACAATTCCCCCGAAGCACATCAACACAGAGCCCACAGTGTACCAGGTTCCACAGAGGGCAATACAGCTGCGCAAAAACAGGTATATGGAAAACCAAGCTGATACAAAACAGAAACGTCTGAACTGAACAACAAGGAGGGGGGAATGGGGGGCCTCCAACCATGATCGGGGACCACCTCAAAATGGACCAAAATAATCCAGTGGGAAAAAAAGTTGATCTTTAGCCAGTATGCTCCAAATTGTTTGTGTTGCCCTGCACTAAACGACTGTTACAGCAGGTTATTGTTATTGAAAATAATACGGGTGCACGGTTGAATAAGTATTTCTGATTAGAATGAAAAAAGAACCTGTGCTATACAGAAAACAGCTAACAGGAACAATATTTTAGAATGAAGGATGACGGGAAACAAAAAGGTAATTCTGTTTTATTAATCGGACTACCCTCTGTCAGCCTTTGTTGTTTTTTGTTCTTAACATTGAATACCTTAATAGTATAGTTCTATGCTGTGGCCTTACCTGTTACAATTTCTTCCAAAAGTATGTCCTATTTGGTTACTCTTTTGAAACTTGATATGCCAATGTGATTCAGCCAAGGTCAAAAAATCCTTTTTAGTAGATCTTTAGTGAAGGGAAAAACATGGAAGGGATGCAGTTTGGGTCTTCGGCAGACAGATATCTTTTGAATAAATACACAGAAGAATACATAAGAACAAATATCTGCAGGGCACAGCCGTATAGCATTGGCAAGAACTGGGAATCCAAGGAAAATACATCATAGCATTGATTGACAAGTGAACTCTGGACTGTACAGTGCGGGAACACCACAGCAATCATAGCTTCACACCAAAGATGCAGCCAGAATGACAGAATATGGATATTGTGGATTACCACCACTTTTAACCAGATGAGCACAAACACACACAAAAACCAAATGAAGTGCATTTTTTAAAACGTGTAGTATCATCATCCCTGCCATAACCATATATGCTCATGAAACCGGAGTACAGTAACAGGTTTTGTGATTGTACACACATATGGTAGCAATTAAGCTCATGCCAGTCGGGCTAGCCTTCTGTGGCTAGACGTTGTGGTAGTCACACCAGTTTCACTGAAGTCATAGTGCCAAGCATGGGTAATGTCACAGCAGATGATTTGAACCTGACTCAGCCATGTCTTTACAGATTGAGTGTTGAGGCTGTCTGGTAGGCTGGATGGTTATGTGCTGGATGAAGGTGAAGTGGGATTAGTCTAATATCATTGTCTCATCAGTTTCCAAAGATGTTAAGAGCAGTTGGATGAGTTTTTTCCTGCTGTCCGTTTTCCTGCCCAAAGGTTGTGGTTCACCAAGGTGGGTGGGACCAGAGAGTTCGATTTCTTTGCGACAGGCACTGAGTCAATTGAAGTGATGGCCGCTGGCATATTCATCCAAAAGTGTGGTGGTTAAATATGTGCTGATTTGCAGAGGCACATTAACATTTCCTCTCCTAAAATATCGTCTTTTAAAAAATAAGACATTCAAAGTCTTTCTTTCTCAATACCATTTTACTATGGGTTGTCAAGGGGATATTATTGATACCAAAAATAAATTTATTTAGGGTTGTTTTCTGTCTTGTTACTAATTTGTTTGTTGAAATAAATAATAGCGAAAAATTCAATAACAAATTATAATTGTGCCTCCTTAGGCCTCTGAGGCAATACAAGCCTTTGGAAGTTATAATTGGAAGTATTGGGCCTATACAGAAGTGCAATGGCACTTCTGGAGTAGCAACATGTGAAAACACTATAACATTTCTTTTTTTTTTACTTATCTTCCAATGTGTCTTTTTCTATCCACTACAATTATTCATAATTAGACTACAGTATAAGTATGTGCCTTAGTAAGGCTGTAATTTATTTATTTACATCAACTGTTCCCTAACTGCAAATGTTAGTATCTGTGCATTATAATGCATCTGCTCCTGTTAAAGTGATGACAGCTTACACATTTTGTTGCCCTGTTACCTAAAATGTTTGTTGTTTCTCTTGCAGGTCACCCTTGAAAAAGAGATCTTTTGATCTCAAGGGGCTTTCACCTAGTTAAATAAAGGCTACAAACAAACTTCAACCAGTGTGTAAAATAACCAAATTACCAGAATCTGGAGACGGAAGAGTGTATTCTACAAACAGGAAAAGGTGTCATACTCATTACAGACAACCACATTTACTGTGACTCATTCTCAAACAAGAGCAAACAAACTACTGAGTGGAAAGTTGCTTTGTCATTACTTGGAGAGATGGCATGTTTCCTATACAAACCCTATCTTTTAGCTCCTTGCCACAAACTTCCAAATAGAGTCAGCTGGTTTATTTTGATGCTTTTAAGTCTTAATTATTCTTGTTGACTAATGCTCGAACTAGCTCATGCCACCATGCCTTCAGACTCCCTCTCCATAATTTATTTTGTTTACTGTATGTGGAAAGTCATGGTGATTGAATTTCCGCTTTCACATTTAAAGAACAGATGAAAACATGTCTTCCAAAATGAAATAAGCACCATATGACCTGATTTACTCTCTTCCTTTTTTTCACTTTTAACTGAAAATTATAAAACCGCAGGATATGCTTAACAGGCTAGTTGCTTATTGGTTTGATTGACAAAGTGATAAAGCATTGGCTGACAATACTCTACATGGGATGAACTTTAGAAAGTGACTTTTCCCTGCAAGGACCTTTAACTATCTTCCAATTCCCCTATGTGACATTTTATACTTTTCTTCTCTCCTTTTTTTTGGACAACATGGCCTTTTAGGTTTCTTAGTTTGGTGTTTTAGTCATTCTGACTGCACATTAACTAATCCTTTCAGTTCATGATAAATGGCCTGACATTTTTGTTTGTTGATCCCTAACCCTTTTAACATTGTAACAAGTGAAAGTTCTGTGGCATGTTGATGCATTATTCAATATATCTATTAATCCATCAAAAGTCAATTTAGCAGAGACCATCTGTGCAGCAACATCAATCCAAACTCTAGCAGTGATCATTTTCTTTTTAACAATGCTCTTAAGATTGATGTTTGTGCAGAGCAGTCCAGAAATACATGATCTGAAATAATGGTCCTGCTTTTAGTGACAACAACCCTTTTATTCAGTGCCAAATTGCACTAGTCGGAGGCCTTTGGGATATTTCTTCCTACTCTAGGCACCACTATTTGGTTTCCATCCCTTAATTTAGTTCGGATCAACATCCCCACCCAGAACAAATGGTCTACCTCAGATGACTCTCAAAACAGATCACACAGGATGAGCCCAGGTCTCCAACCGGGCTTCCTATAATCTTTGAAACCCCACCGAGGAGCCTCTCCTTGTCAAGTGTTTCAGAGAATCAAATGAGGATCAAACATTTGGATGTTTTTCTTCGCTGTGTTTCCTGTCCAGTTGTTTGACCAACTGACTTTCACTCAAAATGAAAGTAGGAAGTACTGTAAAGAGTGAAAATGGTGAATGAAATACATAACAATAATATTACTATAGTGGTAGGACATTATTTAAGGCTAACAATTAAGTTCATTTTGTATTGTCAAAACTAGTTTTTAGTAGAAGAAGTTGTACTAACTCTTATTCGTATATTGTAACACAATATGAAAACATTTGAATCTCACTTGAACCACAGTTAGTTAGGTTATAAAATATGTCAATGACAGTAACATTGTTTACCTCTCATTTGTGATATTCCTGAACAAAGTAGAAGCAGTTGTAGTCAAACCAGCTATCCTCATGTAGGTTGGGTTTCTTGAAATGTGAGCATTCATGTATTTCCACCTCCTCCAAGTCTGACATTACTTAACCAACAAATCTGAGGTTCTTTGACTTGCTAAAACTCCACAAATAAGATCTTCAAAATGTTTTTATTGTATATCTACAACTTTTATCTGAACAGTAGTGATTGTGAAGATATGTGCAGCCCAGAGGCGGAGAGAGAGAAGAATAGGACGGAGGAGGAGGAGGAGGAGGAGGAGGAGGAGGAGGAGGAGGAGGAGGAGGAGGAGGAGGAGGAGGAGGAGAGGAGGAGGAGGAGGAGGAGGAGGAGGAGGAGGAGGAGGAGGAGGAGGAGGAGGAGGAGGAGGAGGGTCTCCCTCAGGGATGATAAAGCAGGGCAGGAGACAACATGGCAAAGGCAGCAGGAACACTTGAAGAACGTGGCCAACGACCAAAAGTAGTTTGGCGGACCTTGGCTGACACAGCACTTCAGTGCAGCAGCCACACAATCTCTCTGAGGTTTAGGCTTTGGACTAAACCTATTCACAAGCCCCCTATGCCTTATACATATAAACAGTTTACTCAAATCAAGATCAAATGCAGTCAAACATTACAATACTCCTTACAAAACAAACATGAAAACACTTGAGAGGACTATATTAAGCCTGTCAACCAACATGCATGACAGGACATGCTGCCCTATAAAAATGAATGCCAAAATAGACAGTATTAGACAGACCACACAAATACCCAAAGTGTACACCAACAGTTTTGATCATGTCAGGATTTTTATGTCCTGAAATTATTTCCCAAACTCTAAACGAGGGTTTATCATAATCCATACCTTAATCTTAATGTAGTGAGGAACTTGCAGTTACACATATTACTGAAACTGTGTATACATCGAGTATTAGTACACTTTGCCAAACCACATACAAATTAGCAAAAAACTCTTTAAAAGATAATTACTGAAACAATGTTTTGTTTCAGTAAGGCTTAGACAAACAAAGATCATTCAAAAGTAACAATAAACCAACACCCATTGTTTTAGTTTTTAATGGAGAATGTCCAGTTAGCGAGTAGCTGGAGAGTTGTTTCCTACTAAAATTATTATTTTACAGGACACACCATTGATGATGGCCACTATCTAGCTTTATGCTGATGTTAACACGGGAAAACAGTAATGTGGCTGGTTTGTCAGTGAGGTAAGGTATGCTAATATTAGCTCATTGACAAAGGAGCAATGCGATCACCAAACTACTTCATCGCTAATTACATGCCAAAGAAACCTGACAGATCCAGTGCTTGACACCACCATCCGGTGCTGTACTGTTTTAGGAAACAAACGTCCACTTCCAATGCTCACCGCCAGCTGCACTACAAATTAAGGCAGTAATTTAGGAAAAAGCTCCTCCCAGATGTGAGGGCAACTTCAGGTCTTATAAAGTCTTGCTTTTACAACCAACCACTCAACGTCCACTGAAAGGTTTCCCTTCCGTTCCCCAAGCATATTACTTATTTGTTGGACCTAATAACGATTATTCAGTGTGGTGGGGTGGCCTAGTGGTTTCAGTGACCATCCCATCATGTAAAGGACAAGGGTTCAATTGCAGAAACAGCCATACACCCTGGCCAGAAGCCCTTCAGCAAGAGTCAGTCACTAAAAGTCACTCTGGATATGACTGGTTGCCACATGTTAACATGCTCTAAATTAAGTGGAGTGTTTTTTAAACTCTCATATTAAATCAAGAACGTCAGGCCCTAAAACAGCATTGTGACTCATAGAGCAGATAAACATGCAAAAGGAATTTATCACAATGCGTGCGGTCACCGAAGATTAATACCACATATAGATGATGAGAAAGACACACTTGGTGGAATTAGAGTTCAGCTATGAACTAGGTGAAGGAATAAGAAAAACAATGTAGGCATGTGTGGTTTAGATGGAAGTAGATAATGACTTTATAATCTGTTTTATAGCTCAATGTCACACTACAAAAGAAATAATGAAAGCAGACATAGTCTTGGCTTGGATTTCCACCCAAGTTGTAATAAGATAGAATACTAATTTTACTTTTATCCACAATTTACGTTGCATTGTTGCTATGAAGCAAAGCCACATTCACACCATGTATGTGTGCCTTTCAGGTTTAGGGAAGCATGTAAACTGGGCCATTGGAGCATAGATAGAGTCAGATATGGCAAAAATAAACAGAGATTATACAGTATCTACTTTCATTCCCAAGAGAGTTCTGCAAGTCAAAATGTGTGAGCCCCTAAATTAGATTGACAGGTGTTGAGCAACAAGGTAATGATTACAGTGATCATCCTGAACATCAAAAGGCAAGCAAATGAGTGTGGAATACATTTTTAGAAACGCTAGATTGATATCTAGACCAACCTGTTATCATGGAGCCAGCAAAATGCCACAATTTAATTTCTATGCCTGAGGGTCCTGCGGGGGAGGAAAAAATGAGTGCTTCTAATATTTCACAAGTAAGAATCTGGAAACATTTCAAAATTGGTTGCTCAAACTTTTTTTCTTAACAATTCTTATTTGAAACAAACAATAGATCAGTGTAAACATGCCCACAGGAGAGGGTAAATGAGGATACAACTAACCAAACAACAGCTACAGTCTTTGTATTGTGGCTACTGTTTACATATTTAAGTAGTTTAAACTGCTCCCACCTTGTGATACAGATCAACTGTGAAGTGTGCACAATTATCATAGTGGAAAAAGTTAATGCAGATATTGTATATTTGGTGAATTAGTTACCAATGTTTTAAAGGGTGTATACGGTGTGGGAAACAGGACATGCACCTTGAATCTCTGTGATGACAGACATTATTGGACGTTATAAACAACTGCAAACGATGAGGCCCATTCATGGAATAACAGGCATGATGTATGAGTTGGCCAATTATGAACATTAAGTTGTTTTGTGGAACATCACTCTCTCCCAATGATTTGCGCTTTTTTATCTGTTTGTTGTTTTAGTAACAAATCCTCAAGATTAGCTGGTAATGAAAAAAGCCTGACAATCCCATTTAGAAACGGGTACAAGGGAAGTGCGGATGGGAAATGTGAGGTGGGCCCACGCCCTTCGTATAATGCCTCAGACATGGACTTTATGGCCATTACGAGTCCCTAATTCGATTCCGTCGTACGATCCGAAACAATCAGGACCAGGCTTGTCTTTAAGGTTGACTGGTTAAACCCAGCCAACGGAAAAGTCAGACTGCATAGCAACATGGACACGATGCAAAAACAACCTCGATCAGACCCCTCATAGGTCAGCTAAAACATCAGGGGAAGTAAGCAGCCTGACAATGCACACACCTGTAGCCACTATAAATGAAAAAGGCAGGAAGAAAATGGAGATAAAACCTCCAACTGGCCACAAACACCCACTACAATACATACAACTATCCAGTAAAGAAGTCTATATGGCAGTGCAATATGTGAATCTCTTTGTAACTAGTTAGAAAATGATGGAAACTTGTTCCTCATCCTCACTACCATGGCCAATTTAACAGCTTTTCCATGGGAATGCTCCCCAGTGTATCCCAGCTGCCGGAAGGGAGCCAAGAGATGCAGGGTTGAATGTGGGCTAGGGCAAGCCTCCATTAAATTGGTGATCCCAGCATGGCGGTAATGTGCTTCACTCCTTCCTACTGTAAAAGCCTGGTTTAGGCGTCAGGCCTGGGTAGGCAGAGACAGCCCTCTGCCCCTCCTTGGCCAAATATTGTACCTCCAACCTAATGCTAAAACTTAAGAAAACACTTTGCTTTAGATATCTTGCAACGTTTTTTGCAGTACCAGGAGACATGTCCCCCCAACTAAAAACATCAAAGTGGCAGAGAACTTTTATTATGAAGAACTGCTAAGACGTGACTGGACTGAGTACCACTGTTAAAAATAATAATCATAGATTTTGTGAATGAAGTCCTAATAATACAAGGGAGGGCAGAGGAGGTTGGGCTTTCTTCTGTCGCTTCTCTTCTCTCGTCCTCCCTAACCAGTCAAATGTATTGTATAGTCCAAATTTCCTTTTTTCAATTTTTTACATTTCCTTGTTTTTTAATCATGCAGTATGTATGCAGTAGCCAATGCAACAGTAAACATTTTTGTGTAGCCCAGAAGCTAATGGCGGGTGAGGGTTAGGGTTAGGGTTAGGGTTACTGCATCGGTTAGACAAGCAAATGTGGTTCAGATGCTGATGTGGTGTACAGTTTAATCTGTAAAGCACTTTGAATCGCCACGTGCTGAAAAGTGCTATATAAATCAAATTGCCTTGCCTTGGTGGCCTTTACTCTGTCAGTGCTAACACACCGAAAACTGTGATGCCTAAAACATTTAACCTTATTATTCCACCTTAATTTGACCCATCCTGCTACTATGAATTGTCACACATATGTGAGTGTGACATTATGTAGAGATCATTTAGATGATAATTGTGCCAATCATGGACACAACTCCACCTCGGTTTGCCACACTGACCATGATCCTTAGCTTTAATCCCAAATGACCTAATTTGGTTGTTGATGAGATGGTATTTGGTTAGCTACTGTACAGTATATGATGGTTACAATTTACATACGTTGGGAAATGTGGTGATTCTGTCTGCGCCAGATAAAATAATATAATGGCTGTGGAAGACCCCTGAAAACTGAAACTGTGTTTAACCTCTGAGTAATAATACAGAGGAAGAGGTCATCCGAAGGTTAGGGTGCACTTAATTCACAGCTAGTCCATAGTGTGTGACAGGAGTTTATGAGAGCGGTGCTTAACACAGTTTGACAGCGGCCTGAGTTTTCCTTTTATGTGGCAGGTCAGACGCCCTTTATTGCACTTGGGTTACTGTCTTCTATCCTCTCTCATTATTGACTCGGTGGTAGAGGCTGTGTGAAAAAATATCTTTATTGAATTAGCTTCTGACTGCAAAGTTAACTGCCATCAAGCTCAGGACTTTTTCTCAGGTCTTAGGCCAACAGGTTTCTTTTTATGCGTAAGAGTCCAGACCTATGCCTTGTCACTGTGCAGTGCCTGTGTGTTATAAATGAAGCATTTATTCTTGTAAATCCTACATTCAACTAAGGTAAGTAATATAAGATGTGTAAGTTGACACCAGGCATACAAGATTGAAACCAGGCATATTACATTTGAAATATGAGGCAAAATAAGTTAAGTTAGACGTGTATGAGTCAAATCCAAACTCCCAAACAATTTAAATGTGTTGTATTCACTGACACCAACACTCACTCTACCAAAGATCACAAGAATTACAGAATATGCAAATCAAACACATACTGTAAACATAAAGAGTCTGTATTTTGCTCTGTGTTAACTTGCTCATTATAGACCTGTGTGGCCTTTGCGCACGTCTACGTATCTTGACGTCAGAAATCGCCCACTAAATAGGAGGCACATGGGAGATAGCACTGAAGGTTATTTTGAAAACCCCATTGCCATACTGGCTTGGTTTGTCTGATTTTGAGTTGGACCTAAAATCCTCACCACGCAAATTGTCAAATGTGTCTGGTTTTAAATTGCTCTGATGTGCAAGTGGCTGCTCAATGCAGGTTTCGGTGAGAGGCCAAGCAATAATGGCAGCTCATTACTAGTTAGCCAGAAACGTCTCGTACTTTTCCAGCTGAGAATCTGGCATTCTAGGTTATGGTGACAAGCTAAAAAATCTATGGTTTTATTAACAAAATCCATAATTTTTACTGACTGATTATAACAGTTGAAATGACCAGTGAACGTATTATCTGAGAAGGGATTGATAAGTGCTTTTCAATTAATTTCTTGACACAAGTTCAAGAAGTTTAAAGCATAATTTCTATCATGGGATTAAAAAACATTTTTGACAGATAGATAGCATGGATAGGGTGATTGTAATACATCAAAATTACTTCATGACAGCAACAACTAATACATTTTAAATTGTCACTGGCACTCTATGCTTGTTTACTAATTTTAAGCAGCTCCTGGGTATAAACGGCAGCTCAATACCCTAAAACCCTTTACCAGGCCTTTGAATTTCCTTTGTGGTTGTCCTGACACACATTCCTTGTTGTTTTTCAAGTGTCTGCAGCTCTGTATTTGTTGTTCAGCTTATATTAGGTTACATCACTGACTGAATTTAGTTTGTCCTCAGGTATTATGACAAGAGTGAATTCAATTAAGGAAGAAGTTGTTTTTTAGTTGTTGGTCAGGTAATTGTATCACACCTCTTGGCTTGCTGAATGTTGCATTTAAAGACATATTCTTGTGTATGGAAATATATCAATGGTTGTTTGTGAGCAGAGAAACTCACTGTGTACCACATTTTGAAGTGTTGCTTTGCTCAAACAACCACTGTCTGTATTTCAGACCTCTTTAAGGACTCAATAATGGTTCAAACAGCATTTAACACCAACTAAAATATCCTGCGTAGTATTGATATACTTGTGTGTACCTTGCTGATTAAAGAACAGCGTTTCAGTGAAATGGTTCTTAGTTGTGTATATCTGCAGCACGTCATTCTGTCGAGAGCAAATAATAAGAATGTCAATAAGTTCAAAACCATATATTTTACATTAATGTGACTTAATGTAAGTTACAAAAACAATTGCCCATAAATTACAGGGAAATACTGTTCAAGCAATAGAACTCAATTACAAGTAAACAAACCTTTTGAAAATGTGATTGGAGATATATCTGCGATTAAATGTAGTGTTTCCATGTGGTTTTGGCAGCTAGTGCCGCCCAAACCTCAAACACGCATTTTTCCACATGGCTTGAAAAAGTGACACACCAGTGTTGGATAGTCTTAGAAAAACATTTCTGTCACCAAGTATGTGGCAATGCTGTGAACACTGAAATATGTGCTCTTAAAACAGTCTGTGTACTAATAATACTAGTAATGGTAACATTTACAGTGACATCAATAATAATCGGGGGACTTAAAGTACATTTTACATCATGAATAGTAATAATGATGATTTAAGATATCTTTTAAATGATCCCATAAAGAGAAAAAATGCACACTGACACCTGTGACCCAGTGTTTGACAATTCTAGCAATTTGTGCATGTGCAGTTTTTCAGTTATTGCTGCTAAACACACCCGTTAAAATAAAAGCCAGACAGCATCTATTGTGGTCCAGAAAACAAAACATATTTATTTTGACCTAAGGGCGCCTTTCATTATGTTCTTTCCTCTTGCCTCCAGATTTGGACGTTCTTTCCAATATGCCATGACACGGCAAGAGAATGGTATTTTTGGTAAAAGAGTTAAATAAATGAACAGAAGGCTAAATAGTTAGTAGTATTCAAAATGTTTACAGGGAACAAACAATATTGTTTACTTTTTAGACATAAACAAATATGGCCGCTGTTTTAAAGTCAAATGTTTAATGATATCATCAGATGTAAAATCTCACAGAAAATTTGAATTGTTAGTAGTTAATTGCCTTTTCCGCCATTTAGTCATCTCAATGTCTGCTTAAAATAATGAGTATATTTTGGTTATGGAATTACAATAAAGTGAAAACACAAGGGCATGCTTTGGAACTGGCAATAAAACTTGCTCATATTGTTCATATGACTTTCAACTTGTGGCTTCATCTTCCTTTTGTATTTGACGTCATGCATGAACATTATTTTGGAAGGCTTCCACCTTTCTGAGGAAATCCTTGTTTGTATGTTGGGGACCCTGCGGCAATCACACTTGTACTGTGATTGTGATTTAATGTCTTCAAGTTTATCATCCAGAATAATTTAGTCATTTTTGACCAAATAAGTTATTTAGAAATGTGTAGTAACAGATATCTGAACAGATGTTAAAAAGGCTTTAACTACACAAACCATGGTTAAGCAAGGAATAATAGAACCTCTGATACATTTGTTTTTGCAGGAAAGAACAGAGAAAGTTAAATCAAACACATATTACTAAAAATTAGAGAGAAAGGAAAAAGTGTAAAAAACTTAAATAATGTAAACAACAAGGTAACAGGAAGTGGAAAGAAAAAATCTGTGTTTGAATATCTGTGCACAACAGATTCAAATTGGTACAATTCTTTGCAGAAAAGAACAGATCTTTATTAAATCCTTGTAGGTTGTGTGTCACTGATCGATACAGGGGGGGGGGATTTATTCGCAACTCTCCATGGAAAATAAAATCTTCTTAAATAAAGTTCATTATTGCCCCCGGTGTCTGTGTGTACAGGAGTTTCATATACATCCTTCGCTTTTGAAGGCATGCCTGTTGTTGGCATACGAAAGCCCTTCAGAGCACTTGTGTAAAAAGCATTACAATTCCCCTACGCAATAAAACTGTTATTTATAGGACCATAACAGCCTTGTAGTTTGTCTTACACAACCCCAGGAGGAGGAACCGAGACACTCAATCCTCCCATAGACACTCACTGCTAAGGTTACTGCAACACATGGCTCATTTGCTGGTTTGTATAGCTTCCTGATGCAAACCAGTCTGATTCCTTTATTTCTTTCATACCACATGAAAGCTAAAAGATTTATTGAAAATTAAGCGGATAAGAATTTACTCCAAAGGGAGAGCGAGAAAAGGGGGAACAAAAGGACGGAGCAAAGTAGGTGCTCTCAGTAACCCGCATGATGTCATATGGAAAAGTGTGTAACCTTATAAAAAAAGACAAACTTGTGAGACTACACTTGCAGCATTAAGGAAAAATGTGTCACTCACTTGTTAAAATTCAAAATAAAGGAATTAGCAATAAGAGAAAGATGTTGTGACCAGAGAAGTCAGTCATGGACACGAGGTCAACAGTTCCACGATGTTGTGAGAGCGAAGTGGACGGAGGACCAGTTTAGATGAGGATTTGTTCCTCTGTGAGACCCAGTATACTACCTCGGTCTGCAGGTACCTCGCCATGTGAGGCGAGGTTCCAGTTTTAGTAGCTGAAAGAGGCAAAATCCCGTCCTTTCATATTAAGTTTGGGAGAAAAGGCTTCTGCTCTGATGATAGCTGGTATTGCTGTGAACGAGCAAAAGGACTCATTTTTGGACAAAATCTTGATGACAGGGCTTGACCTGGTCTGGAAACTTGCACTTGATCGTATTAATTTTTTCAGCCGCCTTTTCATCACACTTGTACAGCTCGCCACAAACAGTATGAGCAACAGTATGTTAAATGTATAGGGATATACAGTAATGTGCTGATTGACTGCATTGTTGCAGAAAGGGCTACAGGTTTTCATATGCTGGTTTTCAAAATGTCACAGGTACAATTCTAAAAACAGCAAACTGAGGACAATACTGGAATCTACTCATCCATGTTAATTTAAACGAAATAAAACATCAACATTACATACTGTTGCTGATTGATATGACACAAAAGTGTTTTCAAGTTCACGAGAGTCTGTTTTTTGTAGTGTCTGGTTTATTTTACTAATTGCTGGGCATACAGGCAGGAAAAGAAGAAAAACTGAGTAGTAGTTGGTATTTATAATGATAACTACCATGGCTGAGCAGAAGTGTAATCAGGATCAGAATCAGAATACCTTTATTAGTCCCACAGAGGGGAAATTGACATTGTTACAGCAGAAAAGAGAGAGTAAGGAGTGTCATTCAATGTGAAGTCTGACACCAACACAACAGCTGAATCAAGCAATTGTCGGATATGACATTTCAATACAAATCCAAAACACTTGCAGGTTTTATGGCTGGTAAAACTCTGAAAGGACGATTAGTACAAAACATCCCTCATAGAATCAAGGATTTATTGATATTCTATCATCACATTCCACATGCCTCATCAACTCGGTACTGTCGCATTGGTGTTTCTGATGTAAATTATTATCTTTACTGGCTAGTATTGATCCAGTGAAAAAGGGGGATATTCATCTTTCGACACAGCAAATACTGCCACTCTGTGTTCCAAAGCTGACGGTGCTGCCTGAGATGCAGCTCAACTGCGCACAGCCCCAACTGCTCCAGAATAATCCCCCACTGCAAAAGATATCTGTCTTTAATGACTTTTATTCCATCTTAAATGCATATGTTTTAAACCCAGTTAAACAGCCTGTCTATGGGTTAAATTATTTCAGTTATTTCTATATCATGTCATTCTCTCGACACTGATGTGCCAGTTTATTTAGCGTTTCTAAAGCATTCACTAAATCATAAATCAAGTATTAAATATTAGTATGCAGTTTCAAATCTCAAAATAAAAGATAACTTCTAGAAAAAATCTAGAAAAACTACACTACATTACAATATGCATTTCTGTTAAATTTCATCATAAATTCATGTCAGGCTGAATACTGCTTTTTAAGGTTTATATTCTTGGTTCACTATAGTGAAACAATATTAAATACAATTGTTTCTTCACCTATTTAGTATTTCTTTCTGAAAAGCTTTATTATAACCTGAAATAATGCTTGTCACAATGCTTGTCACTGGTGCCTTTCTGGTGCTATAAATTATATATATAACAAATACATATTCTTTAAAGTACTGAAGGGATCTTCAGTCTTATATTTGTTTCTTCTACCAGGCGTTAAACGGTTCTGTTCTGAACCATCGGAGACACTGATGTTCAAAATCAACAAATTGACAATATAAAACCTGGATTGTAACGATTATTCCTAAAGGGTGCAATTGTCTATGTTTCTGCATACAACTATAACTTAATATATCATACCTTATAAATAGCCTGATATAATTAGTTTATTCTAACCAAGGTGTCTCAATCAACCTCCCTTTAAGTCCTCAGTTTAAACTCTCCATCATGGTGGGCTGTGCCTCAGAAGAGCCTCAGCATGCATCTGCTTTGTTCTGGTTCCTCTAGGTGCGATACAAGAGGTCTGAATAAACCCCACACTATAGGATTTCCAACATCCACCAAATCCACAAATCACATATTAACTAATTATGTATGTTTTTTTTTTGTTGCAAAATGTTCTTCCCTTAGACACACTTAAAAGGCATTGATATTGATGCTCCCATTTTAATGTGAATAATTGCTGTCATATGAGCCATCAGATCCATTGAGCCATCAGATCCATTGAGCCATCAGATCCATTGACGGATGCAAATGTCATCGCTCTGGATAAATTGACAGTTCCAACAACCCTTGTGCATGGAGATGCTTAAACATATGAAACAGCACGAATGATAAAACATTTTGCCACAGAAATAGAGGATCAAACTTTTTTTTTACAATTTCACCTGTTTAAGTATGAAAAAGTGATAAATCATTTAATTTGAAGAATTTAAATGTATGGCTCTTCTGTAAATAAACATAATGTCATTCATACTGACACAGTAGACTAGGCCTATATATATATATAAATATATGGTTAAATGCTAGAAGTGATTTATCTGCCAAAGTTGATATTCAGGTCCTGACGCGCACTCTTTGAAACCACCTTCAAACGATGCATCTAAGTCAGATGTCTAAAGTTTTTTTTAAAGAGCATTTTGATAGCTCATAGCCTATTTCCCCCCCCCCCCCCCCCCCCCCCCCCCCCCCCCCCAAAGCCCCGATGACCGAAGCTTATATCATTTAATTAATCCTTGGCATGAAGTGCTAAGAGGCAGGTAGGGAACAAGGGAGTTGGCAAGGAAGGAGGACCATTACGCAGGTTATCATGACATCACCACGGGCTGGCTATAAAGCGGTGAGGACTACTACACAGGGTTAGAGAAGCACTTGAGGAGCTTTGGAGTGAAAGGCGGACTGAAGCCTCTTATGTTTAACAGCTGATTGGCTGCTGCTACCGTCCAGCTCTCAGATCTTCAGCGCAGAGGAAACCCTAAAGAATACAGACTTGTCAAAATGAACTTGTCGTATTTGGTAGCGTGTGGACTTATGGTCACCCTGCTTTCAGTGAGGACGGGGGCAAAACCTGTATCTCAGACGCAGCAAAAGGTAAGATTAACTCACTTAAATTATTACTGAGAACTAAGGCAGTTTATTTGCTTCACAAATAATAATAATAATTGCTTCGTTGGGAGTTGAATGTTGTTTCAGGATGAACAGATGTTCTGTGGTCCAGACGCTCAAGACTGCTATTTTACGCATCATATTTCATAATTTCAGTCATGCTTAGCAATTGAGCGAGGGCATTTTTTCCACACCCTGAATGAAAATGTGTTTCTTTTATCGCCATATTATATACAAAGAAACTTCATGTTATATTCAATGATTTCTAACTCGAAGAAAACCTTCACATTTGAAAATTGATATTAAAGCAATATAAGAGGCTACTTAATATCATATTGGTATTCGTTTGTAACGTCGAATGAATGTTATCTAATTGTTTGGCAAATCTAAAATAGAACAGTAGCTACCCGTAGAACATCATCGAAACATTGCGCTTGTATTTTTAATTCATGTATACATTTGAGTTATAAGCTTAGATGGCCAGAATTTAGGACTGATGGATGATCTGATGTGAGCCTGCGATCACACCATGTGGGCTACAGGCACCTGTATTATCACTCTCCACTGAAGAACAAGGTCCAGAGGTGAACTGTCACATAAAAGTGAAAGTATAGCCTACAGACGAACCTTTGCGGGAAATTAAAAAATTAAAAGTATCGTTTGAAGATTGAGTTAGCTGCAGCATGTTTCAAGACCTCTATCCATCCTATTAATCCTATAGTTCCGCGCGTATAAACTGGCCAAACATATTTCATGTTTCAATCTTGGCCAATACACTTGGTGTTTGAAAGAGCTTAGCGTAAGCACAACGGTCAGGTTTCTTCACATTTTGAAATCGAGTAGGCATGTAGTTCAATTTCATTCAAAGCGTATCTTTCTGCGCAAAGTATTTGCCTCGTGGAGATATCGTTTATTTATTTTCCCTATCTGCGTTTCAGTCTCTTAGAAGTTTGCTGGGCGAGGAGCTGGCGGAGTTTCTGGAGTCGGAGGAGAGGGAGAGGCGGCTAGACGCTGTGCGCTCTCGGATACGGTTACTTGGAGATTTACGCATGGATACCCGGGCCAGAGGGATGTGGGCTCGTCTCCTTAATGATCAACCCGCACCGAGGAGACACAAGTCAGGAAACAAGAAAGGGGGCTCCACGACTCGAAGTGGCTGCTTCGGACACAAGATGGACAGGATAGGAACCATCAGCGGCATGGGCTGCTAGGGTTGGAGCAGCGCTGTGATGGTGAGTTCTCTTCATGGCCATGGTCCCACTTCACACTTAGAAACCTGACATTTTGACGTGTTAAAAGAACCATGAAGACCAAAAGCAAGAAATAATGTGTAAAAACTGAAACAAGTAATGGAAAAGAGAGACAAGAAGGAGGAGAACAAAATCAATAAAGAGCCAATAAAATGGATTCATGCAAACGGATAGGGGGACAGTAGGAAGAAAGAATGGATGATAATAAGAAGTCAGAGAGAATGAAAGCCTTTTTTTTTTTTTTTTATTATATCAATGGTCATCTAAGGACTCTGTTTCAGTAGCAGATGGGACGCTTTCTGTTTCATCAAAGGTCTTATTGGGTTTTGTGTAGCTGCAAAAAGGACAGAGGAGAGGAAGGAAGGGAGGGGGGAGGAAGGAGTGAGCGGAGAGAAATCAAGCTAGAAAGAAAGCCGTAACAAATAAAGATAAGATGTTAGAGTCACATTTGTTTAACGGTCGTCTTGGGACAGTGTGTGCTTTGCATTCACAGTTCATGAAGTCTGAGTGACAGCAATATGAAGGATCTAGACTAAGAGGAGAGTTGTGCTCTGCGTGGTTGCTCTCTGTGATGAATTCAGTCTGGTTCAAAGGTCATCGTGATGTATGAAATCACATTTTCTGTTTGTACTGCCATTAACCTCAGCTGCCAGCCTGAAAAGTTCATGCTTGGATATTGAGAGCGATAACTCCCATTTGATACTACTATCAAACCTCGACCTCTCGCAGTGTTCCCTCCTCAGACATGAACCCCATTTAGACAGCAGGAAAGTCCACTTGAACCAATGTAAACTGATGCATGGGAAACACAACAGTTGGCAGGATTCCATTCTTGTATTTCCGCACATCATCATGAATAATCCCATCTGCTTCGTCTAGAAAACAAGTTAAATGTGTCACGTTTCAGAAAAAAAGTAGGGAGAGCTGGAGGAGGGAAAGGGGGATGCAGACAGGCTAACGCACACACATTATAAACACACGGCACCCTGCGGTGGACAGGATCTTTCCTGGAAGCCCGTTCCTTTTACCAAAGTGATTTTAACAAAAACAACAAAGGGGCTGTGGTGGTGAATAAAGTAATGAGGAGGCTAGGTGACGCACAATTAGTCCTGAGGCTTGAAGCCTTTTCCGTGGTTGTGGCAAACTGTGAAATCATGATCGGGGAGTGTGATTTTGTGACTAACCTAAGTGTGTGTGTGTGTGTTTTTTTTATTAGCTGACACTCCTTTTTCCTCCCGTGGGTTATGGTGTATTGTGAATGTGGAAGTATGTGCTAGTATGGGTTCATTGAGGATAATAGTCAAGGCCACACTTTATCTTAGCATAAAAGTTCATCAAGTACAAGTACATCACACAGAATGATGAGCTAAATGACTAAATAGATTAAGGGTGTGAATACAGTTGTTTCAGTCTAATCTTAATCATGCTGTTTCTTCTCATTCCTCAGATCTCTGGACGATGGGTTGGACAGCAAAGATTCATTTTGTTCTCACCTGAGGGAGAAAAAAAGAAAAACTCACGAAGTGACAGATTTTCGGTACGAAAGTCAACACGACCAGCATAAACAAAGACTGAGATAACAATGCTACAAAACCCTCATATAAATATATATATATATATAATGAATATGCAGGTATATATACATATATAAATATGTGTATACCATACAAATGGTCGACAGATGCATACTACAAGATAGCGGACAATGGTGTAAAAACTACAAACCGCAAAGCTGTATAATGTTGCCGCTGCGCTGCTGCTGTACATTTATGTACTTCATCTTCCCCTGCATAAATGTATTTATGTTTAAAAAAATATTTATATGTTTATAAAAAGAGATATTTATAAATATGAGTTTTATTTATGTAACATTTTGAAAATGGATGCAAACTGCAGGTCAATTCTGTTTATAATTTTTTTCTTTTGTCTCAAATAGTTGTATATGTTTTGAAAAATGATAAAAAGAACATTCCATGTGCACTTACATGTATCCTCTCGGGGTTTTTTGTTTCAACCATCGCAGTAAATTATGTTATTGAACATTTCTTTATGGCTTGAAGGTTAAACAGTTTGTCAAGAGCTAAGGAAAAGCCTGGATGTCACCTTGGTTACGATTCGTTGATATTCAGATCAGATTCGAACAGGTTTCACTCTCAGACTCGCAACTGAAGAGGTTTTAAACGCATCGGGCCCTTAGGTGCCAGTTTTGCAGTTTGTGCAAAGCAAAGCATTTTTTATCAACATAAGGTAGCATACAGACACATTTTAAAAGGTTGTTGAAGAAAAAATTACTTGCAAGCTAAAAAAAATAGTTGCATTGTGATTCCCAAATCACCAACTAGGTTAATAACTTATTCTAGGGAGGTCACTCCATCTCCTCAAAAGCAGTCATGGTAATGATGTCCCAGTAAGTAGCATTACATCTGTAAAATGCATATGGTTGTTTATAGGGAGGAGATGAAGAGATTTGTAAAGCAGAACATTTCCAGAATGTGTTGCAGTTACTCTGGGCACCAGGAATAAAGCCAAGCTTTTACTTCCACAGCTTTACATTTTATGATGATGGTAATAATAATGTCTTTATTTATATGGCAAGCATCTAAAAGCAGATTTTCCAAAGTGAAAGGCATAAAAAGAAAAACAGTAAAGTATAAAAAAGGGCATAAATATATGAGATATTGAAAGAAAACAACAAGCAACCCAAGAACATAAGATGGAAACATATAAAGGCAAGTCCATTAAAGTGTGTTTATGAGGAAAATGTGATAATGAATTAGCTAGCTGAAGTTTCTGAGACAGGGTGTTCCACAGTCTCGTTGAATAATCACCCAGAAGGAACGTAAGAGCCAGAAAGATCGTGGAGGGAGATCTGTAGGCTCGGATTTTTCCACCTGGGAAAGGAATCTAACCTTGATCATGAATATGTTTTACAGAGTTGTAGACCGCTCGTAAGTGTAAGCTGCTGTGGTCACCTGTAAATCTATTTTAATTAGAACAACTCAAGTCAGGTTTACAAAGCCTCCACACCATTGTGGGTCTTTGGGGAAATTATATAAAGTTCAAATAATTTTTCAGCCTCTCAATCTAACCTTAACATAATATTAACAGACTGCAAAAAATGCTCAACCAGGTAGTTTTTCATTATAACTTGCACTAATACACTCCCACACTAGAGGGCAGTATAGAGCCGAGGGGAGCGAGGAAGAACCATGGATATATAATAAGAACTAGAAAGAACTAGCAGACACGTGTTGCCAACACTTTACCGACCTATCGAAAATTAAACACTTTTTTTGCTGTTTCTTTAAACTGGAGGGACTCAGATTATAAAACCGTTTGTCCACTACACGGTATATAATTGAATACAAGATTTATTTATAAAATTGCGATTCAGAAGACATGTTAAGACACTTTTGATTTAACAAATATATTAAATAATTGCTTGAAACGGAAAACGGTATTGTACAGAGAGTGCTACATTTAACACAAATCACACACAGACATCTGATCACACAGTCAACATTGCAGAATTTTAAGCCTGAGAAAGAAAGCAGTGTGCAAAACATGATAACACCTGACAAAATGGATAAAGGCAGGGTTGCCAACTCTCACGCATCTGGCGTGTGACACACGCTTTCACTCTCAATCTCACGCTCTCACGCTGCCCAAACTATTCTCACGCCAAAACAAGAATACCGAAGACTAGAAACGGTTTTGAAAACTGTTGTCACGCAGTGATCGTCTTCTCAATAGAACATCTTTGATAATGTCTTCTGGCCAATCAGAATCAAGATAACGGCGTGGTGGTGTTGTTGCAGGAAGTCCCGACGGAGAATACTTTTGCTGTAGTACATCTCTATCGATACAACATTACGTGTTGATAGAAATCAACATGTAATGAAATAAGACCCCACGGTTTGATGATTGATAGGTGTGTGGGCTGTTCATTTTGACACACAGAACAATGGGGGCTATCCACCCTTATCCACAATGTAAAGTAACTCACACAGCCTCTTCCCTGTTTTCTCTGTGAGGAGCAGCAGGTTCAGCTTTCAGAACAAAGTAACACTAAAATGGCATTCATTTTTTTTAAATATGTCGTGTAGTAATAGATTTATTTATTTCTCTTCTCAAGAGAGTACCAGAATGTGTATTTTATGTTAGTATTTCAAAAAATCTCCTGGGGGAGAATCCCCCCAGACCCCCCTTCAGGGGTTGGGTTTTCAGCATGTCAACTCTTTCACCTGTGGGGAAATTGCAGGATTGGCTCCAGGTCGCCCTTTTTATTTACTACAAGACAAATGTGCCTTTTTATTTCATACAGTTCAATTTGGATTGAGACAGGGAAATAATCTAAACCTCACGCGTGGCGTTTCACTGTCAATGGGAGTGTGTAATTACATTGCAAATACTGACTTGAGCCCCACCACTGTATGGGTTAGCCCAGTGGTTCTCAAACTTTTTCTGTCAGGCCCCCCCTTTGGAGAACAAAATAAGTCGGGCCCCCCCAACACAAATAGTCAGGCTGATGTGGCGGCGCCAGATATTTATTTTGGGGTGCTGTGGGGTAGCTTGACGTTTCATAGAGGGTGCTCAAACATTTAGGGTTTCCCATTAATGTACCGGACGCTACAGTGGAATGTTCTACTGCAACACTCCCCACACATATACACAGTGTGACAGTTACAATGAAGGCTCGAGGCATATAGGTGTAAGCAGGGGCAAAGTGCTATTTTATAGGTGGTGTGTGGACCTCACATAGGGGGGTCCGGGGGCAAGCTCCCCCGGGAAGATTTATTTTTAAATATTGAAGTTAAAAGCATCAATCTGGTGCACTTTGAGAGCAAAATGGAGAGATCTATGGATACCTCTTTCAACACCCATTTGAAACAGAACTGTAAACAGATTTACTTTTTCTTTATGGATATTTTACAAATCACCCTTTTAAACTTTATTCTTGTTTTACTGTCATATAGTATTTCATACCTGTTTTTCATTTATTCTCTTGTTTTTTTATAACTATAATGATCATTATAAACGTGTGCCTCGGAAATAATTGTTTGCATTAATGGTGACCAAAACTTTTGAGACCCACTGAGATAACACTGAGAGAGTTATTTAGTTCACTGAGTCTCTCAGTCTGACAGGAGAGGACTCTCCTCCACTTTGTTGTTGAAAAGACTCCTTATATCCGTTAGCGTAGCTCGCTAGCACCAGAAGCTAACAACAACGATCTCCGGTACCGGTGCGTTCTCTCTCTCTCGCTCGCGCACACACACACACATAGCCGAGCTTTATTGAAACACAGAGACCCAGACGTAATAGTACTGCATCATATTATTTTCGAATCAATAATTTTTCAATTTCTGATTTATTTATTTTTTATCTTTTTTTTTTTTATAGCCATTTTTCCTCCTGGTCTCTTGCGCCCCCCCTGGCATGCCTCTGCGCCCCCCAGGGGGGTCGCGCCCCCCACTTTGAGAACCACTGGGTTAGCCCTACCATAGATTACCCAACACAAATACTCCGGAGCCGCCACTGCCGACCCGTATTGCGCATGCGCCGATCTAAGATCCAGTAGAAATGATAAAAAGTAAAAGTCTGCTGCTTATTGTTCTACTAGGCCAAAATAGAGTCAAAGAGTATGAGAGTGAGAGTGTGTTAATTAATATATTTGGCAGTTTGGAGTAAGTCTGTAGATTTGTGTGTGTGTGTGTGTGTGTGTGTGTGTGTGTGTGTGTGTGTGTGTGTGTGTGTGTGTGTGTGTGTGTGTGTGTGTGTGTGTGTGTGTGTGTGTGTGTGTGTGTGTGTTTCATGTATAGGCCTCTCACGATAATTAATTTTGTTGGATAGATTTTCCCGGAAATTATTGCGATAAACGATAATATTGTCGGCATCGCTGTATGACCATTTTAGACCACTGACATAATGATAATATATAATAATAATTCAAGTACATCCTTTCAAACTGCTAGTCACATCCTCATGTAAATGGCAATTTATCGAGTTCATTTTTATTTATTGTACGATAAGTCAATTAATTGGCCTATGCACACAATAAAACAGTGGAAACAAACATGTGTTTGACTTTCATTAGTGAATGAATACGACTTTATAGTCTGTGTCCAATATTGTGTATTTGTACAGTATATATTGTATATATATCCTAAGGTCCCGCTACTGACACGATAGCAGTCATTTCGTGCGCATATGTGTAATCAAACCCATGATACCAAAATCTCACTCCAGCCAGGTACCCAAAGTTGGCAACCCTGATAAAGGGACAACACTGAACAGGATAGCTGGCCCACAGAAACTGATCAACTGTGTCAGAACTCCACATTGTGAGCTTTATTAAGTTTATGTGACTGGACTGCCTATTAAAGTTGGATCAAAAACAAGAGTATTAAACTAAAGAAAAAGTAAAAATCTTGGAGTTCCATTGAAACTATGAATCTTCCAGTGTTTGCCTTTTACATACACTTTGATTCTGAATTTGGTACCCAGATGTTAATGTATGTCATTGTTGATGTCTGAATAGTGGTAAAGTTTTAAAATATTTCATTTATAATTAAAAAATAACTACAGATGCTACTCAATGAAACACCCAATATATATCGAGGGAAAGGAATGAATGTTCCTTAATGAGAATGGGTAGCTCTGCTCTTGTTGCTTGACTTTGGGATGGTGTCATACATATTGGCCCTGTTAAGAATTAAAAGAATACTGAAGTAAATAACTCATTACAGCAGACAATAGTTTTTAGTATTAAACTCCATTAGCAATGATGCAAACACTGACAAAAAATATTGACATTTCAAGAAATTATTACCAAGATTTACCACTGTATGCTTTTACCAATAATTTACAGTCCAGTTTAAATCTTAGTCATGCTCCTCTTTGGGTGGGTGCCCAGAAATAAGTGCCCATTTCCCTGTGATAAAGAAAATCACTTCTGACCTAAAATCCTAGGATGTATTACCTCCGTGCTCTTTATAATTATTGGGTTCAATCAATTATATCTATCCCTGGAAAAAATAAGTTACTAAGAGAGACAGATTTTTGTCATTCTTTAAATTCAACAAGTTAATTAGAAAGACAGCGAGAAGACAATTATACACTGTGTGAAGGTGACTCTAAAAAACATACATTGTGTTCCATAGTGTCATGGCTCTCAGCCACAACAAACGCGACAGAACACGAGGGCGTGAATAGGAAACAAGAGTTTATTCACTGCTGCTGAAGGACACAAACAGGCGAAACAAACTACGAAACAAGAGGTCAGCTGGTCGTGGCTGCGTCCTCCTGCCAGAGAGAGAGCGAGAGCGAGATCCGGCCCGGTCCTTTATCCGGCTAGCTCCAGCCGCCAGGTGTCCTCAATCCCAGCTGATAGACCAAAGGGAAAACCTTAAAGGAACATACACACACCAGAGATAACAAGGCAGGGGTCGTCACAATAGGAATACTCAAAAAACAACAAAAAAACATCTTCAATGGTGTTGTATCATTGTGTATGCAACAAGCCGTACACACACCAGAGATAACAAGGCAGGGGTCGTCACACCCCCCCCCCCCTTAAAGTCGGTGTCCCCAGGACCACCGGCACACCAACCCTGACAAAACAAAAAAAACACCAGTAATGAACAACAAAAATACCAGACATACGGAACCCCACTTCCAACAAAACCAACAATTGCAACATACAACCCTCACACTGCCAGCCGCTCCTCCCACACCCAGCCACATCTTTAGCAACACAGGTAAGCAACCTGAGAAGCACACTTTAAAAGGATGGGCAGAGCGAGAACGATTTATTAAACAGTATGACAGACAATACATTACCGTCACGGCCCATGCTTCCTCAGTTGTAGCAGTTACTTGTGGTGGGTATTTATGCACTGGAGACCACTAATCCAGCAAAGCGACTAGCAAGCTAGCAACACTACTGAGACCACGGCCATGCTCCCTAGCCAAGGCTTCAACCACTTTCTCCGCAACACTACACACCCCGCTCAACGATCCCAAGGGAACCGCCGCTTAACCTGCCAGGGACAACTCCGCACCGTTCCGCACTGCTCCACATGCAACGCACCAACCAACCCACATAAAGCTCACCTATCCGTTGCTGTATCACAGATAAAAAGAAGTGGACGAGCCCCCAGCTGTCATGGCTTGGCTCTCAGCCACAACAAACGAGACAGAACACGAGGGCGTGAATAGGAAACAAGAGTTTATTCACTGCTGCTGAAGGACACAAACAGGCGAAACAAACTACGAAACAAGAGGTCAGCTGGTCGTGGCTGCTCTTCGCGCTGCGTCCTCCTGCCAGAGAGAGCGAGAGAGCGAGATCCGGCCCGGTCCTTTATCCGGCTAGCTCCAGTCGCCAGGTGTCCTCAATCCCAGCTGATAGACCAAAGGGAAAACCTTAAAGGAACATACACACACCAGAGATAACAAGGCAGGGGTCGTCACAATAGGAATACTCAAAAAACAACAAAAAAACATCTTCAATGGTGTTGTATCATTGTGTATGCAACAAGCCGTACACACAGATGTTTCATGTTACGTGCATTACTTAGAAAAATCATAGACGATAGTATAAGTTAACGACCCAATAAGTCACCGTATTCGGGGGACTATCAAGCATGTCAAGCACACAGCTGTGTGGATGTTGTCACTTTAAATGCTATAGTATAAGAGATGACAAAGATGGGGAATTAGATTCAAGATTCATGGCTTTTATTGGCATTTGTAAATAGCTAAAGATTTGTCAATGAGAAACTTAGGTCACAGGCTCCTCCAACAGTGCAACACAATAAAACAGAAGAAGAAGAGTCTATATTCAAGTAATTGGAATATGATATATTAGATAAATAATTAGTAAGTTGCAAACAGATGAATGTTCTGGATGTTGTTTCAAGAGTTCAGGTGTTTAACAGTCTTATGGCCAGTGGAATGAAACTGTCTGAGTCTGGTGGTTTTAGACCTGATGCGGCGGTACTGTTTGTGGCTGGGGTGATGGGGGTCTTTTGTGATCTTGAGGGCTTTCTTCCTGAGCCGCTGGGAGTTAAGATCCTCCATGGATGGTAGTTCCGTCCTGGTGATGTACTCAGTGGCATAGCCACCATAGGGCCCAGGCCCACCCAGTTTACTCATTAGCCCACCCTGAGAAAGCTTCGGTGTCTTTTAATTTTTTTTTACATTTTTAATTATTTTATTATTATTATAAAAAAATGTATTCACCCATTGAGAATATCCAAGAATTCAAAATTAAATTCAAGTGAACAAAAAAATCGAGTTTAATTCATGTTGTATGTGTTTTGTCCTCTGAACCGAACTCATTTACGGTAAAAACTGATTGTTGGTTCCGGCGCGCGCCATAATAACGTGAGAGAGGCAGAGAGCTGCCTGCAAAATAAATTATGGCTCAAAGTTTACTAATAAACTTTGTTTTGTTTTTTTAAAAAGCCAGACTCCAAGAAGAGCCCCCACTGCCCTCATCTAGCAGCGATCTATACGATCATTTTCTGATAACGATGAAATAGCCCAGGATCTCCAGTAAAGGGGTTATAGCATGCGGTTTAAGTGATCATTATATGATATTCTGTACCCGCAAAAAGCTAAAACAAAGGGCCGGCTGTCACAAAACAGTCATATCTAGAGACCTCAAAAACTACTCTAGC
The DNA here is from genome assembly GCF_902827175.1 of Gymnodraco acuticeps. Taxonomy (NCBI): domain Eukaryota; kingdom Metazoa; phylum Chordata; class Actinopteri; order Perciformes; family Bathydraconidae; genus Gymnodraco; species Gymnodraco acuticeps. The sequence continues at coordinate 393,703 of NW_022990011.1, forward strand.
GAGGCCTTTAACCTAGAACTGGAGAGCCTGGACTGGTCAGATGAGCTCAGTGGTACACAAGTTGAAGAAACATGGCTTGGTTTAAAAAACAAATTCTCTGCAATACTCAATGATTTGGCCCCCCTAAGAACAACCAGGGTAAAAAATCGCGCTGAGCCGTGGATGCACTCCGGCATACTGACCGCCATGAAAACCAGAGACAAAAAATGCTCTGAGTTTCATAAAAGTCAGTCAATGCTTTCCAAAAGCACGAGCAGTGAACTCCAGGCCCACGTGACTGAACTCAAAATTGAAAGAAACAGACTAAGAAATGACGTAAGCTCCATGATCAAAACTGCCAAAAAGAATTTCATCAATGTCAAAACTGAGGAAAACAAAAATAAACCCCGTGAACTTTGGAAATTACTCAATAACCAGCTTGGCTGCAGTAAAAAACTCAAAACGAGATTTTCTAACTTAAACGTAAAGACAGATAACAGGCTCATCACAGACAAACTGGATGTGGCCAAGTACTTGAACATTTTTTTCACAAACATAGCCACAACTCTTGTAAATAAATTACCCTCCCACTCAGGGCTTTTTGGAGTAGATCACATCATGACCTACTACAAAAACCTAGGGGTACGCAAAGATGATTTCAGTCTAGCAAGGGTAACAACAGCAGAGGTACTCATTAAACTGAGCGCCCTCCAACCTAACAAGGCCACTGGCCACGACAATATCCCCTCCAAATTCCTCAGAGACTCAGCAACCGCCATCTCACCAGTCATAGCTCACATAATTAACCTCTCCATAAAACAGGGAAAAGTACCCAAAGACTTCAAAATTGCAAGAGTAACCCCCCTGCACAAAAAGGGCAGCAAATTGGACCCAGGCAACTACCGCCCTGTTTCTATACTTACCTCCATCTCGAAAGTCATGGAAAAAATAGTATATGAACAGGTCGAAAAGTACCTCTCGGAAAAGAAACTAATCTATGAATTTCAATCTGGCTTTAGAACATCCCACTCCACTGACACATGCCTTCTTTATTTGAGCGACCACATCAAACAAGAGGTGGACGAGGGCAAGTACTGCGGCATGGTGATGCTGGACCTACAAAAGGCTTTCGACACTGTCAATCACCCCATTCTGATTGACAAGCTAAAAGCAATTGGTTTTGATAAACTATCGGTGAGCTGGATGCAATCCTACCTGGAGGGGAGAGAACAGATGGTGGAGGTAAACGGTACTCTGTCCCCCCCCCCTCCCAGTGAGCTGTGGTGTTCCACAAGGAAGCATATTAGGTCCGTTACTGTTCCTAATTTATGTAAATGACATGTCATCAGCATGTGACTGCAACTTGTTCCTGTTCGCGGACGACTCAGCCCTGCTGGTCTCTGACAGGAACAGGTTGCAGGTTGAAAAAACCCTCAGCTCCGAGCTCGGCAGAATCTGCACCTGGCTCGCCGATAATAAATGATCATTACACCTGGGTAAAACAGAGTCCATTCTCTTCGGTTCGAAACATAATCTCAGCAAATCCGACGACTTCTCAGTTGCAGTGGGCGACATTATTGTCACAAGTAAGAAGGAAATTACATACCTAGGATCTATTCTTGAGGCAAACCTCTCCTGTGACAAAATGGCATCCAATGTAATAAAAAAAGTCAATCAAAGAACTAGATTCCTATACCGGATCTCCTCTCTGGTAAACAAAAACACCCTGAAAACTCTGGCAGGAGCACTCATTCCAGGGTACTATGACTATGCTTGCACATCATGGTACCATAGCACCTCCAAGGCGCTAAAAATAAAACTTCAAACATCGCAAAATAAACTGGTCAGACTACTGCTTGACCTCTCATCTAGAACCCACCTCACCTCTGCCCACTTTGACAACCTAGGATGGCTTAGAGTAGACGACAGAGTACAGCTACTTGCAATGGGCCTGGTCTACAAGATCCACTACACCTCTATGGTACCCATGTACATGTCAAAATTCTTCCCAAAGGTCAAGGAATACCATGATCATAACACCAGAGGGAGCTCCACAAATCATGTGAAACCCAGATTTGGCACAAAAAAGGGGGAATACACGTTTCGCAATTATGCCACATCAAGGTGGAACGCTCTTCCCACAACTGTAAAGGAAAGTAAAACTATACTTACCTTCAAAACCTCTCTTAAAGAGCACCTTCGGGGGAGAGCATTGCAAAACTGGCCACGGTAATGGTACAAATCTCAACCTGTCGTTCAATGGACAGCTTCCCCCCCCCCCCCATCTATGTATATACTCGCATTTTAGACTCTGTTACTAACTGTATATCTGTAGACTTGGTATGTCTTAAATGTCCGGTTAGGATGTATTAGAACGAAATCTAAAATGAAAATTGTAAATAAGCAATCTGTATGTAAAAAAACCACCTGTATGTAAATTGTAAATAAGCCATCTGTATGTCAAATATGTCTTATATGTCTTAAATGATATGATGAATTGGAAATGGGGGACCCTGGTGTAAACAAGACGAAAGTCTTTCTCTGGTCTGCATCCCCTTAACAATTGTATGTTTTGAGCTGTACTGTACTGTACCCAATATACAAGCTGTTAATAAACTTTTCAATCAATCAATCAGCCTCCCTCTCCCCACCTCTCCTGCTGCTGGACTGTCAGAAGAAGAAAAAAATGTAACGGAAACTCTGCCGCACGGTTCCCTCGTCCCTTGGAAGAGGCGGAGAGGTGGGTGTTTTTCATCTGCTGGTGGACAGTCCGGAGAGATATACACAGGTCTGGGTTGTAACCAGGGCCGGACTGGGACAATAAGTCAGGCCGGGAATTATACACCCAGCCAGGCCACTACCAGTTTTATTTGTCAATTTTTACAGCGTTGCTGCCCATAGTGATAGCCCTCTAAATCTACTACCCAAAAATAAACATATGGACATGGGTTACTATTTAAAAAAATGTGCAAATCTATTTAATCTATGTGAACATATTTTAAGTGGAGGTGGACCTCAAATCCTATAGGGGGGTCCGGTGGCATGCTCCCCCGGAAAGATTTTTTAAAAATGTTGGACTTAAATGCATCAATCTGGTGCATTTTGAGGGGGAAATAAAGAGACTACACCCATATGAAACAGAACTGTATACATTTAAATAATCATAAAAACATGGCCATAACCAATAACATACCATATCCAATATGAAAAAACATTGAAACTTGTTTATTTATTTGTTTTTGGTTCATTTATAGTTGTGAGTGTGTCTGTGCTCCTGAACCAACCTCACCCGTCTCCCCCTGCTCCTCTTTGAGGCAGCAGCAAAGACTAGTTTTAGCTCTCAACAAGTTTATCTTACATTTTTTCACCTAGTTAACATTTTGTTTGTATTATTCATGCATATTTTACCAATCACTCCCCCCTCAAATGGAAATATGTGTTTACATAAATGGTGACCAAACCCTTTGAGACCCACAGAGATAACTTAGACTAAGTTAACTATCTAAACACTCAGAGTCCTTTACCTCACCTGAGCTGTAGTTATCAGTCTCTCAGTCTGACAGGAGAGGACTCTCCTCCACCTTGTTGTTGAAAAAGCTCCTTATATCCATTAGCGCAGCTAGCTAGCACCAGATGCTAACAACAATACACGTAACCGGTGCGCACACTTTATCGCGCCACACTAACACACACCCTCCCGAACTTGAATGACACACAGACCAATCGAGGGCATTAGTATGATCTGTATGAAAGTGGCCATGTCGGCAGGCCACATTATGTATACAGCCAGTCACCCTCTGTGAGGCAGAGTCAGACCCACATTTGCGCAGCGTTGCGTTCACAATACATACATTTAAAAAAAAATCCTCAGGCCAGCAGGCCACTTAACAGGCCAAGCCATCGGGAAACCTCCCGGTCCTCCCGATGGCCAGTCCGGGCCTGGTTGTAACCATTGTAACGGAATGTACATGATCGGTTGTAACGGAATACATGTAACAGCGTTACGTAATCAGAATACAAAAATCAAGTGAGTGGCGAAGTCACGCCCATCTACTTCCGCCCCATGGGACCTTATTTCTGAAAAAGTATGCATTGAAGTCAATGGAGAGAGAAAGATTATCTTTCGATCCCGTTTGAATTGTGCCACGAATTACACATATGATGTTTGTCAATCTTAAAAAATCATTTCCATGTAAAAAAAAGTCACAGTTTGTCTTAAAACTGTTGAAATATAAGACTATGAATAATACGCAACTAGAAAGACTACAAATCCCAGAGTCGCGTAAGTGAATTTAGCTAGCTGACATTAACGTTACACATTACACTTGTGTTACTCACCTTGTAAAACCGGTCCCGCATGCTGGAACCGACTAACTCCCCTTTTGTGTATGTACAGTTCTCAACATGGCCAGACTTGTAGTGATTTTCACCTCTTTTAATACTTTTCGCTTCATTCTGAAAGAAAGAGGTGAAATGTGCTAACCTATACAGTCTATGGTGCTAACGTGACGGCCATCTTGGTGTTGGTGACGTATGCAAGACCAGAGTTGTAGTTTATTGAGCGCTTCACACACAAAAATGTGTTACTTCACAGTTTTACGACACTTTTTTTTTTTTTTTACTTGCAAAATTATCTTTTAAACTGACAAACATCTATGTGTAATTCGTGGCACAATTCAAACTGGATCGAAAGATAATCTTTCACTCTCCATTGACTTCAATACATAATTTTTTCAAAATAAGGTCCCATGGAGGTCCACCGGAAGGGGAGGGACTTCGCCATTTGAAAAACGAGTAATCTGATTACAGTTATAGTAAACCTGAAGTGAATACATTTTGGAATACTTATTGGAATTATTGGTGGAAACATTTCCTCACAAAATGTAATATTCATTACCGGCAGAACTGTGTGCAGCGCTGTGCAGTGTGCAGTGTGCAGCGTGTATGTGAGGCCCCACCCCCGCACGCAGATGAGAGAGAGATCTCTTTTAAAATATATTGAAAGTTAGAAACGGAGATGGTTAGATAAAATGTGCAAGATAACGTTTATGTAGCATTTCTTTATTGTCGAAATTATGACATTTATAACGAGATAAAATCAAAGTGAATGGCCTGCTGCTGCTGAATGCATGGGGAAAGTGACTGGAAAAAGTTTTAAAAGTTATTACATCATTTCAGATAATAATAATGATAATTCATTCTATTTAGGGGCACCTTTCAAAGCACCCAAGGACACCTTATAACATATTCTAAGGAAAGGTTTTAAGACAGTACAAAGAATGCAGTCCGGGTGATGTTTTTTACGTGGGGTGCAGATGAGAGAGCTGTCCAGAATGCCACCAAGATGTTGTGTTTGTGCTCTTGATAAACCATTAAAACAGTAAAATAAGTGTCTCCTGTTCACCAAAACATACCCATCTGTTATGGAAAAAGAAAGTATTCCAAAAGTATTCTAAAAGTAATCTGCCACCGGTACCAGCGGGGATTGTTGTTAGCTTCTGATGCGCAGAAGAAAAATCTGGCCCACCCTATTTTTTACAGGCCCACCCTAAAGTACATTTCTGCTACGCTACTGGATGTACTATGCAGTTTTCACCACCCACCAATTAATTAATTAATTAATGCAGAAAAGGCAAAGGGATGTTGCAGCACATAGTTAGCACCTTAACCCCAAGGCCACCGGAAAGCCCTATTTTATAATTTATTGAATCATCATTTTGTGACGGTGAGCGTGATGTAGTCATTCACACCATTCCCTCTCTTTACTGATAGAAACCTTTTTTATACGGGTATGAATCTCATTGACTATGGTATAAGCATGCCCAGTAAAAGTTGATTATAAAACAGAGCAAGGAACTTGCAGCAAGAACAATGGAAAAGAAACACAGACAACAGTTTCACTAAACACACAATAAACGGGCAGGAAAGTGTCAGAGTTACATAGCCTACAGTAGGCCTATGTGTATTATAGGCAGGTAAGGTGACAGACTAGAAGTTTGTGATGCTAATCACCAGGGTCAGGAACTGTGACAAGTTATCCTTGTTTGGTGTTTTTTAGAAATTCTACAAAACATACCATTTATACATCGATATACGTAACTTTCACCCCAAATAAGTATTGTATCTAAAATGTTGTTTTAAAAAAAAGTCATATGAAGCCAAAATATATGTATACTTCCCCTCAATAATAAAACAGTTCTTAATCCACAGTGAAACACAAAGTGCAAGCAAGGTTTTCTACCCAATGCTCTGTGAAACAAGTCAGGTAAAATGCAATGCTGCCTCTGTGTGGTGTTGAGGGTTAATTACTCACATGTGCTGTGTGTCCCCTGGGATTTAACTGAGTCTAAACTGCTGTACACATTGTACACACAAACATATTGAGAGAGATCTAAGGGGTAAGGTAGTGATGTTAAATACTGCGCCGAGGCTTCGGAGCGTGGTTCGAGTAATACAGGAAGTTTTTGGTGAAACGTGTATCGAGCATGGCATCGAGGCTTGTATCGTTTTAGGACAGTGACGTCATCGATGACAAACGAGCCTCGCTGTCCCTCGATACCACGTGAGGTAGTGCTTCAGATCGGTTGAACGGTTGAACCACAACACATTACTCCTCCTGTAGACGGCATGGATTCCACGATGCGATTAAGAGCTCAGACACTGACTGATATGGAGGATGAAACATTACAAAAGTATAAATAAATAAAAGCATCAATAATTGTATGAATAAAAACATGAATAAATAAATAAATACGGCATTAAATAAAGGAATACATAAATGGATGAATAAATAATTTTGGAAATGCATAAACAAATATGGAAAAAAAATGAATGTATAAATAAATAAATACATAAAAGTTATTATAAATCTTTAATATATTTCTACATTTACGCTCGTTTACATTTCTTTATTTCTGTATTTCTGTGTCCGTATGCTAATGAGGTAGGCCGTCCTAACCTCAGTCTGAAGCATGTTCAAAGAAAAAAAACACTTCACACATCTCCTAACACTTCCCCTGGTGGTACGATTTTTTCTTTCTTTTTTATTATAATTGTTAGTATTGTTTTATAATTATTATTTTTAATATTATTTATTTAAATGATTAATATTTTATCAATATTAATTATTATTTAATGATTCATTGTTTATGTGTTGATATCATTTTTTTTTTTTTTTTTTTTATTCATTGCATTTGTACTTGTCATTTCTTTATTGTCATTATAATTTTCAATGAATTTATATCACTTGTTTTATTATAATTATTTAATTTATTATTAATTGTTGTTATAATTTTAATTGTATTTTATTATAACTTTTATATTTTTGTATTATTTTTATTTTTATTGTATACATGAGAGTAACACATTACTCTCCACTTCTGGGCAAAAAGTACGGCTCCGCCCACTTTTGGGGGGGAAAAAGCTGTTATTTGAATGGCGGTCAATACAAATTATGAAGTTTTTGCCAATCCGATCAGAAATTTAAGAAAACCGTGGATTTTTGGATATTCAAGGAGCCCGATTACAATGGCCAGACAGGTAAACAATGACATTAAATCATTGGAAATCGGAGATCGGGCTCGATATGGCTCTTTGAAGATCCAAAAATCCACGGTTTTCTTTCTGGTCGGATTGGCAAAAACTTCCGAATTTGCCTTGCACCCTTTCATGTCATGTGATACCTTGCGTGACGAGCGAACAGTTTAATCAACCTGTACTGTACTGTAGCTAGCAGCAGCAGCAAGTTTGGCAGCATAATAACAAATGTAATAGCTTGCATTTATAATGTACAGCAGTGTTGTAGTCAAGTCACCACTCTTCGAGTCCGAGTCCAAGTCCGAGTAACCAAGGGAGAGTCGTAGTCGAGTCCAAGTCACCCAAGGAGTGTCCGAGTCGAGTCCGAGTCATCATTACCTGTGTTCGAGTCCGAGTCCAAGTCCGAGCAGGGCCAGCCCTGACCAATTTGCTGCCCTAGGCAAGATTTTAGCTGGTGCCCCCCCCCCCCCCCCAAATGCAGACACTCACTATGACGGTTGTGGCATGACCACCAAAGAGAACAATATGGACACAAGATGTGTGCAAATGTATTTATGGCGCGTTTCCACTGCAGCGGGTAGCTCGCTTTAAGCGTGCCGAGCCGTGCGGGGCCCGTTTTTGGTTGCGTTTCCACTTGGCCTAGTTTTGGCCCGGGGCTACTTTTTCACCTTTTTTCTGGCCCGACTAAATCGTGGTTCTAGGGCCAGGAACAACCAGGCTGAGTCGGGCTGAGTATGCTAAACTAGAGAGAGAATCGCTGGCAAGGGGGCTACAACTACAAAAAGATGAACATATTTGACCGTGATTTAATTGTAATACACGTTTCAAAATGATGCCGAAGTAACAACATACTGATACCGGTTAGTAAAAACCATGAATTAATGCTTTGACAAGTCTGCAGACAGACGGCAGGCGAAAATCCCTTTTAAAATGCGTGCTTTCTAAATGGAGCTTGGCTAAGCTAACGTTATATATGCTCCGACCGTCCACACTCACAACAACGGCCTATACAGACATAAATAAACCAGCGACTGTATTCGCCATGACACAGACAGTCTGTGGTTTGTACTTGTTTAACTTTTGTCTAGTTTCTCAACAGATATGAAGAGCTGTGAGCTGTGAGTGCTAAGAGCTAACGGCTGTGTTGTTTTTCTGGGGCTCTCATTGAAGATGACGTCACGGCTCCGCCTACACTGCGTTACTATAGTAACTGCCCCAGTTCCTAAACTGTAATGGAAGTGCAGCATTAAAGTGAGCCAGGCCTAATAAGGCCTAACCAAACCGAGCGATGCCGAGCGAGGCCTGCAGTGGAAACGCGCCATTAGTATCCTATCCATTTGAACATGATTTAAGTGGTGGGTGGACCTAACCTCCTCTAGTGGGGTCCGGGGGCATGCTCCCCCGGGAAGATTATTTTTTTTTAATATTGAAGTTAAAAGCATCAATCTGGTGCACTTTGAGAGCAACATTAAGAGATCTATGGATACATCTTTCAACACCCATATAAAACAGAACTGTAAGCAGATTTTCTTTTTATTTATGGATATTTTACAAATCACTCCCCTTTTAAACTGTATTATTGTTTATTAATAACAACTTTTTTTACTGTCATATAGTATTTTATACTATAAGAGAATAGATGAAAATCATATAAAGGTGTGCCTTTACCTTCCGAAAATCGGCACTCGAGTCCGACTCCAGTCCGAGTCCAGGACTCGAGTATACCCATCTCTGATGTACAGCAAACCAAAGCACAAGAGCAGGGCTCAAAAGAGAAAGGACAAGAGAGAACATAGACATGTAACAGCTAAACTGACAAAATTAGACAGTTTTTTTTGTCATACATCGAGTGCTAACTTTAGCAATGTTGAAGTGCAGCGGTAGCCGGAGCCGGAGGCTAACAATAGCTCACCTGCCTCACCACCATCATTGCCATCTAGCTCCACAAGTGAAGCTCTATCCGTGGCCGTGGCTGTGCAACCTTCTTCTCCTGCCAGCCAGGAGGAGAGGCTGGATTTGGTTGTGCCCGGCGGTGGTCCAACAGTTCCCCAAAGGGCCCCAACCGATAGGGGACACTATGGCGCTATTGAGACCGACGACGCCAAGATCAAAAGCTATATTATAGCAACCGGTCTATGTAGGCCTACCGGCCCATTCCCCAGAGACAAACATCAAGGAAACAGGTTTAATCCTCTTCTTAGTTCGCTGTGCCGTTGTCAGGCTGTGGTAGTCTGAGGCCAGGACAGGCTGTTGTTGATAGCATATACATGTGGCGCTTCTGAGTGGTTGTGTATGTCCGTGCGTGTGTGAGCGCATCAGCGTGCGCTTATGTTTGGGGTGATGGGCCCAAAATAATATTTGCACCGGGGCCAATCACAACCTTGTTACGCCACTGTATTTATCCTTTTAATCACACAGCGTTAAGAATTTTTTTAAATGTGCCTACATAACTGTCAGTTGCAGCCCTAGCATTATTATTGGTTTAACTAACAGTATATATTTAAAACATTTTTAAAATGACCATATTGAACAGCTACAACATTAAAATACTTCTAGGCAGATTGTGGAGGATAATGGGAGAATGAAGCCAACCTCACGTATGAAAGGTTACATGTGAATAGAGGGGCAGAAACACCCATCTGAATAATGGCCACTTCTTGCAAATTTACATTTATCCGAGGCGACTCACAATAGGTAAATGAACAATGAACAGTGGTAGACAGTAGCTCATTTACTTAAGCACTGTACTTAAGTACAATATTGAGGTACTTGAGACTAATCCTGCAACTTTATACTTCTGCTCCACAACAGTTTGAGAATGAAGAAACCTGGAGGGGCAGAAACCGTCAGGCAAATTTACATTTCAATCTTGAACAATGAACAGCGGTAGACCGTACATTTACTTAAAGGTGAGGTACGTTTGAGAAACCGGGCCCCCTTGACAGTGAAACGCCACGTGTGAGGTTTAGATTATTTACCTGTCTCAATCAAAATGGAACTGTATGAAATAAAACGGCACATTTGTCTTGTAGTAAATAAAAAGGGATCACTGTGAACGTGACGTATGATAGTACACGTTGAAGATCCAATGGGGATACTGAATGGCGGGTCCGATTGCTCTCAATCAGTAATGCATGACGCAGACCCAACGTTTCGTTGCTCTGATTGGCTGTAGGTCTATTCAAATTACATTCGGAGGCATTTTGATCTGACCGCGGCCGCGCTGATATTATAACGCCAGAGAATTTCCACACCTTTAGTGTATAAAACTCCCCCACTATTTAGACTAATCCTTGCACCCCTCTTTAGCATAACCCCGAATGTTCTCAACCATATTGCATCAGTAACGTGCACTTGTTGTTACAGCAGGATCAGTTTATGTGTTGTGGACACGACCCGTATATTTTCGCAAGCCGTGTTCTCAACATTTAGAGTTTTGCTTGTTATTTAATTTACGATACGATATTACTTTATTTGCTTACTTTAACATCATTTTTCATGGTGGGGCTAAGGTGGGGCTATGCCATTTCTTAGTATGGCTGTAGCCTACCCCAGCGATACCCTGGTGCCGCCACTGCTGCTCGTTGTGTGCATAGAGGTTCAAATCACTCACAATCACAGCAATACGTATAGTTGTGCGTTCATAGTTTTTAAAACACCCTGGTGGTCCAGAGGTCTGTGCATTGGTTCTTCATGCAGGTGCTCGAGGTTCAACACCCAGGGGTGGTGGACACCTTTTGTCTTCTGCTATGCTGATGTTAAATCTGGAGACATTGTCCCCACCACTGTTTTTAGTGATGCCCATGGTAATGACAATTAAAACCTTCACAGATCTGTAGAAAGCATCGACTGATTAAAAATGGGGATTTAATGCTTTGCTCAAAAGTTACATGCAAAAACCCTGTCACAACAGTGCTGCGGTCACTTCATACTTCAAGTGCTTTTGTGAGTATCTTAGATTACTAGTTTTATTACTGAAAATACTAATTCGTTGTAAGAGTAACTGGGCAGGTATATAATATTCATATTCATTGTTTAGAGTTATTCTGGGAACTCACAGAAAGATCACACTGTTGAGATGTATGCCTATGTAACACCACACTTTGACCAACAGGGGTTCAGATCAAGCCTCATGAGATGAACCCTTTTGAGAACAAATTGGCTGGAAACTTCAAACCTTCATAAGGTTTCATCTCGCCATCACTTAGGGTTGTTAAAAAAGTGTTTAATGTGTTCAATTCCGTGACAAGTTGTGGAAACTTCATTGGCTGAACAAGAATCACTCAAAAGCTCCACAACTTCAACTAAATGAAGAGTACCACTTCAATATTTGACTGCCTTTCTGGCAATCCACTCCTAATGTGCTATCTAGGTTGTTGTTTTTATCAATGACTTTTTTAAATCAATGAAAATAACATTCTGAATGAAGTGAAAGTTCTCATACTCCCAATTAAATTGAACTCACTTGAATAAAGCCTAGCATAGACTACTCCATACAAACATAACACATGTACAGTTCAGATTATGTAAATGTAGATTGTTGTTGTAAATAAGGTGGGGAAGACTAACTAAATGTGTGGGCTAATTAATAAGATTAAATGAAGTTGCACTGCTCTTTGCAAATGGAAGCCAGTACTACGCATGGTAGGCCACACGTGGTAGTTCGTTGATGGCAACTGCCCCCCAGCCACATGGTTAATGAAAACAGCTGCATGGAGCATAAAGGCGCTCTGTAGCCTACTGACTGTAGCCAAATACTAAATGTAAGTGTCAATTTGAAAGTATCGACTATCTGTCTGCGGTTGAATTCAGCATGTCATTGCACTATCCTCTGAAACAAAATGGTATCTAACATGGCATGGATTTAATGTTTACTTGCCGTGAATTTACAAATTATTTCCTGTGTGGAGAAATACATGCAAATGTGTATGTAGGCGAGGCGCAAGCACGCTGCTCTTGTGATTGGTTGACATAGCAATGTGGGCGGGTCGACGTGAACGCGCAGAACAAGAGAGCATCGAGCGCGGCTTCGAAGTCTCTGTCTTTCCTGCCCTATGTCCCATCGAGTAGGCTGAACCACCACGTGTGTCCGTTAAATATTTCGTTTCTTGTTTCCATACGTCCAGTTTCTTGTGTTTCGCTGAAACACACAACATCACCATGGTGAAACTAGCAAAGGTAAGACCAACTTGATTGCATTTCCCTTTTAAGTGTTTGCGTTTGTGTGTAAGCTTTGTTGTTAGGCATGAGGCCTTAATGGAGAAGTTGCTGCGTTTGTGTGAAAAACGGAATTAACTCCGCTTACAAATAAATGCGGGTATTTTGCTGCGTATTGGTTCCCTTCAATAATTACGTACGTTTATCATAACGTGTGTTTGGTGGAAATTAAAGGTGAAATTGAAAACCCACGTTATTAAAACGTTTGTTCCAAATCGGCCATGTTGGTACATTGCTGTTTTTCCTGGCCTGCTAATGGTTAGCGAAAAACTCAAGATGGCTTTCAAGCGCCTTCTCGATTTTAAAGCATGGGATTAAGAGATGCATTTAATACAGATTAAACTAGGCCACACACCATTGTCGACTTTTATCATAATTGAGATATTCAAACGATTTATTGGAATGACTTTAATGTACGTACTATGCTGGATGGCGGTACATGGTTGTTCGCGTAAGCGTGGTTGTTAACAGGCCACATGCAGAGCAGTACGTTATCAATTTGTAACGTTATGGTAAACCGATCGTTTTTGAACCGGTGTTAAATGTTCGATTTAGTATATTGCTCGTCTGCCTGCAATTCCCTCCTTTGCTCACCATGCGTTCTATGCATGTCGGCAAACTGCTACATTAGCCACCATGCTAACTACCCGACCTCCTGAGCTCCACGTGGGTTGTGCGCCTGCTCGGATTGACACGAGGTGAAAACCGAGGAACCAGATTACCGCCCATAGAGCCGGCTATTACTGAACATGATTCATTTTAATCTAAACCTGTGCTCTAATAAAATGTCCTATTTTCCATTTCTCTTGCAGGCAGCGACCAAGCAGGCAATTCAGAAGAAAAAAGCCCCTCCACCAAAGGAGGTAGAGGAGGAATCGAGTGAAGAGGAAAGCAGTGAGGAGGAAGAGGTACAGACTATTTAAGATTCTCTGTTCTTAAATTAAAATATTTGTTCTGGATTTTTAAAGGTATTAATGTTCTCTTTTTATTTATTTTGATTCAGGCTCCCAAAGTGGTGAAAAAAGCCACACCAGCAAAAGCAGTTAAGAATGGAGCTGCTGCTAAAAAAGCAGAAAGTGAGGAGGATTCAGGTAAGCAAATTATTCAACAATCTCATCACACAGCTTTTTGGGGTATGCTTATTTAATTCCTTATTGTAAGTCAATTGAATCAACCGATCCTTGCATTTGTAAAATTATTTCGATTTTCTCCTAGTCTATAGACGCCAACAAAAAGTCCTGAAAATAAACTTTTTTGTTTGATTTATCATTTACTTCCCCTTGATTAGTCATTAGTCAAGTCATAAGAGACATTTCTCTGGCATGTTAAAATTGTAATGCAAGTGAATTGATTAAAATTGTAATGCAAGTGAATTGATTATTCTAAAAGGTACAAAACTGTGTGAAATAAATGGTCAGTTGTTAAAAGACTAATGTTACACGTGAATGGTTTTAACGGGAAATAGTAATATCTGCTACACCAAACATCTAGTCCCCCCTTTTTATATTTAAGCTGAGCAGACTAAGACCCCCACTCAAAATGAATACTAGGGATTGAAAGGCTAGTCTGATGGCACATGCTGACGTTGTTGTTCTGTGTCCATTAACCTACAGAGGAATCTGAAGAAGAGGCCCCACCACCCAAAAAGACTCCTGCAAAGGCCAAACCAGCACCCGCCAAGGCAGCACCTGTAAAGGCTGAGGAGTCAGATGAAGATGATGAGGAGGACGATGGTATGCCATACATTACATTAGTTTGATTTGGTCTTTGTAAAACCAGTCTATTCACAAGCTACTTGTTTAAGAACATTGCTACACCCTCCATTTCTTGACACACATGTGGTTGTTCAGTACCACTGTGTGAAATGTTCGGAGGAAAACTAAAGGCAGTGCTATGTCTTCGGTACCGGTGTGTGTTATCGTCTGCCGGTTCTATCCTCAATCGCTGTCACATTTTGGCTTGTGGCTTTTATTGAATTCAATGCAACTGTCTGCACATTTGTTCCTGTTTTTACCCATTTCTAAAATGTACAATTCCGATATCTAGATGAGTCTGAGGAAGAGGCCCCACCCCCCAAGAAAGGAGCTAAACCTGCTGCCAAGCCCGCAGTAAAGGCTAAGCCTGCAAAGGAATCCTCTGAAGATGAAGAATCTGAAGAAGAAGCCCCGCCCCCCAAGAAGGCTGCAGCTAAACCAGCCGCCAAAAAGGCTGCCAAAGAGGAGTCTGAGGATGAAGATGGTAAGATCGACCGGGATTACTTTTAAAGATTATGATTTTGAGTTACTCACCTGTGAGATGCCATCATAGGATATTATATGATGATCAACAAGGGACTTAATACTGATTTTGTGTGATGTCACCTTTGTATATCTGATTTGGCTAAAGGCAACAGGTCAATAGTTTGAATTTGTTCACAATGGTTTAAAAAAACATTGATTGTGGTTTTCCAGAATCTGAAGAAGAGATGGACACTGCTCCTGCTCCAGCAAAGGCAAAGAAAGCAGGGATGGTGAAAGCCAAGGAAGAGTCAGAGGAGGAGGAGGATGATGATGAAGAGGATGATGATGAGGAGGAGGATGATGAAGAGGGTGAGTTTTTATGATGGAAACATTTTAACATCTTTCAAATAAACGTCACTCAAGTGCTACCCTGTTAGTAGGTAATACAAAAAAAGATAATTATCTCAAAACAATTAAAAGTTAACTGTAGCATGTATATTTGATTTGCAATGCAGTTACTACCATCTGAATGTTCCAGACTTTCTTCTAAATTGATGTCTGTCTGAACATTTTTAACACTCTTGTCTCTACAGAAGCCCCAGTGACTCCTGCAAAGAGGAAGGCAGAGAGCAAGAAAGAGGCACCTGCTGCCAAGAAGGCAAAGGCCGATGGTGAAGGTAAGCAGAATGCACTGACTCATCAATCAAATGTCAACATTTTATTATGATGAACAACAAGGGACTTAATACTGATGTGTGATGTCACTTACTTATTATTCTGAATCAACTTGAAGTTTAAAATGTTTTCACACAAATCAAACAAAAGTAATTGATTTTACATTCCCCGTTCTTCAGGTTTCTGTCTATTTGTTGGGAACTTGAACTCCGACAAGGACTTTGATGAAATTAAAGATGCCATGAGGAAATTCTTCACCAAGAACGACCTTGAAGTCACTGATGTCCGGTTAGGTGGATCCAAGTAAGCAACATTTGAAAACAAACAATATAAACCTATTTACAGGTAAAAGAACCTGTTATTGGAAACCTTAATCTCCACCTTTCTTACTTTTAGGATGGCAGTGACTTAAAAAATATAGAATGTTAATCTGCAACATCATTAATGGTTCTATCACATCATGACTGGTGTCTAGTGGTACTGTTGTGATTCAAGCCTTAGAATTTTTGCTATAAATCTATATATCAGTCTTGAAAAAAGTGTCTAATGGTCCTTGAATGTCTTGCCTCTGCAGAAAATTCGGTTATGTGGAGTTTTCCTCGGAGGAGGACATGCAGAAAGCTCTAGAGCTGAATGGCAAGAAGTTCATGGGTCAGGAGCTTAAGTTGGACAGAGCCAAAAGCAAGGAGACCTCACAGGATGGAAAGAAAGGTAAAAACACCAACATTTTAAAATGGATGTTGTTGCAGTTTTAAAATGTTTGCCCTTCTACATTTTAAGAACATTGCTACACCCTCCATTTCTTGACACACATGTGGTTGTTCAGTATCACTGTGTGAAATGTTCGGAGGAAAACTAAAGGCAGTGCTATGTCTTCGGTACCGGTGTGTGTTATCGTCTGCCGGTTCTATCCTCAATCGCTGTCACATTCATGACTTTTTCCTATGCAGATTATTT
Organism: Gymnodraco acuticeps; assembly: GCF_902827175.1. Classification (NCBI taxonomy): domain Eukaryota; kingdom Metazoa; phylum Chordata; class Actinopteri; order Perciformes; family Bathydraconidae; genus Gymnodraco; species Gymnodraco acuticeps. The sequence continues at coordinate 410,286 of NW_022990011.1, forward strand.
AAAAACGAATTGCAAGGGCTTTTCCTGAAATTAATGGGTTTTTAGCAAAGAACTTTTCTCATAGGGAAAATAAAGTTATTCCAAAACTGATGATTCTTTTTATCCCACAGAGAGGGATTCAAAGACACTGTTTGTGAAGAACCTTCCCTTCTCCGCCACGATTGAAGACCTCAAGGAAGTCTTTGAGGCTGCCGTTGATGTCAGGTTACCGCCAGGCCAGAACGGTTCAAACAGGGGGTAAGGACAAGCGGACATTTTGAGTTTATTTCCTTTGTCTAGATGAGGTCACTTTGTACAAACATAGGGAATACAAACTCTGAGATCCTACAAGCTCGGTGAGAACTGTGTAGGAAACTGATGTAGTGTTAGGAAATTGTACTTTTTTCAATCCACCATTTTGTACGATATAGTACTGAAAGTAAAAAATGTGTATTTTATTTATGGATTGCAATTTTGGTAAACAGTAAATCATTTTTTTTTAAAAATGCAGTTGAACTGATTAGTCAAACTAGTTGTTGCAGCTTTATAAGTGGTAGGTTTTTATTTCCTAGTACTCAAACATGCATTTGACCAGTATTTTGGTTAGTAATGTATTAGGTTTTTGCAGTTTTAAAATGTCTGCCCTTCTACATTTTAAGAAAATTGTTACACCCTCCATTTCTTGGCACACATGTGGTTGTTCAGTACTCGTGTGTGAAATGTTCGGAGGAAAACTAAAGGCAGTGCTATGTCTTCGGTACCGGTGTGTGTTATCGTCTGCCGGTTCTATCCTCAATCGCTGTCACATTCATGCCTAAGTGGAATCTAGAGAATGTACAAAGGATAATTAGGAAATCTCTTATTGTGAGGCTGAAAAATACATTACTGACATTTGATAAATTGCAGTTGAACTGATTAGTCAAACTAGTTGTTGCAGCTTTATAAGTGGTAGGTTTCTATTTCCTAGTACTCAAACATGCCGTTCATTTGCATTTGACCAGTATTTTGGTTAGTAATGTATTAGGTTTGTTTCTTGACAAGTAATGTCTTCTCTCTTTTTGACAGCATTGCCTACATTGAGTTCAAATCTGAGGCTGAAGCTGAGAAGATGTTGGAGGAAGCTCAAGGTGCTGATGTCCAGGGGAGGTCCATCATGGTGGACTACGTTGGAGATAAGAGCCAGAAGGGAGCCTCCATGGCTGGAGGTAAACTCCTCAGATTTTTTTTGAAGTTTTAAAATGGCTGCCCTTTGACTTAAGGAAATAGCTACACACCCTCCATTTCTTGGCACACATTTGGTTGTTCAGTACTGATGTGTGAAATGTTCGGAGGAAAACTAAAGGCAGTGCTATGTCTTCGGTGCCGGTGTGTGTTATCGTCTGCCGGTTCTATCCTCAATCGCTGTCACATTCATGCCTTTTATGACTAAGTGACAATCAATAGTGTCCTCTGGCTATTGATTTGTCATTTAAAGCTCTTAAGACATGATGTTAATGTATTTCAATTTAAAGGGCCGATTGCATTAACTGGACAGTTTTGATGCACATAGTACTTCCAGTAGATCAACGAAAATTGTTCTCAATCTCACCTGTTTTCTTTTTCTTCTGTCTCTGTAGCAGCAGCAGCAGGAGCAGCCAGTAAAACACTGGTGGTGAATAATCTGTCCTTCAATGCCACAGAAGAGGCACTTCAAGCCACTTTTGATAAGGCTGTCTCTATTAGGATTCCACAGAGAGATGGCAGACCAAAAGGGTAAGAATCTGGAATCATACTATGCCATGCAAGGATGACTTTCTATAGGTTATAATTTATCTGGAAATAAATCTTTTACTGTTCACCTTCTCATGAGCTCCTCTGAATCTTACTCATGATTCTGAATGGATTCGCACGAGAAGCAGAGTCAATGCACAGTTAGAACACGCTCTGCAGGCCCTACTCGCATTAGGGAGATTGTCTGTCTGTTGTGCAACAGTTTATATCGAGCGATAACTGTTATGATTTGCATTTCTACTAGTCAACAATGGTAACATTTTGATATCAATTTGTGGCCTTTTCTGAATTTATCAGCTTATACTTTCCTAATGTTGTTCTTTTTTCCTTAGTTTTGCTTTTGTAGAATTTGAGACCACAGAGGAGGCTAAGGATGCCCTGGAAAACCTCAACAACACAGATATTGATGGCCGCTCCATCCGCCTGGAGTACAGCCAGAACAGAGACGGAGGCAGAGGAAACGCTGGTAAGTCTACAAACTTGACCATTCAGAACTGATCTTTGCAGCAATAAAATGATTTTTGATAGCATGGCCAGATGTGGAAACTTGGTAGTTTAAACTGGTCCTCCCATGAGGCTTTAGGTTGATAAATAATTTGTATCAGCCCCGAAGATAATTAAATCAAAACCCTTTTTTTAATGACGACTTCTCTCTGCTACCAGGTCCAACTAAAACCCTGTTCGTCAAGGGTCTCTCTGAGGAGACCACAGATCAGACTCTCAGGGATGCGTTCGATGGGGCCGCAGCAGCCAGGATAGTCACAGACAGAGAAACTGGAGCATCAAAATGGTAAGTTGTCAAGTTTTAAAAATTCCTTGTGGCTTCTCAGTCCTTGTTAACACAACTCTGTCCAGCAGGGACTGTGTACAGATTTGCATGTTAAATTCTGCCTTTCCTTGCAGCTTTGGCTTTGTGGACTTTAACAATGAGGATGACTGCAAGGCAGCCAAGGAGGCCATGGATGATGGCGAGATCGATGGCACCAAGGTGAGCCTGGACTACGCCAGGCCCAAGGGTGAAGGCGGCTTCCGCGGTGGTCGAGGCGGAGGTGGATTTGGCGGTCGCGGCGGCAGAGGTGGATTTGGCGGCGGGCGCGGCGGCGGTGGTGGATTTGGCGGCGGCGGATTTGGCGGCCGTGGTCGTGGCGGCAGAGGAAGAGGAGACTCCCGTGGCGGTGGACGCGGGCGAGGAAGCTTCGGAGGTAAATAAAAGTACTATATTTGAAGTTTTAAAATGTCTGCCCTGAGACTTAAGAAAATTGCCAAACACCCTCCATTTCTTGGCACACGTTTGGTTGTTCAGTACTGATGTGTGAAATGTTCGGAGGAAAACTAAAGGCAGTGCTATGTCTTCGGTGCCGGTGTGTGTTATCGTCTGCCGGTTCTATCCTCAATCGCTGTCACATTCATGCCTAAGTGGAATCTAGAGAATGTACAAAGGATAATTAGGAAATCTCCTAGTATTCATGATTTGTTTTGTTTGTAGCTAAATATGCTGGCTAGTAAAACACATTTTCTTCTTATTTCTAGGTGGAAGAGGTGGTGGTGGATTTGCCAAGCCCCAGGGGAAGAAAACTAAGTTTGATGACTAAATCCTTGTCATTTTTACTTTTGAATGGACTCTGGTTTCATCACTTTTCAGAGCTTTTGGACATTCCAGAAAGCGTCATTGATATATATTTAACTGTTGACGGGCATTTTAGCCCTTTATTTAGACCCCACAAACCTCCACCCTTGTGTGCCAGAATGGTACTTTTTGACCTTCTCAGCTCAAGTGCTTTGTGAGTACTGAATGTCCCAAGTGCAAACCTGCACCTCTAACCCTCTGATAACTTGCTTTTCTGAAGGAGTAAAATGGAACGGGTCTGGCAAACAAGTTTGCTGTGAAAAATATGCTTGTCTTTGTCAGATACATTGTGTAAATTTAAACAGTTTGTATGATTTTCATTTTACCTTTTTGTAAAAAAAAAAAATACACCTTATTTGCTTTTATTTTGTCATTTTTAGTTTGCTTTAGGTGCCAACTTTTACTGTTCTGTGTAAAGCATATTTTGATAGAAGATTTGAGTCAGTTGGGTGTTAAGGAAATGGCAAGATGTTCTGTCATGTTTGTTTGGTGGGGCCGGGTCAATGTCAGAGGAAGAACCTCTTCTATGTAACATAAAATATTTGTAGTGCATTGACTAATTTCTTTCCCCATCTGAAGATTTTCACATGATTTAAATAAAACCTTGTAGGTGGTGATTTTTAAATGTCTATCCTTTTTCAACCATGTCAATCTGAAACATTGAATGTGTCACAGGCTTGAAATGTTAGAATATAAAAGTTGATACATTTATACTGCTACCTACCAATGCAACACATCTCTGAAATATATTTTACTTTGAAAAGCTTGAAACATTTCAAGTAATACTGTCACTGGCTGAGTAAACCCTAGGAGTCCTGGAGAAAAATGTTTGATTCTGTTAACCTGTATATTGTTGGAAGGTTGTTGTAGTGTCCCACATGGATGCCCTAAATGGGGACGGATGCTCGTCCTATTGTATTCCTGAATGCGTTGTCTACAAACAACCATAATGTAACCTACGTCTTAAATGGCTAGATGATCACCCCTTATTATTCCACAAGGGGGCAGTATATATCAGGTATCGTTTTGTGTATTGACACCTGAGCCAATAAAAATATCTCATAGGAAACTGCATACTGAGTACTTGTATGCAAGTGAGGATAATTTTGTAATTGACCTGTGACTTCACATCCTACAGCTATCGGGGATACTGGTTAAAGGCAGTGTCCTCAGCCAATTAAATAGTTAATGTAGCCATAGAGGAGAGTACTAAACTGCCACTTGGAGTTTCAAAACGACTTAAAATGTTAAAGATGTTTTCTCCAAACAACCTTCAGCTTGTCAAATCAGTAACCCCTTGTTCACATGGCAGGCATACATGAATTTATCTCTTAAATTAGCTTACAATACTTGCACAGTTCCTATGACAAATGGAGATGAATATAGATATAGACTAACAGTGTTTCTCGAGAGGCAGTTATGAATTTATCTGTATGTTGGTGGGTAAAAAGATGGGGCCGTTCCAGTTGGTTCTGTAAAATCATACATTTCTTATTTCTCATGGGCCTTAGTGTGGTTAACAGTGACCCTCCGTCTGACACCAGCAGACGGGACGGCAGTGTGCTGTCATCCCTCAGCTGAACAGGGTCTTTGTTCCTGAAGGTGCCACTGAATACCTCCATGCAGATTAGCGCTCTCTCTGCCTTGAACAGTGACAAAGTCATGCTAGCTGAGGCGTTATGTCAGACCTTGTTACGGGATCACTTGAAGGGCTGTTTCTCAGCTTGGTTCCATTTCTATAAATTGTTCTCCCCTGCTTTCCTGAGGTGATTTTTTTTTTTCTTCTCCCTATTTAACAGTCGACCTCATGAACAAGCAGAGTTTACAATTACAATATAGTTAGCTTTTATATGTTAATATTAAATCTATTCCCCTAAACTCTGCTTATGCTTCAGCATATTATAGGAAGTAATGGGAGGGAATATGATTGAGGGTGCTGCTGTTTCACTCTTTGACAAACCATAAGCATCTTCATGAGTGGACACTGAGTCAATAGGACATTGTGAAGAGGACAGAGACTCATACTTTCTCATTTGTATAGTGGCTGATCTAAATAGGACCCTCTTTAAAGGGGAGCATACAGCTCTGAGTCTTCTTCACAATGGAGCTTTGTCAAGTACATGGTGTCCTATAGCACAGATGAAGTTGCATTGCCTTGGCCTCTCTTCCAGTGTGATGTGGAGTCAGGGACTACAGTGTACTGATCTGCTGAGTGGGCACACAATACTCATTTTTTTACCGACATTTCCCAAATGTATGTTACCAAGAAGAACAAACTGTTTCCTCCCTGCCAGAGAACAATGCATGTGAAATCTTTATTGATGCTGTTGCTCTCTTACTCAAACAATTTGATTATTTCCCGCGTCGTAAAGCAGAGGGGACCAATGTTTGAACTGAAAGCAAAGAGAGCTTTGTTCAGCCTTATTGTATGGCATTGTTTCTAACAAACATTACAAGTCTGGAGTTGATCGGAAAACACATAGGTAAATAACATGGAGTCCTTCTTTGGTAACAATGGCTACTGAAATGTATTTGTGTGTTTCTCTGCTGATTTAATAGTTTCAGTGCTATGTTAAGATGCTTGTAGAGGAAACTTCTGTGTGGCATGCAATGGAGTCACCGACTCAGGAAGGAGACACGGGAAGAGTCGGAGCTTTGATGTCAAACCACTGTGATTTATTTGGAGTTGGTACCAGAGTATTCACATCACAAATCCAAGAGTCCGAGGTTCTGACTTCACGGTAGAGTTGCCACGTCAATTCTGGAGAGCCTCTCTCTTGCCAGCCCATCTAACTGGTTTCGCAGAGAGTAAACAACATATTTGAGAAGATAGCCTAAACAGTGTGGGAACACTGAGCTACTTGCCTCGGACACCTATGACCTCGAAGATTTCACCTTGGAGTCCACAAATACAGAGAAGGAAGTGTCCCAGTGTACCCACAACACAGACCATCTGTATCCCAGTATTGACCGGTCACAGAATGGGAACAATAACATTATTGGCTAAGCCGCCTGTGTCCTTAAAGAAGGTAAACAGACATCAAGGTTTGTCCTGTATGTTACAAATTGGCGTCTTATGATAATTATTTCCATAACAATGCTGACTTTGAACCACTGTTATTCAGTCATCATTTTGATTGAATACTGTGACAATGCTTTGCTGTAGTTTTATAATTAGCATTATACAGTGTTTACAATCTTCTCATCCAAATCTGGCAAGAAAGTAAATAACTTTGCATAAACCTTTACCAACAAATGTTTACGTGATTATTTAGTTCAATCCAGGTTTTTCCAAAGTAAGGGACAATATAAGAGCATTTGTTCTTTTCATAAAAAGTGCAAAAGTTAATTTAAGTATCATGTGTAATCCATCCACCAAACTACATAATATTAAGTAACGTTCGGCAATGTGGAACACCATGTTATGTCCAATTATTATCTTTACTGTTATCTACACTGGGCTAAACATGATTTGTAACTTACGCAGCTGCTAGATGAGGTTGTCTTAGCTGATAGAGATGCCATAGTCAGCAGCATGTACAGTGTGGAATGTTCTTTTTTAATTTAAACCCCAGCAACAACTTTCCCATCTTCAGCCATGCCAATGATGGTGCTCCAGAGGCCTTTGAAGAAAATAGAGGGCTTGTGTGAAACCCTGCAGCCTCTGTCAGATGACCCCATTGACCACACTCGCATCAAAAGCTTCCTCCAATTACTTTCGACAAATGTGCAGCTCTTGGTCTGCAGGCTTGCATACATCCAAATATCATCACTTGAGTGGGACATTTACACTAGATGATAGCTTTTCAGCAAGGGAAAAATCACTTGTTTGTTTACAGCCTAGCAACAATAGTATGTCCTTTATTGTTCCTATGTTAACTGCACATCTTTTAGCTGTGGGTTTGTGTTCCTCTCTCCTTGCAGGTTTAGCAGACACAGAAGGCAGTGAGATATGAATCATTGTTTGTTCTGTTGCTCTCAGGTAGAAATGTATTTGTTTCACACACATACAGACACATTTACAATTAACACTCAGTACATCCTAATGTAAAAACTCCATTAAGTACACAAAGTAAAACAACATAATAGATTTTGGGTACGGAATGTTTTCATTACTCTCAATGTTAACTGACTAATTGTTTTACACAATATCATGGAGAGGATATCCCTTCTTAAAAAAAAGGAGTTTAAAAGTGCTGCCTTAAGTTCAATCTAATACAAACATGTAAGATTTGGTTCGTGCCTATACAGAGGAATGTCCTGTTTCTTTGATGAATTCATTGCCACCAATTAGTCTCGTCACCCTTCCTCACACCACGATGACACCACTACATGGACCCCAAACAAGAGGACATTTGACTGATGAGGTCACAGCTGCCAATAAAACATGTTTAATTACACACTCTCTTACATCACTTTAGTAAGTTTTGGTTGAACCAAATCAATGTCTTAAAATAGAAATGTAGGGCTTGTTAGTAATACGATTTGCACATTGCGGTCATATTGAATTAATCAAACTTGTGAAAATACAATAGATGATTCAGCAAATTTTTTGGGAAGGTTTAACGCTGTATCACTTGTTCATTGTGTTCCACACAGAGGAAAGTTGTGAGATTCATCTTGTTAAACTTTATCTCAGTGCGCCCTTCAGGAAACACAATATATCGAGAGGATCCAGTTTCTGTGAGGCTTTATTGTCTTTGTCCTGTAGGACATTGTAAAGAACAACAGGAAGGTATTTATTTTGTCTCTTTTACTTTTTAGGCCAACTTAAAGCTATTCATTTCCTCACTGTTTACCGTCAGTCTCATTCTCAGTGAAAAAGACACAATAGTTGACGGAGATGCTTAACATAAACTATGTGAAATGTCACACCCAGTCGGGAGGATGGACAGATACTTTCGGAAAACTAACACAATAGACTGTGTTGAAGAGTATTTACCATATTAAAAAAGAAGTTTATTCGATGAAGTTCATTGTCTTTCAATGTTATTCTTTGTTTGCACTAAAAAGGATGTTCTGCTATAATCCAGCAATGGTGTCACACTCAGTGTAGGAATAATGCAAGTCACACTTCTTCGCCATCTCACCACAGGCAGACTAAGAAGGCATGCGTGCGTGTTAAGTTGCTGAACACTGATAAAAATGAGCACTTAATATATTGTTAGATACACCATTGTGATTTTCATAACCGAGCATACATGTTTTCTTTATTGTTAAGTAGTGTAACAGATACCCGACAACACTTTTGTTGTGTGACCTGATGTGGATTTTCACATGGATATTCAATGCTGATAAACCAAACACAAAAACAGCCAATATAGGACAGATTTTCAAAGAGAACATTTTAACATTTTAATTTACAAATGACATTCTTTGTACATTTTTATTTTTACATCACCATCACCCACTATACCCACAACATTCAGTTTTATAATCATCAAACATCACATTATTATGCTCATTGGAGGCTTTAAATTAAATATTTTCCTCCTTTTTATTGAGGATTACATTAATATGTCGTTTCTCGTACCAGCATTAGTTTTAGTTCACAGTGTCATTGTAAACCCTTAACCAAATCCATGTCAAGTATATCAGCACATTCAAATCCACAGACAGCAAACATGTAACAAGTTTAGACATCTCATTTTAAAAGTTTCCAGTAGTAGTAGTAGTAGTAGATCAAGTCAGTCACATTCCAAAATAATAGTGCAAGGACCTCTACAGTACATCATTGATTAAAAACACAGTTTAGGGAACATGTGCTTCATATTAAGATAACAGGGTTACAGTAGAAAAGCCCAAACTAATTATGTTTTTTTTTTTGAATTGCCCGAATCACTGAGGTAGAGAGAATCGTCTCTTACTTGATTTGAAGCCACTGCAGAATTACACATTGACTCAAGTGAAGGAAATGTATAACACTTAATACAAACCCAAAATGCAAGCATAACTAAAGGCTGTGCAGCAAGTGCAATGGCTTTCAAACCCCAGCATCCAGGGCACCACCTCACACTGCCTTTTTATTCTCAAGATCACACTGGCCAACTAAACATTATTTCCCTCTGACCTATCAGAAAGCACATTTAGCTACAAATACATATTCATGGTTTATTTACCACTTGTCCTCATACTACACTTTTGGTTACATTTTAGGTATTAATATAAGTCGGATTGCTACCATTGGTGATTTGGCAATGAAAAGCCTCAACCATATCTAACCAGAAGGAAGGAGAAAAAAAGGTGTTGGCCACTGACGAGGGGAGGACGACAGTGTGTCCGGCTGTGATAAGGCGGAGAACCTCACACATATTACATAATGAAATAAAAAGCCTGTAGTTGCCAAGCAATAACTGTCCTCCTCAGCAAGACCGTTGAGGAAGCAGTTAAACTTAGGTTGTCTCTGAAATAATTAAGTCTTTCAGAATGCCAATATAAATACACAATTCTACAACGTTTTAAAATCTCTGTATAATTGACTTGACTTTTGAGGAATATCCTCAAAAAATTGCACTGCTAAACAGAAACAGCTAATTCTGATGTGGTCCATGGTCCTTCCCCACATAAGGGAGAGTTTACTGGGACTCTCGTGCATCACGGTGTCCACCAAGGTACAGCTCAGCGTGTTGGTGCTGTCCTGACCTGGTGCTCCCATGAAGCTATAGGATCTCCACTTTGTGTGAGCACACCAGGTCACTGTTGACCATATGCCACATGTGCATTAGGTCCGATGGGAGCAGTTTGTGTACCACAATCATGCTCTTAAAGAAACAAGGTTCTCTGTTCAATTTGCTGCTCTTATTTTTCACCAAACCAAACGTCTTAAAGGCATTGTGTTTTATAGGAGTGACCTGAAGCACCTCCAGACACATGCCCAAGAAGACATCATCGATGGGGTAAAGCTCAAGGGTGTCTGCCACCAAGTAAAGCCTCCTCGCCAGATTCCCATCCATCAGAAACCCCCCTCCACCTGCATACGGAGGGTAGTGTGTCTTATTATACAGAGCCAGGGGGATGTAGTATTTGTTTTCCTTTTTACGGATGGGCTGCGCCTTGACAATCACATCGCCCACAAACAGGTTCTTTGCCTGGTTGCCCTCTAAAAACACAAAGATGTTGTCCACGCTGACAAAGACGTCGTCATCCCCCTTGAAGACGTAGCGTACACTGGGGCAGTAGGTGTGGAACCATTTGAGGAAGTGAGTCTCCTTTAGCGTGAGGTTGAAGAAACTATCTAGGAAGTCCCACTGGAGGATATCTCCGTAGATGTAGTCCTCGTACTCCACTAGCTTCTGGTGGTTTGCTCTCTCTGCCACACTGGAGGGTTTACCAAGAAGGAAAAGGGTCTTTACTCTCTTGCCATCAATCACCTGCTCTTTGCCCCAGGTTTTTCTGATGACCTCTCTTCTGTCATGCTGGGTGGCAACAGACTTTATTATCATGAGTAAATATGTGTCGCCTGTGCACTTCTCTGGGTGGTTGAGGAGCATGGGGAAGTAACGGCAGTGTCGATAAAGCATGAATTGCTTGAAATTCTCCTCCAGGCTATTAAACCAGTTCTGACTTGAGAGGTTGAGGTTGATGCTACAGTTGGTGTTGGTAACATCCCAGGTTCTCGGGCTGCTGTCCTCAGTGATCCGGGACTTTTGTGTGGTGGTCCGATTTTTAGGCATCAGCTGGTGTTTGCTAGCCTTCCAGAAACCTTTCATTCCCAGGTTCAAGTCACTTTTGTCCTCCCCAGCAGCTCCATGCTCCGCCCCCTCTGAGGTATCTGTCCGAGCCTGCCTTTCAATTTGGAAGGTAGCCCCCATGTTGATGCTTCCTCTTTGGATAACAGTCAGCGCGACCACAGCCAGGAAAAACATGACACCCACCCTCTTGTACACCTTCCAGCGGTCTCTGTTGTTCATCCTGGGGGAAGACAAAGACCACAGCCAGTCAGAGTTAGGGCAAACACATCTAGATAATCAGAAAGAGCCATTTACATTGTTTAATCCCAAACCAATTGAACTGCAGTGGTGGACAGTACCTGAGTACCTTTACACAAGTTCTGTCTTAGGTACAATTTTGAGGTACTTAAATCGAGTATTTCCATTTTATTCAACTTAAGACTTACCACTGAATTGTAGTAATATTATACATTTCATTACAATGTGTGTGGTGTAGAGGATGCCATTAAGCATGAAACTTGCAATGAGGAATCAAATATGAATCTCTGAAAACTCAGTCAAAATGTTGTATTGTGTTGTTTAAAAATGATTATGAACTTTATTTTCACTATTGAAGGACTGAAAACAGGTTGTTATTTTTTGCAAATAACTGCTCCATAAGAAAATACTTTAATTTGGGGTTTGTGTGAAATGTTTTCAGTACACTAACAATAAACAGTTTAAAACAATATCAATGCATACTCAAAACATGCAGCCAGCAAAGCAAAGCACAGCCTGAGGGCAGGTTTACATCATAATATGATCAGCATGTACTTAAATAGAATTTGCATAAAAGACAGTACAATGCTTCTCCCTAAGACTTTACTAGGTTTGCTCTAAACAAAATAAATGCAGCAGAGGTGTATCATCCCCTCCATTTTTAAACATAACACAAGCAAAGTAACACTTGTCACTATTTATTTAACCAGTGTAACTTCTGGAAGAACACGTGGATGTACTTTGAACGTGAAGTAACCCCTGGAGCTTCAGAATTCTCACATGTCCAACAAGTCGTGCCAGGGCTCGTTATGCTCACGACCCCAGAGACACTCCCATGTGGGGCAAATAGGAGAGTAACCCCCCACCAAAAACAGAAAAATCACAAACAAACAAGGTCAACCAAGGCTAATTATGGACGCAGAGCCTACATGGCAGTCAATTCGTTAAAACAAATTAAATCGTATAGTTATCTTTGTTGATAATGAAAGTTCATTTGTAATTGTTCTGGACTCACATGTTGACACGAAAGCACACAATATGCCACACTTCAATTATCTTAAAGTTAATAATTGTGTCGGGACTTTACAATTAATAAAGGATACTGGTAAAAATCAGCATTACCTCTATTATGTTTGCCATCTATACTGCTTTGTTTTCATAAAACAATCTGTTAAAATGGGCAATTAAATATTTAACTTTTAAACTATTTGTTTAAAAGTTAAAATATGTTTGTTTCGTGTTCTTTTTAAATGCACAGTCTTGCTGAATTACACTACGCTAAAAGATTCAACATTTTCAGTTGTTGCCTTTAGGTGCATAAATTAAAACGAAAGATAATTAAAACCAACAGATGGTGTTAAATTGTCAATCTTGCCTAAAATGATGAAGAAGACACTCACATGTTGTTCCTGCTTGCGACGATCCGTGGCTTGGAGACAATAAAACCGATAAAAACCCGATTATTGAGCCCAGGAAAGTGGAATGGCTTGAGTTTGTGTCTCTCCGGTTGATGGGGAAAAGTTATAAAATAATCCTTTCCATCGCGACGGTCTTGGTTGGTGCAAATGGTGACAGATGCACGGAGCTGGTGGAGGTGGATGTGGTGCCGGGTGCCCGGGACTGCCTCCTCTCTCCCTCCCTCAGAAGTGCTTTTAAGGGCGGCTGCAGTTACGTGGAAGACCACTTACACACAGGATGTAGATGATGAATGAGCAGCAGAGAAATCAAGGGTCCGCCCATGTATACACAGGACTTACTTCACATAGTAGGCTACTCCATCAGTTAACATTGGATTTTATTTGTTCCTTTCCATCAGTAAAGGTCTGTGGGGTGGAATAACTAATCCACCAGGTTGCATGTTGGCTTTATACTCGTGTTTACTGGATTCCTCCTGGAAAACTAAAGTCTAACCAGAAGTGAAAAGTAACTAAGTGTATTTACTCAAGTAGCCTATGTCCTAAGGACAATTTTGAGATACTTGTTTACTTGAGTATTTCCATGTTATGCTACTTGTACACCACTACAATTCAGAGGTAAATTGGGTGCTTTTAGTCCACTATGTATTTTGTACCTTTAGTTACTTTACATATTTGGATTCATATTGTGAAATATAACACTTAAATAAGACTTGAGTTACACCTGGAGTACATTTCACATGCTGCCCTGCAGTATACAAAAACTAAAACGTTTTCCAACTTCTAAAAAGCTGAGACGACATTAAGGTAGATTTAGTTACCCACCCCCCATGTTCATTTATTTGTTCACATTTTCTAATCTGAATAACATTTGTAGAATGTGAACTCCTCCGTAGGTAATTATACCCCTATCATTATCGGACATACAACACTCAAATATAAATTATATATATTTATATATTCCATTAGAGGACGACTTTAATATCCCTACCGAGTTATTATAAATCTTTTAAACTTTTTTCCATAGACCTCCACTGTGATTGTTCTCCCTCAGTCAGCTGTTTCCTGTTGATGTGTAAAACAGGTGGATTTAACTAGCTAACAGAGCCACAATGACTTACTCATCTATTAGTCATATTATTCTGTTCTTACCATATGAACCTTCCGGTATGCTACTGACGTCATAGAGAGGTCCTGGAGCAGTCTCAACAGAGTTTTATCAGCTCCCTGACCTTTCACATCCATTGTGTAACTACATATTTATTTCATATAATTGTTAGGCTATACAAATGATACGTCAATTGACATTTTGTTATAGCCTGGGAGCTGTTCAAACCAGGTATGGCTTTTTTTTTTGTGAAACATGAATCCCACTTTTTGCAGACAATTTCTGGAAAACAAAAGCAAGTTATGCTTTCTCTAAAGGGATACAATCTGGTGAATGACAAAGATATTTAATGACCCCAATATGATTTGTCTGTGTTTGTACGCACCAAGTACTAACCACGATGCGTGAGTTAATAAATCTGAATCTGGACATTAAATGGTTTTCTTTTTATTCTTAAGGCCTCTCAGACATGGAAGCAAGATGAAGACTGATGATGGGTGAAATGCTGATTTCACAGCTGTCACCATTACTACCGCACTTAACCCTTGCTGTGGCAAACTGTGCTCTTACCCCTTCATTATGGTCTATGGAAGAAACAACAAAAAAAGCAACACAGCTGCATTCCAAAATATCTCCTTCCTCTCCTCCTCTCTCCATTTCCTGGATCCAGCCAGCCATCCTTTTCAGGGCCATGTGCATCCTGTTGCCTGCTGGCTGTGTTTTTTCCCGTTTGTTTTTTTTCCTCTCTGTGGGTTCAGGCTCTGAGAGTTCTGTAGATGAGTGAAGTGGTGATAGACACCACAGTCCCTGGTCTTTTCCTTGGCTTGAAAGGCAGCGTTAGTCACTGACGGCCACCAGAGCCATTAGCCAAAAAAGAAACTGAGCCCTATCAGATCATTGTGACTTACTGCAAAATGAAACTAATGCCAGGATATGACCTTGTAACTGCAATTTGATTTACTTTCATAGTTAACTTAAAATTCAACTTCTACAAATAAATAAATAATGACATTGCAGAGTTTTTAACCTTAAAGCTGTGCATATTGTCCCTTCTTTACAAATGAAAACTTGTAAGGTCAAGGGGTCACTTGTAGTGTTGTACCTAGAAAGAATTGTCCTCTAGTGTTATAGAGTCTTTCAGCTCATTGTTTTGATTTGTTGGTCCTCAACTCATCTGTTTTGGTTCACCTAACACTAATCCTAACCCGAACATCTCTTGTCCATCTTGTTTCAAACAACAGCAGGCAACTCTTAGCAGCAACAACTAACGTGTCCTTTTCAACAACTAGTGCTACTGTTGGTATATCAAACACCTCTTATCCGTAGCATTGTTTTAACATCCTTGAGTAAAAAGTATTGTTCTCAAAACGTCCACAGATCAACACCAAGAGTGAAAGATAACAGTAGTTTATAGAATTGTTTACCCATTACTCATTCTTAACTACCTGCATGCTGGGAAGTGATACAGTTGTTCAATCTTTATCGGCAACAGGTGAAAAGACACAATGTGACCCACCCTCGTCCTTCCCTGCATCACTCCATTAGCGATAATTTCCTTCTCACCTCCCTTTCATCTTTTGTAGTTTATCGAAGAACGAGGAAGTATGTGAGCTGCAGGGTTTGTGTTAATAACAACAAACTACTGTCAATAAGATATGGAACACTTTTTCCGGTACTTCTGACACAGGAAGTTAGTGCTAATCCTTTGTTGGGTTTAACACACCTGAGGGATTTGGGTAAGGATTACCTTTCACTCTGTGCAACTTTTGTCAAGTGTCTGCTTGGAATGAACGAGCCTCAGAAAACCCATGGTCTCTTCCTTCTTGGGATGAGCGAGGGCCCCTGGTTGCTAACTCCTCAGTCACCATGAAAGAATGTACTGCTGGGGAAGAGAACGTGGCTCGAGGGGATCTTTGTCTTTCCCCTCCTTCTTTTCCACTCAGCCGTCAACTGAGGATGTTTAAGGTTGATAGAACAAAGGCATGTGATTGGACTGTTATGAAGGCCCCTGTCAGCTGTGGCTATAGGTAAACACCTGCCCCCCCTCCCTCTAACCATGCAGAGGCCCCTACAGGTTTAGTCAACAATCTAACAAGGTCACCAGCACCCAGTGGAGGACATGGTTGAAGTACTCCTTATCACTTAAAATTGAAAGTTCTTCACGCTTTGCCGATTTCTGCCAAATGAAGTTCCTGGTAGTGCTTTGGTAGTGTTAACCTTCCTGTACAGTTAGTGATTTAGTGACCTTCTGATTTTTACTAACGACTGCAGTGTCCCCGTGGTAAAGGCACACGAATGATATCAATGATTATATGATTTTATTTTGGAAAATGTGTGTAATTAGCATCTTGCAGCAACAGAACAATTTGAGAATAGGACGGTACATAACTCAAGGTCAACTTACTCACTTTTGGATGAGCATTGGACCATATCTTATGGTCCTCATAAGCCCTGGGTTGTTTTTTTAAAACGCTGTTGATCAAGACTAAACTACCAAGCCTAGCGATAACCCTCGTGTGGTGTTCTCTTCATTACTCCCCCCTGCGGCTAGAGGGCTGAACACAGCCAAATGGTATCTGTTCCTTTGGGACAAGTACACTTTTTGTGTGTATTTTTACCTCTATGAGTACATTTTTCAAGACAAATTCTTAATCAGAATTGCTTTTAGAAATGTACATTGTTCTTTTTCTTCCCTAAACTTTACTCCGATACAGAGAATTCCTAAAAGTGCTGAGTATACTGGAAAGGTTCTACATCTAGAGGTCTGTGACACCTGGGTAGACTTAATTTGATGATGAAAACCATATGATACAGTCCAAAGCAAATAGCTGATTTTCAAGTTGAGTTTATTAACGGTTGTTTTCTATTAAAATAATTAGCTGTCAATCTCATTTCTAGAGAGGTTGGTGTTATCCAGACCAATATCCAGGCCAGAGGAAGGCAACTGGGCTCACTGTTAAACTGATTGTGATTCGTCCCCTTCCTGTTCCATAACCCAAAGCCAGAAACTGGCATTAACTGGGTCTCACAAAACATTGTTTGGATTTGCTCTAGTGTACACACAAAAAAAGAGTAGAAGCTTTCATGCTAAAGGTTAATGGACAGTTTGTGTGGACATTCCTGAGAAGGTCAAAAATGTAAAAGGTGAATTCCAAATAAGCTTTTGCTTTAGTCTATTTGATAGGTGGCCTCTTAAACCTTTAACAATACTGTCTTTTGGAAAATATCCTAAGCTTTGACAATAATACATTCTGTCAATATGTAATGTTTTTTTAACTAGCCTCAGGGAAAAACACAGCTTCGATTGTTTACGACAAAAGGGCAGTAGTGGGGGTCACCTCTATCTGTGTGTTCAAAAGGACCGGTCAGGAGGAAACAGGAGGTTCAGTAGACACTAGACAGAGACACTAAAACGCTGTCTCTTCTTAGTTGGTGTCACCTTTTATCAGTGGAGCACATGGTATCTACTGGTAAACTGAGAGTGGTGTCAGTGATCTTGGTGACAGTGAGGGCTCTTCAGTGGAAGATGCTTCTGTCTTTGGAGATTTGAGTGTTGTCAAGTGTCTACTAACTGGGAATTACCTTTGGATTATTTGCCATCATTCCCACTGTTATGTTCACATTTTCTCATGGCAAGTTCACTTAACAAGTTCATAAACAGGCGTCTGGGTTAAGTGTTTTAACTCTTATTACAAGTAAGGTCAAGGTTCAAGGTTGTATAATTACACTTCTTCGCTGTTACAATGTATACCTAAGGTCTTTATTGGGGAATAAGTGAGTAAATTAGTCAACTGTTATGGTGACATTTGAGAGTGATGGGCAAAACCACGGACCAATTCTTTAAATGTATTTCTTCCAGAGTAGCTTTGTTGTGTAAGATTTGTTGCAAGTACAAAACTGAAATAATGGAACTTTTAAAATTGATTTTGACAAGAGCCTTCTTCAATACCTATAGCTGAGAAAGTAGGCCCTTATCATGTGAGCTTTCAATTGCAATTAGTTAGGAGCTTTTAGAGCTCTGGGCTGTTACCCACTTTGTCTGATTTATAACTCTGCCTTGAAGACAATACACTAGCTTTACAACTTGTTCAGATACAAGCTGGAGGAAAGATACTTGTCTGCACTGTGTGCTGTAAAGGCCCACATCGGAATCCCCTCAGTGCATTAAAAAAAGCTGAGTTAAATGTTTGATAATTTTTCTTTCAGTCTTTATCCACACGTTTGTTTTGATAGAAAATAGCAGCTTGAAGTGACAGCTGGAGCTCCGGGTTACACGGCCACCTGCTGCAAGTGCGTCAGTCTGTCATGTAGGTCCTGTTTCCTCACATTGTGCTGCTGCTCACTGGCAGAGTCCACCATATTAATTGTTGAATATGTCATGTCTCCAGGGACCAAATGTGAGTGTTAGTCAGACCTGCAGAGCTAAACTAGCTCTATCCGTCCTGTAGACTTTTCATATCGAAGGGAAAGTCGACATTGCATGTATGTTTATTTTATATATATATATATGAAGTGTTTTCTTGGCTGGATGTTAACAAGTATTTTTGGGTAGTAACAACTTCGTCACTGGAACTCTACTTGTAGTTATGCCACTTGATATAAATATATAGTATTAAAATGTGATGGATTAGGGCTTGTATTTAAGAGCTGGAATTTAATGTGGGTTACTGTGATAAAGGAACAACTTTGATATATATCAAAGCCACACATTACCAGGTGAGCCAACAAGGTTTCTCAACGCATTCATTTTTATTATTTACACCTGTGCGTAGCCTGCGTGTGACATGTAATGCCATTGAAAAGGATTATTTGCTTGTTAACACTGGTGACACACATAGGAGGGCAGGTCCAATTGTAATTTGCCACAAATGCAACACACCTACAGTATAGGCAAACACAGATGTTTGTTTAGTTAGGCCTTGTGAGGACAATCAAAAAAGGAAGTATTCTTTGATGTTTTGGTCTGGGTTAGGGTTTGAAAGTTTCAAACCAAGAGAGAGAGAGAGAGAGAGAGAGAGAGAGAGAGAGAGAGAGAGAGAGAGAGAGAGAGAGAGAGAGAGAGAGAGAGAGAGAGAGAGAGAGAGAGGAGAGAGAGGAGAGAGAGAGAGAGAGAGAGAGAGAGAGAGTGAGACAGGCCTTAACTGAACATCCTGGCTCGTTCCTTTGATTACACATCTTTCTCATTCAGTCTTTATCTTTTCTGGAAATGTATCAGTGATAAATAAACACTGTAATTTGAGAGATCGTTTTTATTATTAATCTTTTCAACTATAAAAATCCCATTATTCCACTCAGATCTTAAACTACATTCGCGACAGTTTGCCTACTATGAACAGCAGTTGGATTTTACAAGTTTTCCCAAACCCTAAGCAGGTACAATCTTTACAGCCTATGTGTCTAGCCCTGTCACCTGTACAATATTATGTCCTCTGAAAGCACTCTGTTGCCCAATGACAAATCAGAGCAGCCAATGCAAGTATCGAGTACTCATACGACAGCTGATCTTAGAATATAACTTGAATACTCGTGATTATTATCGGGACTTTACTTCACCGTGTTTTCAGAACATTTGTAAGAGTGCAGCTGTCAGGTGAGTTAGCGAGTGTAACATAGCTTTCAGTGTACAACACGATACAGGAGCAGACATCTTCCTGCTGTGGGACTTCTCAACGAGTTGAACACAAATACTTTTTTCTTTGCACAGTGAAGCACAAAGGGCAGCACACAACACTGCGTGGGCACAATATGCCAACTACTGGCTGGCAGTCATTATGTAAAGGAGGTGATTTATAGTTCTAGCCTGCACTTTGGATCAGCTGCAGTGAGGATGTAGAACAGAGCTTTTAGAAAATGCTTCAAAAACTGAGAAAATCCACATCAATCAACGAGGCAAGACATGTTGGTTTCGAAGACAAAACAGATGGTCAAACATTTATTTAAAACCACTTAAAAAGTACTTACTTTCCAAATGAATTATATCAACAATGTAGCGGTTTACATAAATAAACTGTACATTACCACGCCTGGAAAACACCGTGCAAATGTACAATGCTGGATTCAAGACACAATTCAAGTCTTTTGGTCGGATGGTGTATAGAGGGTAGTGTATGTTAATTGCAATAAGCACTTCTAAATATATTTTTAAACATGCACTAGCCTGACAACTTGTCAGGCTGAACATTTCCTGGAACATAAGTTAGACAAGAGCAGCTACTCTGATACGAGAAATATTTGAAGTAAAGCCAGTACGATTATTTATTTATGTGGACGGATCTTTTCCACCACATTAAAAAACCAATATATACAGGATGTAGTGAAATCAAGATGAGAACTTATATCTGTACAATCGATTCAAAGACATAAAAAAATCATTTGCCATTCGTCATGTTAAACACATTTCCCTTTTTGACGATCAAGAGTTTAGCAAACATTTTATCTGTATGCCAAGTCATGTTATATTTTCTTAACCCCTAATCCCTCATTTACATATAGTGAAAACCAGGTAAAACAATACTATGCTTAAGTAAGAACACTTCAGCTTGTATTTAGACTCAAGCACAGCTCTGATCGAATATTTAAATCTTTAAGCTCCGAGCTATACTTACTCCTTAGAATACACACATTCCTCTAAACGTGAATTTGGTCCTGCTTGGATGTGTTTCACATATTTAAGTGTGCCAAATATAACCTTGAGTAGAGAGAATCAGTGCCAGCTAAGACTGCAAGGTGCACAGAGTTGGACGGCGGGGGATTGTGGTTATTGTTTATATTATGTTACAGAAGAAGTCTGTGCTGAAGCCAAAAAGGGGGGAGGGGGAGACAAAATGGAGAGCCACAATCCTTCACATTGTTCAAGCGCCTCCTCCTGCTGCTGCTGATCCTGGACCATCTCTGTTGCCCTGACCTCGATCACAACCTGAGGGGATGATGTTACAGGAAGCCTGATGTTCCCGGACAGATAACGCTCCTCCATGGTGACAGCTCCCTCTTCACCTCCTCTTCGACTGGCTGCCTGAAGGAGGAGAGAGAAGAGGGAGGGAAGGGTGTACGGTTAGGAAAGAGGAGATTAACTTATCAATACAAAACTAAATTGAAGATGGCCTCCTGACATGTTTTAGGACATATAAAAAGAATCTGCTTGGATGTTTTTTTGGTTGATGTGTTTTCCCCCCTTTATCAGATGAATGTCACAAGTGCCCTCCAGTGCCAAACACACACCATGGGAGGTTCACAAATTGAATCGGGGCAATTATAAAATATAAAGGGCAGACCCCCGGGCCAGACACCCTATCCCGCAATGTTAACGAGAGAGAGAATAAATGCCCATTTATTCCTGCCTACTTAGTCATCATTTTTATAATTTGGGATCAGAGATAGTGCTGCACTTCCTATAATTTCCCCGGCAACATAACGGAGATCTGTCATCATGTGAAGCCGTGTCAACATGACTTGGGAAGGTTAATGCGGTTTTTTTCCATCGTCAACATGGCGAAGCCGGCATGGCTCCCCTCCTCCTTTGTGCAGGCTGAGTGGGTGGTCAGCTACAGAAACCTCTCCTCTATCTGTCCTCAGCCAAAGGATCGTCTCTGTCAGCCACAACTGATGTGTTTACCAAATGTGGGCCTAAAGCAGGGGTGTCCAAACTACGTCCCGGGGGCCAAATGCGGCCCGCGAGCCATTTTAAAATCGGCCCTCAGCAAATCAAAAAGTATAATGAAATATGGCCCATAAATGAAACTTGTGCTTGTCTTGTATTGTACTTCTTAAATATAGATGAAAACACATATGACACAGTAGTATTCATGTGTTAAGAAGCCCACTTTTCAAAGCTTTTTTAGTTGATAAATATAATAACTTATTTAAATAACAAGCTTCAAATAAACTCTTCCTAGTTCCTCTTATGATAAGCAATCTGAGTCTGCTGTTTTAAGGAATGTCCTGCTAACAAAATAATGTAAACTCTATGGAGAGCTGTGATATAGGCTGTTGCTTTAAAAAAAAAAAAGAAGCATATTAAAGTATTAAGCATAATTGACCTACATTTGATTGATTCTGCTAACTTATGAGGCAATATACCTCACCTCTAGTGAGTGGCCCAGACCTTCGTATATTTTTCTGTATGTGGCCCTTGGACACCCCTGGCCTAAAGGGAAGCCTGTCTCAGTGTGTGGTTGGCTGCCAAACTCCACCAAGCAGCCATCATAAGGCATAATAACGGCTAAATTACAGATTTGATTCAAGTGAAAAGAAACTGAAAAGATAGTGGGTCAGAAAAAAAAAGTATGAGGCTAGCTCAAAGGGAAGGAACGAATAAAAGCTACTTATTTGGTTTGCCATGTCATGTGCGCCTGCTCATTGCCTTCAAGCGGAGCTACGATGAACTGACTTCCTTATAATAGTCGATAGAGGTCTGACACTTGCCAGACCTCTTAAGTACAACACACACACAGGGATGTGGTGGCTAAGACAAAGCATTAGGCCGTATTACAGGCTTAATGGTAAGGACACTCTGTGTAAGAGCCGGAGGTTCTCGCTCATCAAATACAGTTAAGATGCATGAGAGCATGGAGAGATGTTATCACCCAACTAAAGGCACCAGAGCTACTGGGCAGGCCAGCCATCCTCTAAGTTCTATTTTAATATGTGAAGTTGTCAAAGAAGAAAATGTATGTGGCCTCGAAAAAAATAATATCCTTTTTTTAGTTGTTCTAAAAGCAAAGTTATATGATGGCAACAAAAACACACCTTTCACGCGCTCTCATCTGCCATGTTTGCTATTTAAAACACAATGTTCAAATATATCTAAGAAGCAGCTAAACACAACAACACATGGCCTGTCAAACGTAGGGTTGAGGCAACTGTGAGTGAATGTATGAATAAATACTTTAAAATGTTTAAGCCAATTTTTGGCAACTGAGAAAGGACTTTTAAAAGCTATCAAACAATTTTGGCACAAGTCCAGTAAGAAGGTCAGAAAATGCTAAAAATGACTTTGTGCAACTTAAGACATGAGCTTCAGGGAAATTGGAGTATGATTTGTTATTTTGCAGTAAATCCTACTCAAAAAGGAGAGAGAACAATTCTGGTAAAACTTGTTTGTATAAAGTTGGAAAAAAACAATATTTGTCTGAAGTAAAATTGAGTAAAACATACAGAGACAGAATTCAACTCAGGACGTGTTTTCAGGACGTGTTTTTCAAGACAACTTCATTTTCTATATCATAATACAGCAACCAGCTGGAGCACACACTTGCATATCTTGAAACTTGGGCATATGCTTACTTCCACTCTGTTGTCCCCCTCCTTCTGTGGCGCTCACGGAGCCGGGCCGGCTGCTCTGCTGTGGCTCTGAGTGGGAGAACTGGGGGGCCAGAGCGGGGCCCCGAGCCCGCAGAGCGCTGCTGTTCTGTCGGGCTGGAGGTTCAGGGGTTCGGTGAACTTTGGGCTGGCTTGAATATGCAGAGCCATACTCACCACTGAACAGAGGGAAAGGAAGAGGAAGAAATAAAAGATTCGTTTTTCTTTGTAGCTATAATCAAATATAACAACAATAACTCCATCTGTTTCACAAATCAAAATAAACACCATGAAAGAAAAAAGGTGATAACATATAACTAAACGAGCAAGCCACATGAATGTCTGGGAGCAAATTAATTGTATATGCTACACAAATATGGCCAGGATCCGTTGAATTTTCGGAAATATTGGGTTGCAGATTTTCAAAAGGGGGGTTCGTTTAGCATGAAACACTTGAAATAACGAAAGGATAAGTTAAAAAATAAAGTAGAAAGAAAGTGAGGTCAAAGAAAACTATTTCTGCAAAAAAGTTAGCAATCAGAGTCAGACCTAAATATTTCAGATGTGTATATCTCCCACTGCACTGTAACTTTAACTCATGTAACTTTGTTATTCATGTTTTATTATCTTTGCTTTTAAATGAGTGTTTTAAATACCATTTTATAATATGTTTCTTAATGCTCTTAATGTCTTTCATTTTTGTAAAGTACTTTGAATTGCCTTGTGTTGAAAGGTGCTATATAAATAAACTTGCCTTGCCTAAACAACATTTGCTTTTGAAAAATACATTGGAACAGAGTAAGGCTACATTGACCAATCTATACAAAAACTCCTTTATTGATGTTCTTTAGTTCCTCTACTCTTATTTCTTACGGTTAGAAGGATCATTTTCTATCTGATGAGCTTCTCAGTAGCTGTGAGACACAACACAATGAACAAATCTCATTTCACAGAAGGTTTCTGTTAAGGTTACTAATAAAGGACTGGCTTATCTAAAGCCAGTTGAGTAGCACTTGAAATGTTTGGCTCTATGAAACCTGATGTTTTCTTCAAGGTTGTGTCTTCCTGGTCGAATGTACTTATTGTAAGTCGCTTTGGATAAAAGCGTCAGCTAAATGCAATGTAATGTTTCATAGCACAGATATCACAGCTTTACTGTGTGCAACATCAACCTCACACAAGCCTCTTGCCCTTGATAGCATCCCTTCACTCGTTTCAGTCAATAGCTGGCATACCAGACTATTGTATTGATACTTCAGAGATAGCAAATAGGGACAGCTAGTCTGTGTGCAGTTCATAGTTATGCAAATGACTAGGGATGTAGCGATATATATCGAATATCGCGGTAAATAAATGTCTCGATACCGTTGTGAGACTGACAACATTTTATTTTTAAACCTTTATTTAACCAGGTTGAGATCCACTGAACCATCCATTAACCATTGAGATCATTGATCTCTTTTTCAAGAGAGACCTGTCCAACATGGCCGCAAGTAGGTTACAACATGAACATAAAACAACAGATAACAATAAAGGACATCGTATTTACAGGGCTACATGTACATACCTAGAGACATTGACAAGTACCAACAGTATATTTATATCTCGCCCAGTCAATAAGCCTCACCTTCTTGGCAAAAACGGTATTGTTTTTGAAGTGGTGGAGAGACAATGCACAGTTTTACCCAGTGCTGTCACCCATGGCCAAAGCATATCTCGCTGTCCCGGGAACATCAGTACCAAGCCAGAGAGTTTTTTCCACAGCAGGGGATATTGTAAACGCCCAAACATCCCAGCTTCTACCTGGAAATGTGGACATGCTCATATTCCTAAAAGATAACCTTGATGATGCTGAGTGAGTGAGTGAGTGAGTTAGTGTTGAGTTACTTGAAAAACTAAAGTGAAATTTAATTTATTTTATTGCAGGGTCTGATTATTATATTTTTGGCACTTTAAAATACTACTATCCTACTAAAATGCTGTACAAATCAGATTTATTATTTAAGAAAGAAAAATGTTTCAAGTAAAAAAAAATTTGTTTTCAAAAGAAATGTTTAGAAAAACTAAATTTCAAATTCCATTTTTTCCCCTTTATTTTTCAATATCGCGATACATATCATACCGTGGACTTGTTATCGCGATATTATCGTACCGTGAGTTTTTGGTATCGTTACATCACTACAAATGACACAATATTTAGCATGGGCTTCCAATGAAAAGCAAGCATTGGAAAAGGCCCCAATGGTTCACTAAAACCACAAAGAATACTTGTGGTCATGCCTGTGTGAGTCTGAGAAAAAGGATCATATTGGATAAATGACTCTTCTGCCTCCAGTCTCACAAAGGCCCACACTTATGTCCTTATCTGACAGGAGCCACATGACCTACATCCTGAGAGCAATCCCATACAATAATAGATGGATGGGTTTCAGCTTCATTCTTCTTCCTGCTCACAGTAGTCACATTGGCTCCATCATCCCTGATATCATCTGGTAAAACTGAATGTTGCAAAAGGAAGTGAAGGGCTCTAATAGGGTCTATACAATCTCTCGTTCCTGTGGAGCAGGGAACTGACATTTGCATACATGTTTTATAAACTGCAAAACATTTGCACAAATAACAACTAAGTCAGCAACAGAGTGTCAGTCCTCTACTTTGATGTCTGGAACATAAAAGCCTTCTTGGCCCTTCCATTGATCGAGGTTGAATCGAATGAGTTGAATGAGTTTGGATCAGAGCTTTTCCAGTAAACAAAACAAAAAAGGGTATTCATTAACCTATCAACAAACGCAAACATCTACTTTTGATATTTGCCAAATTGCTGTGTTGCTAAGATTCTTTTCACCAGAATATCAAAAGACTTGCCTTGAAATTGGGGTGAAATGAGGCCATTTAAGTCTGTTTTGTAGAAGTGTTTTACGTTTGTTGGGAGGATGGGGTGATGGGGGGGGCGGGATAACTGAAGCGGAATCATTGCTCTTGGCGGGATTCAGGAGTCAAGTTCCTTAGGGATTTGAAGGAGAGGAGAAGCAGGGGAGCTTTGATTGAATGGCTCTCTTTGTGGGAAGTCCTCGTTCAAACGCATGTCACAGTCTCACAGAGCAGCTTGGCAACGCTGAGTCACCGAACACTCCTGCCAACTCTCTCCGCTACGCACAAATACGCTGACACACATCTCAGAGTTTCACATGAACCTCAGCTGACTTGCACAGTTGTTTATTATCGGAATATATTAGTTAAATAATTGTAAATAAAAATGTGTGTATTGGTAGTTGCGAACAAACAACTGATCATAAAGCACACAATCTGAAGGCTTCTCATTTAAATACTGCAGTTTTATTGTGTTATTGTTGTGTGTTCTTTCTCTTCCAGTGCTTCGTTTGGAGTCAGAAGGAAGGTATTATAAACTAGGGATGCCAGTGATTATTCGATTATTCGAATATTCGTTACAGTCTCCATAATCGAATATTATTTTTAAAAATCGATTTTATTTATATATGTTTTTATTATTATTTATGTTTTTTGTTTTTTTCTGGCTTAGTTTCAACCAAAATATAGACTAATGCTAATAATAGTAATAGTATTAATAATTGTAAATGGCCATTGGTCACACCACCAGTTTGTTTTACTGTAAACTTGGAGGAAGCCTGCGTGCAGAGCAGACTGCTGCTGCAGCACGCTACACACCGACCCCGCCCCCACCCCCCCCCCCTCTCCCTCACACGTGCGACTAAAGATGAACAAAGCGGCAGGTAAAAATAGTTCCTCCTCGTGGAACTACTTCGAACTTACAAGTCCAAAGGAAGTTAAATGCAAGCTCTGCGAAAAGCAGTAGGGCCTGGCTCATTTCGTGGCATCTGCCGGCAGTGGCAAGTACTTCCGGCATCTGCCACAGAGGCCAGGCCACTACTCCGTGGCATCTGTGGCAAGTACTTCCGGCATATGCCACAGATGCCACTACTCTGTGGCATCTGTGGCAAGTCTACTTCCGGCATATGCCACAACTTGCCGAGGCATCTGCCGCTGCTCAACGGGAGTTGCCACAAGATGCCAGAGTAAGAGAAGGTTTACTGTAGCTGCCACTCGCCTTCCGTGGCAAATGCAGCTATTTAAACCTGTATTTATCATGTAACATGTCGCTGTTTAGGCATGACTTTATCGAACTGATCTGTACACAGGACTGATGTGCGATCTCTATTTTTCAAAAAAGATTATACATTATCATTTCTATTCAATTTTACTTGGAGCATGGTTTGCTAAAATAAACAAACGTGCTATATTTATGATGAAATATTGGCGAGTGAGGGTTGCAACGCCCTTGGCAATTGTCGCTTCTTGAGGGGAGTTTCCACTGCTTGCTACGATAAACCAGGTGTATGACTAGTAAAGACAAATAATTAACAAATACATATCTGTATTGACACAGCAACGTGTACACTGGTGTTATTAGACTTGGCTACAGACTTAGGGCAGCTGTAACTGATTGCAGTTGCCACTGCTAGTGAGATGCTAAGGTTTACTTTATAAATTAGGCAAAGGACAGTTATATATTTGCCTTCACCAGCAGCATTTTATCCCGTTATGAAATGTCATCATTTCGACAAACTACATAAACGTTATCTTGCACGTTTTATCGAACCATCTCCATTTCTAACTTTAATATATTTAAAAAGAGATCTCTCTCATCTGCGTGCGGGGGCGGGGCCTCACAGACATGCTGTGCACACAGTTCTGCCGGTAATGAATATTAGGATATATTTTGTGAGGAAACTTTTCCACCAATAATTCCAATAAGTATTCCAAAATGTATTCACTTCAGGTTTACGAAAGTAACTGTATTCGGATGAGTTGTTTTTCAAATGTAACGCGAGCTGAATACAGTTAGGCTACTTGATTTTTGTATTCTGATTACGTAACGCCGACATGTATTCCGTTACAACCCAACCATGTGTACAGATCATCAGTCCTGTGTACAGATCAGTTCGATAAAGTCATGCCTAAACAGCGACATTTTACACGATAAATACGGGTTTAAATAGCAGCATTTGGGTCGGTCGAATAATCGATTATTATTTGCCAGGGCTGCCGAATAATCGATTTTGATCATGGTCAGTTTCTGGCAACCCTATTATAAACCAGCACGTTTTTGCTTAATTTGTGTTCTTTAAAATGTGTTGTTTGTTGTTCTTTTGTGTGCTCCTTTTAATGGCAATAGGGACCCATATAATATATGATGGCGGCGGTGATATTACAGGGTTGCCAACTCTCACGCATCTGGCGTGTGACACACGCTTTCACTCTCAATCTCACGCTCTCCAAACTATTCTCAAGCCAAAAAAAAGAATACCGAAGACTAGAAACGGTTTTGAAAACTTTTGTCAGGTAGTGATCGTCTTCTCAATAGAACATCTTTGATAATGTCTTCTGGCCAACAGGAAGTCCCGACGGAGAATACTTTTGCATTTGCTGTTGTAGCCTACATCTCTATATACATCGATACAACATTACGTGTTGATAGAAATCAACACGTAATGAAATAAGACCCCACGGTTTGATGATTGATAGGTGCAGGGACGTGCACAGGTACGGGCTAATGTTGCCAGGGCAACGGCCCGTTTGGCCTTTTTGGCTGACCTGCCCCTCTGGAGAGAGCGAGAATTAATTTTTTAATTTTTTCTGTTGTGGCCGAATCAACATGATAAGCCCACAATAGGCTACATGCACTAGGGTCTGAGACGTACTTCCGCCTTAGCCGTTATACTGCTCGGACGCTTCCGGGTTGCTTCTGGTCTGCGTAGCTGAGCGTCCACAAATGTTTTACTGTTTAAATCTGTGGTTTAAATATGAGTCGACGGAAGATTTTCAAAACGGAGCATTTGCAAAGACAAGTAAACAACTACTCCGAGCACTGCTGTGTCCCACTTTGTACGGCGTCAGCTAAATTCAACGGCGTCCTAAGTTTCCATGGCTTTCCGACCGAACTCGAGCTGCGAAGACAGTGGCTGGTTAAAATACGACGCGATAACTTTACAATCTCCTCTCACTCCAAGGTCTGCAGTCGTCACTTCGCTACGGATCAACTAATAGAGCCAAAAACCCTTGATGGCCGTAGGAGGCTTGTGAAAGGTGCTGTCCCAACTCTGTTTGAGTGGAATCACTTCACTGCTCAAACACCGCGGGCTAGTGTTTGGGAGAGAAGGGAGCGGCCCACTGAACCAGTCTCTCGGGAGGAGCAGGAAGAGCACATCGATGTCCGTGACCATGATTACTGCTCAACCCCTGAACCAGCTTCACTGGACATGTCCTCTCAAGCTACAGAAGACAACTCCAAAACATTGGAGGATCTGCAGAAGCAACTGCAGGAGTTAAGAGTCCAGCGAGAGTTTTGCTTACAGCGGTTTGCTGGCTCCGACGACAACATCCGATTCTATACCAGGTAATGTTTTGGCTAAATTCTATCCAAGTTTTTGAGATGGGTTAGCTTATAAAGAATCCTGTTTACCTGCCGTTTAACTGCTGACTATTTGCATGCAGTGTTGGAATAAGTAGGCTACTCAACTTAACTGAAGTATAAGTACAAATACTATGGTTTGAAAATACTCCTGAACTGAACATGTAGAATCATAAATCATGTGTTTTCATAAGTAACTAGAAACTATGAAGGTTAACTAAATGTGGTGGAGTAAAACATAGTAATACTAACAACATACTGATAATACTTTACTACAAGTGGAAATCTTCAAAACCTTACCAAAGTAAAAGTACATGTCAATATCCACTGCGTTTCTCCCAGTTGCACACTTAAGAATGAAGAGTAAAAGTAGTCATTCTGTGTAAAATGTTCCCTGTATGTTTTAGATTATTATTACTGCTGCTTTAATGTAGTTGTTACATGTTACTGCTGTATATTACTATACCTGCACCAAGTGCCTTCTTAATCAGTCTATTTGAATTGTAATGTATTATAGCAAACAAGAGGAAAGCATTAGCCCATGTGTTACAGTTAACGAGTCAATTAATGACTGACATGTGTCTTTTGTGTACAGATTCCCGAGCTATAACCACCTGATGGCCTTTTGGTTTTTGATTGAGCCTTCCATTTATAAAATGGTTCGTGTTACAAGAGCGATATCAGCTGCCAAGAGGAATGAAGAAGTGGTTACACACGCACGTCCATCAACGGTAGGCTACGTTTCTTTTAACACACAATCTAAACACAAACTGAAGGGAAAATGTTTCTCCAACATTTCATTGCTTTCGTGTAGGCTAAAAGGCTATAGTACTCAATCCTTTTTGAATACATCAGAGAACTAAAACAACTTAATGTTTTTCCCATGGTGTGCTACACTCATGACATTAATATAGTACCCTTTTTTTGTTTATCTTCCAGAGACAGCTGCTTCAGCCAATTGACAAGTTCTTCCTTTTTCTCTGCTTCCTGTCGGTGGGTTTGAAAGAGAGGGACCTTGCAAACCGCTTCAACGTACACCAGTCCACTGTGAGCCGCATCATTGCAACATGGACGAGTTTTCTTACAACTTTATTGGGGTCACAGTGCATCTGGCTTACACCTGCAGAAGTTCAAGCCTACCTCCCAGAGGCATTCAAAGATTTCCCAGACACACAGGTGATCCTGGATTGCACAGAGCTGAGGTGTCAAACACCATCCTCACTCCTCCTCCAAAGTGAAATGTATTCTACATACAAATCTCACTGCACCATGAAAGCCCTGGTTGGCATAGCCCCACATGGCGCAGTGACATTTGTTTCCAGTCTGTATGATGGTTCTGTCAGCGACAAGGAGATTTTCAAACAATCTGGAATAGCTGCGTTGTTGACTGAAAACATGGCAGTGATGGTAGATAAGGGCTTCCTGATCAGCGATTGCTGCAAATGCAAGGTGTACTGCCCACCTTTTCTGTCAAAGCAGAAGCAAATGCCAGCCTATCAGGTGAGGGAGACACAGGCCATTGCCAGACTGAGGGTTCATGTGGAGCGTGTCATTAGGAGGATAAAAGAGAACAAACTTTTTGATGGTGTCATCCTCCTGTCCCATGCCTACAACATCAACCAACTGTTTGCAGTAGCATGTATGCTGTCAAACTATCAGAACAAAGCACTGGTCAAGAAATGGGTGAAATAAGACAAGATGATGACACCTGTGCAGGTAGCTGTGATTAAGCTGGGTGAGCACACCGTAATCCCGTGTTGCCTGACACACGCTAGTGTTTTGTTTGAATAAATGGTAAATAGCAAATTACAATGCGTTGATGATTTCTTACAAATGCAATGATTTACTATTCATTACACAAATCACTTCACTTTATTGTCTTTTTAAATACAATTGTATATTTATTTACATATATGAAATGTGACAAACAATATATATCAAAAACAAAATATTGAAATCACATTTTGTTGTCATTCAGAACACATGATTGAGGGATTGCCTCCTAAAAACAATGATGGCTGATCCAGGGTCTAGCAGCTAACTGCTTACAGAGTTAACAATGGCTACAGTGCCCACTACTTTTTTAATGACAGGTACTTCGGCATGTATGTGTAAAAAAAAAAGTCTACTTTTTCTCTGATTGCTCTTTGCACTTCTGGATCTGTGTATATTCTTTGCACCAGGTAGTCCTCTTGTGCCCACACTACAAAATCACACCACTGCATCCCAGATACAAGAAGTTGACTCTGTACTTGCCAGTAATAGGCATGGCTTTTCTTGAGCTTAGGGGAGCCACATTCTATCTGCACATATTTGCAGTCGACATAATTTGGGACATTGGGACATTTGAATTCAACAAGGCCAAATTGGGGATATTCTGTTGGTCAAAAACAACTCCATCAGGGGAGGCACCAAGCCAGGGCGTAGAGGGGTGAATGACAAGGCCACAAGGGGAGTAGTTCACGTTCGCCAGTCTACTGTATTCAGCTGCTACTGTGGGCTCCATCTCGGCACCTCTCCTCATTTCTGCAGTCTGCCTTGTACCTTTGAGTATTCGCTCTGCAAGAGAGTTAGCAGAGCTCTCACCTCTGACGTGACAAATCTCTCTAAACCTAGAGGCAGTAACGCTGGGTTTGCGGAGCAGATGCCACTCTGAGCTAGAGCTTTGCTCACGGGTAGCCTCCTCAATTTTGTGAGACATTTCCAAATCAACAGATAAGCTGTTCATATGTAGTTGCTCCTCTTCTGAGCACACCAGCGGTAAATCACATGGCAAGATCACATACCCCTCTATGGGCAAGTGGGGTGTTGGTGGTGTGTCAGTGTGAAGTGTGGTGTACCGAGACGTCAAAGCAGGCATCTGATAGGACAGAACACTGCCCTCCTGCACAATCCCGAAGGCACTTTCCACAAGGGGCTTGTCAGGTCTCATGTTCATTGTGGTCACAAGCGGCCTGTCTTCAATGCTGAATGCTGAGTATGCCTCCGTAACTCTGAACAGGCAGGGATCTGGTAATGGCCCCACCATGCCTCTGTAGAATCCACTCCTACAAAGAATGGCAAAGACAATATAGCACATTAATGTGACAATAAAGGTTAGGAATACAGCACCAGAATTATGAATTTTAAAAATACAGGAAACACAATTTTCCAGCTAAAATTACCTTACTCCAGTCTGCACCATCCTATTTGGTACAGGCTTGGTGAAGACCATGGAGTTGATGGGCCCTGGCTTCACACCCTTAAGGAAAAGACAATTACTGTTCGTTGAGTCACTTTAAAACAAAAACTCTGTGAAAGATTACAAGTATTTGAACCTCATTGAAATTACCATTGTTCGCGGCTTGTGCCATTGCTGTTCCGATTCAGTACAGCTATGCACAGGTGGCACAACTGGCATGTTCAGTTCATTGTAGTGTGCTGTTTGGAACAGCAATGCTACTGTGTGATTGCACAAAACAGTTCCTGCAACACAGGAGCACTGGTTGTGCGTGAGCACCACTGGTGATGAATCACGAAGCGTTATCTAAAAAAGAGAGAAGAAATACTAGTGATTAGTAACCTCACTTGTTACTATGAGCCAGGAGGTTATTATGAGTAGAATTATTGGTTATTTTTACTGACACATTATCCTAGAAGAAGCATGTATTCCTGAATGCTTAGTGTTACCCTCTTACCCTACAATACCACAATGAACTTTCTTTGGAAACTAAGATATTGAAAATTGTATTAAAGCAGTTTTGACTATATATTTTAACCCCCAAACTTACACATCCATAATCAATGTAATAATATCTGACCAATCAGCTGTGATAAAGCAGGGAGAAGTAGGACACTGTTGAGATTCCCTTAAGGTAAACTAATGTTTAACTGAACTGAAACTCAATAAACAGGGGGGAACAGTGTCAATGCTGCCTGCCTACACTCAAACTGTGTGCTGTCTCGCTCTTCCGCATTGACCTGTAGCACAAGGCTCTCACGCTGACCTGCCCTGTCAGCCTGTCTTTATTGGACACTGAATGAAGAAAAACAGAGCAACAGCGTTAGATCTATACTCACGTCAAAACATCTATGGCAACATTGCTTTACAAAAGCTGATACCATTATGCAGTGTGGCTAACAACAAGACAACCTTGGCTAGGCTATAAGGCTATTAAACGATAGTATTTGTTAGCAAAATGGCTAATGTTTTAAATAATTAACACCAGAAACAGTACATAGCGTTACCCAGAGCCCTATAGTAGTCTACTATAGTAGTAGTATAATAATAATAATAATAATAATAATAGTAGTTATACTATAGGGCTCTGGCGTTACCTAGCTTTTGACAGCTAATGTTAGCGTAACCCGGAGCATAAGCTAGCTGGTTAGTACCGGTTACCTTCTTACCTTCATAGTTGTGTATATATGACGCAGCATATAATTTGAAGCCTTTATCGAGTTTGCTGGCTGGGGCTTTAGTCGTCCGGCAAATCCGATGAACATCTGACATTTTTAATTTCGGAAGCTCTTGTAGGCAGCGGGTGTAGAAGGTCGTCATTTTCAAACAGGAAATGAATCGGCCGCTATGAGTAGAATGCGGAAGTGACTGTGCATGTAGCCTATTAGTAGCGTCTCGCTGCGGGAAACACACTTTGTCAGCGCTGTCATCTGCCGGTGCGTTAAGACCACCTCAGTGTCGGATTTTGGAAACTTGATTTTGAGTTGTCTCATCATGGCAGTTAGGGTATAAGGGACAAACCAGGGGACTTTACTTCCTCTTGATACCGTTGGTTATTTACAAAAAAACACCTAAATATAGCCTACTTGTTGTGATTGTGTGTCTTTTCATCTGTAAACTCCGTCAACGGGGCCGCTCGCTCTCTTTTCTTTATCGCCCTCTCATGGGTGAATACTTCACTGTCCCGCTTCATTGTAGAATTTCTGCCATGTCTATACCACTTTAGTTTGACCATCTCTGTTATTAAGTTACGGAATACTAAATAGCCTAAATAAGTAATTAGATACCTTACCGTTGGCTGCGCTCATTATGATAAGAATAAGAATAATGCGTATTGAACTGGTTTAATTAATTAAATAGTGAGTTTATTTAAGGTAGCCTAGTTAGAAGCAGGGGTTAAGTTGGGATTTGATATGTGGGGGGGGGGGGGGGGGCTCTGTGTGGAGGTGCGAGAGGGGGGGGAGGACGGAGGTCGAGGATCTCATTATTTGACCTTAAGGGATATTGGCCTACACTGTGGCCCTAAAGCAACTGCTCCATTATCTGTATCAAATGCAGACATTGATGCCACCAAATGTCACAATAAAAATAGAAAGTACTACAAATAAACTGGAATTCATTTACATCTTAAATTATGAATATAGGCTATATACACAAAAAAAGGTTTACAAATATCCAACCTTCAAATTGCTTTTTTAAATCAACACTGCTCTGCACACTTGCTAAAGAATATTTGTGTGGAAATCTCAATTCATTTGTAGGGCTGCGTGAGTATGGCCAAAAGTATGGGAGTAAATCTCACTGTAAACTATTTAATCATCACCAAATTCCGTGTTATTATGACCGATCATAACTCAGCTTTATGCAGACATATTTAGCATGGTGTACAGGCCCGCTTCTTGGCATAGGCGACATAGGCGGTCGCCTAGGGCGCCAGATCTGGGGGGGGGGGGGGGGGCGCTGCGCTGGCAGCTCTGGGAGGGAAAAAAAACATTTTGACTGTTTGCGCTCATCCTAATTTTCGACCTTGATGTAACAACATTCATAATTAAGTCAAGGTAACACCCTTTTCATCCCGGTTACACTTTTCATTTGCCCTGTACGATGGGCGCTGTAAGTGATGAAAGTGGGGGGTGTTGGCTTATCAGGCGTCCGCAGCTCACAGCCAAAGTGGGTGTGGGATCGAGCGAGAGAGATAAATGCAATTTATGTAAACAAATATTTCCAAGGCACTCTTTTATAATTATTGGGGTAAACAGGTTTGAAATCATTTCAATGTATACTATAGGACAGAAAACCAAAAATATCATTTAAAACTTGAGAGATACAAAAATATGCATAAATAAACGTTAACTAGGTAAAATAAGATATGAATGAACAACAAAAATAAAATAAGTTGCATTTATTTGCTATTGGCTATGGTAGGTTATTGGTTATGTTCACATACTTATTTGATTATTAAAATGTAAACCAATCTTTTTCATATGGGTGTTTAGAGTTGTACCCCCTAGGTCAGGTCTCTAGTAATGTGTGCTCAAAGCGCACCCGATTGAAGCATTTTACTTTAAATGTTCAAACATTTCTTCCCGGGGGGGCATACCCCCGGTCCCCCCTAGAGGATGTGATGTCCACACCCCAATTCAAACATGTTCATACAATACCGAATACATTTGAAGCCTTTTTGATGTATATTACCAACATGTCAATACGTTTCTGTTTTTGTAGTATATTGGTCTTTTGTAGAGATTTTTCATTTATTCTTTATATATTCTATTGTGTATTCCTTGGGTACTTTTATCTTTTCTATTGTACGATTGAAGTAAATGTGGGAAGCGTTTAACAACAGCCATTTACTTCAAAGATTGTTCTCAATGTTATTCTTATTTTTGTTAATCCTGGAAGAATACCAGAAAAAAAGACATTCTCAAGAATAAAAAAAAACATGACATTAGTAATTGTGAAAACAAATTAAATAAGTTGTTAGGTTAAGTCAGGGCCGTTTTTTGGCATAGGCGACATAGGTGGTCGCCTAGGGCGCCAGATCTGGGGGGGGGGGGCGCTGCGCTGGCAGCTCTGGGAGGGAAAAATACATTTTGACTGTTTGCGCTCATCCTAATTTTCGGCCTTGATGTAACAGCATTCATAATTAAGTCAAGGTAACACCCTTTTCATCCCGGTTACACTTTTCATTTGCCCTGTACGATGGGCGCTGTAAGTGATGAAAGTGGGGGGTGTTGGCTTATCAGGCGTCCGCAGCTCACAGCCAAAGTGGGTGTGGGATCGAGCGAGAGAGATAAATGCAATTTATGTAAACAAATATTTCCAAGGCACTCTTTTATAATTATTGGGATAAACAGGTTTGAAATCATTTCAATGTATACTATAGGACAGTAAACCAAAAATATCGTTTAAAACTTGAGAGATACAAAAATATGCATAAATAAACGTTAACTAGGTAAAATAAGATATGAATGAACAACAAAAATAAAATAAGTTGCATTTATTTGCTATTGGCTATGGTAGGTTATTGGTTTTGTTCACATACACTTTTTCATATGGGTGTTTTACGGCCCGTCCACACAGCAGCGTGCGTTGAAAGCTTCACCATTCACTTTGAATGGGGTGACGTCACTTTGCTGGCGTGGCTCGCTGCAAAAGTTGAGCAATGTTCAAGTTTTGAAGCCACGGCAGAAGCGTCAGCCAATCGAATCATATGCCAGTACAAGCTCTAGCCAATCAAACCACTGCTTGTATGTCAGGGGCGGGAGATTCATGTGATTGGTTGTTGGTCGAGTTTCAGACACGCCCGTCGGCAAGCTTCAACGCACGCCGCTGTGTGGACGGGCCGTTAGAGTTGTACCCCCTAGATAAGGTCTCTAGTAATGTGTGCTCTAAGTGCACCAGATTGAAGCATTTTACTTTAAATGTTCAAACATTTCTTCCCGGGGGGGCATACCCCCGGGCCCCCCTAGAGGATGTGATGTCCTCACCCCAATTAAAACATGTTCATATAATACTGAATACATTTGAAGCCTTTTTGATGTATATGACCTATGTCAATACGTTTCTGTTTTTGTAGTGCATTGGTCTTTTGTACAGATTTTTCATTTATTTTTTATATATTCTATTGTGTATTCCTTGGATACTTTTATTTGTTCTACTGAACGATTTTCTGGCAGGGGGGGGCGCCAGCTAAAATCTCGCCTAGGGCAGCAAATTGGTTAGAACCGGCCCTGATGGTGTAGGAAACGGGCTCCGTGTTACAAGACGGGTCGGGGGTTTGGCGGTACCACTGCAGACTCTCTGCACACACACACACACCGCTGCAGACTCTCTGCACGAAGGAGCCACGGTGCTGCAGCTCCTGATCGGAGCTGAGACACACGTTCACTAAGCAGAAAAACGATATCCTGTCACAGAGATCTGCTATTTTAAATTTTAAAGTCAACACATATCGACCCTAAATAAAGTCTATATTAAGAACGAGAGATGTTTTGACATTATGGCTTAAACAAATGACAAATGAGCGAGGGCGATGACGTCAGAGCATCGTCCTATGTGCCGGGGCTGAGCCCCGGACAGCCCCGGCCCAATTTAACCCCTGGTTAGAGGCCCTATTTTATCAGTATGTCTGGACTGCACAGCAGTTACAATGGTCAAACTACATTAGAACAGAATTGTTCCCATTTTGTCTTTAATAGTTACCAACATTAGATATTTTAATGAGATATGGACCGCAAAACAAAACATTTCCCTGATTTTCATTTTTGAAATTAAGTCACCGAATGCAAGTAGTCGCCTTAGCTTATTTTGTTATGAGATGTGAATTACTGTTCAATTTAGTTGATGTAATAATCATTTGGTTTCTTTTACATTAAAAAAAGGTCTTGTGTTTTTTTTCGGAGGGAGGCCCTTTTTCCAGTTTAGAGCAATAGCCCCTCCAAATGTCTGTGCACGGCCCTGGATAGGTGTGTGGGCTGTCTTTCATTTTGACACACAGAACAATGGGGGCTATCCACCCTTATCCACAATGTAAAGTAATTCACACAGCCTCTTCCCTCTTCTCTCTGTGAGGAGCAGCAGGTTCAGCTTTCAGAACAAAGTGTAGTAATAGATTTATTTATTTTTCTTCTCAAGAGAGTACCAGAATGTGTATTTTATGTTAGTAGCATATTTCAAAACTAAAACAAAAAAAATCTCCTGGGGGAGAATCCCCCCAGGCCACCCTGCAGGGGTTGGGTTTTCAGCATGTCAACTCTTTCACCTGTGTAGAAATTGTAGGATTGGCTCCAGGTCGCCCTTTTTATTTACTACAAGACAAATGTGCCTTTTTATTTCATACAGTTCAATTTGGATTGAGACAGGGAAATAATCTAAACCTCACGCGTGGCGTTTCACTGTCAAGGGGAGCGTGTATGTAATTACATTGCAAATACTGACATGAGCCCCACCACTGTATGGGTTAGCCCTACCATAGATTACCCAACAAAAATACTCTCTCGCAACTGCTGACCCGTATTGCGCATGCTCAGATCTAAGAACCAGTAGAAATGATAAAAAGTAAAAGTCTGCTGCTTATTGTTCTAGGCCAAAATAGAGTCAAAGAGTATATGAGAGTGAGAGTGTGTTAATTAATATATTTGGTAGTTTGGAGTAAGTCTGTAGATTTGTTTGTGTGTGTGTGTTTCATGTATAGCTCTCACGATAATTAATTTTGTTGGATACATTTTCCCGGAAATTATTGCGATAAACGATAATATTGTCGGCACCGTTGTATGACCATTTTAGACCACTGACATAATGATAATATATAATAATAATTCAAGTACATCCTTTCAAACTGCTAGTCACATCCTCATGTAAATGGAAATGTATCGAGTTCATTTTTATTTATCGTACGATACGTCAATTAATTGCTTATCGCGACAGGTAGGCCTACACAATAAAACAGTGGAAACAAACATGTGTTTGACTTTCAATAGTGAATGAAACTTTGTGCCCTTTATAGTCTGTGTCCAATATTGTGTATTTGTATATATTGTATATATATATCCTATATATATATATATATATGCTAAGGTCCCGCTGCTGACATGATAGCAGTCATTTCGTGCGCATATGTAATTAAACCCATGATATCAAAATCTCACTCCAGCCAGGTACCCAAAGTTGGCAACCCTGGTGATGATGGATGCCGTGTCTTTTGTTCCACTCCAACTCTGCCTTTTTTCCCGCTTTATTTCAGTGTTTGTTTACTTTTCGTTGTGTGCTTTTAACTTTCACCGCAACATGCGAGCCAACCACACCAATTACTTGTATATAGACTATTCTGCACTATTTCTAGTATATTCTATTCTATTTTATTTACTTGTACTATTTTATCTGTTTTATTGTGTTGCACTGTTGGAGGAGCCTGCGACCAGAGATGGGGTCGTTACTAAAAAAAAGTAATATATTACATATTACTTTAAAAAAAAGTAATATATTACACTACTTCGTTACTCTCTACATAAAGTAACTCGTTACTTTACTCGCAGGGCCGGCCCGCCCCTCCCTGCAGGCAGATCACGCAGACTGCTAAAGTTTCAAATGTTCTCTTTAGTTCAGTTTCCATTGTCGCATAAGACTGATCCAGATCCTGAATGTTTTCCTATCTGGCCATGGCTGTCCTCTCTCTCCTGCTATCTGTATATTTTGCGCAGTCTATCTCTGCTCACGCTGTTGCGTCGGCGTGTTCTCCTGCGTGTTGGCCATGTGTTGCACTGGAACCAGACACCGCAAAGACTTCAGCCGAGCACGTACGAACTGCGCATGCGTGAGTGGCAATAACTCTCCTTACCAGCAGGCGGCAGTAGTGTGTATTCATCATTCAAAACAGGCAACAACCGGAAAACAGAGAAGAAGAACAGACTACGTGATATAAACAAACAACAAATAGCTGTGCGTTAGCTTCACCTTAGCATGTGTTCTTTGCAGGTGTTTGTTGAGGTTTTATTATGACTGATTTTAGTAAGTAACGAAGTAACGCGTGTCGGGGCAATGTCGGGGAATTATAAAAGTAGCGCGTTACACTACTCCGTCACCGACAAAAGTAATATTATCACAGTAGGCACCCAACTCTGCCTGCGACCTAAGATGTTCGTTGTCATAACTACACTGTAGCTATGTACGAATAACAATAAAAGCCTTGAATCCGTGAATATATACTTTTTCTTTTTGGAAAAACCTTGAGTGGTGGTGAGCAGCTCTGAAGGACAATTTATAATGATGTCCTCTAGGTTCTGTGGTTAATGGAGGGCTATTTTACAACATATGTTAAGGACAAATATGATGGAAATATACATTTCTGCATGCTCTTCCCTTTTACCCTTTTTACATGTGGGAAAACCATTCAAATCCATATTACCACAGCAATTGGATGGCAAAAGCACCGCTTCATTTTGTGTGTATGTCATATATCAGTTAGAGTTGTGTGTGTGTTTACCTGGCAGAGTGTCCATTGTGTTCCTCCTGGGAATGTACTTTTCTGGCTTGCCCTTCATATGGCCCGTCCAACTCTGACTCCTGGGACAGCCGGCCGCACTCCGAGTCTGAGTGTGTTTTTGTGACGGGAGGCGGGAGTTAGAATCTACTGTAGGTATCTGGCTTTCAACTTCAACTTCAAAACCTAAATTAAACCAATGCAACAGTACTGCTACACATGTATGGTTACTGTGGAACTAATGAGCATAAACTGATGCCCCGCTGACGTTAGTTTCATGGAAAGTCAAAATAGGTCATGAGTCATTTGGTGGCCATTCTGCTGAGTCTTTATTTCTTGTGCTTTGTGAGGAAGTCACAGAAGTGTCCTTGCCGAGTGGACACTGGGCATCACATCAAACAAATCCACACAAACAAAATAAAGTGCAGCCGGTGGAAGGGACATTTAATTATTACACAAATATCCAGTTGATGTATAATAATCTGACCGCAAACATCTGATGAAAAGCCACAGAATTCTGAGATTGTCAAAGTAGTCATTTTCAACTTGTTGTGTATAGACTCTTCCTGCTTTTAAATCTATTGTTAAATAATATTTGAGAAACATTTGGATGGAAAATGACACTCACTCACCGATACTGTGACGCAGGGAGTCAGCAGTGCTGGGGCGACTGCCCGAGCGTGTGGGGGGGCGGGAGTTGTATCGAGAAGGAGGCAGACTTCCTTCCTCGCTTTAAAGAAGAGCCATCAGAGTGAATATATCAGTGTAGTTTTCTTGATCTCAAATCTTTTAACCTTAATCTTAACAGTTCTACACCTTAATCTTAACAGTTCTACATATAGTTGTACAACACTCTTAACAAACCAAGATAAACAATGCCATTAGTACTATCAGTTACTTGAGTGAGTTGATGCTCCCTTATCTCTGGGGCCAGCTCATGTGTAGTACACTGATCCCTCATACCGTCATATCTATTACTCTAAAATAACACTCTCCATTATCTCTAATGTCTGTCTTACAGTTGTTATTGACTTGATATGCCTTTCAGTACAAAGCGGCTACAGTTCCAGTTTCCTCTTGCTCACTCGTTTAAAGTATATGAACAATGCAGTCTTGCTTTGCTACGATTAAGGGCAAATTGTGTTTGAATGCATTCCTGCTTTGACCTACTGCACTGCTTTCAAAAGGTCTTCATTATCCGTGTGGTTGAGAAAGTGGGCAGCCGTTATTGTCAAAATGAATAAAAAGTCAGATTGTGGGCTATGTAAATGTGTCCACTATAAAATGAAAGAGGACATACATAGCATTACTTTATCTCAATATAGTATTCTGTGCAAAATCGTTAGGAAGCGACTGCCCACCCTGAATCCGTGTATCTACCGTCCAATTGTTTTTCTTTATTAGACACGTAAACAGAAGAGCGTCTGAGAGGCGTTTTTGCTTTTTGCCTTACTAAATGGTCAAATGGTCCTTGGAGCGAGGGGCGGGGCGAGACTCTCGGAAGTGATTTCAAAACAAAAGCACTCGTTTGCTAAAATCACACTTGTAATCACTACAGTATCCTACTGAAGGAACGGCGATTATTATAAACAAGGGGAATTTAGCGATCACAACGAAAACGGCCAAGACAGATATTGAGCCCAGAAAATGTATGTTGTTAAGGGCTGTAAATATAATAAGCCTGTGTCTAAAATGGACAACATTGTTAGGAGATTTAAACTATACAGCGGTTCTGCACTGCGGTCACTCAGCCGTCTCTCGAGTTTGTTTTTTCAAATCAGCTGCTCTTCTTTATTCCTGCTATATTTGACAAGTGATACAAATATTTGTTACCATAAGTTCTTAAGGAAACTGACTCTGTTGGACTCGGTTCTAGTTTGACTTCTACCAGAAATAAAGTACTTTTACTGTGTACTTTGTGAGTAATCCTCTTGTCAAAGTCCCCTCCATAGTAGCCTACATAATGCATGTTTTTCTGCTATCTTTGATGAATGATAAAAATATAGTGTTACCATTAGTTCTTAATGAAATTGATACTGTTTGACTTTGTTTTAGTTAGCCTACTACTTACAATACATTGAAGTACTTTTACTGTGTATTTTTTGAGAAATACTCTGTCAAAGTCCCCTGCTGAGAACAAAATCAAGCCACTTCTGCTAAGTTTGATGAGGGAATTCTTTTTTGTTTCCATTAGTTCTTCGTGAGGTTGATCCTGTTGGACTCAGTACTAGTGAAACTACCCCCACAAGTACTATGAAGTACTTACTGTGTACTGTTCCAGTACTTCTCTGTCAATGTCCCCTCCTGAGAACAAGAATGCATGTTTCTCTGCTATTTTGAATAAGCGTTAAACAACCTTTCTTCATGAGACTGATATTGTTGGACAGAGTATTTTAAGAGGATGGTAGACTGCACAATGACACACTCTGTCACTCTTGTTGGCCACTTATGATGCTGCTGTCTTTTAATATATGATTATTTCTCAGCCGCTAGTTCGTCACAGATTCTTCAGTCTCATTAGCCTCATCCTTCCATCAGTCCCCTGCAGTCAACGCATCAGCCTCCAGCACACTTCCAGTGTCTGACTCCATATGATTTTGTCCTGATGCTGTAGGGTGAAACCCCATGTTCACAAAATGACCCAAGGAGACACCCATGAGTGCCAAGGACCTCATATTATGTATGTCATTAATGTTACATCACCCATTATAACAATTTGCTTTCCTTTTTCTCTTCTCTTAACTGAATAGCCCTGTCTTTAAGTATAACCCAATGTAAAGCCCTCCACCATTTTAAGGCTTCAAAACAGGCATTTTTACTGCATGTGTTTGGAGAAATAAAACAATCAATGGCCCAGAATTGTACTTGATAAACTCTGAATCTTGTGGTGCTTGAAGAATTACACACTGGTTAAGCCGGCCAGGTTATATATGTCTTTATTGGAGCCCTTTTTTGCAATATTTATTAAAATGTCACTAGTTATTTAAACAAACCATCAATATTTTTATTAACTTCAACCAAAGTCAATTTAAATAGCGGGCAAAAATGGGTTAACTGCCATGCATGTGGTGTTTGATATAGTTTACGTTCAATTTCAACTACTTTAGGCAGAAAAACGTATATTCACTAAACCTTTTTTAATGATTTACTATAATTTAGAAAGGTTTTTGTGAGAAATCATTTAAAAAGTAAACTTATTTTTCATTTTATATTTAAATTTGAAATGTTTGCACACAACATTATTAATGTATACATTTAAAAAAATTATGAATCCATTTATTTTATTGTATTTCCTTGAGGCTGGGGAAGATATCATGTAGTTCAACATGCAAATGTTCTAAGGCAAGTAAGTATAAGTATAACATGGAAAAGGAAATAAAATAGGTTTCATAGGAGGATGTGGATTTATTTTCTCTCACCTTGTAATTACACAATCAAACAATCTATAATTTAGCTCTGGCCTTCACTCACAAAAAAACATTTAGTTGAATTGGACACATTTTTCGAAGCTCTATTATTGACTGACATGCAATGACTGGGACTGATGGAAGAATCTGCGAGAAATGAACTGGAGCAGAGAAATAATCATATTAAGACAGCAGCTTCATAAGAGGCCAACAAGAGTGACAGAGTGTGTCAGTGTGCTGAAGGATAGACCAGCTATCCAGGCCAGACTCTAAAGACTTTCCAAGGGGTAAAAATGCTGCTGCCGGAGTACTGACTGGAAGTATTGCTGATATCATGTCCACCATATCCTCTTAAAATACTCTGTCCAACAATTTCAGTCTCATGAAGAAAGGTTTTTTTTAACGCTTATTCAAAATAGCAGAGAAACATG
Source organism: Gymnodraco acuticeps (assembly GCF_902827175.1). Classification (NCBI taxonomy): domain Eukaryota; kingdom Metazoa; phylum Chordata; class Actinopteri; order Perciformes; family Bathydraconidae; genus Gymnodraco; species Gymnodraco acuticeps. The sequence continues at coordinate 454,900 of NW_022990011.1, forward strand.
CATTCTTGTTCTCAGGAGGGGACATTGACAGAGGAGTACTGGAAAAGTACACAGTAAGTACTTCATAGTACTTGTGGGGGTAGTTTCACTAGTACTGAGTCCAACAGGATCAATCTCACAAAGAACTAATGGAAACAAAAAATAATTCCCTCATCAAACTTAGCAGAAGTGGCTTGATTTTGTTCTCAGCAGGGGACTTTGACAGAGTATTTCTCTATAAATACACAGTAAAAGTACTTCAATGTATTGTTAGTAGTAGGCTAACTAATACAAAGTCAAACAGTATCAATTTCATTAAGAACTAATGGTAACATTTTATTTTTATCATTCATCAAAGATAGCAGAAAAACATGCATTATGTACTATGGAGGGGACTGAGATAGAGAATTACTCACAAAGTACACAGTAAAAGTACTTCATTTTATTTCTGGTAGAAGTCAAACTAGTACCGAGTCCAACAGAGTCAGTTTCCTTAAGAACTTGTGGTAAAACATATTTGTATCACTCGTCAAATATAGCAGGAATGAAGAGCAGCTGATTTGAAACAACAAACTCGAGAGGCGGCTGAGTGACCGCAGTGCAGAATCGCAGTATAGTTTAAATCTCCTAACAATGTTGTCCATTTTAGACTAAGGCTTATTATATTTACAGCCCTTAATAACATCCATTTTCTGGGCTCAATCTGTGTCTTGGCCGTTTTCGTTGTTTTCGCTAAATTCACCTTGTTTCCCTTTGTTTATAATATTATCACCGCTTTTGTTTGAAATCACTTCCGTGAGTTTCGCCCCGCTCCTCGCTCCAAGGACCATTAGACCATTTAGTAAGGTAAAAAGCAAAAAGGCCTCTCAGACGCTCTTCCGTTTACGTGTTTAATAAAGATAAACAATTGGACGGTAGATACACGGATTACCCTGGAGCAAGAGACCCAACCTTATCCTGCTCACTATGTGTCACCATGACAGTCACAGACACCATCAATTAGCATGTCAGCTTTAGAATGAACTGCAATTAGGACTGTCTGACATTGTCTGTGTTTTCATTTCACTTACATTGCATTGACGTTACGATGAGAGCTAGGGGTGACTGGCCGTTGCAGGGGTTCATCACCACTTGCTGGCAGCACAGGGGTCGACTTCCTCTTCACTTTCGCCATGTTGGTCATGATCTACACACACACCACACACACACACACACACACACACACACACACACACACACACCACACACACACACACACACACACACACACACACACACACACACACACACACACACACACACACACACACACACACACACACACACACACACACACACACACACACACACACACACACACACACACACACACACACACACACACACAATATTATGTAAAGTTGTTATATCTCTGTTAATCTGTGAATATATTGCCCTCTTTATATATATAGCAGATAGCAGTCTGTAGAGTTGATGTCATGAAGATACATAAACCAGAATGCGTCCAGAGAAACATATTTTTCAAGATTCCAGTTTCAAGATTCAAGGCTTTATTGTCATGTGCACATTAGCTACAGTCAGGGTTCATACACTTTTTCACCAATGATTTTCCATGACTTCTCAATGACCTTTACCTAATGACCAAAACAAAATTACCACTGAAAATGTTTTATTTTAACATGGAACAGGAAAATAAGGTCTGCATATGAAACATGTTGTGCCTATCTAAAACAAATCAAATAGTAGGCTTACTAGCTTCTACACGCTAAAGCAACTGTAGTCAGGGATGCAAACTCATCAGGTATGAAAAAGGTGACAAGGATCCGACCCCCGACCCCACGGAATATCGGCTTTAAAATGAGGAATAACAGAGGATTTTAGCAATCAGAACAACTAAAGCAGCAGTGTCAATAATAACAGAAACGCCAAAGAGTCACATCTAATAGAAATATATAAAAGCATTTATTTTAATTGTGTAGCAGTCAGTTTATAATTTTGGCAGCACTGTTGAGCATTTTGAAAATGTATTTTCATGCCTTTGTGCAAGGCTTAGTCTTTCTATCTTTATAGCCAGCGGTGTAAAGTAACTAAGTTCATAAACTCAACAAATGCTATACGTGGGTACAATTTTGAGATACTTGTACTTTATTAAGTATTTCAATGTTTTGCTACTATGTTCTTCTACTCCTCTACAATTCAGAGGTAAAAGGTGTACTTTTACTCCACTACATGTATTTCATTTTACTCAAGTACAATATCTGAGTAATTTTACTTTTACTCAAGTACAAGATCTGAGTACTTCTACTTGTACTCAAGTACAACATCTGAGTACTTCTACTTTTACTCAAGTACAATATCTGAGTACTTCTACTAAAGTACAAGATCTGAGTACTTCTACTTTTATTAAGTACAAGATCTGAGTAGCCTACTTCTACTAAAGTACAAGATCTGAGTACTTTTACTCTAGTACAAAATCTATACTTATACCACCTCTGTTTATAGCCTATGAAAACTATTAGAAAACGAAGGCTAAAGCTAACGTTAGCAGATAGTGACAATGTATGCTAGCTAGCTAGCTCAACGATTCCTTAAATAATATTGCGACCATAGCATTGCGACAGAAAAACTTTTCAGTTCACATCACGCTCTGCCGCTCAGCTCTGAACACCTGAACGGCCCGTTCTAACAGCTGTTCACCAGCGGCTCAGTCTGTGCCACAGTTAACAACACACCGTAGATCAGTGGTTCTCAAACTTTTTTCAATAATGTACCCCCTTTGAAAAAAAAATTCAGCTAAGTACCCCATGATCAGCGCAAAAACTATTTGTTAGGGGAAAAAAGCCTATATAAAGAGGTACAGTACAGCGCTGCACCATCAGTGTCTGATTCATTAAAACAACAACATTGTAACTGAGAAACACTTAAATGCTACATTTCAAATGTTTACAATCCATCACAAAATTCATGGCAAACCAATTTTAACATCATGCAATAACACTAAGACGACATTAATTGCTTTGAACTGATCTTTTTAATAAGTTGTACTTACAATGTAGTGAGAAACATGGGCTTGTGCTTCACTGAGGATCTTTGTCATTCTGACAGGGAGGCAAACTGCAGCTATTACACTTTGTGCTTTGAAATATGTGTAACTCTGTTAATACAAAACCCACATTGCTCAAACTTCGTTACTTTTCCTAAAATTGGTATATTTATTTATTTTGGTGCGTGGGGAATGAAGAGAAAAATATATATGAGCATTTTATGAGCATGGGATTTTGACCCCTCATATAAACATATGCATAATGCTGCGCTATACTTTGCGGCCACACGCCGTTGCCAAGCAACGCTTATTGTTTAGGTCCTTTGATAAGCAGGCAGTCATATCATTAGCTAGAACTAGCTAGATCTGAAAGATTTGGACATAAACGCGAGAGAAGTCTAACCGGACGCAAGAGAGGGATCAGAGATCAGATCAGCTGCTGCTGACGGAGAACACGCAGCTCTGCATGATCACAGCTCCGTCCGCTGTGACGGACCGGTGAGCAAAGCAAAATACACTGAGAGTTAGACCCAGGGCCGCCCCTCCCTACAGGCCAATCACGCAGGCTGCATGGGGCCCCGCCTTGCGCAGGGGGCCCCGCCCAGAGGGCCTCAGCTGCTGTGCGCAGTTCTCCGCTCAGTTCTCCGCGCACCCCCCGCGAGAGTGAGAGTGAGAGGTGAGAAGGGAAGCACGTCTGTAACCCGACACCGTTGCAATGAATCGAGATCTGACCAATCACGGCTTTGATACGGCCACTAGTGCAGGTGAAGAGATGTCGGTGAAAAGACAGTTTCAGTCCGGCACAAGCAAGAGGGGAAAAAAACAATACATGAAGAAACTAGAGCATCACCCGAAGGTGGGCTATTGTATGAGTCAAATGTACAACTTGCGAATGTTGTATAAGTCAAATTGCCAATTGCCATATTAAAACATCAGCTGCAATTCACGACATGCAGAAGGCAGTCTCTGCATAGCATATTGGCTAATGGAGATGCAGTTATTTCCAGCATTCTTTATTTAACATTCATTCAAGTAAGTTATGCCTTTTTATCTGCTAATGTACAGGAGGAAGAGTGATACACTGTCTGTCTAGTTGGCTTACATAACAGTTCAAGTTTACAGCTTAAAAACGTGGAGCATTTTCCCCCTTTTATTCATTTTTATGTCAATTTGCACATTTCATGGTGATGCTCAGCCTCTCCCCTTAACTCCTAACAGTCATCATCATGTCAACCACAACACAGAGAAATACTGATAGAAATGTGTGTGTAGTTGTTGATACATTGCTGACAGAGGGAACTACATTTGAATACAGATTTAAGAAATATCAGTTTTTGAGCATGTCATAAGCATGTTTTGTCTGGACTATATTACAACTAAATTATAATAAAATAATATAGTATTTATATTATTGAATTGATTATGATTATGATTATTATTATTAGTAGAAGTAGTTTATTTGCATTCATTATATTTTAATCTTTTTGAGGCTAGTATTTGGCAGGAAATGCAGACGTACATGCACATTTACCATTTACCTCACTGTATACAAAAGTAACTGTGTTGATACTAATAATAAACAGGAATTATATTTGCAAAGTAGCCTACTTTGTTTCCAAAAAAATGTGTTTCACTCCTGTCGGTTGGGGGGGGGGGGGCCTCATCTCACAATGTCGCTTGGGGCCCCAAGTTGGCCAGGGGCGGCCCTGGTTAGACCTAACACACTTAGCTAGTTTATCTACTCTGGAACTAGCTAAACTAGTTATACATATATTTATTCTTTACTGTCGGGTCACTTATTACAGGTTCAGCGAGCTGCAGGGTCGGCTCCAGAACAAATCGAATGGGGGGGAAAGCATTTACCAAGGGGGGGCACACACTGCCGTCAACAACCAACACACAAACACCAACGCAACTTCAATTAAAAAAAACATGCTGTAAAGTGTCTTTCACACACATTGCAGGGGTGTAGTGCTATTTTATAGCGCGCCTATGACTTGTGCATACATGCACGGTTGTGGCACGACCACCAAAACAGAAACATATAAGGACATAGGCCACCATATAAAAAGTGTGCAAATGTATTTATTATCCTATCCATGTGAACATGTTTTAGGTGGGGGTGGACCTAACGTCCTCTAGGAGGGTCTGGGGGCATGCTCCCCCGGGAAGATTATTTTTAAAATATTGAAGTTAAATGCATCAATCTGGTGCACTTTGAGAGCAAAATGAAGAGATCTATGGATAGCCTACATCTCTAAGCATCCATATGAAACAGAACTGTACACAAATGTACTTTTTCTTTATGGATATTTTACTAATCACTCCCCTTTTAAACTGTATTCTTGTGTTACTGTCCTATAGTATTTCATACCCGTTTTTCATTTATTCTCTTATTCTTTAATAACTATAATGATCATATAAAGGTATTCCTCGCAAATACTTGTTTACATAAATGGTGAGCAAACCGCGTTTGAGACCCACTGAGATAACCTACACTAAAGTTAACTATCTAAACACTGAGAGTCCTTACCTCACTGAGCTGAGGTTATACGATCCTCTCAGTCTGACAGGAGAGGACTCTCCTCCACCTTGGTGTAGAAACAGCTCTTTATATCCGTTAGCATAGCTAGATAACCAGATGCTAACAACAACATTCCACGTTACCACTCGCGCACTCACAAAATACGCTCGTGCCACACACACACAGAGCCGAGCTTGAATGAAACACAGAGACCCAGAAGTAGGCTACTTGTACTGTAGGCCTACTATATCATATTATTTTCGATGGCTTTACTGTATAATCAGTGTAACAGATGAACAGATCGCCACTGGGCTTTCATCTAAACACACAGCCACGTAATGATAACAAAACAAAGGTCGGGGGTCATTGGTCAAGCAACACACCAATCAGAGAGCAGCAGTGAGCACACCTCAGGCTGTGTTTTATATTTGTATTCTTTATTTCTGATGTATTTCACACAAAAAACCTTTAGTGGAAACGTTTTCACTGATATGATTAAAAAAAAAAAAAAACGGCAAAGTGGCAAGGCTTGCCCACCCTGCTTTGGGGGGGCACAGTGACTCATTTGGGGGGGCATGGCCCGCGAATGACCCCCCATGACGCCGACCCTGGCGAGCTGCACGAGACTGACGGGCTGTGAGGAGAGGGAGAGGAAAAGAGAGCACCCCGTTTATTGTTCCCATTTTATTATCCAGAATTACTGTAAACCTTTGAATAAAGTAGTTAATCTTCTATTAGTAGTTTGTTTAAATATTTGTTTATATTTTATTCATTAACATAAATAAATCTCACGTACCCCCTGCAGTACTCCAACGTACCCCTAGGCGTCCGCGTACCCCCATTTGAGAACCACTGCCGTAGATAATGTAGCTGACCCTCATCCCGGAGCAGCAGAGATCAGCCAGCCCGACAGGCAGGAAGACTCGAGCACACAGCTCGCGCTTCATATATTAAAAAATAACACCATGCGCGTCATGATGGCACATAACAGCTCGCGACCGCAGATTATTTCAGCGATTAGATAAAATGTAAATTATATTTGACGCAACTTTAGTTACATTTCCATGACTTTTCCAAAACTTTGGGAAAAATATTGTTTTCCATAACTTTTCCAGGGCCTGGAATTTTCATTTTGAATTTCCATGACTTTTCCAGGTTTTCAATGACCGTACGAACCCTGTACAGTGTAGATATGGCAATGAAAAACTTCAGTCACAGGCTCCTTCAACAGTGTAACATGAATAGATATAGGACATAAAACAGATAAAACAAAACTCTTGGACAGTCGTTACCACTCTTTTAAAAAGGTAGTTGCACTGTAATGGGTTATTAGGATAACTATAGGTTACTTACATAACCCCAGTTCTCAGAGTAACATGTAGTGAGATGTCTCACTATGGGATGCGCCTCATCGCGGAGCAAACAGAAGCATCAATCTCATTACGCCAATCCTGATTGGCTGGTGATCTTGACGTCAGCGTCAGGGAATCCACCCCCTATAAGTAGCTTGCGCTACGTCGCATGCGTCATTCAAAATAAGCACCTCTTCTCGCTTCACCATAGCAAGGAGGGCCGTCTGGTGAGACATCTCACTACATGTTACTCTGAGAACTGGGGTTACGTAAGTAACCTATAGTTCTCATTCATAACACTCCGTTCGATGTCTCACTATGGGATATTGTAGCTCCCGTATTGCCAGACGAGCTTATCTCGAAATTCACCAAACCAACCAGAACGTAACAGGTAGAGCTCTGACTCAACAAGGTGCCCAGCACTGCTCGGGCCACACTTGGAGCAGAGACGTCTAGCCTGTAAAAGCGGACAAAAGTGAGCGGCGAGGACCAGCTCGCTGCTGCACAAATGTCTTGGATGGAAACACCCTTGAACAAAGCCCAGGATGTAGCCAGACCACGAGTAACGGGACCTGGAGGTCTCCTTGGCCATTTCGGGCCACGGGATGTCTAGTCTGGACGCGGCACGCTGACACACGGCCTGCAGGTCCATGCTCAGACAGGGCGAAGCTGGTGTGCTATCGCCCGGGAGAGCAGCCATCGCTCCCGGCTTTGCAGCCTGAGCCGATGACACGAAGATATCGTCTTCTTGCTCATCCGAATCAGACAGGAGGAACTCAGAGGCACCCTCTTCGTCCTCCATATAATCCAATTCCAGGATATCCTCCGCGGGCGAAACCATGGTGAGGTCCAGCCGGGAGCCCCAGCTTGGTAAAGCGTGGGGCTCCGTTCTCGCGTCTCTTGCCGCCACCGGGTCCCAGCCTGACACGGCGCAGGACTCCGGTTCCGCAGCTGACGCTGTTGATGAGCCCCAGACCGACACAGTGCGGGGCTCAATCTCTGCGGCGGACGCCCCCGCGTCTTGATTGCCAGCCGGAAAATCAGCGGACATGAGGGGGTCCTGTCCCGACAAGCTAGCTTGGCGTGCTAACCGTCGGCGGAGGCTCTTTACGGTGAAGCGGGCACAATGCCCGCACGAGCCGGGGTTGTCAATAGCCTCCTGGGCGTGTTCCAGCCCGAGGCAGGACGAGCAGACCTGGTGTGAGTCTGTGCCTGATATTTTCAATCCGCAGCTGCAGAGCCGAGCCTCCGAGTCCCTGACTCCTCTGGTGTGAGGGAGAGAGGCGTCCATCTTGTTCGCCGCGTGGCGTGGAGAGGACCCGCTCGTAACAGGTACGTAGCCTCGCTACCGTGGTGTCGGTAGTGAGGGAAAGCAAGCTAGCAACACACCTGTTGCTAGCTTGAAAAAATCAAAACCTTACCTTAATTTCCGAGGAAAGAAACGGCGAGGTCGATTGTAATACTAACTGGTGTGTTAGCATTAACAGTCTAGCCGGCGAGCGCCCGTCGACCGAAAGTTAGCTTTGGGTTCAGTCTGTGGACTGTTAAGCTAGCCCGGCTACCATCGAGATGTGCTCTGAAGCGAGAAGAGGTGTTTGAATGACGCATGCGACGTAGCGCAAGCTACTTATAGGGGGTGGATTCCCTGACGCTGCCAGGCTTCTCACCCACACCAAGCCATGGCACCATATCACCCCCACCCTCATCCACCTACATTGGCTGCTGGTCAAGTCCCGGATTCAATACAAAACACTCATCCTCACGTACAAGTCCCTCCATACCCTCGCCCCCCAGTACTTATCGGACCTCCTCCATCCCTACACCCCTTCTCGGAGTCTGCGGTCCTCAGACACGGGCCTGCTCTCCATCCCCCGCTCTCGCCTCCGAACTGTTGGTGACAGGACAGTGTTGCAGCCCCCACCCTCTGGAATGCACTTCCTGCCGAGATCCGTAATGCTGCCTCCCTGGACATCTTCAAATCATCACTAAAAACACACCTGTTCACCCTGGCCTTCGGGCCCTAGCCCTTTTCTGGTCCCCTGGCTTCCTTTATTTATTTCTTTGGTTTGCCCGTTGATTGTCTGTTTGTTTCTTTTGTCCACCATGTACAGCGACCTTGGGTCCCTTGAAAGGCGCTATATAAATATCATTTATTATTATTATTATTAAGATCACCAGCCAATCAGGATTGGCGTAATGAGATTGATGCTTCTGTTTGCTCCGCGATGAGGCGCATCCCATAGTGAGACATCGAACGGAGTGTTATGAATGAGAACTACACAATACTGGTCTGACACAGGGACATTGTGAGCCATTGACATTAATGTATAAAAGCAAGTTTACACCTTTTTTGACATCTCGAGGACTTATGAGGGGTCCATGAGGGGTCAGTTGCTTATTCAGGACAAATGAACATGATGATGACACCCACCTTAAAGCTCTTTTAGGGGATGTGCTGTCTGTGTTTGTAGTTATCAGGTTTTTAGACACTTATATTTGAGACAGCTTCCTTAAAAGTGAGGATCCGCTTGTCTCCTTCATTGTTTAATGCGTGCACACAAGGCAGTTAACACTACCAGCTCCCCTTATGGTATTGTACCTTTAGCTCTTGCACTAGCTGGAAGCTCCAAAGTTAATTCATAACCTTCAGCTGGCTTATCAAATTAATTAAGACACTAGCGGAGTAATTGTGAGTAGTTTAGGTGTCTGCTAATCTAACAGCATGTTGTTGAGGAGTGTAGTGAGTGTGTTGTGTGTGTTTTGCTCTTACTCCGAGGTACTCAGTGGTGAGCAGACTCTCTCCAGACAGTTCCCTTGGCTGTGGCTGGAGAACTTCCTCTATTTCAAGTTCTGTCTCCATTAGATCTTCCTGTCAGAACACAATAACAGCATGCAGTGTCAGTAATGTGGATTTTGTAACAATCAGCATTCAATCAATTTATGAACAGCTGACATCACCTCAATTGGTTCAAGGTTCTTTATTGTCAAACTAACATAGCTACAGAGTAATTATGTCGTTGAAAATCTTAGGTCACAGGCTTCTCCAACAATGCAACACAATAATACAGATAAGCAGACAATATTAAAACAATATTAAAGTATATTATATAGTTTTTTAAAAAAGTGAGAAAAAAAAAGAAAGAAAGTGGAATAGTGCAATACGAGTCTATATACAAGTTCTTCGGCTTCATTTACCTCTATTATATATATATATATATATATCAAATGTACAGGTTTACAGAAGTGTCTCGATTTCTGCGGCTAAGGTTAGTTTGGTGGGGTTGACTATACTTTTTTGTATGTACTTTTTGCAATAACATTTATTCGAGTCTACAAGCTAGGTTGAAAGCGAATACAGTGCTTGGCACCAAGTCACACGGCACCAACAAGAGACCAGTGTTGTCTACATTTGTCGGACTCACTCACACAAGTGGGGAACATACAGTATATCAGTTTAACCTTATAGCCATGGTAAATAGATAGCAGCAACAGAAACACCTCATCTGAGATCAGAGGCAATGGAATAAGGGCAACACTTACGACCACATGCCTTATCTTGATAACCCACTTTCCCACATAATCCAATCTACCAAGATCATCATCACCCCCCCCCCCCCCCCCTAAACACACATGACATCCAATATCTGTGTCACGCTGAAATTGCTATCTACAGGTGTGGGAAAGGTGTCAAATATGAGGTGTTCATTCCGGTCGTGCTTCTTCTCATCTCCATTTTTTTAATCTGTTTTTGTTAATACATTCATATAGTTGGGAAATCATTCGTAGTTGGGTATGTCTCATGGGCTTAGAGGAGGACTTACATCATTATCATCCTCTTCTTCATCATCTGATTCTGGCCCCTCATCATCAGCTGGTTGGAATAAAGCCAAAAACACCAGCATTTAACATAATCAGTAAATGTGCCTATGGAGGCATAGATAGACCCAATGATAACAAATACAAACTAGGGATTTTGATTTAAGCAATTAATCAACTATTCAAAAAATAGATACTTGCTATTCACATTATAAAACACTACCATTTCAAAAACACACTAAATGTCCTGCTATCTAACCAACATTTTACATTACATTGTTGGGTATTTTATCCTTGAATATAAATACCATTCGTAGTAGAGTACATCATTACAACAGTAAACATGACTTCACTAACCTGAGTTTAGCTGTTTAAGGATGAACTTAATCTGTCTGTTGAGGTCTGGGTTCTCCTCTTTGCTGTAGCAGCGGAGGATCTCCTCCACACTCTGCACAGGGGAGGGAAACACAAAACGCACTGGTGTTAGTATATCACTTTATACCTGAAAGACAAAAACAAGGGCTATATTTCTAGTACTGATAGAATCAATAGCAGCGACTTTACTAGCAGTAAGCAGTGTAATAACAACTGGCTGGACGTCAAAAGTGCTGAAGTGGAATATAACATTTTGTAATTGTGTTACTTATAGGGTTAATACACTTTTTCACAAATTATTTTCAATGACCTTTACCTAATTTTCCATGACCAAATAAATTACTCTTTCTCAGCGGTACCACTGAAAATGGTTTATTTTAACATGGAGCAGGAAAATAAGGTCTGCATATGAAACATGTTGTGCCTATCTAAAACAAATCAAATAGTAGGCTTACTCGCTTCTACAGCTACTAATTAAAATCTCTCACCAGCAAAATACCTCGACAGTTAAATGCCATTTTACGTTCCATTACTATACGATACAGTATTTATGATCATTATAGTATTACTATTTTGGCGATTAGATAAAATATAAATTATATTTGATGCAACTTTAGTTACATTTCCATGACTTTTCCAAAACTTTGGGAAAAATATTGTTTTCCATAACTCTTCCAGGGCCTGGAATTAGCATTTAGAATTTCCATGACTTTTCCAGGTTTGTAATGACCGTAAGAACCCTGTACTTATGATCACTGATGTTTAGGCATTTGCTTAAATATTAAATTTGCTTGACAGGATGGACCTAGAGCCATACATACTCTCCTGCGACTCCAAATGTCATTGCAGAAACATTTTCAACCTGAGACACAGATACAAGCCACCCGCTCACCAGTATCTTTGTACAGAGAGTGAGTCATATGACTGAACACCTGTTATTTCCTGTCCAAACACTGGCTGTGTGGTGACATAAAGAGAAAAACACAAACTGCGTCTGTTTCCTCTAAGCAGGTGAAGACATGTGTGCTATCTCACCATCTCTTTGGCTTCCTGTCTCACAGAGGGAATACACAGGATACTGTACAGGGCTCCATTCACATATGGCCGAATCTGGTAGAGCAAATGACACACGCACGCGTACACACACACACGCGTACACACACACACACACACACACATCCTCTGTTTTATTTTCTCTGGCCAAATGGTAAACACGTTTAGAAATGTGCACCAGCTAAGGAACACAGATACAAAGAAGAAACAATCTTTTGCAGTGGATCCAAATACAAGATTAATTTATAGATATAAAAGTATGTCAGTTACAAGACTAAATGAGTTAATGACTTGACGGCCTTTCATAAAATTGAAAGAAGCTTGTGTTGCTTATCTTTTATAGATTTAATTAAAGTAATGGATCATTTCAAGACACTCAAACACTCCGGGAGGCATCATAAATGTAGTTTTAAGGCAAGTCTGCATGTTTCTGTTGGATTACAGATTGAAATTCCAACCGATCAGCTGGTAGTGAAGCTGAATTATGCATCTATGTGAACGCTGTGAATTAGTGCTGTGTGTAGTCCTCTGAGGTGTTTTGATTTAAGTTTTAGTCAAGAGCTGGAATTGTTTTTTCCGAGGGTACGCGCATGTGTTTATTTTGTACGTATTACACATCCATGTTGTTTTACCTCTGTGAATGTGTGTGTGAGCATAACAAACATTGGGCATGCAACATCTGTGTGCCAGTGTGGACGGATGTGTGTGTGTCACCTCGTGGTTCTCGTGTCCAAGGAGGTCGGTTAGAACCTTGAGCACATGCTTGGCGTTCTCCGCACACTTCCTTTTTCCTGTACAAAGACAGACCACACACACACACACACACACACACACACACACACACACACACACACACACACACACACACACACACACACACACACACACACACACACACACACACATACACACACACACACACACACACACACACACACACACACACACACACACACACACACACACACACACACACACACACACTCAATCTAACAGCCCAAAATGGTATCCTACAATGTGACTCATTTGTTTAATTAAGGATAGGGTGACCTTTTACTGATTAATATGATTTTCTCCAAATGTTTTTCCATTAGTTTTATCTCTCTGTTTGTAAGATAATACCAGTCCAGCTTTTTCACTTTGGTATAAACAGCAGGCCCCCGGGCAACTGAGACAAAACTGAAGATAGTGAAACTGAAACTGAAGTAGTGAGAAAGAGGGAGAGTATATCTGTTGATGGTTTATATATAATATATGTGTATTAAGGGGTGTAACATGAACACAGATACACTACAGATATGGTCTAAGAGGAAATAAGTAGAAGAAGCTGTAAAAACTCAAATGTTGTGTTGAACGAAAACTAAAGAAATATTGGCTTTTACTCTGCCTATAATAAAATCATCCAACAGTTAAACATACAAGTTGATTTACAGTGACATCAGTTAGTATTTATAAGATGACATTTCCTCCATATGTTTCTTGGATTCTATTCAAGTAACACAATATATAGTAAAGAGGACCCGCAAGATGTATAGAATAGAATCCTACGGCTCACAGTCCAAGCCCCTACTGACTGAGCCACTGCCGGACGTATACAGTAGTATACCATATATGAAGAGAGAAACGTTGTATTTATGAGTTAAACTCCCATTGAGTATTTTTTTAATCAATTTAACTCTATAAGCAAAGTGTATTGTGAGGAACATTCCCAGCCAAATCTGAACAGTTTGGGGTCTCATGCCATATGAATCTGTGGGTCTGTGCTTCATGTACCTGAGCCTCATCTTTACCTTTTGTTCGCAGACACAGGTTCATGAGCAGAGCAGCAGAGTACTCCAGGGTGTAGTCGCTCAGGCAGTCAGAGTCCTGCAGCTCATCCACCAGCCAGCCAATCAGATCGTCTGCTATCATGGCCGTCTGCTGGCTCCTCCTACCAAGAAGACATAATAAAAAGTTATAGATGTCATACAACATTTGTGTTACTGAGCGGGAAAGGAATTCTGGTTGATATCCAGAAAGCTTGATCCCTGATGTTTCATCATATTTAAAGCAAAACGGCAAGCATGAATTTAATTTTAAATTAAATCAAAAATAGAAGATTTAACTATTTGATTTCAATAATCTGTTGCTTCTTCAGGGTTTTTGTCAAGGTGATATTTGTTTTATATGACACTAGCCCATCTACAAGTCAAAAATAACAACACAATTAGGTGATGATTGGTAATTAATTCGACAAACTGGTATTTCATTTGGTTGATAAACACACCATTCAGTTTTAAAATAGTTTGAAAGAGTAGAGTTTCACCTGAGGCTGAGCTTCTGCAGCGCCACTAGCACGTTCTCTCTCGTTACGGAGTCTTTTTCCTCCATCCTCAGCGCCTCTGTCAGACGTTTCAGCAGAATGGGGATGTGGGAGAGGTAAACCCGACCTATAAGGATTAACACAAAATCAAATTAAGATCAAAATGCAATACAATTATTTATTTTAAGGCCTCACTGGACACTAAAATACACCAGTTTAATCTAAGCTACAAGCAGTGGCTTCAACAGTGAAAGCCAAACATTTCACAATACAGTTTTATTGCAACAGTATGATCTCCTTCACACAGCAAAGCTGACCAGATTCACCATGATGGGTAAACCTGATGCAAACATATTCTTACCATCTCAACCTGTTACTATGAATACATTTAGTTGCATGAGGTTCACAATTTATATATAATGTTTTGTAATTTCCAACTTTTAGAAAATTAAAAAAGCTACTACCAGAGTCCTTCCGACTTAACTTTCCAATACAACTGTTCCTTGTTCTTGCAAATCAATGTTAGCTTATTGATCTTCAATACAAATAATTTGAACTCCACCACTGAGTACATAAAAGAAAGTCATGCGTGTCAGCATAAATCATATCATTCTGAACAACATTGTCCATTTATTTCCAAAGTTGCTGCTGCAGAGGATCATTAGCAGAACTGAATGGAAGTTATTGTAAAAGCTTTTGAAGTCTTCCTTGAAACTAACTCTACAAATGCATCCACTCAGACAATGACTCATGTTCAAAAGAAATAATGATGCTTAGGCACTTACCCTCTGCAAGGGAAGCGAACGCATTGATGAGACGAGCCATGTATTGGCGGACAATCTCGTTCCTGGAGCTCATTAAATGAAGCACAGTTTTCTGTAAAAGACATCAAATGTAGGGTAGTTTAGAATGATAGCTAGTACTTTCACGGTATCATACTTTTGAGCAGGCTCAACAAATGTGGCCAAAATATACAAAATGATTTGGAATTATTTAAAACTGATGCTCATGGGCTGATTCTACATTGTGTTACCTCATTCAAAAATAGATAGGAACCGAACAGACATTTTAATTTTTTTACCAATGTATCAACGATTGATTATTTCTGTTCTTATGTCTGATATCTAAGCTCTTCACCCACTCCACACAAAGTCAAGGCAGGACAGAAACACATGTGTGTAGTCAGCAAAGATGCCAATTCCCCACCTGCCTTAGATTAGAGTCTGGGGATTCATTACACGCTGAGGCCAATGGACAAGAAGTTATCTTATACTTTGGTTCTGGTTGCACTGGAAGGTGCGTTGAGGATAACAAATTCAGAGTCATTTCAGTTCAGATTTACCAGGTGAGAACTGTCATAGTAACTGCTTTGTGTCAAAACTTGCCACATTACAAATATATTAAAACAAATATATTAAAACGTTTACTTTATCATCCCACCTGTTTTGTGCTGTAGCGCTCCAGCAGATCGTTGCTGATGAAGGCCTGAAGCATGGTGTCTCTTTGCTCACCAGGCAGAGAGCGAGTCAGTCTCTGAGAAAAGACGTGAGAAACAGAGCCAGCAATGAAGTCTCAAAGGAGTGAGTGAATATGAGTGACGCTCACAAACTGCTATACTAATGAGCTGCGTCAAAGTAAAATCTTAGTGTGAATGGTAAAAGTTAAGATTTAAAAACCTTTTATTAAATCTCCATACTATACACTTTTAAGTACAGAACACTAGCCTTTCTGTAAAGTGTGATTATGGTAGATTATTATTACTCACCCAGCGCAGCGCCTGAAGCAGCAGAGCCCTGAGCCTGTCGGTGCCTTCAACCAGGTCTTTCTTTAACTTTTCATAGTCCAGTGAGGGCAGCATTGGCACCTCTTTGGGTCTCCTTTAAAAAAAAACACCAAAGTCAGCAAGTTTATTATGTAACTTATAAACTTATAACAGAAAAAACATTCATATTCAAGACTTACTGTGGTGCAATGGAAGCTCGAAGCAACGAGGAGGCCTATAAAAGAGAGGAAGATTAAGAAAGATGTCGGAGAGGAAGAGTATATGTTAGAATTTGACCACATCGTTATTTATTTAAGTGTGGAATACATAACCCATGCGACTGCTCATCTGTTTCATAATTTGGACTAAATGGTCCCCCAACCAACTCAGTGTTATCCATCCAAAACAATGAGAAAAAGTTAGCTACTGTCTAAAAAAGTAATGAGTATTTTTTTGGGACATGCGTACATCATGCTCGAGGTACATGCTGAATCCGCAACTATACAAGAACAGTACCGTTTGGCAACATTGCCCATGCAGTCAGTAACAAGTAGGATCACATAAGTCAGTAATTGTTAAGTTCCACAGAGGGCAGGTTAGTGTGAAACAGCCAGACCTTCACGTGTTACACCCCAGTGTACCTGAACTGTGGCCCTGTTTGTTATTGTTTTTAGAGAAAAGAAAATGGACACCTCTGAACTAAATACTAATATGGCCATTGGGTGTTGGTGAATGTGTGTAGAGGAAGGGTGAGGGATCTAATTATTAGTGGGGGTTTTTTACTATTGAAAGGGAATTCTGAGCCCTGAAATCCAATCTGAAGCCCGGGTGGTTAAGCCTACAGCAGAGCAGTGTAAGGTCAGGGGAGTGATCCGTGTGGTCTGTAGTATCGGGTGGGCTGCCCACATTTTTGCTTTGGTGTGCAGCAGGTAATACGGAAGTGGGGGAAAGCACCAATACCTGGATTCATTCCCAAATTCTTTCTTTGTAAACACTTCAGTTGCCCTGAAAAATGCTGAGGGGCAAGGGGAAAGGTTTCCCTGAGACATTTGACCCTTCCCTTGACCCAAGGTGGCCTGATAAAGAGATGTATATACAAAACATTTTGAACCAGTTCTATTCATTTCTTTCCAACAGGAAAGCCATACACCTATAATGAACGTACACATAGTGGGGTCAAACTACATTATTAGAGGCAGAAGGAAAACTATAACAAGGCATTTCTAAATGTTCCTTATAAATCTTAAAGGCCTCGTGTATTGACACATTTCAGCCAATCATCTACCCAGAGCAAAGACTTGACCTGAATTCTCTGTCGAAGCTGAGTTTAAATAAGAGATAGCATTTCTATCTATTGTTGAAGTTATTGTCAGAGTAGATGGTGCTGCTCCCTGATCTAAACCTGTACCATTGTACCAAATGGTAAGGAGAGTAAACTGAAACTGACAGCATTTACTTTTGAGAGAGAGTTTAGAGGAGGAACAATGACTGCGACCTATGAGAACAAATTCATTTAATGATGAGGGTCCGCCCTGAGAGACGCTCTTGTTTGGCTTAACAAGGGCTCTGACAAAAGAGGCCATTCTTACAGAAAACAAGGCTGAATATCCCTTTAAACTGGGGACAATCTAATAGGAACCAGAGGGAAATGGCACTGCATATAGACAGATGAAATGGAGTATACCTATAGTGAGGGAAGAGGAGGCAGACACAAGGAGAAGGAGGGAAGGAGGAAAGGAGACAAGGCAAGGTGCAAGCAGGATGATAGGTAGGGACCTGAAAGATGGAGGAGGTAAAGATGAAAACATATGAAACTTACATATCCGTCATCATAGGGACTCATAGAGTAATATCCCTTTGAGGACAAAAGTATCACACACACACACACACACACACACACACACACACACACACACACACACACACACACACACACACACACACACACACACACACACACACACACACACACACACACACACACACACACACACACACACACACCACACACACACACACCACACACACCACACACACACACACACACACACACACACACACACACACACCACACACACACACACACACACACACACACACACACACACACACACACACACACACACAGAAAGAAGTGGTTCAGTTTAAAACAGAAAGAAACAAGATTTCACAAACTACAGTTTAACACCACAATGAAGGCCACTGACAGCAAGCGTGATTGTTGAGGTTTTATGATCAGCTGTGTCCTTGACTCACACTTTAACAGATACAAAACCATGGCGACAAAGCCAAGACATAGCTATTTGATGTTTAATATGAATATTTTGTATTTTGTTCAAACTGCTTCATGCAGCTAAACATAATTTTAACCATTATAATCAAAGTAACATTTCAATTGGTTAATAATCTTTGGACTTTGTGAGCTTTTCTACAAGCCTTCCAAGCCTGTGTGTGTTAATGCAACAGCAGGATCCAGGCACCTATTTCCAGGATACTAACTACAGGATTACAAGATGGCTTTAACCAGGCTACACAATGTACAGGATGTAGAGGACGTGTGGACAAGTTAATGCAGATTAACCCTCCTATCCTTTTCAAACACAACGTCATCGTTACCTCTACCTGTGTGACGTACGGCCCCGAGATCACTTTCCTACACTTGTTTAAAAGTTTGAGACGCTTTACATTTTCCATGCTTATACCTGATGTATTGTGTTTTGTTATTCAGCTGTGAAGGAGAATGAGGGTGAAGAGAGGTGTGTGTGTGTGTGCTCTCACTCACAGTGCCAGGTCTGGTGAAGTCAGTGCTCTGCACCACGCTCTGCCTCATCTGGCTGCTGAACAGGCGGACACACACACTCTGCAGGTACTCAGGGGAGATCTGCAAAAACACAGCAGGCCCCTTTAAGATGCTGTACGTGGGTGGAGGGAGGGCAGGGATGCCATTTTGGTGTCCCTGTTTAATAGCCTTGTCTAATAGTGAGGTGCATGTGTGTATTCATTAATATGCATATTCAATTTGTAAAAATGTTTCATATTCAAGTGTTTGCTTATACCACATCAACAACAACAACCTTTTAGTGTCCAGTATTTGTGTGTGCACACCACTAATTGGCTCATTTGTGTCAGTGTGTGTGCCAGTCTATGTAGTTAGTGCCTGTAGCCCGTGTGTTAGAATGTGTGTATGTGTCTGTGTGCTCCACAGTCAAGCAGACCTACCATTTTTCCGCTGACAGTGGCCTCCAACGAGTCGACCAGCTCAGCCGTGATTCCAATCAGGTTGTGGTAGTCGGCCTGCATCTTGTTGAACTTCCGTACGTAGCTATTTATGCGTCTGTCTGATTCCACCAGCTGGAGCTGTAACTGCTGTATGGCCTCTGTGCATTCACACAAACACACAGACAAAGGTTGCCATATAGATACAAATAATAATTAACAGCATTCATATCACATGCAACCTTCTTTGTGTAAATGATGGTTAACACGTTTTGTTTTTTTGTTAATCTTTGGCAAAGCCTCGCATCTCTTATGGCACTTTGAATTGCTGTGGACTGTCAATTACGCACAAGTAATGATGAGTTTTACGACAGAAAGTTCAAATATTATGATGTTTGTGCCAGGGAAAGAGTTTGGAAATCCTTATCTTGAATATTTGACCGCCACTGTTAAATAATAGGCTGTTGTGGTCTAAAGATTTCAAGGTATGGGAAGCTTTTTGTTGTTAATTAAATCATTGAGTGACTGGCGTTGACAAAATAAGTTGTTGTTTAGGCAGTCTGCAGTTAATATTTGTGTTACCACATTGCAAAAGAAGCTAGAGAGGGATATTTACCTTTAGTGCTCCTTCCTCCCTCCTTCTGCATGACGCTTGTTAAAGAACACGCACTAGCATTCAATGGAACAAGTCAAACAATTCTATGTATTTGTTTCGTCATCCAATGATAAATACAGACAAGGGATTGTGTTAATTGCACTTTGGAGCTTCAATTTGACTTGACACATAACAAACAGTCTGTTTTACATACTGTTTGAAGCACACATTTTTATGAAAGCAAACATTTACACAGGACTGGAAGATAATTGTGTCTGTAATTAAGATGAACGCCTATAATTCAGAGCATTTAGAAGCACGTAAGGATGTGAACGTGTCCTGGAATAGTTGGAACTCCACTAACAGAACCTTTTCATTTGTGAGTGTGCTGTGACAGCTGCTGTATTTGCATATTACAATATTAGCTTATGTAACCCTGCTCCTTTATGCTTAATTTTTGTACAAATAGATAGTATTTCTTTGGTCAGCCCTTGAGAGGATGCTCACTATGTTAATCTGTGTACTTTGATTGTCAGCCAGTAGGGATAGGGTTTAGTTTCATGTTGAGGGAGGAAAGTCGAGCCACTGGGTTTCCAGTTCAAGCAACAACTCGTGTTATCCTTCACTTGCCCTTCTACCCTGAATGACTTTGGATGAGTTAGTGTTGGATTACGGTCTTCCAGACTGAAACACGGCCATAAATAAATGTAAATCAGACAGGATTTGCTTACATGATAGGAAATGTCCAAGTCTGGGTTATGACTATTAATGAATTCTCAAGTCACCAACAGAAAGGCTTTTTGCTGAGATTTAAATGTGCAGCTCATCCAGAAGAGGAACCACTGGCCATTCAGTAGGATAACACTGGTATATATCAAATGTAATGGCCAAGTAACAAGTTGAGCACAAACATAAAACTTATTTTATTAACAACTATTTAGCTGTGGTGAAATGAATGCAACTTGTAAAACAGAAAGGCACAGCACACACATTTAAATTAAAATATAATATCATCTATTGTTCATAAATATACAATATGTCACCCCTCTGTGCTGTACATGTGGCATGTGAGTGAGTCTCAATAAAGGATACATATAAATTCAGCAGCCGTGGGGTGTTGGATGACTTCAGTGTCACCGACAGAAACCGCTCCAGCTTATCTTTCAACTGTGGTATCCAGGAATCCTAAATAAACAGAATGTAGAATGGAAGAAAATATGGTTATGCTCATTCTGAAAGTAGCACCAGGTAGTAATGTTGCATAATATATAATAAGTTGTTGACAATAACCAAAAATATAGTGTTAGCTGATCACCTGGAAAAGATTTTTGAAGGAGGGATGGACAGTGGGGTTTGGAACAAAAGGCAAAGCATAGTAAGGCAGGAACTCTGCGGTCTGGCTCAATGACGCTCCGCGAGTCTCCAGGTACTGCTTAAAGTGGGAAATCCTCTCCTCAAAATCAGCCCGGTCCTGAAGAATGAGTAAGGTTTTCAAAGGAGTAGATTTATTTCAAAATGTCTGTTTAGCTTACAACATAATTTAAAACATCTGTAATATACATAATATTTTTCCAATTAGATCATTCTGTTTATTTCCCTGCTGAGAACAAGACTGTAGCACAGCTTAGTGGACATTTAGAAAAATTTCATATCATGATATTCAATGATAGTTGTGTTTTGCTTGCGGATAATCTTAAGAAAAGTAATGCTCTTGTTTAAATTAAATGTATTTAACAATTAAAAACAACATACATGTCTACCAGGGTGCCTCCTCAGTGGGAAGATGGTGAAGTGGATGTAGAGGTAGAACTCCAGGCTCTGGGCCTCAGCATCCGTGTCTTTAACCTCAGAGGGAATATTCTCAGTCCACAGTTCAAAGAACACTTTGTGGTCTCCGTCGTCAAAACAGCCAAGGAGGTCTTTCTAGAAAAGTCAAAGTTAAAGAGGAGTTGGTTGGAGAAATAGTAATAACTCTAGAAGGATGTAATCTACAATTTTTTCTGAAATGTTATAATGATAATGTATATATGATAATATGACCAAGAATTTTGGAAAACCCAACAATATTTAGAGATAAAATCAATACAAAAAAGCTTAATGCTAGGGATAAATCGCAGCACATCCCTTATTGCCACTATCACAAATGATTAACAAACCTGCAGGAATAGATCATAATACTTGTATGATTTACCTGGATAACACGAGTCTTTGAGTCTCTGAGAGTACTTCCTTGAGGCTTTGAGACGAGCTTGCCTTTGCTTTTGCAGTCCTTTTCCAAACTGTGAACAGTCTCTTCAAATTCCTCAAACTTAAGGTACTACAAAAGACAAAAAAACAAGCATAGTGGTTTCAAATCTACCTTAACCAGAACACAATGGAGTCATCCAAATTACAAAAACTTAAAAACTCTTGTTTTGACATTGTAATTGACTTGTAGTGATGCTCATGCTGTTTGGCGTATTGCTCTGTCTGCATTCACAAAAATGTAAATGTGTTACCTCCTTGATCATCCCAAGAAGATCGGCTTCAGTTGCCAAGATGTCCCCCATCTTGGCTGCCTCCCTGGAACTCATGTGAGTGCCCCAAAACTTCAAAACACCTACTGTGAGAAAATAAGTCTGTTTTCAATAAACAACATTTGTACCAATTCTGCAGATCCAAAAGCACCGTACAGGACATTATAATTAGGCAAATGTGTGTAGCACCAAAATAACAAGCAGGCAACAAAGGGCTGTCAAATAACTATAGTGCAATTTTTGTTTCAGAGTATTATTGTTTTTAGAGAATTCAGCTAAAGCGATATACATGCTTTTTTGTTATAGTAGGCCTACTATTCTTAGACACAAATAAAATGGACATCCATTTTTTACTGGATGTATACAGCTTTTAAAACAACACCGTTAACAGAACATCCTATTTGTTCTGCCATTGTAAGCAAACGTGTGGCAAGCTAACGTTACTAGCTGACAAGCTAACGTCATCTGACGGTAAAAGACAAGGCATCGTTCTCACCCTTTCACATATGCATTTGGTAAATAGAGGTTTATATCGTTTCAGCGTGCTCATCCGGAACTGGAACTTATATGATCCATTTTCGACACGGCATATGTTTACCCTGCTTTTAGCCAGCTAGCCATTAGCTAGCAACCGTACACAGATAGGACGCTAATACACCTAGCAACCAAACACTTAGGAAATGCAAGCTGGAAAGTAGAGGCAGATGTCGTGAATCGTGCTTTATTTAGCAAAACAACGTGTAGAGCACAATGTGTTTTAAACATTAAAGCAACTATACACAGATAGTTACGACATTGAGTTTTTAAATAATGTATTCAAGTTTTTTTGGGATTGACAGTAAAAAAATAAAGTCATGTTTGCATTTTCAACCGGAAGCAGTTTGCGTGTCAGAGGTTGAGCACATTGTTTCTCCCATGGCGGTACAATCTGTCTCACACTGAAGCGTACATTAATTAAGTTTTACCGCTATAATATATATAGGGCACAATTTAAACAGACATCACTGCAGAACAATAGCGAGTGAGACTTTTCTGTGAGAAAAATTGGTCAAGAACGTATTTGAGGTAAGCTTGGGGAAGTGGGTGTTCTACATGCTAAAGCTAACAGCTAGCCTGAATAGGAGACACTTATAAAGTAGTAGTCAGCTAACGTTATAGCAATACTTTAAATAACGCTAACTCAGGCACCAACGTTGTTGAATTATTATCGAGTGAGAGTTTGTAAGTAACCAACACATAATTGAACTTTACATGTCAAGCTACGGTTAACATTCATGTTTCTCAAGAAGCGTTATCTAGTTTGTTTTAAACTACGTCTTGGCATATTTTATTAGATTAAGACTAAAGAATATGTCTAATGTCAAGAAGGCAACTGGAAACACTCAACATTCTCAATCACTTTCAATATGTTTACAATTTCAGCATCTTCATTGTGACATAAATGATAGCAGAATCATAACGAGCAGCACAATACAATACCTTTAATCAAAAACACCTAACATAAACATGCATTTAAGACAGTTTTTACTGACCCAAAAATACGACCCTTTTCTGCTGTTTTCTTTACATTGTGTTTACTAGTTTACTTCTTCAGTCAGTCGTGTAACATAAGTCTGTAAACTTAAGTCTTATCCTTTGCTTGTTCTTTTTATCATGCTATATATTTGTGTTGATGTACATATGACAAGCCATACTATATTCATTTCCAAGAAAATGGCTTAGAAATATGATGACTTTTTGAAACATTCACATCGTTTGTTTTTGAATAATCACATTTCCCCCATTACTAACTAAAACATGGGCTCTATCAACGCAGACCAAAGCTATCAGTTATTTTCATTGAACATTTTCTTCCTCCAACAAAAGCTGGACTAATGGTACTTGTCTTTTTCCTTTCCAGGTTGGTAGACGAGGGTAAAGATGGCTGGAATTCTGTTTGAGGATATCTTCGATGTAAAGGACATTGACCCAGATGGCATGAAGTTTGACAGAGGTGTGTGACATCTCATTATGATTAAAAGTTGAAAAGGGTGGAGGGAATCACACACTATACACTACCATCATGTAATGGTCCAGGGCTCGACATTAAGGACTACACGATGGCCCGGGGCCATCTAGTATTTAGCTCGGGCAATGAAGCCTCACCTGCTGGTTGCCCGATCGGGCAATCTATTATGCCAGTATCATGCAGCTCGCGGATCCAGTAATGAGTGACCCGACAGTAAAACTAAACATATCTATAACTAGTTACGGTAGTTTAAGAGGTAATTAAAATAGCTACGTGTGATATTCTAACCTGAAGTGTGTGTTTTGTCCGCTCACCGCTGCAGGTGATTATGCAGAGCTGCGTGTCGACTCGTCAGCAGCAGCTGATCTCTCTCTCCCGTCAGATTAGACTTCACTCGCGTTTATGTCCATATCGATCAGATCCAGATAGTTCTAGCTAATGATATGACTACCTGCTTATTAAAAGACACCTAAACAATAAGTGTCGCTATGCAACTGGGTGAGGCCACAAAGTATAGCGCAGCATTATGCATTTGTTCACATGCCCACCGGAACCCCGAGGCATTACCAACAGATCAACGCACAATCAACCCACACAGGACATCTCTTTCTCCACATTAAGTGTGAGACATTATAATTGACTATTCTTGTCTGTCACATACTTTCTTGTCTGTCACATAAGTGGCGCAACTGAAGCGGTATTGGGCTAAAGGGAAATTATTTTGACCGGACATTTTGACCGAAGAGATTTAGATTTGCCGTCTAACGGGAACTCTGACGTCGCCATTTTGTGTGCTTGGCGGATGCGCTCGGCTCCTCTCGACTGCTGCTCGGGTCTGCTCGGTCAGCTTCCGGATGAGGAGGCATTCGTTCGACCAACTTACAGTAGATAACATTACAAAATGTTTTAACAGGGGCCATAATAGTGTAAATAACGTTTGTTTTGGCAGTTATAACTGAATGTAATGTTTTCTACTTTTTTACATCTGGGAAGGCATTTGCCTTCATCAGATGGAAAGTGTCTTGACCAACAACTTAAGTATTTCTTATAGCTATGCAGGGCATGCAAGCGAGCAAACACAAACAAGAACAAACAAACAAGTGAAATGAAGAATAAAATTGAAATTGTACAATACAATATTGTGGTGGTTCATCTTATAATTCAGTCTAGAGAACCAGACAGCATCTAAGACCTGCACAAATCTAAATGTTCTAGGGGGAGGCCCCCCAAACCCTTCATGCGTCATTACGTCCGCACGCATTTTCAGGGCAATCTCTATTGGGCTCAGGGCCATCTGTAAATTAGCTTAGATGGCCCACAGGGCCATCTCCCAAAATCCTTAATGTCATGCACTGTGGTCACTACTACTGTACTGGTACACCTTATTCTTCTATCTGTAAAATATTGAATGATCTTAAGTATTAAATGAAGTCTGGCATATTTTAAAGGTAAAGACCCAGATTTTTATTTTGTGGAAATTATTTACATTTTAGTTTGTTGTTGTTTTGCCTCTCTCCTTTTAGTTGTCTAGCTTTAATAATTTAACCTTCTAAAAGCGTTTAACTATATTACATTTGTGTTACTATTATTTATTTTCAATTAGTATATTTCACTTTTTTAAAGTACAAATGAACTTATCCAATGTCTACTTCTACCTGTTTTGTTCTACAGTATCTCGTCTACATTGTGAGAGTGAGTCTTTCAAGATGGACCTCATCTTGGATGTGAACATTCAAATCTATCCTGTGGATCTTGGTAAGAAGCAACCTCTTTGTTCATGTCTATATTAATTATAAGGTAAAGATAAGAAGTCTTTTGATTGTTGATGTTGTCTCACACAATCACATTCTAAACATATCTTGTATACAGTTTGCTCAGAACAATCAGTTATTTCCCCAACATTTTTACCTCCTAAATATATATAGAAATCCTTTTACTTTTAGACAAGGTGGTCACATAATTGTCTGGTTATCATCACTTGCACCTTTACTTTTACTTTTTTCCTTATATACTCTGGTGTACATGTGAGTAAGTAGCGCTACGCCAAACCGCTATATATTCCTCTTTAGTCAGTGTGTGAGGCTACACTTAGATTAAGGCGTAAAGCACCATGAATCATAATCCAGGGTGTCCCAAGTTTCCAATATATAAAACCTCTTTGTTTGCATGTGTTTATTTCTTTAAGGTGACAAGTTCCGACTGGTCATTGCCAGCACGTTATATGAAGATGGAACGCCAGACGACGGAGAGTACAATCCTCAGGATGACCGGCCTTCTAGGTAAGGCGTTTTCTCTTCAAACATTGATGACTGTAACTTAACCAACAAATGCTTCCTTGGTTCTTTCATGTTTTTAAGGATCTAACACCATTGCTGTGTAAATGTTTAGTGTGCCTGTTCCCTGTGATGTACAGCATGTTTTGATAAATGCTCTTATTTGACTTTGTTTACATTTCCAGGGCGGACCAGTTTGATTATGTGATGTATGGGAAGGTTTACAAGATTGAGGGTGATGAGACTTCAACAGAAGCAGCCACACGCCTGTAAGTAATATTACATGCTTTTTTGAAGTTAAAGGCGGGGTGGGTAATTTTGGAGAAACCAGTTAGAGTGCGCTAGAATTTGAAAATACACAGCCGGGAAAAATCTGCCACTTCCTCACAGAGCCCCTCCTCCAACACACACGAACGCGCACATGACCAATGAGGGCACGAGATAAGTTTGTGCACAGATGGAAGGCTGACAGGCAGGTAGGCCATCCAGTTATTTTAGCCGGGCCGGCTCAGATGATTGGTCGTGCTTTTTACGGGACTACGGCTTCCACAGATGAAGTTTCTTTATGGATTTTTTGTCAAAGCATTTGGATGTTAAGAGCATTCCATGAAATATAACAAAAAGTGTATCTCGAGCCGGTTTCTCAAACTTACCTACCCCACCTTTAAGCTTATAACTCATAAATATAAATGTTAATATGTTTACCTTTAAATAAACTGTTAGCATACTAACAAGTAGCTTTGCTATTGGTAAATCATTAGTGCAGCAATTTCTCATATATATATAAAGGACCACAGAAACTCTTTTTTTGAAAGAATTCTACATTTTTCAGCTTAGAAATATTATTTAGTTGTGAAAATATATTTGTATTATATGTCACTGATTAGAAGAATATACTTAAGTTGGATTTTAAGTGTATTATTATAACCACTATTCTTTTGCAAATGATCACCCAGCTGTGTATTGCATTGATCAAGATTATTTAGCTTGCCCAACAGAACTCTGTGTGTGATAGAGAGATAATGCGATGGTAATATTTTCTTATAATTTTTTGCAAACTTTAAATCTCATTTGTTGTTTTTAATCAAGTTCCATGTGCTCCTTCTCTCAGATCTGCCTATGTGTCGTACGGCGGCCTCCTCATGAGGCTGCAGGGAGACGCCAACAACCTTCACGGCTTCGAGGTGGACTCCCGGGTCTACCTCCTCATGAAGAAACTCGCCTTCTAACCCCCAGCTCTGCTCACTCAGTTGTTCCCAATGCCACAGGCAACTTTATAAGGAACTGCATACTGAAAACATTCATATTCTCAACCCTGGAGTATGCAAATATCATCCAAGCGCAGCTCACAGACACACATGGAGGCAACATATTTCGTTTTTTTACTCTTGTAGTTACAGAATGTTTCCTCCAAGGAGATGGACTACAAATTATTAACTGTGACACATACAAACTGCTGCAACCTGGTAAACTGTAAATAAAGATTTCTTTTATACTAATTGATTCTTGCATTGTCTGTCACCTTTTTCAAAATGACTATTTAAAAAAAATCTGTGAGTGAGTTTATTCTTGTTGTTTTCTTCCAACCAGAAAATACCCTTGCAACTGTTAAGTTGATCTTATAAATGTTTATTTGGTTTCATTTTGTTGCATTTTCACAAAAGATTTTAAAGTACTAAGTACTGTTGTTTTTTTATTTCACACGGCTTTGGGAACATTTTTACAACTGTACATTTTCAAATAACATTAAAGGTGAGCATAAATGAATGCATGGTTTCAAAAAGTCCAGTAAATCAAGTACTGACATGTCTGTTCATGTCATATGGAATAGCTTAGATTGACTACACACAAATTCGAGAAGTGACCTTTAAAACAACAGAGCCGTCTGTAACATGTCTTCTCAGCAACATAAGTAGAACATTTGAAGTTCAGATATTGAATAAATCTTTAGATAAGTATTTAGAAAATTAAATAATAGTTTTTCCCAGCTGCTAGCATGTCTTACGCAATGGTTCTATAGTTGCTTACATGGCAGCAAGCAAAAATGCTGATGCTCAGGAGAAAGAAGATTGAATTAAGGCTGAAGAAGAAGCTTTGTGTGTGACACAAGCTTCCCAATGACAGTGGTAATGGGTGTCACAGGACAGGAGGGAACACTGCCAGTGATTCATATATTCTTAATAATGTATGCATGGAAGGCAGACTTAGTACTGTTGTATATGCTTGTAGCCTTACAAAAGTACAGCAATGATGTACAATATTAAAGTAAAACATTGTATAAGTACCACAACATTTTATAGGGACAATCCGGTTGGACATATTCGATTTGAATTGTAAAATATATGTTTTTGAAAGCCAGCACCAGTACTTTAATACCGCAGCTGCCCAAATACTTAAAATAATTCAGGGTTTTTCCTCAGAATTCTCTTGTCGCGGTGTAAAAGTGTCTGAAACATTATTTTGTACTATAATATGTCCCAGATTTATTAAAGTATGTGCCTCTGACATGATGCTGTTGGTTATTTGCTCACCATGGGGAATGGTCAGAGTAAGTTATCAAACAACATTATCTTTCCACTGGTGTCAGCAGGTTTGATAAAACCCTAAATGAATATCATGTTCAGATTGTGACAATCGTGGTATAGTAACTGCAACTGTAATCTGCATTACATTGTAAAACAAGAGATAACATATGATTGCACATTTGAGCTATACTGGAGCAGGCTTGTATTCCCATGCTATGCTACCACAGATTGTATTTACTATTTTTACGATTTCATTATGACATCTTGTGTGTCTAATATTAATTAGGACTGTAGTTGGTCTGTTTTTGATTTACAAACAAATTAAAAGAAAGAACACAACACATTTTACCCAAGCTTATCCCAGTTTTCTTTTTTTCCTTTTAGAATGTGCCTTATAGCTGATTTAGATGTATTTGTACGGTGAACATTTGTTTTTAATAGGTTTTTTTTCCATATAGCCTACAAACACAATGACTTAAATATAGTCGCATTTTACCAACAGGATCAGGTGTCTACATAATCAATATCTAACAGAAAAACTTGGTAAAAACCACAGTGTCGAAATTGTATTATCACAAATACTAATCCATCTAAAAGCACCAATGAATCTGTGTGCGAATTAAACCGAAGCAGAGTGGGGCTTCCCTGCTTGGGACTGTTCCAAAGTGTACCTAGGTGAAACCACCGGAAGTGATGTAGTTTGGGCTAAACTGCGCAGGAGCATTGCACGGATGTTTGCTTCTCGTTTGCAAATCCCTGTTTGAACTGGCGCTTCAAGCATTACATACTCAGGGAACAGGCTCTTTGCACACTCACTTCAGAGTTATGTAGAACAACACGCACTCTGAAAAATGTTTTTCAAACTGTCCGGAGAAAGGCACAGAGACATGTACCCTCAGTCGGCTCTAATTGGAAGCACTGCACTCGGGATTATGTCAGTTTTGGTGTTTTGTAGACAGACTAGAATGGACATGTATCTTCAAGCATAACAATAATATTATAGCTGCCAAACACGATGGATTATCGACGGAAGAAGAAAGCTGACATTCTTCACCATTGGACTCATATTTCTACTTAGCGGTGTGGAATATGGTAAGATCTATTTTGTGTTGTTATTGTTTCTTTTGCCTGTGTTGCAACACTGACATTGACCATTTAAATGAATGGGAAAGTGGGACACTAAAATATTACAGTACAGTCAATCACTATGTAGTGTTCCCATAATCACCTAAATGATTGAGTATGAGGCTACTATTCATGTTCACTATGTTTTTTGGTGGAACATGGTGTACTGGAACTTATTGGTTTGGCATGTTGAGTGTGTGTATTTCTCCTATTGAGGTATTTGGACTCAACCATTATGTGATTTGATCAGGGAAAGGATACTTAGGCAAGGGTTTGAGTAGTCAGGAGTAATACAAAGGACTGTAGTGTATTAGTTACTTATTTAACTATTTCATTGTTTGGTAATTTGATTACATTTACCTTTGTCATATGTCTTACAGCTCACTGGCTGTGTTACTTAGAAACGTATTAATTAACTCAAAAATGTAATGAATAACAGTGATATCTGTTCAACCACCTGAATCAACCAGTCCATATTTTACTCAAATATGGGTGAGGTTGGCACAGAGGCCACCTTACAAGGACATTTACACATGCATACAAAAGAACAGCAAATTCAACCACACCCTTTAAAAACGTTCCAAGGAATTAAAGCACAGCTCTCTTGATAAGATTCAGAAAGATATTATTGAGTATATGACTGTTATCTTACAATGCAGTGAATTTGTTGTTGTTGTTGTTGTTGTTGTTGTTGTTGTCATAGTCACTTAAAGCTGTGTCAAAAGCAAGGCTCAATTAGTTTTATCACTTTTGCATGGTCACAGATGCCAAGTCAATTTAAGCAACCATTTCTGTTTTTTCCAGAAAGCACACCATGTGTCTTCTGTTCTGACCTAAGAATGAAATTAGGACTGTATTTGGTAAGCACTATTCTCTGTCTAGATGATTAATGATTATGCTTGAGGTATTGACAGGGAGAAATTGTTACCACTGCTTGCTCTCTTGGCATTACTATCACTGATATGAAAAATATTTAAAGTTCACCTCTCCAACTCCTCTGATAAATATCTCCATAGGGCTCATGGAAGTCACAGGTTTGCAATAAACATTGTTAAGATGCCTCTTAAATGCATCCCAACAGAGCTACAGTGTGCTCATTTAAATCCTCATATACCTAATTATGACTCAGCAACACTGAGTTAGGTAGTTTAAGTAAACAATGTTCACTTTCCATGTGTTAACTTTGACATTTAGTTTTTTATTCAAACACTGTAACTTCAAAAGAAAGTGTATATTAGATGAAAACTGTTCCTTCTGTCTCCCCAGCTGTAATACTGCCCACGATATGGAGGTACTTGCAGACTTTAGAAGCAGCACCTTACTACCTGGGTTTGGCGCTGTCAGCATTCAGCTTGACCGGCCTCCTCACAGGACCGTTGTTTGGCTACTGGTCCGACAAAACACGGACCACTAAGAAGATCATCTTGTTTGCCAATGTTTTTGAGATGATTGGTGAGTCCACTTATTTGATTGTATTTCCACCACTTCTACCTTGAAACAACAAACTTCATTCACTATTAGTTTTGTGGTATTAGTGTAAAGTGTATGACTCACTTCATTTTACTCCTCCTTTCTGCTCTCCAGGTAATTTTATGTACTTTATGGGATATTCCAAGTGGCTCTTACTGTCAAGCAGACTGGTGGCAGGTGAGTCTGCTCAAAGACACTGTGACTTATTATCCATTCCAGGTGTCAAGCTAGTAGAATAGACTTGTCAAACCAGAGTAGCTGAAAAGGTACATTATGTAAAGGTATACATTTGAGCCTGTACATACTATGATGCATCATCATTTTGTTTTTTTAACAGAGACTGTTCCTTATATTTTAAATGTGACACATGTTAACCTGAAAATGATTATCGGTAATATCGTGTGGTTGACCATCTAAAAATATCCCAAAGCTTAAAAAATATTTGTTTATTTAAATGGGGTTTAGAGGGTGATATATATAAATAATGGTAATATTATTGTAGTTTTTTGAAGATAATAAGACGTGATGCAACAAACAATGTATGTCCAGAGCTCCAGATTTAACCTCAATTTCTTGAAAATCACCCGTAACTGATGAATTTTCCTCAGGTATCGGAACAGGTGCTGGCTCAGCTATCTTTGGCTTACTGACCAGAAGCACCGCCCCAGAGGACCGCGCCACTGCTTTTGCTGCAGTCATGGCATGTCGACAAGCTGGCCTTCTGATTGGTCAGTGCTCCACTGCTTTCTGGTGGCATATTCATTTAGCCAGTAACAGTGCAGTATTATTTTATTGGCTTAAGAATGTATGCAACATAAAAAAGCATGTTTATAAATGGCACTATAGGCCGCCAGTCATAGAAGAGTTTAATGTGGTACAAATATTGAAGTAGGCCGGTGATCCCTGCTCCTTATAAAGGGTCCCTAGGCCTGAAAATCAGTGAAGACTCATGTTTTTCTAATGTTTGGGTGTGTACACCAAGGCAAATTCCTTGTATGTCTAAACCTACTTGGCAATAAACCTGTTTCTGAGATCTGATTCTGACATGATGCATGTTTAACCTTGTGTTTGACAGGTCCAGCATTTAACATCTTCCTGAGGTTGTGTGATTTCCAACTGGGTCCTTTTGTTGTCAATAAATATACCGCGCCAGGGGTAAGGGTCCACAATAAGCTATAACTTTGCACCCCTCAAAGAGAAGTTGTAATGCTCTTCTTCCACCTTCTGCAGCTGTTCATGTGTCTGCTGTGGACTCTCATTCAACTGGCGGTGATCTTCATGTACTGGGACCTACCTCCTCTGGAGAAAGAGAAGGCCAAAGACAGATTAAGAGGCCAGAGCAAGGACGAGGAGGACGAGCAAGGGCTTGTGGAAGAGGACAATGATGAGGAAAAGCCGCTAATGGGGTCCCAGGAGATAGGGGGGTCCTACGGCTCAGTGGTGGTGTCCAACACAACCATGTCAGACCCTTCTGCTACCTCAAATGCTACGCTGAATCCCATCTCTCCACCTCTCTCTCCAGAGCCACCAGAGACCCATGAGTCTTCCAGCCCCTCTAAGACCTCTAGCATATCTCGAGGTGGGTGACTGACAGTGTGTCTTTCTCTCAGGGGTTCTTAAAAAGCTGGAAGACACATTCTCTAAATGTAATGTCTTTCTCCCTTTCTGTAGAGTTCCTGAGAGAAGAGGTGGCTGTGCTGCTGGCTGCTCAGTTCATCACTCTCTTCAATCAGACAGCACTGGAGGTAGAGTAAAGATATACAGACTGTAACACTCACATATATATTAAATGATTGAACAAAAAAGTTATCTTTATGTTCCTTACAGTAGGGATCACTTAACTAAAACTAGTGGAGTATCTGTGAAGCCAGGAGTTGGCAGACGTTTTTATTCGGCAAGAGAAAACTGGACGAAATACCCTTTTTATATGGGGATTTATGCACTGTGCAAACGTCTCGATGTAAGGGAAACTTCTGTGTAGCAATGCAGTGGGAGTCACCGACTCAGGAAGGAGACACGGTGGAGCAGGAGCTTTTGATGTCAAACACTGGAGGTTTATTTGGAGTTACGGCCGGAGAGTTCACATCACAAATCACAGCAGTCACGGTGAGACTGCACGGGTGGGTTGCCACGTCAATTCTGGAGCGCCTCTCTCTTGCTAGCCCATTTAACTGGTTTCACAGAGAGTAATCAACATATTTTGATAAGATAGCTTTAGACAGTTGGGCACACTGAATTATCTGCTTCCGCCACTTATGGCCTCGAATATGTCATACCCTGGAGTCCATAAGCAATAAAGAAGGAAGTGTCCCAGTGCACCCACAACAAAGACCATCTGTGACCTAGTGTTGACCGGTCACAGAATGGGAACAATAACATTATGGCTGAAGCAGCCTATGTCCTTAAAGGAGATAAACAGACGTCAGGGTTGGTCCTGTACGTCATATCTAGGAGTCTAGGACAACTATTTCCCTAACACTCGATACATTTATTTCTCAGACCATGGTGACCCCGATGACCCAGAAGTACTTTGGCTACAGTGAGCTGGAGAACAGCGTGATGTACAGCCTCTGCGGGGTGGAGGTGATCGCTGGCTTCCTGTTTGTGCGCTGGCTGAGCCAGCGTGTTACTGAGCGAGTTATCCTTGCCATCGGACTGACGATCTGCAACATCTCCGGTGTCTGGTGCTTAATCTTCCTGGCAAACCCACTAGGTCAGAATGCATTGGAAAAACAGCTTACTATTACATCATTTTGTACACACAGGTCAACTAGAACTGATGCTGCCACAAAATCCTGATCCCCCACCAACATTTTGTTTAATACTCCATGTTTTACTGATCTGGCCTGTTTAATAAAGAAGGTTTACATATTTATATGAATCATTTGTTATATTCAAAACATTCTCACAATTGGTAACTCAGTCATATCCAACAGATCTAAATTATATTACACAATCAAACATTTTAAATCATCATGATGCCTATTCACTCAGTGTTTTTTTTCTTCTTCTATTTCACTTTTTTCTGAAGGTGGTTTCCAATGGAAGCTGACTGAATTCGTCATTGGAGTGTTTCTGCAGGTTTTGGGTTTGCCATTTGTAGCTGTGGCTCAGGTTTCCCTCTTTTCCAAAGTCACTTCTGAGAAAACACAAGGTGAGAAACTGCATCATCTAGTGGAACATAAACAGCATTGCATATTGGAATATACGTTCTACACCTTTCATTGTTTGGTGGGTCGATGTAATAGACTAGTGTTGATTCTCTGTGTCTCGCTTGTATTGCAGGTTTCAGTCAAGGCGTGCGCCGCTCAGTGGGGGGTCTAGCTACCATCCTGGGTCCTCTGTGGGCTGGGGGCCTCACAGACAACATGTATATCATGATGGGGGTGATGATGGGACTGCTGGCACTGGTTACGGTATGTCAAAAGAAACTCAAAGATGTAGTATGTGGTTGTCGGATGGACATTATGGCTGCATTGTATGGATTTTAAAGGTCCCATGACATGGCCATTTCTACTGATCATAATTCCATTGTTAAGGTCTATTAGAAATGATTTACATTGTGCAATTTTCCAAACTCACATTGGTTTTTCATATAGCATCTCTGTATAGTATGTGTATTCACTCTCTGTCCTAAATGGCTTGTTGGAGCTGATTTTCTTCAGAATGATGAGATTTAGGCCCAATTACTGCCGACCCCTACACCCTACCCCTTCACACTACCACTCTGTTTGCGCAGAGGGTCCCCCACATTACGTTTTTCCATTCCAATCCAACAAGTGGGGAGAGGGAGTGGGTTATCAAGCCCTTCACCAGCGTGTCTGCATCGGTCCTGACTCAACCACCTGCACTACCTGCTGGTTACAAACAGTTCTGTGCAAACATTAACTAGTAAACTAGACATTTCATATCGTCATACATTAGCATCTTCATGGTTGCCTCGTATTTGTATGACTTAGGATCTACCTGTGTCTTGAAAACTGTAAACATGTAAATTTGATTGTAAAGTTTTGTATATTTACAGGGACTGTTGCAAAAACCAAGCAGCTTATAAACATCAGATAAAAAAAAGAAAGATGTTTACAAAAAAATAAACGGCATTAAATGTTTTTGGAGTTTTATTTCAGTTATTTTTTTAACACATTTTTGTCCAAGAAATACTGATTTGCAACCGTTGTAACGGAAGGTTACGGATGTTCCTGTTTCTGCCGGAGATAGGGGAGTTTGTCTCAAAGCTTGCCTCTGTATTTTCACCCTGCACCTTGAAGAGCCTCGTTTAGCTGTGAGTGTCACTACAAATGGAGTTCACTAATACTTCATGTGCATAAGACACAGCACTTGCAATGGTTAAAAAGATTTGTGTAAATGTGAGTCTCATTTCTGTTGAAGGAAATAATTGCGCAGAGGGTGTCTTTTGCATTGAGAATACAATTAGAATAGATCAGAAACAAACAAACCACAGAGAAAATGTTTTACAGTTAGGAACAGGAGATGTGAGTTGACATCTTATAGCCAGCAGCTCCTCTTCTGTTCAGGAACAAAATGCTTGTAATGCCTGTTAGGAAGTGTGGGCGAACCACGGCCCAACAACAAAATGTTCCACTATCCTTAAGAAAGAACAAAATAAAACCTGAATATGAGTCTGTTTGAATCTAACTTTCACTTTACATTTGGTTTAACAGGAAGCTTCTTTGATAGCCTCATTTTTTCTGTCCTTCATTATTTTTCATTGTGAAGGACAGGCTATTTCTTGTCTGATGGCTCTGAAGCAGGGTTTCTGGGTTTCTTCCAATCAGTCAATTTTCAGGATTCACTTTGCAACTGAGTGGAGAAAAGTGCTTTGTGCCAACATCAATTATTTGCTCAGGATTCAGGCTTTTTGATGTTTATTCTAATGTATTTTGTCAGATGCATAAGGAAATCCTTTTTGAGGAAACCATAACATTTGTATTTCTCATTGGATGTTATTACTGAGAGAGAGATCTAAAAGAAAGAAGGAAATCTAACAATTGCTTTGCTTCCTTGCTGTACATGTTCTTCCTTTTGTCTTTTTTGTTTTAAATCAAATATATTATAATAAAATATTTTTTTCTGTACAGATTATGCTGGCTTTCTCATACGACCGGATGCTTGCACCTGCTGTGGAGGAGCAAGTGGATGACTCGGACAACGTTGGCTAAACCAGCAGAAAGCAGATGGGATGAACGTGGATATAAAAGGTAGCTTTTAATACATTTTATGAAAAGAGACATTGCATTACATATATTTATCCAAATTGACTTACAATGAGAATTGAATGGTATTAATGTAAGACCATTTTCGTTCTTGAATGCATACATAATATAAGTAGCTATAACGATAAATTGATCTATGTTATTGTTTTGCAATGTGTACTTCACTCTTATCAGATAGCAGCCTTGTCTACCACCTTACTGCCCCTCACCCTTTTTTTCCTTTCTGCCTGTGTACAGTGGGAGATTCCCTGTCCTGCACTTAACAGTCCATCCAATGTTTCACTTTCTGCACTGGGACCAGCAAGCAGGGTGACGAGACACACACACACACACACACACACTCTCTCTCCTCTCTCTCTCTATCTGCTATCTTCTCTCTCTCTCTCTCTCCTGTGTTCACTCTCTCTCTCTCTCTCTCTCTCTCTCTCACACACACACACCTCTCATCACCTCCTGAGGGTTAACCTAACACTTGGACTTTGAGTGCAGAGGCTGATCAAAGCACTCATATGGTGCATGTATACATTTCCCATGGAAATATGGAGTCCTGCTGACACAGTGTGTGCAAGCTTTGGATTAATGGTTGCCGTCCGGTTTTTTCTTCTGCACTGAGTACCATCTCTCACATTCTGATATCAATGAACATGCCAAATCGTAAGCTGATGTAGCTGTCCA
This sequence comes from Gymnodraco acuticeps, assembly GCF_902827175.1. Taxonomy (NCBI): domain Eukaryota; kingdom Metazoa; phylum Chordata; class Actinopteri; order Perciformes; family Bathydraconidae; genus Gymnodraco; species Gymnodraco acuticeps. The sequence continues at coordinate 492,743 of NW_022990011.1, forward strand.
TGAGCTGTAGGAGTGTAAATGAGCTGTTTAGCCTTAACACTTGTTCTTTAACTTAATTAACCAGCTCCCTGAAGAGGTCAGGGTTGTTTTTGACGGTTAGAAAATCGGGCTTTATTGTAGTAAAATATTCAAAATTAAGACCAATACATTACTTTGCCCATAAACCCAAAGTATTTTAACCTTGATAAAATATTATTTGAATCCACTTCTTTAATCGCATTCATTCCATTTACATCTGATATAGGGAAGCTTTCTCCTTGAACAGCAAAATATTTAGAGAAACGATTATTTTTGTTTTAAATTTGTGTGCTTTTGGAAATTAATACTTTTATTCTTGCCTCTACTATTGAAGCAATATGTTTGGTCACTAAAATAACTACTAACACAAAATATTAAATAAATATATTTAAACGGTTTTTCATGCCATGGTGATAGAAATGCTGTTTCAATGGTATTTCAGAATCAGAAATCTTTATTTGAAACATTACTTTAAATACCAGTAATACACGTTCTAAGGGAAACACTAAATACTATGGAGGTCTGCCAAACCCTGATTGAAGGTTGTTAATTCAAGATCTAATATTCCTGCTGTGATGGCGAATAAAGGATAACATACATTTCCTACTTTGAAAAAACAGAGCAGTACTATTGTGTAACACTAGTGGGAGCTCTTAGTCTACTGAAGTATATCCCTGTTGTTACTGCTGAGCGTTATGATCGAAGTGTTAGAAAAACAGCATTTCACGGTTTTAGGTGGCAGTACAGAAAACAGACACTAATAAATCAAATAATATTAAGGCTTTACATTTTGTGGTGTACCTCTTTATAATTTGTTCAGGTTTTTTTTTTACACAAACAACTTGAATGAATTATGAGACTGTTTATTTAATATGCATCTATTTATTAGATATTTTATGAGCCCCTACATGAACAACTTTTTTTATGTGTTACTTATGTTACAAGTAAAATAAATATTCACTATACTATATTGCCTTGTGTTTTGTTATTCTCTAGAGTGAAATGAGTGCATGTGTAGAGTAAAATACGTTTTTAAAATATAATAATAATTTCATCAAACATTAAAACAATTGTTTAACATGAATTCTTAATTGTATGGCTTTTTTGGTTGACAGTTACATATCATCAAAAATAAAGGCCTATAGATATATAGACAACATATATAAAACAGAAGAACAATTTAGGATGTAAGCCATTTTCTTAAAGTGGGATTTAAAAAATAAAGTTTTGTTTTTGTAGTCTTTTTTTAAAGGATACAAATGTTTTTATTGTAAAAATGAATAACTTAATATTTTTTTAAATATGTAATGACACTTTCATCGGGGTTAGTAGAGAGCTTACACCTGCAGTCAAAAAATCAACATATTTTGTTTTGAATGACTAATTTTAATTATTTGTATTATTAAAAGGAACAAATATTGACAATGAAAATTATATTATATTAAAATAAAAATAATACCCGTCTCAAATTTGATATAAAACAAAGACAACTAAAGTCGTAATAGTAGGGTAATGTCACATATCTTCTTAATACATGAAATTGCATGTAAAACTATATTTAATTTCAATTGAGTAGAATCATAGAATCATTTTATATAGAAAAGATAAAAGTCATTAAATATGATCACTGTGTAAATAAATACAAGACTATAAATTAACTGTGTACTTAAAATAAAATAATACAAATATTCTAAAAACGAAATGATGTTTACCTTTTATTTATTTTGTCTTCATAATGAATCAAGGATACAGAATTAATTACACATTTTTAAATGTTTTCAAATTCATTTTAAATTCAGAATTGCAAATCACACATTTTTGTGAATTGTTATTTATAAATGGCATGCTGCATTATCTATTGAAAATGAATTATTGGAAATTGTATTTAACTTTTTGGAAATTATAAATAATAAATGATCATAAAATATGAGATTCAAATTTAGAAAAAAACCGAATTGTTGATAAAAAAAAAAAGAAGGAATTTAGTATCATAGACGTTCTTAGTTTTCAGATGATTTTAGACCACAAACATGTTTAACAAAAGTGAAACCGAGCACATTTCTAAACCTGGAGTTGTTAACACAGTGTGAAAAGGTGGGGACCCGGCCCCACTGGGGGTCGCTGCAGCCTCGCCGGCAGAGCCAGAAACTGGGAGAGTTGGGTTCTTTCTCACCTGTGACGTTGCGCCGTCTGTCTGCTGACGCCATGACGAGGGGGCGTGGCCTCGGACTTGAACTCTATGTGAACCTGTTTTGATGTTGGGCGGGGCGGGCTCAGAAATGTTACGACATAGAGATATTTTGGGGTTTCACAATTTGTTTTATTAAACTGGGCCCCCACCACCCACACCCATCACACACATACACACACAGCCTATAGCGGTAGTCTGACCGAACAACGACCCTGCCTATCAGGGTCAGAAGCGCAGAACACGTCGTGTGTCATATCAGCAGTGGTTGTCGGGGTAAGTTTGGTAAGCTCACTCCTCCTTCCCTGCCAAATGTTACGAGGCATATACAGCCAAATTCAAAGATGATAATAGACGTGAACTTTTGATGAACTGTGTTTTTCCGGCGAAAGAGGGCAGCGAGGGCAGCTGGAGTTCATTGGGTCTTAAACTTATTTTTCCCCCCCAATCTCATTCCCAGGCTTGATCACTGATTGACCCGCACAAACTGGGTTGGGTTAGTGTAAGGATGTGCTCGGATGATGCACTGTAACACTGGGGCTTGTTGAATATCGCAGATCAGCCGAACATACATATTTTACTCGTGGAAGTGTGGACAAAGCCACACTGCAGCATCACCACTTTTACCACTTTTTTTCTTGCACTTTACATGACATTCTCTCTGTTCAAGGGACAACTTAGAAGTTCAAGAATAACACCTCTAACTGGGTCATTATAAGACTTTCATGATGCTAGTTGTGATGGGTAATAAATGGATAGGTGTGCTCCCAAGCCTGAACTTTGAAGCTTTTGAGCTGCTGCGCGTATGAAATATTTAGTTTGTTCAATGGTGTCAGGGATTCTTCTTTTTGCGGAAAAACTGCTCGAGCCACAGCCAAATCAAAATGGTGGCATCGACAGAAACCTGTGAAAGTCTGTGAGTGTCCCTTTGTAGCAAGCACTTGAATCTTGTGTTAATAATACATGTGTCACTCCGAAGAGGTGCTACATCTGGAAAGCAAGATGGTTACGGGGATAAAGGGAAAAGAAGAGTGCTTAAGTTGGGATATAACGGGCGAAAATGGAGGCGCTGGGACAGGAAGTGTTCCATAACGAAAGGTAAAATACAATCTACTGTAAGAAATGGAAGTCAGACCTCCATTTCGGTCACCCAAGGCTGTGTGACACGCAGAGTATTTTTTTTCCGTGCCTCCTTTCGGGTTGTGTAATGCTTCTTTTTCTGTCTGGATGAATAATTAAGCAAAGCCTATGGCCGGGGCATCCTAGGCTGTGTTGCTCAGGCTAGCCAGCTGCTATTATAGCGTTCTGTTTTGCCAAATCTGGAATGCTTCAGTTATTTCCAGCACTGGAGGTTTCCTTGCACAAAGTTTTCTACATCTCTTTGATCTTAAAACATCATAAACTGGATTAGTTATTCTGATGGTCTTATTGAACCTTGACTTTTTGCTAGTTCTGTTACAAGTTTTGACCCTTGTGTTTAATTAGAGTAAAGCAGCACATGAGGGATTAAAGGAAACTTTAGTCACATTGGACACCTTTTCAAACTCTTTATATCGGCCGTTCTGTGAAAGGAATACTAATGTCTTGTCATTATAGCACTATTCTAATATCCTTAATGTCTGATGCATCTCAGTAAATCTTCAATTCCTCAGATAATACAAATAGTTTTGAAGATAGCTGTTCTAAAGTTATCAAATGGGTTTGAGTATTGGTGAATGGTGGAAAAATAAATGTTCAATGTTACAGCCAAACATACATTATATCTAGCAGTATTTAATTTGAGTTAAGAAACTAGCATTGAATTATTCCTGAAAAACAGGGTTTATCTCTTATTCAAAGTTAAACTATTCCTCTGCCGGCCTGCTTCCAGGAAATGTCTACTCATTAAACTCCAATCTCCCGATTTCATGACAGACCTCCTGTGTGTCTGCTTTAATTGTGTTCTCACAATTAAACACCCGGCATCACCCACCCAAGCAGCCACGATGTGCCTCTAACCTCACCCGTCCCCTTTGCTCCACGAACACAGATTACTAGCCCATCTGTATCACCAGAGGCCACGCTAAGCCGATGGGAGCCCTGCTCAGCAAGGCACCGCCGCAATTGTTAACCCTGATTAACTTGATGTGGCGTTCAGTAGTGGGAACAGTGTGAAAATCAAGCCAGTGCCGTGACCCAGTGCCCTGCCGCTGAACCGAGAGGGAATCGGGCAAACCTGGGGAGGGTGGAGGAGAACGGGAGCCAGGAAAAAAGAAAGAAGGAAGGAAAACAGAGAGATGGCCGAGAGATTAACGCAGCATTAAGGACTGCAGAGGAGGAACAGATATATGCACATACATATATTTCTCTGTTTCAGTGCAGTAGAAGCTTGGTGTCACTTCAATATAGACTCCAGCAATAAAACATAAATCAATATGACTTTCAGTGCCCCGACAATGGGCTTCTGTGGAACAGAGGACATCAACGATTCAGTTGTAATTACTACAGTGAGATTATCATTGCACAGAGAAGAGGATCTAGACGTTAGTTACAGTACATGGTTATTTTGTCTCTATAAATTAGGATTTTATTCATGTCCCCAAGGCACAACATATACTTCCACTTGTTCTTCTTTGTTTTGTAACATAAGAAATTCAAATGCAGTTTTTTTCGTGTAAAACAACATAATACTCATGACTGACTTACTTATTCTGGCAGATTGGCATAAGCAGCAGAAAATAATGAAATAAAATTGTATAACAATTTAACTTTTTTTAAGAGCATGGACTCGATGTGACAGTAATGATTACATCAGTGCTGTGCCATGGATAATTCTGCATTATGTATGATTCCGAACTCATGAGCCTGAAATTGTTACTCTTTGCACAACATGCATTTGCAAAGCTAGATTTGTACCTAGAAATGTGTCACTGCCAATGACTCAGTCTGAAAGGTCACGCTAGAACAAATGTCAACAGTTTTGCCGAATTTAATATTTGGGTTATGACATTTTGCTGTACCAAGTTGGCAGGAAACCATCAGACATGTTGCCTCACAGGATTTTATGTGGTGTGTACAATTCCAACCTAATGGAGAAATACTGAAAATAATATATAAGCCTAATGTGTTAATACACAAAATATGCCTATTGCTCAGCATGTGGGTATATTTAATTCCTAAATCCAGTTTAGGGCTAAAGCAGATATGTATCTCATGTATTTACCTCTAAATTTAAGTTTCCAACAAAATGCAGTTACAGGCCCATTTTGCTACATAAGAAAAAAAAGGCAAAACTGGTTTTCATGGTGGTTACAAGTAAATAATAATAAAATGAATGTGCTACATACAGCCATTTGTTTAGGTACCCCCGCATCTCCAGAGTAATACGACTGAGCGATTTGTAGACATGTTCTCCCTGTTGCTATACGTTAACCATTCGATGAAGCATAAGATTATTAGTGACCCTGAGAGGGACAAATCCTTTATGTAAATTATTGAGGTTGACATGTCTACCAGGCTCCCAATGAAATTACACCTTCGAATGTAGACACTGTTATAGCTAATAGGGAAGGAATTCCTTTTCGCCATTTCTATTTAAAAATGAAAGGCCCAATTTTGAAAAAAATCCAGTTTAGATTTTTCAATAAAACCCAAATGAGACTTTGCCGGGTTTCACTTTGAAGGACTGTATTTAATCATGTTGCATTCTAACAGATATTAACAAATGTTTTATCTGTGTTTGCTTGAATAATTCAATTAAATATATAAATAATTCATGTGCCAAAAGAAAAAAGAAATGCTCTGAAGTTAACTTATTTACATAGTTGTGTATGTGTTGGGAATTAGATATTAGAAATCTTTTGCAAAATAATATATTTGTGCATATAGATGACTCCCCCAAACAAATGCACAGATAATAACATGTTGAACCCTATTACAGCCCCAGCGGGCCCCTCCCTCTCTTGGTTCCCGGTCATATCTCCTTTGACCTAATAATTAAGCTGCTTTCGGCATTATAGGTTGAGAAGCAGCTTTGCCACCGCAGTGACAAATCTCTCTCAACTAAACCATTGCTCTTCAGAGGCTCCACCATCTTTATTGCGATGCCTGGGTGCTTCCTAGCTCCCTTGTTGAAATCCCAAGCCTTTTATCATCTCTCTGAGAAAGTAATCCTTTGTTTGGAATTTGTGGGATTTCGTACAACAAAACAGCCAAGTGCAGGGCATCTTTCATAAGCCGACCCTTTTTGATTTTATGTCATAGATGTTAGACATTTTAATAAGAAGAAATTGAAGCTGTGACCACACGGTTGTGCTTTATCATTAGCCTCTATCTACTGTCATTAAAATTGGAGTAAAGGCAAAAAACGTTATGAGGAAGAAACATGAAAGGAGCTGGTGGTTAATAGCCATGTCAGCTTTAAAGACCTTTCTGTATGTTTTAGCCGATTTGAAATCAAATTGAATATCCCTTTTTCATCCAACCATTTTGCAGTGTTTTAGATTTTGTATTTGTTTGCCTTCACGACAGCCTTTGGTTTGCATTCAATTCCATATTGACAGTTGCAGACACAAAAAAGTGCTTAAATTGTATAATCCATCGCATTCGCTGATACAAAAAAGCCTTTATTATAAGTTATTGCAGATAAAGATTGTTTGGAAAAGGAGTGTTTCCTCAGTACGACGACAACATTTACAAAATCTGAACCTCTGCAGCACAGTTTTTAAAATGTTTTGCATACATTTAAATTATAGATGTTTTGTATTTTAGGTGAAAAAACCAGCACAACAGTCTTTAAAGGGTCATTACAGAAAACACTTATTTAAAAACTTAAATTATTAAATTCACTGGACCTTGAAAAATCCTATAGGTCTACTCCTACATTTAGTTATGATTTTTCGAAAGTTTGCATTATAAGCATGACCAATATGCTTTTAAAAAAGAATCTGAATATTGTTGAAATGTGTACTCAGCTTTAATAACATTTCCATTTTTAACATTTCATGTTTCATGTTCTTTGGCTGTGTCTGTTAGTGTCAGAAATGCTGATTTACAGAAAAGGTGTAATATTAAATCTTCAAAAAATCCAACATTGGCAATGAGTATTAACACTTTCACATCAAATATTTTAAGCCAGTTTAAATAATCCTCACTGGTAAAATATACAGTAAAAAAACAGTATGTATTTGAACTCCTAATGTATAATAAGCATTATCTTATTTTATCCAGGAGTACATAACCTTTAGACGTGCCAGAATATAACTACTTAAAAATCTTAAATTTGGAATATTTAATAATAAATATTTTTTATCTGGGAAAATAATTATGTATATATTTGTATAACTAATTACAATAATACATGTTGCAAATCCTGATTAGAGGTTTTTGGTGAAAAATCCAGGTGAAAAATAAGCAATTAACATTACGTTTTCAAAGAAAAATGACAAAATATAACACTTAAAAAATGTTTTTCAAGGCAAGGCAAGTTTATTTATATAGCACCTTTCAACACAAGGCAATTCAAAGTGCTTTACAAAAAATGAAAGACATTAAGAAAATGGCATTTAAAATCAGTCATTAAAAAGAAAAGCTAATAAAATAAACATTAAAAGAAAAAATACATGGATAAAAGTTACCGTGCAGTTTAAGATATGAATAGTTCAATTAAAAGCAGCGGCAAAAAGAAAAGTCTTCAGCCTGGATTTAAAAGTAGTCAGAGTTGCAGCGGACCTGCAGGTTTCTGGGAGTTTGTTCCAGATATTTGGAGCATAATAACTGAACGCTGCTTCTCCATGTTTAGTTCTGACTCTGGGGACAGAAAGCTGACCAGTCCCTGAAGACCTGAGAGATCTGGATGGTTCATAATTTAGCAGGAGGTCAGAAATGTATTTTGGGCCTAAACCATTCAGTGCTTTATAAACCATTAGCAGTATTTTGAAATCAATTATTTGACACACAGGAAGCCAGTGTAAAGACTTCAGAACAGGAGTGATGTGATCCACTTTCTTAGTGTTAGTGAGGACTCGAGCAGCGGCGTTCTGAATCAGCTGCAGCTTTCTAATAGATTTTTTAGTGAGACCTGTGAAGACACCATTGCAGTAGTCCAGTCTACTGAAGATAAAAGCATGGACAAGTCTTTCCAAATCCTGCTGTGACATTAGTCTTTTAATCCTAGATATATTCTTTAGGTGATAGTAGGCTGATTTAGTAACAGTTTTAATGTGACTGTTGAAACTCAGGTCAGAGTCCATGACTACACCTAGATTTCTGGCTCTATCTGTTGTTTTGAACATTGCAGACTGAAGCTCAGCGCTAACTTTTATACGTTCTGCCTTTGCTCCAAAAACCATTACCTCAGTTTTATCTTTGTTTAATTGGAGAAAGTTCTGACACATCCAGTCATTGATTTGTTCAATGCACTTACTCAGTGTTTGAATTGGAGCATAGTCTCCTGGTGAAATGGTTACGTAAATTTGTGTGTCATCTGCATAGCTATGGTAACTTATTTTGTTGTTCTTCATTATCTGAGCCAGTGGTAGCATGTAGATGTTAAAGAGAAGAGGTCCCAAGTAGCTTCAAGTAGCTTTGGACAGATTTCTCATTTGTCACTCTCGTTCTGGGCGATAACGGCTTTTTCACTATAAAAATATCCAAAAAGCCTTACTATTTGAGTCATGTGCATCAAAACATGTATTTAATTAGATAAATAATCAAATAAACCTCAACTAACTACAAGAGTAAACTAAGACCTGGCTGTGACATGGAATAAAACATTACAGAGCCATCAGTTGTTTTACAAACCATGAATGGAACCATTTGTATTTGTTCATTTATTGTGAGCTCTTCTTCATGTGCACCTCCAACGCGCTAAGCTGATGATGCCGGGCCAGAGGACAGATCCATTGACCTGGAAGTGTGATCTCACACTGAGCTGAAAAACAAACAGTCAAGAACATCCTCCTCCATATACCACCGATCTTGAGAGATTGCGGGGCAGCTTTTGGTTTGGGGGTTTCTCAGCCTGATCTGGGTTAGCTGAGTCAGACGTTAAGAGAAACAGACAGGCGGGTGGGAGAGGAGGGAGAGAATGTGTGAGGCAGCAGGGACGCTGCAGGAATCTTGTAGAAAGGCCAGTCGTGGGACATGCTAGCATTACCAAGCAGTGACCCAGGATTAAGCGCGGTAGACAGCAGCAGTTTGATTTGATCGTGCAGTGCTGTGTTGTTAAATCGCTCATTAAATCCAATTAGCAGGAGGTAAAGGGAGACAGGTTGGAGGGTGTGTGGGAGGCAGGAGGGCTTTAGTTTAGCTGCTTCTGAGGAATATTGCGTGCCAAGCAGAGCAGGTGACAAATCTCCCGCTCTGAACTCCTGACCTAGCCGTGGGACTCCCCACTTCTTCACTCCCTCTCACCCTCTCCCCCCCCCCCCCCCCCCCCCTTGTTCTCTCTCAGTTGCCCACTTGCCGCTTTCACCTGCGACCCCTCTTGTCTTTGTGCTGCTACAATGAGGTGTGAGGGTACTGGACATCCTGCGACATGTCAAAGAGGAATCAGTCTCACCAGACTTATATGCAAAGTACACGGTCAAGCCAATTAATGTCCCAACAAATTAAAGAAAACTACAGCCTGAGTGTTGCTCTCATGTGGCGAGATAGTGCAGTCACACCAGACCAGTGCCAAGACAAATTGCAAACACAATTACACAGCATAACAACACCCTGCTGTGGCCTCTCACTAACCTCTCGTTAATTCTTAACAAAAACAAGTTAATCGTGGACTAGTGCCCTATCCCTCTTGGATTTAATTCACCTCACTCTCAAATTCATTTTTCTACCTGACTTAATCTTTCCACCAGTTGTCATGGTTTGTATACTTTGTGTCTCCATAACACAGTGCAATGGTTGGAATCTCAAACAAACAAGGAGGGATTATGAGAGACTTTGGAAATGTAGTCTTTCTTCTCATGAAGTCTCATTTGGTTTGGTGACTTATGATTTCATTCTTGTTTACTTCTCAGAATGTCAAAACACTGAACTCTAATGCACATTGTTTTTCCAACCCTTGTCCCAGTGTTTGTCCTTTATCTGTGAATCATGCGTCACCACTCTGTGAGGCCTGTCCTCTTTAATCCAAATCGTCTGCCCTTTCTCAAAGGTATTCTACCCTAATCCTAAAACTTCAGTTTGAAAATATACTTTACATCTGTGCGGACCCGCTTGTATAACTGAATTGATAATTGTTAAGAGGTTATAGTGGAATCATTTGGTACATGTGCGATTTACAGCCATGTGAGTCCATCAGATTGTTTTTGAAGATAAGTAACATTCTGTAACGGTTTGTAAATTATGTAAAAGTGTATTGTTAATTGTTAGATATTCAACCATCCTGAATCATTGAAAAACTTTTTTTTCTTTCCTTTTAAAGTTGTTCTATGCTCCACAGATTGTCTACACAATGTTTTAAAACCTCATTACATACATTACTAAATTATTATGGGAACATTTGTAAACTGTTCCTGATATTTCTTGGTCTACACCACATTTCAGTTTCTTAGAAAATTGTTTTTAAAAAACACATTATGTAAACTGTGCTTAGGGTTTCAAAATGAAGAGGAAATATACTGAGAAAATAAATGACCTATATATTCAAATTCAAACCATCACATCACCAGGACCGCCTTTTTCCACCTCAAAAACATTGCCTGTCTCCGCCCATCACTCTCCTCCTCTGCTGCTGAAACCCTGATTCATGCATTCATCACTTCACCACTCGACTACTGCAATAGCATCCTCTACGGCAGGGGTGCCCACACTTTTTGGGCTGGTGAGCTACTTTTGAAATGACCAGCTCACCGAGGTCTACCAACCAAAAATAAAATCCCAAATTGCAAGGGTTGCTGAATAACACGTTTTATTTATACATGGGATAATAGGGCTGCAACAAACGACTAATTTGATAATCGATTAATCTATCGATTAATGAAACGACTAATCGACTATTCAGACTATTACTGTATGCCTTGCACAATTTCTCAAACCCTCTTATTTAGCCATCAACTTTTAGATTTAGCTTGAGGTTGTTTTAAGCATGTGGAAACTAACAAGACAATAAAGATGAATACTTGATTCAAAAATACATATATTATTAAATTAACAAATTGTTTACAAAATTAACATTGCTTTTTATTTAAATAAAATAAATAATATTTCGCATCAAAAGAAACAACAATGTTTTAACAAATCCTATTAAATAATGTGATGACAGAACTGTGAACAGAATAGCTGAAACTTTAACAAAATAAAGAGTAACTCAGTTTCCTATAATCATTAACTCCATGTTTGTATCATGAGTTAACTCCGTGTGTTGCTGCTAGCATACATAACACCTGACGTGGAAACGTTACTCGTGATGGGGCTACAGAGCTGCTAGAAAGACAGTGGAACCCGGTGCATTCCTCCGTCTGAATGTGGAGTGCTTTTGATAAATGTTTCGACACATTGCTCGTGTTCCCGCCCTCACATGCTGAACTCTCTTGGCAAGGAGCATTGTCCTCCTCAAGACGGGTAACATGTAACCACACCTTGGAGCGCTTCTCTCCGCCATCCCCTCCGTGTGTTGCTGCATGTAGCAGCCGCGTGTGTGTAAACTGCCCCGCCCCCTCGCGCACAGACGGGGGAGAGAGAGATCTCGTCTGGATTGGAGAGGTCGAAAATACACCGACCATAGACGCATTTGTTTGTCTTTTTGCATGTTAGAAACGAGTTGGCGACACTAAGACTGCGAGATAATATTTGTGTAGCAATAATACATGACCTTTCTCAACTCGCTCCTCGGAGGGAAGTCGCTGTCATATGCCTTGTGAACACTCCGATAATGCCTCTCCACGTTACCTTTCTTTGGCAGAGCGACGCTTGCTTTACAAATAAGGCAAATAACCTTTGAACGTGACATCACAAAACAATATTCTTCCTCCCATTCTGGGTGGAAGTGGTTTGTCTTTAGCTTTTTGCTCGGTCCCGCACTCATTTGGTTGTTTGTCTCTTGTTAGTCTCTTTAACTTAATTTGAGTTTTCCCGGCACTTGACTGATTTTGTATCGCTTTGCATTCTGGGTTAACAGACTGGAAAGCGATAGGTCGCTTTTTCTGTCAATCAAGTAAACTCCTGAATTAAGTGGCAGGGAGGCCAAGGGAGGCGGGATCAAAACCTGTTTTGTCTATTTTAACGGAACAGGATTTTTTTCTTTAAGAATGACTCGCGATCTACCAGCTTTGCCCCCGCGGGCGACCGGTCGCCCGCGGTCGACGTACTGGGCACCTCTGCTCTACGGCATACCATCCAACCTCCTCAATAAACTCCAACATATCCAGAACTCTGCTGCCCGCCTCCTCACCCACACCCACACCCGCTCCCGAGACCACATCACCCCCGTCCTCCAGAACCTCCACTGGCTCCCCGTCCGTCAAAGAATCAACTTCAACGTCCTCAACAATCAGCCCCCCCCCCCCCCCCCCCACCCTACCTCACAGACCTGCTGCACCACCACACCCCTTCCCGCTGCCTCCGCTCATCAGAAGCCAACCTCCTATCCATCCCCACCCGCATCAATCACCGGACCTGGGGGGACAGAGCCTTCTCCTTCGCTGCCCCCTCCCTCTGGAACTCACTCCCCCAACCCATCAGAGACTGCACTGACCTCACCACCTTCAAAAAACTCATAAAAACTCACCTCTTCAATCTGGCTTTTAATGTGTGATTGTTTTTGTATTATTTGACTTTAACTTTAACTATATATTTATTTGTTGTTCCTTTCTTTTCTTTGCACTATATCTGTAAAGCGTCTTTGAGCACCTGTAAAAGCGCTAACAAAATTAATCTATTATTATTATTATTATTATTATATATACACTTGCATAATCAAATATAATCTATCTCTATTTAAAAAAATTAATTACAAAACACTTCTTAAGCTATAAAGGGCATATTAATATATGTGCATTTGTATTAAATCAGTAAAGCCCCTTGCATTGGACATTAGAGAAATTGTCCACTGTGCCACAAATCCCCTTTCACTATATAAATGCAAAGGCTTCTTATAATGGCAAGGTATAAACTGTGATCAAATTCTGAAGTGTGGAAATATCGAAAAACCATCGCACGGTATGTCAACTCATTTTAATAAATACTTTCCTCATAGGCACAACGGGCCAGAGGTGAAGCTTTGTGGTAATAGTGTATTCTTTGGAGAGCCTTTTTAATTAGATTGTGTTTATAATATCCCTAAGAAAATTGGTTTCTGCCAAACACTTGTAAAACTTTCTTCTTGAGCATTGCAAATATTTAATAGAAAATTCCGCTTTACTAATCAAGCGGAGTGAAAACCAGGCTGAAGCACAAACTGAGCTGAGGTGAGGTGAGGCCACTAATAAAGCGTCAGGAGTTACAGGGTTTCCAATCGACGCATACAGGATACATTTTGAGACAAAAGTAAGATTGGGGCAATATATCATCACAGGATTGATATCTGAAGCCGCATTATAGCAAAGTATTTCTCTCCATCATTATGTTTTAGGAATCCAATGGCTAATCAGGCAAGATTGAATTATTCTTAATAGCTGTCATGTATACTAGCTTTTATTCTGCGACCATCTTTAATTTTTCAAGATATTTGCTTTATGACTTCATATCATGTTAACTGTATTTAATAAATATACATTATGTTAGCTCTGAACACAGACTGTTGGTCCACATGGTTCTAATTTGTCCTACATCTTTTTTGTTTTTTATATACTGTGGTAATTTTTTTAAAATATCAGATCTTGATGTTCTTTTATAGTGCATTAGTTTTGCGTGTGTGTGTTTATCACAGACTGTAAAACATTCACTATTGGATTTGCCATCTGCTCTCGTGTATCTTCTTGTCTTCAGACATTTACAGGTTATATGAGGCTCTTATATCTTTTTTTTAAACTTTTGATGGCCTAAGGAGCTACTTTGGTTATCTGTCCCTTAGGTCAGACTGAATTACTGCAGGTAGAAAAGTTTCTTAAGCTCTCTTTCCTGTTACAGGAGCCTCAAAGAAAATTAAAAAACGTAAAGTTGTAATATCTCTAAACCGACAGTAAAGAATCTCACCGTATATTTGATATTTTATTGATTAAGGAATGAACTACCTATGAACCTGCTGATTTAACGGGAATATTGTGTCCAACTTTTTCTGACTTCGTCTTTAACTTCGTTTTTTTCAATATTTTTATTTTATGTCATATATTCTTTTCCATATTGTATGTTCATACTGTACATGTGACATGTTCTGCAGGTATGTTTGAATGCACTTGCAAAGTTAAGAAATGCAGCATCACTTTCTAACATAAGTGACATTATTATGAATAATTGTGAAAAAGAAAACACACAAACAGTAATTATAAAGTTAGTTATAGGTTCTAGTTGGTCAAATTCATGAGTTTATTACAGTTTTAATATATACTGCACAATTGCAGATTAATTGTGGGTACCGGTACTTCAAATTCAATGATACAAAATATGTATTATATTTTAACATTGACATTAAGAATGATCTTTACTCATACCTTTTGGCAGTGTGAAAAATAAAATACCTAAAATAAAATATATTCCCTCAATTAAATAAATAGATTATAATTTAATACAAATTATCTCAAAATGTAACACAAAAATACAGTTTGTATTAATGGCAGCGAAAGCCAAAAACGTAATGTTCATGAGTGATTTGTACTGCATTACATTTTCATTTATAGTCATATTTAGTTTTTTGACACATTTAAAATTGAATAATTCAGAAATATAAAAAAGAAAACTGAAATAATCAGTTGTTAATTTAAAGTTTTATTGTAAGATGTAATTTCACTGTTCAATTTTTATATTTTTATTGTAAATTGACAAACATTGGACACATAGTTTCATGGGGACACTACATCATTTTAATCTTGTGCATTTTTTTTACATTGTTCAAGGTTCAAGGTTCTTTATTGTCAAACTAACATAGCTGCAGAGTAATTATGTCGTTGAAAATCTTAGGTCACAGGCTTCTCCAACAATGCAACACAATAATACAGATAAGCAGACAATATTAAAGCAATATTAAAGTATATTATATTAAAAGTAATAAAAAAGAAAAATAGTTCTAAAAAAAAGTGAGAAAGTGGAATAGTGCAATACGAGTCTATATACAAGTAATTGGAATGATATATTAGATAATAGATAGATAATTACTAAGTAGCAGATGAATGTTATGAAATTGTTTCAGCAGTTCAGTTGTTTAACAGTCTTTATCGTAACAGCAATTCTAACTTAAATAGTGGCTCATTCATTTAACAAAGCGTCTCAATACCCCCAAAATGATTAAGCCTGTGTTGCAGTGCTGTGTTTGAGACAGTACTGTAAGGAGCACCTGACCATTTAACTTTGTAGCTTAGAAAACGAAGACCAGCCGCCCGAAAGTCAAGTGTTCCCATCCGAGTCTGACGGCCCCAAACAGAGCAGTCTGTCTCCACTGTGATCTCACTGGGTGGCTGAAAAGGGTCTGAGAGGCTCTTCAGTTATGATACTTTAAGAAAAGGTGTTGTTAAGGGTTTGCACATTTATTTCACTTCACGGCACCAATGCTTGCTGCCTTCAGTAACTGTTAGTGTAAAAACAGGGAGCAAAGACTTAAATTGTCACACAGCGAGTGAACTTTTCACCTGGCTTTTTTTCTCCAACAGCGGTTAGGCTGTCTTCTGTAAAGGCAGAACAGAGACTAAGGCGGTTTGCAGAGGTCTTGGATCAGCAGGCAGCAGGTTCGGGGTGGAAGTTGTGACTTACAGTATCTGCTGGAGGAATGGAGACTGACTTTGCAGTGGCTTTTATGGATGACTTGGTGCCCTAGTTACATCGGATATGCGTCTCTCTGCGCTCACTGAGGTCACAATACTGTAAAAGCCAGCAGAGCCGCCCTAACTTTTCCTGACCTCTGCCATTCTGCTCTCTGTTTACTACTTGATACTCAAGCGAACAGACAATCATAACACTTGACAAACTCCTCTTCATATTTACCATCACAATTGATGCAGAGAGTTGGCTCCATGGGGTTTCTCTGCATATTCAGCATACTGTCTTGCCTTCATATAAAGATGGCTGAGGGGAACAGTTGAAATGTCTCAGTCAATCCCTCAAAAAAGTAAATAAATCTTTCCTAACAGGCTCTTTGTCCGAGAGTAGATGACACTGATGTATCATGTCTCAGTAGCTCAGACATGGAAGGCGGCCTGCCGGCTTGATGCAGCACAGGCAGCAAGACAACAAAGGTAGACGAGAAGGGTCGGGGGGAGGTTTAAAAACAATCCTATCTGTGGATACACTGTGGGCTAAACAAAGGATTGGGCCTCATTATGATAAGAGTGTACACGAAAGCAGACCAGTTGTTATGTGAAAAACGCTCTCAGGGAGGCCGCCGTGAGGCAATGGCCCAATTTCTATTCTCTCTGTAAATAGCTGTGCGCCTAGCTGTGTGCCCAGTGCAGGGACTTATGTCGTTGTTTGCACTGAGCATGCTCGTCGCCATCCCCCCTCCATGCCCTTCATCTCGTCCATGTTGCTGCCGGTCATGGGTATATGTCATGGGAATGAGCGAGAACACTGTGATAAACATTGACAAATAGGTCTCGCTGTTTTCCTGATGTGCAGAGCAGAAGTAATACAGTGCAGCTGGGCAGAATAAACTACCACAGTAGCAAAAATAAAAACGGTTTCTACAGTGTAGTTTTTTCGAAATAACAGCATGTTTCACATCATAAGCAGGATAATATATATTCTTGATTTAAATTGATTCCGGTTTTCCAGTTATAACAATAACAAAATACCTCCTATCCCATAAATTAAACTGCCATAATTATATAACTAGATAAATAAATAAAATGAAATAATTTATTTTTTATGTGTTACTATTCTCTGCACAATGCTGTGCAGAGATGAGTAACATTGGAAACAAAATATAACAAATAAATGAACAAAGAAAGGCTGGAGACACCTGCAAGCTCACATGAGATGTTCTTTTTTTACCTCAAGGGCCATCCCTGACCCAGAAAACAAGTCCCAGGCAGGTTGTAGATGCTTAAAGGACGGTTTGTGGCCATTAAGCTAGTGGAGTGATTACATGCCTACCACACACACAGACTTCGAAAAGGCAGCAAATACTTGGGAGGCTGCCATTGGATTCGAAGCAGCAGCCAACTCCTCTTCATATTAACAATCACAAGTAATTTATTTTAATTTAATTTGTTACTATTCCCCATAAGCTCGTCTGGTCTTCAACCTTCCAGCATTTTCCCACACCACACCGCTCCTCCGCTCCCTTCACTGGCTTCCAGTAACTGCTAGAATCCACTTCAAGACACTGGTACTAGTGTACCATGCTGTGAATGGTCCTGGCCCTTCCTACATCCAGGACATGGTTAAACCGTACACCCCAGCACGTGCACTCCGCTCTGCATCAGCCAAACAGCTCGCTGCACCCGCACTGCGAAGGGGACCCAAGTTCCCATCAGCAAAAACACGTTGGTTTGCTATCCTGGCTCCAAATGGTGGAATGAGCTCCCCATTGACATCAGGACAGCAGAAAGCTTACACACCTTCCTGCGCAAACTGAAAACTCATCTCTTTCGACTCCACTTCGAACAATAAAATGAAAAAAATAAATAAACCCAATTGAGTAGCACTTAAAATGGTTTGGCTCTGTGAAACTTAATGTACTTATATGATTCTGTTTTCTTCAAGTTTGTATCTTCTTGGTCAAAGATACAATATTTATATATATAGTCTATGGGTCGAACGCACTTATTGTAAGTCGCTTTGGATAAAAGCGTCAGCTAAATGAAATGTCATGTAATGTAATAAATTATTGAATAATAGTAAAATTGTTCCACAAAATTATACATTACAAACTGCAAATATATCAGAGTATATTAAAGGCAAAGTAAATCAAATGTGCTTTACATTAAAGTGAATACATCAATAAAGAAAAAAACTAACGAAATGACCAAGAAGGATAGCTTTCGTGTTTTTAACCATTTAGCTAAATTACCTTTTCTTCTTTTCCACTACAGGAAACAATTCTTAAGAAAACTTTCAAAACTGTCTGAGCTATGATTGAAAATCCAAAAAACGAACTGCCCTTAGAAAGGAGGCTGCTGTGGGCATTTACATGTTACTATTGGCCCTGATGAATTTTTTAATGTATGTTGAATAATACCCGTAGCCGAAAAAAGGGCCGTCTAGGCTGGTTGAATTTTAGCCAGATTTAAAGACACGACAAATCATGTGTGACTTTCAGTACAAATATGTGTTGAGCCTTTCTGGAATTTCAATAACCACATTTTCTAGCAAATATTTCTAAACTAATCACAAGCTTTTACAATTCCTTCTGTAATAGCCTGTTCAAATTGGTTGTCATGTACTTTTTTTGATTGTCTTGTTTTTGTCTCTAATAACATTTAAAAGTTTTTGTCAAGTAAAATAATTCAACAATATATTAAATATGCAGGATTATAAGAAGGAAATCATTGTTTCTTAACTCAAATATTCTGTGATAATAACATCGTGCTGAAAAAAGACATGTCAACACATAAGCTGCTAATGGCAATTAATATAGTTATTAAATGTTTTGTTATTATTTCTAATTACTCTCCACGAAAGTGTTCATGCAATGATTTTGCCCAGTTCCTCATGCATGTTCAAAATAGATAAAAACAAAAACAAGAATAATGTACATCACATACACGCTTCCAGTAAAACCTACAAACACACAGACATAAACTACTAATATTTATACGGCAAATAGAAGTAAAAATGGCATAAATAACTAGAAGTAGATCTAGACCGTATCAAAGTGTGACATGGTTTAGGGACTCCTCTTCATGACTTAACAATTTGTTTAAAGGAGCACTGACCTAATTTTTTCCACAGCTTTATTATTAGAGAATAAAAAAGAAGCTTAGCTGTAAACTCAGACACCGAGTTCACACAGAGGTTATTGGTTCAAATGAGCTGAACTATCTGCAGGGCCTACTGGGGCTATTTATTATGTGACATGTATGCTCCACAAGGGGGCAGTACAATACCTAGTGTTGGGTGATGCTGCTGTTAAGGGCAGAGTAATGAATGAATAGAGAAAGAGTGAGAGAGATATGACCCTGTGATGAACTGCAAATCTGCTGGGAGCTCAGCGGGGCATTGCTGACTGGTTAAATGCCAACCCTCCACCTGCAAGGGGAGAACGGTGACAATGATGCATGTGAGCGGCTGTGATTTCTTTGTGTTTGTATTTGCATTCCTCTGTAAGTGGCAAGGTTTTGGGTGTGGTTAATCAAGCAAACGTGTGGCCAGAAGTGAGACAAACACAAGGTCTTGCACATCCTAGTTCAGGTTTGTCCACTGTGTCATATACCTTCTTATTTCTAAATATGAATTCCAGTCATTGAAGCGTTTTTCTGCCAGATCACTTCTCTAAACAATCTCTTAGCTTCTCTTTTCTTGCTTCATTTTCTGGACCTCTTTTAACCCTCCTCCCCCTCTTCCATTTTGGCTTTCTCTCCCAACTTTTCTCCAACTCTTTATTTTGTTTTGTAACAAAAGCCAGGACCGGGAGGCACATGATTAGGCTGCCACTAATTGGTATCAGATTCACAGGTTTGGATCGGCACAATTTAGCCTGAGCCAAAGTATTGCTCACATCTGCATAGAGAGCGGGTTGCTGAGAACCCAAGTGTGTCAGGCTGTTTGGCCAACCATCAGTTTCCCCTCACGTAGAGTCGTAGAGCTGCCATCACGCACAGCGCTCCAGGGCCAGACGAGCACACATGTATGCTCAGCTTTGTTGTGCAAGCCAAACTGTGATCAGAGGACCTTCATATTGACACCTTTCATGCTTTGTTAGCACCTTGACAGTGAAGAAGCAGGACAGCTGAGACGTCTGCAGTGTGACGGAAACAACCGACCGGCGTGGAGAGAAAGCTGAGGTTAAGAGAGGCAGGGCAGACATGGGGATTAGGGAATGGGGTCTGTCTGCCATATTTTCTGCCTTCATGGCCCCCAGGCATAGAAACACAAATGCAGTCTCAAGCAAATAATATAAACATATAATGCAGGCACACACTTGTTACCGCTAATACACTCTGTCAGTGAGCAGCATGTTTTCTGTGGATTTTTCTTAAATCAAGTAGGAATTGTATGATTGGCTACGCCACTGAATTTGTTTTGGCAAGTCACCCAGGTTGTTTCGACTTTATCGCAGTGACAAAAGTTGGCAAACTGTGGGGAGCAGCAAATAGGGGTCGAATGGACTGCAATGCTGTGCAGAGATGATGGTAGTAACATGGGAAACAAAATATAACAAATAAATGAACAAAGAAAGGCTGGAGACACCTGCAAGCTCACATGACATGTTCTTTTTTACTTCAAGGGCCATCCCTGACCCAGAAAACAAGTCCCAGGCAGGTTGTAGGTGCTTAAAGGACGGTTTGTGGCCATTAAGCTAGTGGAGTAATTACATGCCTACCACAGTTACACAGACTTTGAAAGGCAGCAAACACTTGGGAGGCTGCCATTGGATTCGAGGCAGCAGCCACAAGGGGTTTCCTGCCAACAGACCGACAGTTCCCTAACGTCAAACCCTTGGCAGCTTCAGCACCACCCCTCTTTTGGTTAACCCCTTATTAGACCTGACAAGTTCGGCAAGGACAGGCTTGTTTACCTCAAGGGCCTTGGGGGGATAATTGCTGGGGGAGGGCTGAATACACAACTGCCCTGTCATACCTGTGAGGCCTACAGTACCGAGCCAGAGCATGGCAGGAGATCCAGTGCCTTTGCTCAAAATTCCTCCATGACCGTAATACATCTGGTGGACATAGGGCTGATACATGTTTCTTATCCACACTAATGAAGATTACTGCTCAAATGCTGATATGTGTGACTTAAAGGTCCCCTGTTATACAAAATTCACTTTTTGATGTCTTTTATACGTCTCCCGGTGTGTAAGGAGACTCACAAAGTGTTCGCAAATACAATCCTCTCTCTTTTCCTCCTAACCCACATGAAAATGGGGGTACAGCGGAGCTGATCCAGATTTGCTGCAGTCATGACGCAATATCAGAAATGTTGGCTGGCTTTACGGCCACGGCCCAATCAGAAACGTTGCTGTATCAGAAACAATGCACAACGTGTTTTGTAGGTAATTCGTCTGTGTTTACATTAGCAAGCATCGCTAACACTTAGAGCTAACGCTGTACTGGAGAGAGTATGTGTAAAAAACCAGGATATAATAAGGTACTCACCTTGAGAGATGACCCATGACCCATGAGAGAAAAAGCATTTGAGCTCCATACTGTTTCAGACATAATCCTTGATGTGGTTTGGAACATAATATGGCGTTTAATCACGGCAGCGTTTAGCTGAGTATGTGCCGGTACAATTCTCCTGCATGAGTTCCTCTCTCTTTTCTTTTTTAAAGCTACAGACCCAGAATCAGCACTTCTCTAACAGGGCTGAAATAGAGGAGTATGAGGCATGGCTAGAATGGTTGATCTGTTTGGTATTTTGAGCAAAACACTTCATAGACATGTTTTTTATATATCTGAGACCTATAATATATGCCTAAAAATAGTATAATAGGAGACCTTTAACTAAAGGTGATTCCACATTCATGACCACCATAACAAGACTTTTCAGGGATCATGGCCTGAAGCATTTATCTGAAGCTAATCAAAGCAAAAGTTGTTGTAATATATTGCTCATGGTGTGATTTTAGAGATACATAGCCTGTTCATGCCTCTGTATTATTCAACTTTAGGTTCTAAACTATCAATGATAATGTTTTCAGGCTACCATTCAAAATGATAAGAGAAGTTCTTATGTGACAGAGGTCATAAGAAATACTACCACTGTTTCAATTCAAACTGGTTGATTGAAGTCATAAATAAGTTAATATTCGCTCATGAAAGTGGGCTGCATTACTTATTCATTCTGCATTTCTTTTGAGGTGGATGGATGAGTAGATCTGACAACTTTCCAGTTACGAACCTGCTATCTTTAACTCAATTCAGACTTATCTCGTTGCATCTCCTGCTGGTTCTCTCCGTGTAGCTTCTCACCAATTTGAAGACCTCTTCACTGCTGTTTCCCACCGGTGCTGTCTATGTCCCCCTCCTGCTGCTTCTCTACCAACCCCCTGCCATGTTTTTTTAACTCAGCTTCCTGTTGCTCCTCTACCACCTACTTATCTTTCCTCCATCACTGTCTTGCAGGCACACCTTGGGGAGCAGAAGTTGGAAAATGTAAAGTTCAATGTAACGGGTGAAGACTTGGAAGTGACTTCAGGTGACCTGGGAACATTAAAGGGACAGATGGGAGGATGTATGGTTATTAAGGGCTGTAAACCCATATAAGCAGAAAACAGTTTAAAAACCAGCATGAAAGTTCACACAGTTTTCAATCAAAGGCAAAAATCCGACTGTTTCCAGTCAATTAAGTCAAATCCACAGAAAAGAAATAGGTTACGTTGAAACATTGCTCTTTTAATTCACTGAGATTCATCAGTAAAGTTTTTAACTCTTTGATTTTCTAGTTCTGTCTTCAGATCAAATGTCTGCCTCATTCTTCTACTTGTAATTGCATATACAAAGATGACTTCTTTCCATATTCTTTCCATATTTCATTTCCATCCTCATATTTAGCAAGCAATCAATCTAGAATAGCACATAGCAAAGATACAAGGCATATCGTTACTTCCAACAACGACTCACCCCGGACCGGAATTGGCCAGCTATTTGCAGATAGCCTTTTATTCCGACTCTCCATCAGATAACAGAACAATGTAAATCAGGAACTTTGATTGGAAGGAACAATTTTCCTGCTGCACTTTCCTGTGACTTTACAAGAGAGGTAAGTAGGGGGGGGAAATCACTTGCAAAGTGTATCGTTTCCATTTGTTTTGACTGACATTCATCTTGCCTGCTCTTTAATTAAACCATACGAAGGTCAGAAAGATTGTTATGCCACTTTTTTAAAAAGCTTTTCGTGGAAATATAATCCTGACCATTGCACTAAGTTGTCAACTTATCCTTGCTCTGTGCCCCATGGCAGCCCTCACGCGCTCTGAACGCCTTCCAAACACAACAATCAGGGACTTGACACAGCACGAGGAAAAACTGATATAATACGATCTCTCTTTTTTTCTTCTTGTCACTGCCTCACCTCGCCTAAGTCTCTCCGTCTCCCCTGCTGGCACATCCAATCAAATTAAAACTGGATGGGCGGAGAGGAATTGCCGTTATGGGACCATGTGTCCCTAAATTCATTGAAGATAGAGACCGGAGACGGGAGTTTATGGCCGGTCCCTCACCCCCTATACTTCCTCGTAATCCTGGCTAGAAACCAAAGAGAGGAAGAAAGGAAAGCGTCTGTCGCCCGAAGACGTTATGATAACATAAAGAAAACCTACCAGCTCGAAACACCAAAGCCCCTCCATAATCTAGGCCAAGGAGGGAAGCCTTTGGAACAAGTGACAGGAATGGTGTGTGTATGCAACTGTAAGCATAAACCAGTTCCACTCATGGGTAACAGATGGTGCCTTATCATTGGCCGGGATCGGACTCGCATAGCGCATTCCTAGACATGCCGGTAATGCCTTTTGTGATATTCGGTTAATGCTAACTTCACATAGATTTCACACCAAATTACCATCATAGCATGATCATTACTCTTAGCACTATCAGTGTCAAACTCAAAAGGCACAGCACACTGGGCGACATTTGTTGAACTATGGTTACTAATGATGTAACAAGCTATTACACCTTCCTGTGTGCTTTCTTTGAATTACACATATATGCAGGCATGCATTACCAACAGCATGGCCTATTTGTGGCCGCTAATGAACGCCCACAGTAAAAACAGTCTTCCTCACCTGGTCGCCCTAATACCTGGCCTTTTAGTTGCCTCCTCTTTCACCCTTTTAATAATGCCCTTTTATTCTTGAACACATTATTAAACACTGTCAATCAGGCTAAATACCAGGAATAGTTGTATAAGATCCTAAACAGGGATTGGGGTGGAAAAGGGGGCAGATGGTTCATAGAGTACTCTGAGTGATGGATCTGTTTGAGTCCATAAATGCTGGTGTTGTGAATAGGGAGGGAGAAAGGTAAAAGCTGGGAGGTTGAAGGAAGGTTGGAGGACGGCCAAGTGCATTATGGTTGGGGTGAGAAGTTCGCGCTGGAGTGCAACGAGGGGGGGGCGAGTTAACTCAGGTTGCACAACATGATGGCTGGTCAGCAAGGGGGATGATTGACACCTGATAAAACTCACTGGATGATTGACATATGCAGTGGGCATGTTAAAGTCTTTGTGGGTAAAATGTTGATGGTGGCGGCAATGGTGTCCTGCACATTTTTGTGATTGCAAAAACATGTACTTGAACAGATGTCTGTAAGGGCTTTCTGGGGTGTAAACATGTTTGAGTACATAAATGTGTCTGGGTGTATTAATAAATGTGTGCCTACATGAAGTTCAGCTTCTCGCATGGAATTGCTTTCAGGTAATGTAACACATCCTCTGGCAGACATATGGTGTTCTGCTCGACGTCATACTGATATTAAAAGCTCGCTGTCAATCCCAACAGAGTAGAGCACGGTTTTCTGTTGCTTTATTTTAAGAAAAGTGAGAAATTTGCTTATTTGCTTTTATTGCTGAGAGTTAGATTGGAAGATCAATACCACTCTTATCTCTTTGAGCTAAATATGAAGCTAGAGCCAGGAGTTGGTTAGCTGGCTTAAATAAAAACTGCAGGCAGGGGATACAGGAAACCTTCATCTCTGCAAATGCCAGCGGTAGACTGAAGAGGCTGTATTTTTGTACACAGTGGTCAGAATATGGCCTTACACATTTATGTAATTTGCAAAAGTACAGTATGTTGTTGCATTCAGCTAACTGATAGCTAGTTTGAATATATTGTAATGCTGGAAACTGGCTCCAATTTGAACTCAACTAGGGTTAAGACAGTGTTCTTTTTGTGAATTTAAACAGTTCCCAACTGCAGTAAATAGGAAGTTACAGTTGGCTATGAGATTGCAATGGCACTGAAAAGCCCCTATGGAGCAATGCTAAACTAGAAATACACTAGTAGCTGACACAATGACTAATGGCACTACTAAAGTGGCCTTGTTTTGATATGTAATAGTCCTAGTACCCCCCAGTGAGAGACAAAGCACATGATAAGGCTTAACCAGGCCTGTGACAGGCTTAGCCTACTGGTTACTGTGAGGAGTGACAGCTTGATGGGGAGGATGAGTTTCCAGAGCATTGTGAGAGTAGCCTCAGTTTGCTGATGCCACCCGAGCAGGGCTTGGCACACACACAGACACACACAGACACACAAGGATCACCTGCCTGGAGACAGGGTGGATTATGGGGAATTAGGGGGCACTGTTTGACTTGGCACTGAAACTGGAGGTCCTGTTGTTGTCGGTGCAGGATCTGAAATCTTGCCAAAACACACTGACACACTCTTACAATGGAAAGCACACAGATGACTGAGACACTGATATGAACACATGCACAAGGTAAAGAATATTGTGTTCACGTGCTTGTGCCGACACATGCATGATGTGCACGCTATACGATGCACTTATGTGTGGCCATGCACATGCAAATGAAATCAAACCGGAAAACTCACACAAACACACACACACACACACACGCACGCGCACGCACACACACACACACACACACACACACACACACACACACACACACACACACACACACACACACACACACACACACACACACACACACACACACACACCACACACACACACACACACACACACACACACAACCACACACACACCAGCTCCCAGCAATGTAAGTGTGTCCCCTATTCCACAGTAGCAACTGTAACAATGACAAGGCTTAGTGGTGCAACAGTAGCCCCCTGTAGATGGACATATGAGACCGCTGTTCATACAGTGCAACCATTCACAGCCTCAGGGCTTGATAACTCACTTTTAGCCAACACTAACCTGCAGCTGTGCACTGTTATAATTAACAGAGAGGCCTTTACATGAAATGTCAATCTGTATTTGGGCTTTTAGTGACAGGCATATCCAGCTGATGTAAAACTGTGATATGGTGTAGTGCATGAAGGGTTTTATTTGATATTAAGATCACGGCACATGGCAGCTATGCCTAAGAAACAAATATACACTTAAACGTTCAACTTAACTAAAATTTGCAATGGTATTTTTTTATATATACATTAGATTTTGATTGAAAAAAGATCATAAGTTAAATCAAGTTACAGAAAGACAACACTGAAAATATAAACACCAATTTGACTAAATAGTTTTGGCATTTTACAACTGTTGATTGTTGTTAAATAAGCTAATAAAAAAAATCTAATTATAAACTTCAATTAATATAGTCTGTCAACAAAGTCTGTCCAAAAGGTTCTTAACACAGACAGTTCAGAAGTGTAAAACACAAATGGCATACACAAGGGACGACTTGCACTAAGAGCTGATGGCTATGCAGGCATACAGAGAAAAGTGACTAACAACACTACTGCCTGATGTCAAACACACACACACACACACACCCACACACACACACACACACACACACACACACACACACACACACACACACACACACACACACACACACACACACACACACACACACACCACACACACACACACACACACACACACACACACACACACACACACACACACACACACCCTCTCTCTCATACAGTACACCGTATCATACATATCTCTAACACCCCCTGCCAGTTGTCAGTCACTGCCTTTGAGCACAAGGCCTGGGGGACTACATTAAATCCTTCTGGAGACAGGATGACGGCTACAGAGGCCTGCACTGAAAACGCACACTGAACACACACACACACACACACACACACACACACACACAACACACACACACACACACACACACACACACACACACACCACACACACACACACACACACACACACACACACACACACACACACACACACATGACGGCATGTCCTACGCTAACTACATGACGAAACTCAGTGTTCTTTCCTAAGATCTTATGACAGGTTTAAGATTAATTACTGGTAATATTTCAGCTCATAACATGACATTGTGTTTTTGTGCAACAGCTTCGAAGCCTGATTAACAACATTAACAAGAGTCAAATAAGCTAGAATGTTTAAACTTTTACCTCACTGTTACTGAATACAGGCAGGAAATTAAAAGCCCACCAGTAAATATTTTCTTGTGATTGCCTGCAAATAATGAGGGACAAAGCAATGTGTGCTCGTAAACATTTAATTGCCTCGCCTCCCGGGTTATTATAACCAAATGGCTGAGTTAGTCTTTATCTATGTATTCCACAAATCACAAATTAGTAGCTCAGTGTTGTGTGTTGCCATGCTTGACGGACCCATTTCATTCCCAAGCTCATGATATATTCACTATAGCAAAATACATTTCTGTATATATTTCCCAACCCCTTGCATTGTGTTATACCTACATGTGGTGAAAACAGTTTAAAAGCTATGAGCAAGTGTGGTAAGGGTAATGTCCGGTGATTTGGGTATAGCTGAATAATTGTAATTGCCAAGTTGATTGTTGTGGTTTGAGCAGGATTCTCTCACTGGCTGTTTACAAAGTGTTGGCAGCTGCAGATGAGTTACGGGCATATTTCTGAGGATACTTTGTTGTTGCTCGCTGCATCACAAAGCGGCAGCAGCTAAGCGACCTCAAGTGAAAGCGGGAGTCTCCAGGCTTTAGCATGAAAGTTATGCAGAAGCAAAACAGATGGTGATGAGATGGGTTTGTTTTTTGGCCCAGCACTTCCCAATTTTTGATGTACTCTTTTGTTGTACTTGAACGCCAACATCAACTTTCTCCCTGGCTCTGCTGTGAATGGCCGTAGCAGCTGTAACAATACTGCAGTGACAGAATTATGAAGGGTTTATGACCTATATCCTGCAGTGAAATGGGGCGGGTTACTGAAGGCTATGTGAGTCGAACTCTGAATAAATGATTGCAATGTACTTCTAAAACCGTATTATTTGCTCATATAATTGCAAAAATGGCTGTGTCTGCATATGATATTGTTTGCTATCCTTTGAATCACTAAAAACAGCTGAAGAGGCATATTCATTACAAAGCATTCTGGGTAAGTCGATACACATTTCAATCTGCTCAAAACCGGATGGCGCTCCATGGTTGCTGTGGGAGCAAGAGAATATTTTATTGACAGATGACATAATGTTACGGCTGCCCTCGTCTCTTCTCTCAGATGAAAACTATGCTGTGGATTAATGGCAGCAACATCTGAAAAATCCTCAATTTTCTCACCTAACAAGCATTAACTGAACTGCTCCCTGAAGAGGGAACCTGCTGTCAAAGATACTTATGTGCCGATATATTTATGGCACATATGACAGTATATTTCTCCTGTGGAAGGAAATTGTTTGAACATTCAAACTTGCCTTTTTCTTTAGTGCCGAGTGAATAGCACTCACACAGTTTCTGTGGAGACCTCCAGCAGTCCTGTGTCCTTGGGTTTTAAAATCTGTATGTTGACTCTGCACCATCCACCTACAGTGTTATTATGTGTTTGATGAACAGGCCAGTCAAATCTCAAGGGCAAAGCCTATCTATTTGCCATCTGTCAGCAACTTGTCATCTGTCTTTAGTAATTACCCAAGAATAAATACGACCAGGAGACAGTAGTTTGGCGGTAGAAAGAGATCTATGGGATATGTGATTGTGTATTCCCGTGTGTCTCTGGTACGAATGTTCAAAAAAACTAAAACAAAAGGTTTTAAAGGTTTTTTCTTATGTTGCGTCCACAGCTTTTATAGGCCAACTTTTTAGTGGCTTTGGCCTCTGACCCTTAATTCCTCCATAGTTTGTTAAATTGGTGGTGACCTCCAGTGCGTGCTGGGATTAGAGGGTTGAATGGAGGCTATATAGAGATTGTGTAAGTATGAATATGTGTGTTGTCAAATGGAAATGACACAGAGGCAAAAAGGAGAGCTTGTGCTTTGAGCATGTTTAATTATTTCTTCTAAATTCATCTTTGTGTTCGAACAATGTTATGATATATTTATTTTAGGCTGCCTAACATGTCTGCAAGAGTAAATAAAACTGTGTGTAGTTTTGTGCAAGGCAGCATTGGTACTGTAGCTCGTCAGGTTCTTCTTTTAGATTCCTCTCACATATTTTCTTTGGGATACGATCCAGCAACTTTTAGGCGTGTTTCTTTGAAGTGAAGTAAATTAACCAGCAGCATTCTTTTTCATGAAGCTTTTTACTGCCTTCTCACACCAACCAAATAGTGAAATGGCCGGAGATGAAGACAGGATGGTTGTATTCATGAACAGTTTTGATCAGATAAGCTATGGAAAAAAATGGTGGAACAATAAAAAGATACCTATAAACCAGTTGAAAGGGAACAAGGAACATACATTTGAGTCTGAGGCTGAGAAGGGAGGGTTAAACACCTTCAATCTCCCATCCTGCACTCTCCATTTTAGACTGCAAAGAGATTCTTTATCTTTATGTGTCTGCAGTAGTAAAAGATTAAAGTAGTCCGTGCAGTGTGGGTCAACTCTAGGTGGTCTGACTTCAAGGACCTCACAGACATTGAGGAACACACACACACACACACACACACACACACACACACCACACACACACACACACACACACA
The DNA here is from genome assembly GCF_902827175.1 of Gymnodraco acuticeps. Lineage (NCBI taxonomy): Eukaryota > Metazoa > Chordata > Actinopteri > Perciformes > Bathydraconidae > Gymnodraco > Gymnodraco acuticeps. The sequence goes on from NW_022990011.1 coordinate 522,715, forward strand.
CACACACACACCACACACACACACACACACACACACACACACACACACACACACACACACCACACACACACACACACACACACACACACCACACACACACACACACACACACACACACACACACACCACACACACACACACACACACACACACACACACACACACACACAGCACTACTTACTTGTAGATAAAAGAAAAGCCCTCACAGGAGTAGCTTTGTTCACACTATTGATTTTTCTGAAATGTGGGTCTTTGATAGCACAAACTAGTTTGACACTGATTCTGTAAAGGTTTCTCGTTCACATAAACTGCAAAATGTTAACAATCAAAACTATACTCTAGTGATTGTAATGTTTTCCAGAATTAAGTTTCACCTAAGGATCATTGAACTACAGTAACTACACTTTTTTCCGCGTCTTGTATTGTTTTTTCAATAAGGGTTGATTCTTCACCTTTACAGTAGTTGTTAGTGAAGGAAAATCATAGGAAAACAAAATTGTATGGATTCATTGACACGGCAAAGGGATTTGAGCAGTGACTGAAAGAGAATGTTTGCCTCTACCGGTGCCTTGGGGTAAGTGTGAGACATGAGAATATACACTTCTGATCTTGACTGTCAGCTGAACACCAGAACTTCCCATCCCTGAGGCTCGTATCAAATCAAATCAAATCAAGTTTTATTTGTATAGCACATTTATAAATGATTATTGGTCGAGCCAAAGTGCTGTACATATAATAAAAATAGCCTACAGTAGAGACACAGATTGTTCAGAATATCAGTATGAGAAAAACGACACCCTCTATCCTTAGACCCTCACATCGTACAAGGAAAAACTTCCAGAGAAAACCCACAGTTTAAGGGGAACATGGGAGAAACCTCAGGGAGAGCAACAGAGGAGGGATCCCTCTCCCACGACGGACAGACGTGCAATAGATGCCGTGTGTAAATCGAAGAGATAATACATTTTACAGCATATAGACCGAATGTTAGGAAATGCATGTGTCTGTAATAAGAAGATAAATCCACGAGGATTCATCATCTGAGGTATGGAGCAGACTGAGGGGCCAATAGAGGGCAGGTAGGTAGAAACAGGCTGTTTCCACCGCCAGTAGATTGCTAGGCATTTAATATAAGAGAGAGCAATGTGTAGAGTCAGAGGTAAAGGCAGACACACCAACTGTCAGTATGTCTGACATCTTAAACTTGCAAAGATCTCAAAACGGGCTAGAACCCCTAGTTATCTCAGTTTTTCCTCCTTCAAGCATGAATGTGTGAAGCTTTTCTACTTTAATAAATATTTTTGCAAAGTAAGTTGTAATTTTAGGGCTACTGTGGAAACTTTTATAACATTGCCTAGCCTCCTAACATAGACTCTGCAGACCATGTGACCTGATATCTTCCAAGAAGGCCGGTGGTCATTTAGCCATTCGGATTGGGCAGCCTTTCTCTTGATTTCGACAGTTTACCTTTAATTAAATTGTTAAACAAGGGAAATGTTTGCAAATTGTTCTAAGAAATCAATTTTCAGGAGGTCTGAGAGACAGAGAGCAAACTAACATTTCCTCGTTCTCTCCGTATATATAATCCTAAACAAAACGCAATGCCACCAAAAAAGATTCCTCAGCATGCTGAGGAGGTTTGACGACATTTAAACGATCGTTAGACATGTTGACGGAGGAGGTATCTGTTGTAAGACAGCAACAGATAGCAATTAGAGCCTGGTGGAGGAAGGTTAAAGCCGAAAAAGAAAGAGGATATTCTCGCTGGAAATCGGGTGGATGAGCTGGAACAATACACCCGAATTAACAACATCATAATCACTGGACTGGAGACGAAACCCCGCTCATACGCTCGGGCGGCGACGAGGATGATCGGAGGGGACACAAGCGAGGAGAATGCTACATCTGTGGGAGTTACAGGTGACGGCCTTCCTCAACACCAAGGGAATAGAGATTGACAGCGACAACATCGAGGCCTGTCACCCGCTACCACGGAGAAATAAAACTGATAAACCGGCAATAATAATAAGGTTTGCCAACAGAAAACATAAAACTGAACTTCTGAAACAGGGAAGACGGCTTAAGGGCTCGGATGTATAGAATGAACACCTCACTAAAAGAAATGCTGAGATCGCCAGAAAGGCCCGATTCCTGAGAAAACAGCAACAAATACAATCAACATGGACTGCAAACTGCAAAATCTTCATCAAGCTTAACGGATCACCAGAACAAGCCAAAGTGTTAATCATCAGGGACCTGGAGGAACTGGACAAATACCAATGAAACAAATCAGACAAGGGTAACGAAAATAAAACACTACCATGACAATTCCAGATAATATACACATATCTCCATCAAGACTTGAAACTTTTGCATATACAGAGCATAAAGCACAGGACATGGAAAATGACATTGATCCGGTAAACAATTTACTGAACAATATCAACAACAGCTGCAACTATTTCACAGAAGAGCAATTCAATGTAACGCGTCAATCAGAAGAGAACATATCAATTATCCACTTCAATAGCAGAAGCCTATATGCCAACTTCCTCAACATTAAAGAATATCTAAGTCAGTTTAAGAACCCATTCAACATCATAGCAATATCAGAGACCTGGATCAGTACTGAGAAAGGTGTGGACTTTGAGATGGATGGCTACGAACTGAATTATACAAACAGAAGGAATAAGAGTGGAGGGGGTGTAGCAATCTATGTGGATAAAGGAATGAACTATAAGGTGGTGGTGGAGAGCATGACAACAGCTGTTGACGATTTGTTTGAATGTGTTACAGTAGAAATTTGTATGGAAAAGTCTAAAAATGTTATTGTGAGTTGTATATACAGAGCTCCTGGAACCTGTATTGACACATTTACAGATAGGGTAGAAAACATGTTTACTAAATCATTACAAAAAATTATGTTTATCTGTGGGGATTACAATATTGACCTGTTGAATCCAAATAAGCATAAAATGACAGAACACTTCATCAATACATTGTACAGTATGGGTTTGTATCCTGAAATTACCAGACCTAGTAGAATCACTTCTCATTCTGCTACATTAATAGACAACATATTCACAAACATTATGGAAAACAATACAGTAGGCGGACTATTATATAGTGACATAAGTGATCATTTACCTGTTTTTATTGTGTATCACTGCAGTTCTAAGAAACCGAAAGTCGCCAGCCATTTCAAATACAAAAGATTGAGAACTGAAGATAACATAATTGCATTTAAGAATGATTTACTAAAGCAGAATTGGAGGGTAGTATATGAGAGAGACAATATTGTCAAGGCCTATGATGAATTTCTAAACATCTTTAAAGCACTTTATGACAAAAACTGTCCTGTGAAACAATGCAGAGAGAGACACAATCAAACTCACAGTGCATGGATCACTAATGGCCTAAAAAATGCCTGCAAAAAGAAAAATACACTATATAGACAATTCATAAAATATAGAACTTCAGAAGCAGAAAATAAATATAAAAGATATAAGAATAAATTAACCCATATTCTGAGGATATGTAAAAAAGAATACTATAATAAATATTAGAGAATAATAAGAATAATATGAAAGGTTTATGGAAAGTATTAAATAGTGTCAAATAGAAATGGAGCAAAAAGCTCTGGTTACCCTGAGTTTTTTGTGGACAAAAATAATGTTATTAATAATACAGAAGATGTGGTTAATGGTTTTAATGAATTCTTTGTAAATGTGGGGCCAGATCTGGCAGAACAAATTAAAACCGTAGAAACAACTAAAGGGGAAGATACGGACCTTTGGAATGAAAACAATAGCTCTTTCTTCCTCGCACCAGTCGAAGAAAAAGAAATCATCGATACTGTGCGAAAATGTAAAAGCAAATCCTCGACCGATTGGAATAATATTGATATGATTATAGTAAAAAATATTATTGAAGAAATTGCAGAACCATTGACTCATCTCTTTAACTTGTCTTTTCAATCTGGTAAATTCCCAAATAAAATGAAAATAGCAAAAGTTATACCATTATATAAAACTGGGGATAAACACCATTACACAAATTACAGACCTGTTTCATTGCTCTCTCAGTTTTCCAAGATCCTTGAAAAGCTTTTTACAAAAAGACTTGACAGTTTCATGGAAACACATCAGCTTTTGGACGACAGTCAATATGGATTCAGGAAAGATAGATCAACATCTATGGCACTAATGGAATTAAGTGAGGAAATAGCAAACTGCATGGACAATAAAAAACAAGCAGTGGGAATATTTATAGACTTACAAAAAGCATTTGACACCATAGATCACAATATTTTACTGATACAACTGGAACGGTATGGCATCAGAGGGGTGGGATTAAACTGGGTGAGAGATTATTTAAGCAACAGACAACAATTTGTTGAAATTGGTGAACCTACATCAGAATACATGAACATAACTTGTGGAGTACCTCAGGGGTTCGTGTTGGGTCCAAAGCTGTTCATAATATACATCGACGACATTTGCAGAGTATCAAATATATTGAAATTTATTTTATTTGCAGATGACACTAATATTTTTTGTTCCGGTGACAATTTGAAAGAGCTAATGGAAGTGATAACAGCAGAAATTATTAAAGTAAAACATTGGTTTGACACAAACAAATTATCATTAAATATAAGCAAAACAAAGATTATGTTATTTGGAAAACATAAAAAAAATCCACAGATACAATTAATACTAGATAACATACACATAGAAAGAGTATATGAAATGAAGTTCCTTGGTGTGGTTTTAGACCACAAAATCAGCTGGAAACCTCATATCACTCATGTAAAAGCAAAACTGGCTAAAACTATCGCAATATTGGGAAAAGCCAGATACATTCTGGACTATAACTCATTGTATACTCTATATAACACACTAATATTGCCATATCTGATTTACTGTGTGGAGATTTGGGGAAACACGTACAAAACCAACCTACAGCCGTTATGCACATTACAAAAAAGGGCTATAAGAGTTATCAATAATGTTGGATATCTTGAACACACTAATGTATTATTTTTGAAGTCACACATATTGAAGTTCATTGATCTGGTTAAATTTAAAACGGCACAAATCATGTACAGAGCCAGACATAATCTACTTCCTAGGAAATTAAAAACATTGTTCGTAGACAGAGAGGGTGGGTATAATTTGAGAGGAAATCTACATTTTAAACAACTCAAGGTCAGAACAACTCTGAGAAGTATGAGTATAACAATCTGTGGGGTGATTTTATGGAATGGTTTGGAGGAGGAGTTAAAACAAAGCACAAGCATAATTCAGTTTAAAAGGATGTACAGAAACACTTTTTGGGAAAACTATGAGAATGAAGAGAGGTGATTGAAGATGAGAAATTATTGTATATGTATGTATACATGTAAATGTATGTAGGAATAACTTGCATAATGATTTAAAGGACAATCACTGATCAAGTAAGGGGTGGGAATTAATAAGCATTTGCTTCCTCCTACTCCCTTTCGGACACATATGATTTATTATTAATATGAAGACATTTTTTGTTTTTTTGTTGAATATACAAATATTACCATGAATGTGGATAAATACTGTATTATAACAATACGGTATTCTGTTTTTCACATTTGTTATTTGTTATTTTTTAATCTGTTCGAAAAAATAAAAAAAAATAACAAACACATCTCAGAATGGTATCTTGATTTTTCGCTCTACATATCCAAAGTAGGCAAAATTGCGTCATTTATTACGACCTGTCCCTTGTTAACTCTGACCATTTAATATATTATATACATGCCCTGATCTTGCCAATGTATCATAAAACATTTTATTTTTCTTTGCACCACTTAGAGCCGACTTCCGACATCTTTCCCGATTTTGTGTAGTTGGATCTTCACTAAAGTTGCATTCTGTCCGAACACTGACACACATCCACTGACACACCTCATTGTTTCACACTCACACTTTTTAATCTGGAGAGCTTTCAAATGCCTCCACTCAATAAATGCTGACTCATTAGTTGTCAATTCACTTTTGCTCCTGCGGATCCTAACTTTCTCCATCTACCTCTCCTTGAGTTCCTGTCTCTCTTTCTCCCCACTGTTTTCCACCTCTCTTGCCCCTCCTCTTCCTCCTAACCACTCAATCTTGCATTCTCAAAATGTACCTTTGCTCGCCTCCCTTCTCTCCTCTCACCATCAGCCCATCACCCTCTCCTCCACCTCCCACGTTTGTTTACCAGCGAGTGCCAATTGCTGACCCAGCAGCACCGCTGTCTTCGCACCACCTGTGTTTGAGCGGTGAGAGGCCAAGGACGGCAGGCAGGGGAAATTCTGACGTCTTAACCTTAATCTGATGGAGGTTTTGCCTTAGACAGCTTTTTACTGCTATTGTTTATTTGTTGCATTGCTTATCTGGCCAATTGTTTGAGCCTTTGTGGCGTGATGGAAGGCTGACGGGTCAAATTCATAAGCCCTGTCTGAATTGCAAATAGAAACCTGTGATCAGCAAAGTGTAATGAATTTAAAATGGCTTATTTAGAACTTTTCCCTCTGTAAGAACCGGCTGGGTTATTTGTCCTCGGATTTTAGTAGGCAACACAACAGTAAAACAGCAAAGGAAAACTAATTAAGTAAAATCCATGTTTTCCATGACAGATCATTTTTTATCTTGTACGATTGATTGATTGATTGAAAAGTTTTTGAAAAGTTTTTTACATACAGATTGCTTATTTACAATTTTCATTTTAGATTTCGTTCTAATACATCCTAACCGGACATTTAAGACATACCAAGTCTACAGATATACAGTTAGTAACAGAGTCTAAAATGCGAGTATATACATAGATGGGGGGGGGGGGGGGAAGCTGTCCATTGAACGACAGGTTGAGATTTGTACCATTACCGGGGCCAGTTTTGCAATGCTCTCCCCCGAAGGTGCTCTTTAAGAGAGGTTTTGAAGGTAAGTATAGTTTTACTTTCCTTTACAGTTGTGGGAAGAGCGTTCCACCTTGATGTGGCATAATTGCGAAATGTGTATTTCCCCTTTTTTGTGCCAAATCTGGGTTTCACATGATTTGTGGAGCTCCCTCTGGTGTTATGATCATGGTATTCCTTGACCTTTGGGAAGAATTTTGACATGTACATGGGTACCATAGAGGTGTAGTGGATCTTGTAGACCAGGCCCATTGCAAGTAGCTGTACTCTGTCGTCTACTCTAAGCCATCCTAGGTTGTCAAAGTGGGCAGAGGTGAGGTGGGTTCTAGATGAAAGGTCAAGCAGTAGTCTGACCAGTTTATTTTGCGATGTTTGAAGTTTTATTTTTAGCGCCTTGGAGGTGCTATGGTACCATGACGTGCAAGCATAGTCATAGTACCCTTGAATGAGTGCTCCTGCCAGAGTTTTCAGGGTGTTTTTGTTTACCAGAGAGGAGATCCGGTATAGGAATCTAGTTCTTTGATTGATTTTTTTTATTACATTGGATGCCATTTTGTCACAGGAGAGGTTTGCCTCAAGAATAGATCCTAGGTATGTAATTTCCTTCTTACTTGTGACAATAATGTCGCCCACTGCAACTGAGAAGTCGTCGGATTTGCTGAGATTATGTTTCGAACCGAAGAGAATGGACTCTGTTTTACCCAGGTGTAATGATCATTTATTATCGGCGAGCCAGGTGCAGATTCTGCCGAGCTCGATGAGTATCTGAAATATACCCACCTGAAAAACGATTGAATGAATTGCAATTTAATTTAGTTAAAATATCGAACTTTTCAAATGTATCCAAAGGATTTGTTCTCTTTAGCCACCGTTAGCATGACATTTGTGTCATGTGGGAAATTATTTTACACCAACTGAATAGATTACAAGGACACTTCATGTTTACCCCCGGATGAATCATAATCCCTTTGATGACCGTGCACATTTTCATAGCCATCATCAGGTCAAAGTCTGTATTTGTTAAATACATTTAAAAAGTAAAATTCATGCAAAGCTATGAAATCCCCATTGGCCTCAGCCGTGCTTATGTTGAATACTAATTGAGGTTAAACTAAACTGAGATAGTGAAAATACACACACACACACACACACACACCACACACACACACACACACCACACACACACCACACACACACACACACACACACACACACACACACACACACACACACACACACACACACACACCACACACACACACACACACACACACACACACACACACACACACACACACACACACACACACACACACACACACACACACACACACATCACGAGCTAAACAAAAAGGCCTTCAGAGCTTTCCCTGAACAAAACAAGCCATGATAAAAAGTGGACCACTGTAAGAAGAGATGGTACAGCTTAGGGCCGAGGAGAGTGCAATAACGTGTTGTTGACTCGACAGATATGTTAGGTTTAGTTATGTTTTTACTCTAGTTTTGTGTTTTGATCTTGTCACTTCCTGTTTCTATTTGAAAGTAATCTTTCCTGTCATTCCAGATCCCACATTTCCAGCCTTTGTGTGTTTCCCGCCCGTGAGATTGCTTGGCCCTGCCCTGATTGTTTTCACCTGTGCCCATCCCCCTCACCTATATATAGCCCTGGGTTGCATTCCAATAGTCCATTTAGCTTAGAGGAACCTTCCTAACGGAGTGAAATGAACCCGGAAAGTACGTCAGTGGCAAGCCATGATAAGCGCCGTTCCAATTCTCCAAATGAAAGGAAAGGAGGTTTCAAACTTCCTTTATAACCTCCTTTAGCTTAGGAACCACTGGACCTCCCTAACCGAAAGGAGAAGGAGAAAATGCTGCCCCACAATGCATTGCAGCCACAGCATTTGCCATCCAACAGTCGGCCGTTCCGGAAACAACCGATTATGACCGAGAAATGATATCATGAAAGTTACGGTGCTTATTAAGCATTTTAAAACGTATGTGGTAAGTTGCCAAAGTGCTTTGTTCTGAACGTTCATCAGTATTATAATCAAAAAGAGAAATATGAACGTTAGTTTTTACTGAAATGATCAAATAAAGTCAACATTTCACAGTCTTTACTGAGCTGTGTGGGGTTTGTTTTTAAAAGATGTTTGAATGGTGATATACACAATGATAGATGTTAAGGACTAACGTTTATAATAAATACATTTGTATTGATTTTAAGATATTTTCATACAATCATACGTATTGGGATCATTTGTATTAATGTGGACCGGAGGGAGAGGGTGAGGAGCATAAGTTTCACTTTCCTTTTTTATTTCAATTCCAACTTTGGTCATGAAGAATATGTTTCTCTGTTGTCCACGTTCATAAAGCATAAAACAACAGCATCAGAGCACGGTGCAGAGTCTCTAGATGAGTCCCTCGTTCTTATTAAACATCCATGTTGTAGTCCGCTGTATAGAAAACTGTAGTTTCCATAGTTTCCCCACAGCAGCAGACGCACATTCATGACGTCCGCTGGCGCATCATAAACATGTCGGATAGTGAAAGTGCATTCGGATTCTCTAAAGTACCGCGTGTTATGGAAATAATTATCATAAGACGCCAATTTGTAACATACAGGACAAACCTCGATGTCTGTTTACCTTCTTTAAGGACACAGGCGGCTTAGCCAATAATGTTATTGTTCCCATTCTGTGACCGGTCAATACTGGGATACAGATGGTCTGTGTTGTGGGTACACTGGGACACTTCCTTCTCTGTATTTGTGGACTCCAAGGTAAAATCTTCGAGGTCATAAGTGTCCGAGGCAAGTAGCTCTGTGTTCCCACACTGTTTAGGCTATCTCCTCAAATATGTTGTTTACTCTCTGCGAAACCAGTTAGATGGGCTGGCAAGAGAGAGGCTCTCCAGAATTGACGTGGCAACTCTACCGTGGAGTCAGAACCTCTGACTCTTGGATTTGTGATGTGAATACTCTGGTACCAACTCCAAATAAATCACAGTGGTTTGACATCAAAGCTCCGACTCTTCCCGTGTCTCCTTCCTGAGTCGGTGACTCCACTGCATGCTACACAGAAGTTTCCTCTACACCGCGGTCTCTTCTCCTAAGTCCTTTTGAATTCTCCTATCCACTATCCCTTAACCCCGTGACGTTTCACTCAGAGGTCAAGGAATAGGAGATAGGGTTAGAATTTAGGAGCTGATTATCGGAACGCAACCCTGGTGTTTCTTTGTTCCTTTGTCAGTTCGTTATGTTTCATGTCGTGAGCACCTAGGCCTTTTGACTCCTGATACCTACCTTGAGATTTAGACCTTTTGCCAAGTGAGTTTTTGTGTTGCTGTACAAGTTAGTTTTGGCTGTTTAACTACTTTCTATTTTTTGAAAGTACGATTTAGTTTTTGTTATTAAAGAACATTCTATTTTTGGACAACTGTCTCCGAGTCCTGCTTTTGGGTCCTGCGTCCTGTGTCTCGGTTCATAACATAACGGTAACACAAGTGTAACAATAACAACAACCACGGCCCCTGAGAGCCTTTGTCTATCACACCTAAATTATTCATGAGCCCAATGAACTAGAGATATATATTTATATAGGCTACTGTATATTGAGAGGTTTAACAAAAGAATGATGTGCCAGTACTGGTTTCAAAAGAAGCCTCCTGTGCCTATCAGACATGTAGAAGTTCAGTGTTTGGTGGAAAGGGCCTTGAGTATAACAACATGCAAATGTAGACATTTCCCTTAGCGTATTTTATAGTGTTTTGATCTCAAGAGCAGATGCACAGATGGCCTGTTGTGACGTATGATTTAATGTATGAATTAAACACTTGACTGTGTTTATATTTACAGGTAACTATTGCAGTGTTTTTATTTCTTTGTTGTAATTGTAGCATTGATAATTATTACTTCCAATACAAAATATTGAGGTTTTCAGTATTGTAGATTTCCATGCATTCAAGCTCATCTCTAACCGCTGCTATCTCAGGTCGGTGCTTGTTCGAATCGACGCTGCAAATCAAGGCCGACAGCTGTGTGCCGGTGGAAATGAATCTTTCTAATTGAATGAACATGTTGACTTGACTATAGTCATTAAAAAACCCCAAACACTATATCTCTGTTTAGGCTTTTATAGACTTTTATAGACTACAACATCCCGCTGCTGTGTGCGCAGAACACGTTTTGGCCGGACGGCCAGCTTAGGGTAATGAATTCTATTAAATCATTCCCTCTCTCTTATTAAGACCACATTAAAAGAGAGGCCAAAACCTGGAGCAAAGTACACAGAAAGGAGGAAAAACAAACCACTCCACACAGAAAGGATCAGTCCCTTTTCTTTATTTTTTGGGGCACTAGAAACAGGCTGCTCTTTTATTGGCTGTCAGCTCCAACCCCACTGCAGCAGGCAAACAGAGACATGAAAAGAAGTGAAGGGAGAGGGGGATATTTTCAGTATTTAGGAGTTCAAGAGGCTCATCCGGACATCCTGGGTGAAGCATGAGAAAGAGAGAGAGACAGGAAGAAAGAAAGGGATGGAGAGACTGTGTAAAGTGTGGGTGGCTTTAAAAGGCATTTCAATGTGAAGGTTTTGTTGCTTAAGTGTGCACATGCATGGGGAGTTTGTTTAAATATGAGTAGGTGTGTGTGAGGCAATCTTTATTGTGTGTGTTTACAGATGAGTCTCAGGAGGCAGCAGCTGGAACACTGTGCAGACCTGCTATCGTCAGTTTTCCCCTAAATGCTGCCAGAAAAGTTTAAGTGATAGTTTGTCTTTGCAGAACATTTCCCAGATTAGATATAAAACACATTCAAATGCGTCACTTTGAATGTTTCTGGATATGTGTGCAAAACACTGTTTTGGCAGCACGGGTTGGTTGTATGTGTGTGTGTGCATGGATTGTGATTTAGCCCTACTCATACTTTTTCTCTCTGATTCAGAGGGGTTCGCACATTTTTTCAGGAGGAGAGAAAGTGGGTGGCCAATGCCAGAGACTTGTCAAGCTTTTGCACGTTGAAGGTATATCATTGTTTGACAAGAAAATGCTGTTTTTTATCACTGGGAGCTCATTCAATTGTTTTCAACAGTGCAATTACTGTATGCTTCCTTCGCTCTCTCTAAGTTGTTCTTGTTTTCAAGTATTTCTGACACCTCTCCATATGTTAGTGTTGTACAGAAGCTTTAGCTTTGTTTAGGCTGGCTGTGTTTTTAACGGTTCAAACTGCCAAGTAAAGTAAAGCACTGCTGCTACAGAACAGAGGATTTGTCAGCCTTATCCAACAGCAAACATGAATAATTCATCAAAACTGGTAAATTCAAAAGTTTGCTGCATGTAACGATACCTGGAAAGTATAAATGACAGAGATTACAAACCAGAGAAAAGTAGCCAACAATAAAATATCCTACTGAATCATCTGCTGTAGCCAAAATACTGTATCAACAAGTATCTTATCAAAACAGATACGATACAAAAATACATGCTTAACTCAATTCCTGTTTAAAACTTTACATATTTTTGTAGTTTTGTCACAGTCTTCATCAGTAATGTGATGTATTGGCACTGCAACTTTACTGCTTTTTCCTTGTAACCTTGTGTGAACATTATTTTCCTGTCCACTGCTCATATTTATTTAAACATATTTTGTTGTCACATAAAACATAACAAACCAAATGATATTTTTCTGTTTGGGATACAGGAAGCATCCCCCCGCTTGGTTACTGTCTCATCAACACAGCTTTCTTTCCCATTCAAAAAGTCCTCTATTCCTTTCCCTCGTGTTTCAAAATGGCTGCCAGGCGAGACAGGTGGGACACCTTAAAACGGATTCAAAGTAAAGCCATAGACACTGAAACACCTCTCCTGGTATATCTTTCCTTGTTTCTAATACAAATGGGATGAGACTGAGCCAGTGAGCCACAGTTCTGCCCCAAATCACTTCATTGATCTTTTTTCTACCAGACTTAGATTCAGTCCATTTATTAGCTGCAAAATATATTTTCTATCTCAGTTATATTGCCTTGATCCTGGCTTTCTATATTACTTTAAGACATATGGCAGAGCTGTTTGTACTTAGCTGTAGAGAAGGCCTCGTAAACTCCTTCCCTTTGGTTGCAGAGATTGAGTAATCAAGCTTCCAAAGCAGCCGTGAAGAATGAGACAACAATGACTGTCCCTGTTCTATTCTATTATCTTTCACCCCCGTCTTGTCTCAGTGTGTCCCCTAAAACGGCCGTGATATCCTCCATCTCTCTTGCTCTCTGCACTAAACCCACCATCTATCTCACGTTCACAGCCTCTCTTTCAATCCTGCTCTTTCTCTCTCTCACGCACAATAGGTCTCCTCAGCCCGGGTCCTGTTTGATGTTGGACCTCGAGCAGTGAAGCCCGTCTCTCCCTTTCTGTCGCACTCTTTATTCTACTTAAAAATTCACCCAATTTATTTATCTATTTCAGTCTAGTCAAGGTTCACTCATCGCCCGCCCGTCTAAGCTTGTCCCCTCTGTGGCCTTTTTCTTGATAACGGGAGCCTGCTCTGGTCCATCACCACCTCCCACTTTGCCACGGCCCAGGCCTGTGTGATTGACATGGACCGCTTTAACTTCCCATACCATCCCCAATCCCCCCCCTCCTCTTTTCTGGTGCTGCCTCCATCCTCTGGGCCTCTTTCTCTTCCCACAATCCACTGTCTCCATCTTTACCAGGCATGGCCTCCTTCAATTCTCTAACTGTTTACCTCTATCTGTATGAGTTTGATAATATTAATCAATAGAGTTGCTATAAAAAGTTTCTTCTTATTGACATTTCAAAAAATTGTGAAAGTTGCAGCTGCAGTTTTTTTAACAGGCTTTTAGATAATTTAGATGTGTTGTACTCAAGCAAGCAATGTTCCATTGAACAAAGAAAGTCCAATAATGCACCTAGATGAAAAAGACGCATACATGTATATTGTTAAGAGTCAAATTATCTCTTTATTCAGATGTAAACCTTCAGTGTCAAAGCTGTGATATTTTATTGTTGTCATTGTCTGCAAATCCTGTAAAAATCACAACAATGGAATATGGTGTATTGACTCAAAATAATAATGATGAGATTATGAAGGTCAGTGCATTCCTCTGGCTTATTGTTGACATTTACAGATATTTCATGATAATGGTCTTCTGTTTCAGGCTTTGGCCAGAAAGACTTAAACTTATTTGTAGGATCAATGTAATGTTAGCTTTTGTCTTTTTAATGCATTTCGGTCCATTTCTGTTACGCAGATTAAATGGATATCATATTTAACAACAAATCTGTCAGCACCGTAGAAGAAAAACTCCAACCTATCTATGTACCGCTAAGCTTTTTGTCTTATCTTTTTAGTGCTACGCAGCTGCAACAGTCACACCGACCTAAATCATTCCCCTCCTTCCCAACCCTTAGGTTGATCCTTTGGCCTGGTTGGCTACTCTGTGAGTGATGTGTTTACAGTGAGGGCTTTGGCTAAAATGCAATACAGCACATATATATTAATTCCACTGATGGCTTTATCTGCTTTGGGACTCCATTTGTGTAGCGCGTGAGCGGATGCACATGGGTGTGTCTCAGTTTGTGAGTGTGTGTGTGTGTGTGTGTGTGTGTGTGTGTGTGTGTGTGTGTGTGTGTGTGTGTGTGTGTGTACACATGCACACACACACACAAGCACTGTTGCCATCTGTCTTTAACCATGTATACACACTACTTGTCTCCATCAAATATCTATCTGGTGCGGATTGTCCACCTGTGCTCTGCTTATATAATGTGCATTTGTATGCGGCCTGAGATCATTTCAGTAATGGCCAACCATTCCACGTAGATCAGCAGTGACAAGCGTAATCTATATGTATGGCAGTGGCTTCCACAGTACACTGCACCCCATTTACAGTCCATAGGCCCCCCCACAGCAGAGGCTGCAGCCCCATAGCAGAGACCAGATGTTTTTATTTAATGTTTCTTTCATCGAAGACTTCTAAGGACAGCATTTTTAAAACATTTTGATTTCTGAAAAAAAACTTTAGGGCAGATGTGCCGTAATATTATATTTGCGATGGAGTGTCAAAGGTAAATGAAAGCAGAGGATTGGTTGATGTCATTCCATCACAGAGGGAGTGAATGCCTGCAGTCATCATTGAAGGAGAATCCCATTTTCTAAATGTCCCAACAGATTGCTGATTGAGTTGTTTGGCCATAGAAGATGGCGCCACTTACAATATAAAATGTTCGAGTGCTTTTTTGCCCCTCCTTCCATCTCCTCAGCAGCGTTTTATATACGCTGTCTGCTTTTCCTGCCTTGCAGGAGTCCACGTCCCTTCGCTAAATGTTTCATTTAGTTTCGGATGACAGGGCCCATGCAGCACCTCCAGGTTTCCAACAGTTTGCAGTGTGTATCGTCTTACCCATAATGCAAAAGGTATGTGGCGATGAAAACAGCCTTTCAATTGTTTTGTCTGGGGAAGAAGTAACATTAGAAAACTCGGACGGACAAAGGAATACACACGCATGCATACACCGCCAAAATGCCACCACCCGAACAAACCACTCCCAACAAAGCTATCTTGTGACACTAGGGGACCGTAATGTTTGTTATTCATGATGGAGAGTCGGATCAGATGAGACAGCTGTTCTCCTCTGAAACATTTTTGATATGTAAAAGTTGGAAAGGTCAAAGATTCCTCTCTGCGGTGGTTGTCATCTCTGAGCTGTGATCATTATTCAGCACCTCCACCTCCTACAGATGAGTCTCTTAACACCACACTTTTCTCTAAAGGCATAGCATAATCTCACAGGTGGGGTCAGATCTCAGAATCACAGATTTTCTGGCTATCCAACTACTTTAGCAGATGTCTAAATCAAAGCTTTTTTAGCTGTTGTATTAACAACAGCATAGTAGTTGTGTTGCTCTCTGGACAGTAGTGTACTAAAGTTGTAAGTAATGACTGTGAAGAATACTGTTATATACTGTAATATACAGTAATATATATACTTGCAATTCAGGCTCATATGGAAAATGATGTTCCCTACATTCGTTTTTCTTTCTTTTTTTGTGAGTTTTACCCTCTTCTTCTTTTCCATTTACGTTGGCATTATGCAAATAATAGTGGATAGAGCACATTTGTCAAGAGTTGCTATATATATATATATACAGTATATGTGTATGTTTTTGTGTTTAGCATAAAATATGTGTACTAGCTGAAGGAAGAAGAAAATTGTTGAGTGTAATTTCAGATTTATGAATTTGGGAAGATGCTCCTTCATGAATTCCTTATTTGTATCCCAAAAGATTAAAGATAGCTGTAGTTTAACAGCATAGACGTGTTTAGTAATAGCAGCAGGATGGGAACTGAAGAAAATGTGAATAATAAAATCGCGGGTCCCCTGCTACCAGAATGATGTTGAAAATCAATGTAGGGAGAAGGAATTATAACCCTCACAGCTGGACAAGATAAACCATCCCTCTCTCTCTGTCTTGCTTTTTCTATTTTATAGACTACTGAGATTTATTGATGACAGCAGAATTTGCATTGCAGTTTTATAGATACACAAGCAAAACGTTTTATTTTTTCTAATAAATGTTTTAAATAGGTGTAATCATGTAAATCATGTTACAATTCAGTTATCCTCAAACCTCTCCCACTTCCCCTGTGAGTGTATCTAACATCGTTATTCATTGCTGATGCACTGAATCAAATACACTAAAATAATTTAATGTAACAAAGAAAAAGTGCAGCCAGTGAAATAGGTACATCAGATATTAGGCCGGAGGACATTTCCTTCATCATGTGTGTTAGTGCATTTATTTCTGGGCAATCACCCAAAATTGCCCAAAGTATGATTTAACTGTGAATAGGTAGCAATTAATTAACCTACAAAGGCAACATTTTTATTAAAATGGCTTTTCTTTCTTCTCTGCCAATTCCTGCGTCGATGATGTGATTTTCATTACACCTTTGACAGATAACTCCTCAAGCCACTTCAAAATCTCTTCACCAAGACTTGACTAAGAAGTGTACCTAATGGGACCGGCAATTAATTGTGGAATACACAGCTTCACATTCTCATTTCAATAAACTCACTTTTCAAAAGAAAAGCAAGAATCCCATTAGTTAGCAAAAACCTTACAATGTGTACATGGTTCTCTGTAGACTTCAGTGAGACAACTGACCAGCTGAGTGAAAATATGTGTCCACTGTTGGTCAAAAGTGAGAACTGCAGAGTCTCTCTCTGATCTGTTGAGGAGAGTTGAGTCTGTCGTGAGCATTTGATGGACGTAATTGAGGGGAATACATGTTTTACTTTATATGAATTATTGCGGGTGACGTCTCTCTTTCTGCCCATCAATTTAGGTTTCTTCTCTGCCACTCATTTTAGTTATTTGGTTTAGTTTTGTTATTTCTGGCTCCAAAAGCCACATTCTTATTTCTGTTGCCAGCTAGAGCTCTGCATCTGAAAATGTTTAACTCAAACTCAATCTGCTGGACATATGCACACACACACACACACACACACACACACACACACACACACACACACACACACACACACACACACACACACACACACACACACACACACACATTCCCAATAAACATGCACACAAATTGCCACGTACATAGCCTGCATGCACACGCAAACTTGCAGCGCTTGCACATTTGGTCTTACAAACAAAACAACAGCCTGATTCAAATCAGCAGAGCCGGCAGATTGCTGAACGGAAACCTGTCACTCTCTTGTGAGGAACTTCACAGTCAAGGCTGTCAGACAGACAGAGAGAGAGACAGAGAGAGAGACAGGCAGATGACAGCATGTGTTTGTTTCCCAGTCTTCGACAAGCTGCATAGCTGTCATTGCCAAGTTGGAACAAACGCTTTTATGAGCCAGCAGTAAACAACAATGATGGATGGACTTTTCAATAGTGGATGGAATGTGTGTCTGTTTGAAGCAGGCAAATAATAGCTATCATTAAAAAGTGAAAGACACTTTTAAGCCCTTTAATGGCCATATGACACTCACTATAATTTAGAATGAAGTGTTGATTGCAGACATGAAGCTAATCCGTACACGTCAACAGGAGTTTGAGATCAATTCTGATTTAATGACAGGAAAAATATCAGTTAAACAAAGATTGTGACTAAATGAAAGGCCAGGTTAATTGTCTTGTTGGCTCCAAAATGCATGAATATATAACTTTAACTTATTTCAGTTGGGCATTTTAAATATCAAAGGATACCAAAACAACACAAAATATCATGTGTGAAAATCCAGCTTTCTGTGTGGGAAAGCCCAATTTCTCTCTTTAGATAACACCTGTCATCATACTTTCATTTGAGCCAAAAGCTAATCAAACAGATTTTCTATTGGAGGCCGAAGAAGCTCATCTCGCTTTAGCGTTTCTTTGTGATTTAAGCTGATAAGACAAGTCTAGTTTTACAGTAAAATCTCTGCAGCTTTAATCAGACTCATTAAATCAGAGAAGCTTTATTCAAGCTTACATTTTCAGCTATTTAATAAAACTTATACTGTTAAACTATGATGATTTAGCACTCTTGAAGCTACTGTAGAGCCTAACCTGGCATTTGGCCAGTCTTTTATAGAGGCTACTTCAGGAAATCTACTGGAAAATACACAATTAGAAAAGTTAAATCAATGTTGTGTGAGTCAAACATTATTGAAATTTGCAAATGACGAAAAGCACATTCAAATCTTACAACCCTTTACATACCCCACTTTGAAGAGAATAAATTAGAAACGGTTGCCAGTTAGAAACGTTCCCCTTCTGAATCTAAATATTAAGCATTGAAAACACAACTTCCTTTCATTTAATGTTGACTGACCTCAGCAATGATGTTTACACATGCTTCCACTTCACTAAATGTAGACCTTACCTGTTTCTTAACTTGGAACAGAGGAAGCATGATTCTCACTGCTCTCATTTATTAAGGTCATGATTTTGAAACACATCCAAAGAGAAAGAGAAGCCTTAAAGCAGAACTTGGAAAGCAGGACATTTCAAATGTTGATTTAAAAAACCTTGTGTGTCAGTAGTGTATAGATGAATTCCCTGTTTCCACTCTTGTTTCTTGTTTTCAGATTCCCTTTTGCTTAAAATTGTACCCAGTGCTTTAAAGGTACCTGGATTAATGTGTCCCTGCTGGTGAGGTTGCTACTGTGTGCCAAAGTCGTAAAAAACCGAACCATTTACTTCTTAAGACAAACATGATTATGAATTTCATCACCTTAGATTTATTGCAGTTGGAATAAAAAACAAGACTACTCTTTTAGACAATTCAGACCTGCCAGGACTGGTTTTTGCTTTCAGTGTTGGTAATGTCTCTAAAATTGCAGCATTCAATTATTAGTTTTTTGTAACAGATGAATATAGCCTATTTTAATCTAACCCAAATAAATACATGTTGTGTGTGTTAAGGGGATTTTTGGTCAATTCAAAGTATGCCTGCTTCTTGCAGTCAGACCACCACACCATTGTCCAGTGCCAAGGTCCCTGTTTGAGTTGTGTGAGCATTTCAGTCAATTTGTAGGATAACATGCAGAGTTACGGTGCATTCATTTTAGTGACCTGTAGTAAAAATAAGCTCAGAAATTACACTGGAAGACTTCATGGGTACAACTGTGTATTAATGTCTGAATTCAGATCCAGGCTAAATTGATTTTCCTACGCTCCGTCTCTACTTCCCTACATTTACACCTACACCACATAAAAAGCTTAATCTACCTAAAGTCTTACCATATGCCCATGTTTACTTTCCAAATCCATCTTTCCTTTTGATATGGTTGGCATAGACTGAATCCAGCATTTTATTTGCTCAATTTAGCAATCTGTCTGTGACATTTTAGAAATGCACTTGCGTTTTTTCACTGTTTCAGTATAATGAAGTAGAGCTAGTATAATGTGGAAAAAGACAATAATGCATTCCTTTTGTTGGACAGTTTATAGATTTAGCTCAATAGTTAGATGTGTGTTTGATAGTACCATGTTGTATCCATTGAGTTACACAGGTGCAGTTTATACTGCAGTCCAAACAGATAGAACTTGCAGCTCAAATAATTGGAGCCATTCATTAAGCCAGAATCTGAAGCCAGATTGTGTCAGCTGCCTTGATCTGAATTGAATCAGTAGAAAAACACCCTCCCTCCCTGAACACTCCACCGTCCAGCAGAGAGCCGGGGACTCGCAGTGAACCCTGCATCTAGAGCCTCGCCTTAATTAGTCCATTGTTTCTGCGCGGCCCAGCATGCAACTCTCTCGGCAAAGAGCTTCATGGGAGTTTGTTCAAGCTGTCACCTGGGGCAAAACTTTACTTACAGGCAACCTCAAACCTCCTCCTCTCTCCACTCTACACAGACATACTGTATTTCTATTTCTCCTTCTTTGTCCTTGCTGACAGATATACATTTGGACAGACAGATGTATGACTTATCAAGGTCTTAATCTGCTTTCTCAGCATAAAGGAGAAGCAAGGGGAGGGGAAAGAGGAGAGAATCAATTCAGAGTTCTGATTGTTCTAGGCTGTGTTCACACACTGCAATCATACGCAACTCCAAACTGCTGCTTCCCTTGAAACACCATTTGATTCCCTTTAACACAAATTAACTCAAAGATAAACAATAACGATTGTTATTGGAACACACAGAGATGCTTAAAATATACATCTGAACAGACTAGAAGTTGTGCTATGTGCCATTACATTTAGACTGAACTGAGGCATCCTAAGTGCAAATCTCATTGTATATTACTTATCCAGGCGGTTTGTTAATGTGATTGAAAAAATAGGACAGTTTGAGTTTGTCAGGGTCAATTTAGCTTGAGACAAAGAGTATTCATCATCCAGGTTTTACAAAATCAGGAGGAAGGCCCAAAAGACAGAGAACCACTCATACTCTGTCTACTCTCAATGAGAGCATCAACCTCTCAATTTCCATGGGGAAAATAAATGCTCTAAACATCTTGAATGTCACTAGCATCGTCGGATAAAGGGAGCTCAAGAGTGGACCCCTCGAGATTCATCTGTTAAGGCAGAAAGGGTCCTTTTGTCTCAATAAAGCAGTAATTACACTCGAGACTGAAGGATTTCCGTCGCTGTTTGATCTCAGAAAATTGATATAATTATCCTGCATGGGAGAACAAAATCTCAGATGTACTTAGAATGAAGCAGTTATTGATGACATTTGAGATTAGTCATGCTTAATTATACTCATGAATGCCTAGACGACATGTCCAGCATGGCTCTGTTCTCAGTGCCGTTTAGGCAAACCGCAGGGCACAGATCATGGATAAAGATTACAACTTTTAACGTGTCAAATGTTGGTCAGGACTGGTTTCCTGGCTGCTGAATTGCATTACATTACATAGCGGTGTTTGATAAGGCTGGGAAACTTGATCTCCAAAAGGCTCCCATCTGATCAATGCCAACAGGGGGAGCTGCAGCATTTCTAATTGTTTTACAAAGAGAGAGACAAATGGAGAACATGAGAATGGGTTGTCCCCTTCAGCAAGTTGCTGCATCTCTGTACGTAAAATAACACTTTCATTCTAAAGGGATTACAGTTTTAGCTTCCCTTTTTCCTCAGCATATTAAGTAATGTAATAAGTATGTCTGACTTAAGGGATAATGGTGCTCAACCTCTTTGTTTAACAAGGTATTCATTTACTTGAAAACCACTCAGATTAATTCATATTTTATATGGAGAAACCTCATAGTCTCAAAAAGTCTATCACATAGATATTTTTTAAAACTTTCCACATCATTCAACTTTAAGCATTTCATACCCATGTGCTGGCAGGATATATGGGCTGAAACTGGACTGCATAAAATGTAGTTTGATTAAATTAAATGAAATGTAGCTCATTCATTTATTAAATCTTGATCACATTAATGGCAATGGACAGTTAAATTCTTAATCTCCCATCTATTACATTATTAATGGGACACATGGATCATCAAATCAATTAGTGATGATAACGATAACATTGCAAAATCATAGCTTTTGATCAATTACAGGGTGGACTGCACAGATTAATGTAATGAATAACGGCCAAAGGAACTGGATGTGAAGTCTGTGTCCAACCATTGGAATTCTGTAGAAAAGGTAACATAGGCACAAGATATGATGCTGTAACACGTACAAAGACTAAACAGAAAATAGCAAAACATTAGCCTGTAATCAGCCATGACTTGTTGAAATGTTGTGGAAAGAGACAGTACTGTATATCCCCTTTTGTACTCACTGTATGTAACTTATATAAGATTAGTAACCATTTCTGTTATAGGTTGAGCATAAGCCAGACAGTTATCTCATCCAGTGACATCTAAGTTTGCGGTCTTTCCTTAAAAGTACGTTAGCTTCAGTTTGGGGAAAGCGAAAGCAAAGTGTCCTCAGCTACCATTGATCTGGCATTGCAGCTGCTTTAATCCTCTCGTAATATGGTCGGATGGTCCGTAGTATTATGGTGTTTTACACTTGAAAATATTTATTTATTTGAATCTATTTTATTCCTGTTATCAAGTTTGACACTTGCATCCATGTAATGGGTGTCACATGTTTGCTATTTTGGAATTCAAATATACATGATAAATGTTCTGTAAAAGCATATTTAATATATATATTCCTGTCTTTAAAAATCCTTTGAATAATATATGACATGTTTAGTTTAAATTAGAAAGTTAGGTAAAACTTTTAAAAACCTTAAATAGCATCCTTGAAATCCACATGTTATGTCTGGTCCATACATGTACTGAATAACCTACATCAGTCGATTTTGTCAGGTATGGTGTCTGAGCCCTGGGCAATGCACCTTTCTCACTTCCTGGATGTGCAGGAAAGGAGGAGTGCCATGAAGAGGAAGATAACAGAGTCAACTGAGTAAACCAGAGCTGAGGGGCACAGGGGACAGGGATTTGTTTGAAACCAGAACATTTTGTTATCTGAGCCAAGTTATTTTAAACCTTAAGGGAGATCTTAAAAGAACCTCTCGACTGCAAGGATTTATTTTTTGGTAAGCAAAGTCTCCAATGTTTAGGACCTACCAGACAAGCTCTGTTGCCTTTGAGATTTGATTTTTCAATAGATCTAATATAATAATCTTGTGTTGGAATTAGACATTCATGCTTTTTCTGATGTGATACATCTTCTTTCCCTTTATTAATTATTATATTTACAAATGAAGTGTTTAACCCATGCAAAGTGATGCAAATAAGTCCTTGAACCACCTATATTATGGAACATGTTGTTAACCTAATCTCAAGAAAATGTAAGGTAAAATAGATAAGACATGAAAGATAAAAACAAATCAAATTAAGTTTTATTTATATAGCACATTTATAAATGATTTTTGGTCGAGCCAAAGTGCTGTACATATAATAAAAATAGCCTACAGTAGAGACACTTTACAGCAAATACAACAGCACAGATTGTTCAGAATATCAGTATGAGAAAAACGACACCTTCTGTTCTTAGACCCTCACATTGTACAAGAAAAAACTTCCAGAGAAAAACCCACAGTTTAAAGGGGAACAAATGGGAGAAACCTCAGGGAGAGCAACAGAGGAGGGATCCCTCTCCCAGGACGGACAGACGTGCAATAGATGCCGTGTGTAAATCGAAGAGATAATACATTTTACAGCATATAGACCGAATGTTAGGAAATGCATGTGTCTGTAATAAGAAGATGAATCCACGAGGATGTCAGCTACAAGCCATCAGGGAAGCAGCATGACGAGACCCAAGGTTGGACCGCAGAGACAGGTTCAGCCACGACCCGAAGTCCACGACTTAATCCAGAATTCAGGATAGAGGATCCAAGACACAGGACTACAGCAAGAGGATCAGCCTCGACTCCGGATCCCGGCGTAGATATAGATAAACAAGAAAAAAGATTTGGCTGGGTTAATCGGAACAAGAGAATACACAGACACAGACTGAGAGGGGAAAAGGTCATTGGATAAAAGTTATTCTTGATAACTCTCTAGAAAGATCTCATGAACTTCCCCACTCAATCTATCAAGACCCGAGCAGTTCTATTAGATATAGGATAAGAAACAGAGAGGGAGCACAACAACCTATCTCTTCGTCAGATGCACTCCCCCGCTTATCTAAGCGACTCTGTACCCCGTTACCCTCTACAAGGCCATAGACCAGCAGAGGGAAAATGGGGGGTGGGTAAGGGTTTTTAAGAATAAACCGCAAGTGTCTAAAGGGAAAAAATATGAAATATAAGGTACTATATTTTAAGTAATCCTATCTACTATTCCTATATTCGAATAATGTATAAACTATTTTAAAAATACTTTATGAAATCCTATGTTATGTTATAAATATTAAAATAAAGAACTAAATAACTAAATAAATAATTAAACAAAAGCCAGAGAGAAAAAGAGAGTTTTAAGTGTTGATTTAAAAAAAAAAAACCAGGGTCTGGGCCGACCTCACATGGAGGGGCAAAGTATTCCAGAGCCTAGGGCCAGCCGCTGCAAAAGCTCGATGCCCTCGGGTCAACAAGAGGGGTTGTTTAGTAGTAATTCTGCTTTCAAGAGATCATTTTTCAGTCAGTATGTTAAGTGTTGTTGCCTTTTTGAAGCCTGACCTTGAACAGTTGAAATATGTATCATTTTATGTATTGACAATGCTATAACAGAATACCACACGGGAAAAACACATCACAAAGCAGGTTAGAGGAAGGTTAGAGGTTGTTTTGAAGCTACCCACAAGCAATCTCACATCATCGAGTCAAAGCAGGGAACATTTCACTAGCAAATATTTTTAGGATAAGCTAAACTAAAAATGAAAGAAACCACAGGACGGACATGTTCCTAGAGGGATCCCCCACTTGCACAGCTGAGCGTGCAATATGTCCTGCAACATTAAACTTCAAGACACAGAAACAAGTATAATGGCATTCTGAGATTGACAGGTTTTTTTATTTCAATACAAACCGCATAAACACCCATGTTTCCACAGCCATGCCTCATGTTGATTGTGGTGCTCCTGATGCTTCCCCATCATCACAAACCGTTTGCCGCCTTAATCTCACTCTCAGTCTCACCGCTCTATTCCCCCGGTGCTACAATCTCTCACCCTGCCACTAGACCTGTATCATAAATCTTCCCAACCCCCCTTCCCCTAAATCACCACCTCTAGCGCCCATTTTACCTCCCCTGCCGTTCACTACCAGCAAAAGCCCTATTAACCCCTTGCTTGGCTCTATATTGTTGTTGAATAATTGAAGATGAACAGTGAAAAGGCTCCTCAATAATGAATAAGATAGGACGTATTTTAAAGGTGGAAGAGCCCTGTGAATTATTCAGTGGGCAAATCTGTAGTAAAAGACAACTGTTGCATAGAGAAATCTAGCAGTCCCTGCTAGGTCCCTGCATGCTAGGCCCCTGCTGGTCTCTACATCAGTAAAGTTACTTTTTCCCTATTTTGTGAAAATAAAGCTTTGATGTTTGAAAAATGTAATACAAATGTAACATACATCACTATGCTATGAATTTGTTTTTTCACATGTATTTTGATGCTGTTGTTGTTGTTGTCCACCAGTCAACCCTGTACAATAAAAGTATTTCAACAATTATATTCCTCTCATCTTGAGTGCTTACAGCTGATTAAATGTTTATTTTACTCGATAGCGATATCTGTTTTCTGGATTTTATATCAACTGCTGTAACTGACTCTCTTCCAAGGCTCCACAGCAGCTCTGAAATTCAAAATATCCACAATAAAAGCATTCTCTAGTCCCTCGGACACCAGTAAAAACCTTTTACATTGAAATGACAACATTTTGGCTTTCATACATGTATTTACACATCTAGCTGTGAAGGTCCAAGCCATATTAATAAGAATGACAAAGAGTCATGTTTCTGTTCAAGTGGTGAAAGTAAGTCCAATACTTACTTTCTCAGCCAACTCCTGAGAGAAATATGTGTCTCTTTCTTTAACATTTAAATGCTCCACATCTGAAAACAGCTGCCTTCTTTGGCTGAAAACAACACTATGAGAGCAGTGAGTGAAACAAAACAGTAACAATGCTGGACAGCCAAACAATGAGCTGCAACTTGTTATTAAATCTGAGGGTATCATCGTTAGGTTATTATTCTCTGTAGGTTCATCCCAATAAGCGACTCCTTTCAAATTGCAAAATAGTTTTCACATTGTCATTTGATACATAGTTTTATAAAAATATAAATGATTGCTGCTGTAAGTAATATTTAACTATATCATTTATATTTTTGCCATAAAGTGAGAAAGCTGCAAATCTGCAGTTTGTGAAGCTTAAGTGCCAAAACAGGAAACTGTCTGTCAACAGTACGGCGTTCCAAACCACAAAAGTTGACCAGGTGACAACGGTTGCAGTGAAGAGGACGGATGAGAAAATAAATGTTTGGAGCAGCCTTGTCGTTGTATCCCCCATGGCGCAGCAGAGAGCAGATCTCTGTCTGGGGTCACAGCCACCGCTGAGAGCACACCTGGCAGCACAGATACAGTCATTTCTCCACCAGAGAATAGAGGTAAGTCAGTGTGTGTGACTTTGTGTTTGTGTGGGTGTCTGTACTCCTGTGCTGGAGGAAGACATAATGTAGAGGAATAGAGGAAGTATGTGTGTGTCTATTGGAAGAAGGTGAGAGAAAGGATAAAAGACTGAGGAGATTTTGCATGTGCATGCATGCACATGCCTTTGTTTGTTGAATATTCAAATGTTAGGAAGGCTGAGGAAAATCTTATAATAAAAGTAAAAGTTAGGGTGACAATAAAGGAGAAACAGTGACATGCCACTTTGCTTTACTATTACTTCTGATGTGCATTTACAGAGTGAAATATAATTTTCCACATTTTGATGCTATGATAACGCTTTTATTAGTGTTGACATTTTATGAAATACACTTCTTGGTTTTCTTTCAAAAGTAAAAAAAAAAGATTTGTGTCTGAGAGAGTGAGGCTAGCTGTAACAGGGTACATCAGTTGTGTGAAGAAACAATTGTTATGTAATCTTTTACCCTGATTGTTTTTCTTTTCTCCCTTACACTCTTTTAGTAGATCTAAATCTGGAAGCACTTAACCGTAGTTGTCGGACTTACACTTGACATTGACGTAGGGCACATTCGAGAGGACCCGGTTCAGCACCTTGTGGCACTCCATTGCCACTAGCTCAAGTGCCAAGTCAGGCGTCTTAGATGTCACAGGACATTTTAATGGAAAAAATTAAATAATTCATAAAGAGACCTTCCAGGAGTTCTGAGTGTTCCCCGCATACGGCTCTGCAAATGTGAATACCCATTGTGACAGAAGCGTTAGAGTTACATAGAAGCAGAGAGTAGATAGAAACAGACAACTTGACATTCAATCCCATTTTGAAAGCTCTTATTCAAGTAAAAAATGTTTAATTTAACGCCAAAGCAGAACAATCGTAATCTCAAAATGTCTAAAAAATTACACAAATTCACAAAATTCAATAAAATGAAATAAAAAAATGAGATTACAACATTCTCTCAGATTATTTCTGCTTTGCTAACAGTTATTTTACTCAGAGATCGGGGAAATCTTTCTTTTTTTTTAGGTAGTGCCAAGTGTGAGCCTGTCAGTTAAGCTGGTTGGTGTGGCATGCTGATTATCTCTGTGACCTGCATTGTTACAGCCATTGCCTTCTACTGTTTTGCAGCCCGTTCCGAGTCTTCACACTTGTTCTCATTTATAATGAATACAGACGGAGCTGCAATATTAATAAGCCCTGGAGCCTTGGGCACTGGGTTTATTTAAGGGTTCACATTATGAGAATAATGGAGGTGACAAGATCTTTGGTTGTGAATATATGAATGTAGTTGTGTTTTTATTCACATTTATGCTTTCTTAATGTAAGCAAAATGTCACAGGATTGATCCCCTGAATGCAATAGCCCCGCTGACAGGCCAAAGGAAAGATACTGAACATCTCCTGTTCATTCACAGCTACCCAAAATAGCTTTTTGAATTATTCACAACATGCATAGACTGACATTTTTTACTTTAAGATAAATAAACTGCTTGACTGCTATCTGTCTGAGCATTTAAGTAATGGCAAAGTTGGAGTGGCACATAGGCCTACAACTATTGGCTGTTTTTAAGAATGTATGTGAAAGAAAGAACTGAAAATAAACATTTGCTCGCTTCCCAGCTTGCAATTTCCAAGCCACAGGTGATGAATTGCTGTTAAATCATATTAGATAAGGTGCTCTGAGAGAACCAAGACAGTTTAGAGTCTGATAGAGTGAATTTAAATGAAATGGATGAAACTGATGTGAGAAATGAGACAGCCCTATGAACCAATCTAATATAAAATAAAGTGCAACTTCAGAGGGCTCATGATACAAAGTAATGCAGGCACAAGATTCAGTGTAGAAAACTTGTAAACAGACACTTGAACAAAGGTCATACAGTAAGCATAATGGTTGAACAGATTATTACTAAAATATATAAAAGCAAATTGAAAGGCAAATAACACAAAATCTACTCAACAATCTTAAAGGTTGGCTTGCACAATTCCTTAAAATTGTTATAATAAGGAAGACCATATTGAAATTACAATTACAATTACAAAAAAACCAGGGCAAGAGTTTTTGACTCACTTTGATGGACTAACATTTCAGATATTGCAGAGATCTAAATAGGAGGTTCACAAGAAACAATCAGACCTATATTGGCATATTGTGTTTAGACAAATGTTATCATTCAGCCGTCAGTATTACTAAACCAAAGTGATGTCCAGAAAATCAAGGATTCAAAATGTGCTATGTAAAGAACTGCACATCAGGATTGTTTTTACCACTTTGCAAGCAACTTACAGCTAAGAAATCTCAAGACGGTGTGGAAAATTCAAGAAATGCAAGGACTTATCAGATCCCTTACTCTGGGAAATCAGAGAGTGTGTGTCTTAAACAGAGTCGCATTTATTTCCATTCTAAGTTTCTCTCCTCTTTCCCCTTACCTCAAATCTTGATTTAATTCAAACTAGCCAAGGTTAGCCACCATGCCAGAGAGAAGAATTGGTTCCAGAGATTAGCCTGCGAACAGAGCTGACGTCATGGCCTTTTCATTCGGAGAGCTCCTTTTGTTGGACAGAGGCTTACAAGGAACTTAAGCGAAACGTACTGTAACAAACATTTAACCATGGTTATTAAGGAAATGTACCCCATGTGTCACTGGTTTTAAAATCAAAAGAAATGCGGTTTTAGAATATGTTCCTCTATTATATGCTATATGTTATGTTAATGAGCCATTTTATGTGGCATTAGGAGAAAGATATGCAAAGTCTTTAAGATAAATAAATACATTAGCAGCATTTTTCTTCTGATGACAGTTTCTCTAAATGGATTTTACGCTATGCTTTCTCTTCCCTTTCTTTACACACATACTATAAATCCATATATATAGTTTCTCACCAAAAGGCAGTACTTCAGTCCTAACCCAAAGACATAAAGAAACATTCTGTTGATTTACAATTATTATAATAATAATAATAATAATAATCCTTATATTTATTATAGCGCTTTATCAATGACTCTCAAAGCGCTTTACAAATACACATTACACATAGAGATCATACATGTAATGGTCATCTACTGTGGACAATACCCACATTATGGCCTTGTTGTCATAGTTTTGACCAGGCTAATACCAGTTAGCTCCTTATACTGTTCTCACTACCTGTGCATCTCACTGGCTGAAAGTTCTTGCCAACACGTAGTGGCATCATATGTGTGAAAGTCAAACTGAAATTGCTGTAAAGACATACTGTTCTCTTGTGCTTAAAAACAATTTAACTCAATTTTCCATGCCAATAAAGGTATAGACTTGTGGTACAAATTCAACATAAACTGTTTTGGTGACTTGAAGGTCAAACCATTCATCACAGTGTGGAGATGAATCCCCTTCAAATGTTAATGATCTTGGCTGAAGAGTATTAATTTGAGCATCAGAGGCATCAACACATTTATATTGCGTTTAACAGAGTTGCTCAGATTATCTTGAAAATAACAATTTCCCAGTGTTGAAAGAACACCAATTTAATGTTTACAAATTAATCTAAGGATATTAAACAAACAACCTTATTCCCCTGAGCTCCTTTAAAGTGGATCCTTGATCCAGTCTCTTTCTTAGCAGATCGATGGTGGTTGAAGAGTTCATTATCCAAGACAAATCTATATGCTTCTCTGCCTCATCTTCAGCCGTTCTTCTCATCCCTTCCTCGCTCTGCCTTTTAATTGGCCTTCAGTCATAAGTCATCTCAGCCGCACTTGTTCTTTTACCCACTCTGCCATTCCAGTCTAATGACAAAAAGGCTAATTTTACACCCAGTCGTTCCGTTTAATTACTGACTGTCCAGACTTCTCTGGCTCAATCAATAACAAGCATATAGAGATGGAGAAAAGATTTGGGAGAAAAAAAAATTATTTGCAAGATGAAAGAAGATTTCTCATGTCATTTGACAAGGACAGTTATCAGAAGTAAAATAGCAGGTAGCTAATTGGCAATTTGGGATGATTTCACTTATCTCATAAGCAAATCTAGAATTGTATTAACTTTATCTAAGCTGTGCCTCGATAGTGTCACGATATTCATGTTAGGTCACGTTTTTATGTCTAGGTTTGGGTGTTTTGCTGTTCTCCCTGTCATGTTTTCCTCCTGGTTTATTGTCTGGTCCTTTTCCCTGTGTTTTTCCTCCTGTCGTTAGTTTCCCTGGTGTGTCTAGTTGTCTGATTGTGTTCACCTGTGGCCCTTGTGTTTCTCCTCCCCTGCCTGGCTGTTTCTCGTCTTGTGATTACCTCTCCCTGTATTTAGACTTGTCTCTTCCTGTGTTCAGTGTTGGTTCATTGTTTGTCTTTCCCTTCATGTCACGCTCCATGTTTGTCCTTGAAGTTTGGTCCTGGATTATTTACTCGTGCCCCCCTTTTTTTTTGGTAATGCTAACTTTGTTTCGTTTTCTTTTGTCATCGGCTTTTTTTTTGTAAATTAAAGCTCGCTTTTTGTTAATACTGCTTTTGGGTCCTACCTTTTCCATGCACCCTGACAGAATGAACCAACCAACTGTGGACTCAGCAGACTCAGATTATTTTGCTCTACAGGTGGAATGTCTTGGGTACTCTCTGGAGTACATTTGTTATACTTGGAATGGCGCCTCATCTAGACGGGGTAGAGAGGCTGCGTTGAAGGAGGCACGTCAGGAGGTTGCTCGCAAGCCCTGGCTCAGGAGCATGTTGCCTGATTGGCTACAACTTTTCACAAGTTGTCCTGAAGACTTGTCCGAAGCCTCTAACCCTTTCCTGGGGTATGACCAGGCCTTGGGAGGCCCACGGATCCTCCAAAGAATCTCTAGGAGACGCAAGACCAAGATTCCAGCCCGTGCTCCAGTGGTCCCTGCTCCAGAACCGGCCCATACAGCCATGGTTCCAGCCATGGTTCCGGCCCTGGTTCCGGCCCCAGCAACCATGGTTCCGGGCCCAGCAGCCATGGTTCCGGCCCCAGTTCCGGCCCCATCAGCCATGGTTCCGGCTTCAGTACCGGCCCCAGTAGCCATGGTCCGTACTCCAGTTTCGGCTCCAGGACTGGCTTACCGGCCGACGCCAGCTCCCCGAGTCCTGTCGGTGTACCGGCCGACTCCAGCACCTCGTCTCCTGTTGGCTCTCCAGCCGACGCCAGCTCCCCGAGTCATGTCGGCTAACCGGCCAACGCCAGCTCCCCGAGGCCTGTCGGCGTACCGGCCGACTCCAGCACCTCGTCTCCTGTTGGCTCTCCAGCCGACGCCAGCTCCCCGTGTCTTGTCGGCGTACCAACCGACACAAGTCCCCTCTCGAGTCCCCTCTCGAGTTCCCTCTCAAGCCCTCTCTCTTGAGTCTCCTCTCGAGTTCCCTCTCGAGTCCCCTCTCCAGTCACCTCTCAAGTCACCTCTCGAGTCTTCTCTCGAGTTCCCTATCAAGTCACCTCTCAAGTCAACTCTCAAGTTTCCTCTCGAGTTCCTTCTCAAGCCCTCTCTCGAGTCCCTACTCAAGTGCCGTTGGAGGTTCCGCTGGGGGTCCTGCCAACTCCATGTCCTGTCCCGTTGGGGGTCCCGCCGACTACTCTTCTGCCAGGGGTTCTGCCAACCCTATGTCCTGTGCCGTTGGAGGTCCCGCCGACTGCTCTCCTGCCGGGGGTTCTGCCAACTCCATGTCCTGTCCCGTTGGGGGTCCCGCCGACTACTCTTCTGCCGGGGGTCCTGTCAACCCTATGTCCTGTACCGTTAGAGGCCCCCCCGACTACTCTTCTGCCGGGGGTCCAGCCAACCCTATGTCCTGTGCCGTTGGAGGTCCCACCGACTACTCTTCTGCCGGGGGTCCTGCCAACGCTATGTCCTGTGCCGTTGGAGGTCCCGCCGACTACTCTTCTGCCGGGGGTTCTGCCAACCCTATGTCGTTGGAGGTCCAGCTGACACCTGTTTTGTCGGGGGTCCTGCCAACTCCTTGTCCTCTTCCGTGGGGGATCTTGCCGACACCTGTCCCACCGGCTCCGGTTCCTGTCCGGTCGACACCGGGTCCTGCCCGGCCTCCGGAGCTGTCCGGTCTTCGCCCTCGGGTCTGGCCCCCTGAGAGCCGCGGTCTTCGCTCTCAAGCCCGGCCCCCTGAGAGCCGCGGTCTTCTCCCTCGGGCCCGGCCCCCTGACTCTTCCTGCCGCTGCCTTCACCCTAGTGCCCGGTCCCCTGGGTTCGCCCGCTGTGGTCTTCGCCCCTTTTTGGACTCTGCCTTGCCCCCGGGCCGTCCGCCCGAGACCCCCTCCTCGAACTCTGCCTTGCCCCCGGGCTGTCCGCCCGAGACCCCTTCCTGGTCCTCTGCTGTGCCCTGGGCTGTCAGTCAAGGCCCGTCCTCCGGTCCCCCGCTACCCACCCTGCTGGACGTTTTGGATTTTTTTTTTGTTCTGTTTAGGGACGTCTAGTATCCGTCCCTTGAGGGGGGGGGTTCTGTCACGATATTCATGTTATGTCACGTTTTTATGTCTAGGTTTGGGTGTTTTGCTGTTCTCCCTGTCATGTTTTCCTCCTGGTTTATTGTCTGGTCCTTTTCCCTGTGTTTTTCCTCCTGTTGTTAGTTTCCCTGGTGTGTCTAGTTGTCTGATTGTGTTCACCTGTGGCCCTTGTGTTTCTCCTCCCCGGCTGTTTCTCGTCTTGTGATTACCCTTCCCTGTATTTAGTCTTGTCTCTTCCTGTGTTCAGTGTTGGTTCATTGTTTGTCTTTCCCTTCATGTCACGCTCCATGTTTGTCCTTGAAGTTTGGTCCTGGATTATTTACTCGTGCTCCCCTGTTTTTTTGGTAATGCTAACTTTGTCTCGTTTTCTTTTGTCATCGGCTTTTTTTGTAAATTAAAGCTCGCTTTTTGTTAATACTGCTTTTGGGTCCTACCATTTCCACGCACCCTGACAGATAGGACCTGCAGTCGTTCACCAACTGGACTGTTCAATCCCCTGCCTCCGTGGTCAACATGTCAAAGTATCCTTAGGCAAGACTGAATGTTTGACCTTTTCCACCTACTTGCCGCCTGTTAGTAGTACATTGTTGCTTATTTAGTTATAGTTGGTCTTATTTTCAAACTACAGAAGTTATTACAAATAAACTACAAGGAGCGAACTTGATGTTATAAACACTGAAAGGTAACTCATCCATTACACAGTTTTGGTCACTGTCATCCTGCATTAGCATCTCAGATCTGCAGGGTAGCAAATGTAATTCTTTCTTTGTCTGGTGGTCATGAGAGACTAGAACTGGACCCCATATCGCATTTATAACGATAGATAAGTAACAGTTGGAAAATATATCAATAATTTTTCAAAAAATTGCTTCTAAAAACCTTTTTAGTGCTTTCACCTCACAAATAAACCACAACAGTTTGACAGGACTCACTGGTGAGTAGAATTATTATTTTAAAAAGATTTAGCAAACATGGAGTAAGGGGTCGCAGCTCGCAGGCATGATTAAAAGTGGATAGATGGAGGTATGGCACTAACTGCTTGGTACAGAGAACTATATCCACCATGGTAAATGTTACTGGTATCTGATGCAAACCCCCTTCTCATCTGGTAAAACTCAGCTTTAAATAGAATAATTACATTTGAAACTCGATTCATAAATCACTGCTTAAGTAGCCATCGTCATTCATCAGATCATAACAGGGATACTTGGCAAGCAAGGGCACTGTGAAGTGTAATATGATGAGAAAATGACGTTTACCAGACTCAGTGGTGTAGAGCAAGTCCAAATAGCCCTAGAACATGTCATTTTTTACCGTTTCTGTGAAACTTAAAGATCCAATGAAAAATGACCTGCCCCTATCAAGAATGTGCAACCCCTATGTGTTCTTGTTTATACACACATCAAGCCTGAGTGTCTACCAGCTTGAACCAGTCGGAGACAACCAATCAGTGGAGTCAGGTGAATATGCACAATTATTGGGGACCAATGGGAGATGGCATGCTGGGCTGGGCAAGGAAGTGATGCTGGAACTGAGTGGCTATGGCAGCGCTAATGGTAAGTGAGAGGTAATTAGAGAGAAAAGACTTGTGTGCTGCTCTCCATCCGGCGAACAGAGTAAGGAGCCGGCGTCCCCATCGCCTCATTTATCATCATCTGTTTAGCAGGAGGCTCAGAGTCAGGACAAACAGAACAAACCCCCTTCCATCTTTCTCCTTCTCTCAGCCTCTCTCATTTTCTTTTTTATCTTTATCCTTTGCTACTTATCCAATGTATGATACATCTCTCTAATTTTCTGCGTCTAATCTTTTCTTTGTCAGGGCCGCATTCTCATTCATCCTTTCTTTTTGTTCCCTTCCTTCATCTTTGCCACCTGTCAGAGACAAACCTTCTCAATGTCTTTCTTGTTTTCTATAAGCCTTCTTTTACTTTTGGTTTCCATTCTATCGTTCTTGCTCTATTTACTCATTTTCCTTACTCTTTCAGATCTACTTACTGTGTTCCATTACGTTCTTCTCTACTTGTCAGTCCTATCTATTTATTCAATATACTTGGCCTTCATTGGTTTGTTGCTTTCCACTCTCAATTCTGCATTGCAATTTCCCCCCTCTGTTTTCCATCTTTTCCGCCACCGCCTCTGTGACCCTGGATGTTTTTAGTTTTTCATCTTTCTATTCCAATTTGTGTCTTCATTGTGCTCAGTGATGTTATTGTTCATCAGCTCACTTCTGAAGTGTACATATATTGTCTTCCTAATTATCAGATTTTAGGTGTTGAATGACTATAAAATGAAGGCAATATCACAAGCAGTTTAATCGCTATCATCTTTATCATCACCCCCAGCAGGAGCATTTAGACCATCATTGTTAATTAATTAAAAGGAACGAGCATGAGAATATAAATAGAACAGAATAAATGGGAAAATATAAACTTGGACTAAACAACTTAACATCTGTAACCAAGTGCATCAATAAAAGCTGTGTGAGGCTGCTATGATTTTACAGCCAAAGATGATTTGAAATGTATGATTTATTGGAAATTCAAAGTTAATGTTTATCAGGATGAGTCAGCAAACAGTAACCTAGTTGTCTTCACAGGCCAGCTCAAATTCATCAGCATTCGCGACTCTTTCCTGTGTGCATTCTTCATTCATTAATGACTTGCTACCGCAACAACGTGTCCAGACCCTGGCAGGGATACAGACAACAACACAGCCAATATCGATAATTGGCTGCAACAGGTGACAGAGAGAAATGGAGCGAAACAAGAAAAAGAAAAAAAACAGTAGTACAAGACATGGACATAACTCCAGGGTGTGACGTGCAAGCAGAACTAATTTGTAGCAGAAAGTAATTTGTATCAGTCATGACTGGCGGCAGTTGTTGGAGGAACAGGGAACAGGCAGCCTTAGGTACCCCAATTTATCACTTCACCACTCGCTTCCTCCCTCTGTCACTGGGGTATCTCACAGTGCCCTGTATTCTGAAAGCTAAAAATGTTTAATTATGTCAACCAAAACCATTTGGAGAATAAAAATACTCTATCTCAAATTTCAAAACTTATATTACCCTACCTCTCGCTTTTGTATGTGATGTGATTATTTTACAGCAGTTTTTGTTATTCCATTACTCAGTTTTTCTATAGCATTATTTATGACAAAACCGTTTCTGTGAGTGGACCAATACAATTGACTGCTTTAAGTTAACATCTAGGTTCAGTTCTGTAGGTTTTTTTGAAAATTGTACATTTAGTACATTTCTTTTACATTTTCAGTAAAAAAATATCCTGGATTTATCAAATCCAGTTTTTGTTCTTTAACTCTCAACTCTCTCTTCGTCTAACCATCTGAAAGTCTCTTGTGTGGTCCTGCTCTGCTGAGTCTTGATTATACCCACATGCAAGCATATTTTCTGTAACACAGTAGCCTGAGTCCGCCTAGGAGCAAGAGGTTCTCCCTCATCGCCACAACAGAGACCTACACTCATCAATGATTAAAGCAGCTAGGTGAAATCCTGTGACAGACCACCACCATGGCTGTCAGCTCCCACATGCAGGAGCAGGATGAGGAGATACAAATACTCCAACACTTAACCCTCACTAAAAATGCAGATCTATCGTACCAAGATACGGTAATGGTGGATGTGTCTATGTTGACTTTCACAAGAAAACCAGAGGCAATTATACACAATTCGTGTTCGACCCTGATGGCATGCATCAGTATGTCAAGTATCTGTCCAGCTTACATTTGTTGCAAACAAAGCAGTAGCCTACTTATTGCAACATTATTGGAGGTCCAGCTACATTTGTAGTAAAGAGAACAACATTTGTAGTGTTTGGAATAACTTTTCTCTACTATAAAGTTGGTCTATACTACAAGTGTTGATAACGTTTTTGACCTCTTCATATCATTTTACTTCTACAAGCACCTTGGAAATAGGTCATGTTCTGCCAAAAGCCCCACTATGCTTCAATGCAACACCCTGCCTGGATGCTACATGATCCAAATCAAACACATTCATATGTCATGGCTGACTCAAAACTATGATGAATAATGCAACAGAAGGTGCTACAGCAGAGAAACTATACATGTATTTAAATACTAGCAACTTAAAATGTCAAATTAATATGGGGTGTAGCAGTCAATAACCCAGTAGTGCAAATGTGTATGCATGATACAATAATATTTAAGTGTTGTGTGGTAAAAGGAAAAACAAAAAGAAAAGGATGGGAATTGCTCATGTACCCACTGGGCTAATGAAAGACCCGACCACACCCACGTGCACCTGCAAAGCAAAACACAGGGCAAACAGAGGCTGCATCCCAGGCTAGCTAAATGCTAAATGCTAGCAGCTCAAGGTGGAAGCAGTGGAGACTTGTGAGGTGTGCGAGGCCTTCTGATGATCTCTGATGTAACTGTAGAGCATAATTTAGTTAAACAATTTTAAGTTAGGAGCACATGCTGAATGGACTTATGCTTTGAAAAAGAACAATAAGATTGTTGAGGACTTCATGATGCACAAGACTCACCGACAGCTATTCAGACAGGTGAGCTACAACAACTAACATCCTCTCTAAATGAAATGGCTTAAACAAGATGTGTGTGACCTCAAACGACATGCTGTGTAAATAATCTACACATCCCATTTTGCTTGTGCTTGTTGCAGCAGCTGCTGTGGATTTATATCGTGTTGTTGTACATGCTCGCAATGTCTGCTTTGGTTATGTTTTTTTTTTTACTGCTGTGTGAATCCTTTAAAAATGTTCTTTATTTCGCGTGGCTTGATAATTATGTTTCCAGCTGCCTTGGTGTCCTTAGGCCTTTTAATTCCTGTTTATTTATTGAGAGTCTCCACTGAGGAAGGTGGTTGTAGCCTATATTGATTATTGATAATATGCACATGCTGCAAATGTCTGTCTAATGTGTCTATAGAAATTGAACTTTGTGTTGGTTTAGATATAAAGGCTCTTGTTCCTGAAGGTGTTCCACTTTGGTTTGTATGTTGAGTTTTATTGCAATTTATTTTGTAGCTTAAATATATTTATTTTAACCACAAATGCAACACAATAAAGTCAGAGTATATTATTAATTGACAGACTTTTATATCTTTACACACAATAACCTTTATTAGAGAAACATTTATTAAAACAAATTACATTCATTATCTTTTCCATTTATGCACTCTAAGTTGTAAAATGGTTCACAGAGAACAAAAATCATGCCATTAATACCAGCAATAACGCAATAACGTTGACATGGCTTAGACAAGAACCACAAAGCGTTAATCAAATTGCTGCATGTCAAGTTCTATTTGTCTGAAAGGACATCTCTTATGCACACTTATCAGCTGCACTATCATAGCCTAATATCTGCTGTGAATGTGCTCATATCAGATGGGAGGCATTCATTTGGAAAATGACTATCTTTATCTATATTTCATCAACTGGACTGAATATATTAATAGTAGATATTCTTATTAGGCCTTAAGTCTTATCAAGACTCCTAATGTGAAACTCATGGCACACAGACAATTATTCTCTTTAATTTATTTCACCACAATGTTTTTTATCGACTTTGGCCTGCAAAGTCACTATGTTCAGCTTGTCAGTCACTATGATCAGCTTGTGTCTACTGTTTTTATTCCTCCTTTTTCAGCATGCACTGGGCCACATAAATAAAGCTATTAGGTTGTGGAAAGCGTATGAAACACACAGCTGCCTCATAAGTGGAGTAAGCACAGATGGCTCTCAGATCAAGGCCTTAAGGTATAGTCCTGGATTCAAGAACGCCAGCCTGTTCCAATATGGCTGAAACTGATAAAGTCTTCAAAGATGAGATTGCCTATATTGTGCATTACAATGCTGCAGGAGCACTTCTTACTCTATGTGGTGGGCTTCAGATGAAAAACTTTCCCACACTAAAGTGTAGGTTAGATAAGTTTATTGACCCAGAGGATTGTTTACAGAAAAAAAGAGTCTATGTGTAAAAGCTATGCAACCAATACAACACTGACTGAATTAAAGCCACATAGAGCTCTGATGCAGTCTGTTAGGAGGCATGAAAATAAATGTCTCTCCAAAACGGATACAAAGCTTAACATTTTACCATTGAAATCAGAAGAAACTACCAAAGCTTTATCAGACGATTGGAAACTTTGTATCAAAATGTAAGGCACAGTAGCTCCCCTGTGTCCTGTCTATCACTTAACCTCCCACTCTCTTTACTGTTCACCCTTCTGTCTGGGCTTATCTACAGTTACAGCTCTCTCCCATCTTAAGCACTTATCTCCAGCGACAGTGTGCGTCATGCATCCCTAGCCCTATCAAAGATAGTACATTACATGGCGAGATTCTCCCGCTTCTCAAGATCTCACACATGGATGATTCCTGCAGGCGGATATCTTAGCAGAGAGGTGTTTGGTCCCTGTCCTTGACAAGCCGTTCGATCCTATCCCAATAGTGCATTAAGTCGGGTTTGTTTGTGTGGCCATGTGCCACCTACCACCTGTCTGTTGGGACTGATATAACAACATGTTGTCTCCGGAGCATTACGAGCAGGGCAGCGGGTGTGTCGACAATAACAACAAAGCAGAGATTTCAGTGTCGATAATAGTGACAAGAAACCCGAAGAGATTGATCCAATGCTCCTTCAAACTGCTATGAACATTTTTTTTAAACCCAAAACTTTGCTCAAAACATTGCTTTGGTGATGTTATTGAATATGAACCAAATGCATCTTCTAACCACTATCAGCCAAAATAGTAATTGGCCTTCGTCAGTGTAACATATTTGTGTTAAGAAGTGTAGCATTATGCTTTGTATTTAGATATAAGATATACCTTATTATTTGCCCCAAGAGATATAGAAACTGTAAAAGCGGGCCTCACAGGAAGAACCACACAAAATGAAAGCAATACAGTTAAATGTGATGTTGGAGACAATGGATCACAACCCTTTGCAGCTATATGCTCTGATATGATATCTGATAGTTCCCCCTGCAAGGATGGAAAGGAATATATCAAGGCGGTACATGGTGTGAACGCTTCCTCCCTCCCACAGCCATTCGGGAAGATAAGGAAGTGATGACACTCATAGGGTAACAAAGGATAGAGAAAAGGAAATTGGAAAAGGGAGGGGGAGCATGTCGCAGAAGATCATGGATGGTCTTCCTTTCAGATATTTTTTTTATGGAATGTGAGCTTGTTATCAGATTTGATATTCATTTTATTTCTGGTTCTGGTGTTGTTTTAATAGTCAAACATTGTTATCATTGTTACTACTATCTTACCCACAGTACCCTTTGTTTTTCCTTTTAATATGTTCATACAGATGCAAACCTCAGATCTTAACAGAAGGACCACAGTGTCCTATACTCAATATTTCCACTGGAGCAATTGAGGGGTACATGACTTGCTCAAGGGGACCAAAATAATTTGTGCGGAGGAAAACAAACCATGACTCACTCTCACTCATTTTCCAGCGCACAATTTCCTAGTGATGCTGCACTTTTTAATTGACCACCCCTCTATTCCTAGGCTTAATATATTATTTTATGAAAGAATAGTTTAAAAAATAACGTGCGGTACTGTTCTTCCAGGCCCAGGCCATTACAGTTCCTACCAATTATAGTGTAATACAACAGCAGAGAAGAAAAGCTTTGAAATACATGCTTTAAAAGGTTCACGGTGTGGCACACGGCAGTACTTTATTTACATCACAACAAAATCAAATATAGTGCAAAAGTTAGGAATAGTCCTTAAATGAGTTTTTCTGAATGGCTGCTTTGCAAAGTTTCTTCTCTTGTTTTCTTAGTCTATGGAGGTAATAGACCTGTCACTGCAGTAATAATGATGAATCTCCTCTCTTTGCCCAACAGAGAATGGGAGATAGCCCTAAAATATGGATGCAAGCGGCTGGGGTATAGTGGAGCTGAGTTTAAATCAGACTGGACGGAATGCTAAGATTATAAACGTGCCAGGGAGTTATACATCAAAGGGAAAACATGTCACTGAAAACAGACTGTCACAGTTTAGCATGAGAAACCAGACCATTATCAAGAACCCAAGGCCATCCAATTCAGGCTAGAGATAACTTAGTTTCAGAACAGGATAAACATTGAATTACACACACTGTAGATCAAATTCTTCAGGCTCCACTTCCTGTTAACAGCATAACACTTAATTACACCTCTGCCATATTAATAGCTTCTGGGTAATGTATTTGATGGTGCAATTATTCCTTCTTGACAACATCACAATTCATTTAGACTTTTTATTAGAACAGAGGAATTCTTTATCCTTGGGGAAGTGCGAAAAAAAGAGTTTAATAATCTGATCTGAGATCTATATGATTTGCACAGCTGCGTCCAATCCTCAACCGGTAATCCAAAACAAGTTTTTTCACATGGCTACGACTGTAAATTCATGCCTCCCCTGCTGCTGGGAAGTGTCAGCGGAGTCTGTGGTTTATGTCTTGAAAAACAAACGATTGATCTTTCAGAGTCGCACTGCTTGTGGGATTTCATCAGTACAGCAGTTCAAGAAAAAAGGCAGACGGCAAAGGTGAAAGCAAAGTGGTTGAGGACATTAAGACAAGTGTGTTTTGGAAGGATAACACTTTTTTCCAGCTGTTTCTAGATCAATTTAATAGAAAACATTTATGCCAAAATGTAATTGAAGTTGAACACCTATTTCTAAACTCGACATCATTTTTTCTGTGAATTTTAAAAAACTGTTACAATTCACTTTTGGAAAAATAAATAATGAGACTTCGGCGCTCCATTTTTTTTGCTGACCCCTTCACCTTGTCCATAGTATTACTAGGCCAAATTATGGGCTTATCACTTGGCCTTATATCTACCCTTAAATCCTAACTTAAGTTTGTTTTTCCTTCCATCATTGCCCCTTGTCTTCTATTATCTTTTTCCTTCTTTCCCTTGTACCATATAGCTCAACATTTCAGCCTTTTCCTCTCCTCTAAACTACCAGTGGAGTAGGCAGATGTATTCTGCACCACCCCCTGCCCTGGCAGCACTATGACTTTTTGCTCCATTAGACCCCAACTGTAGTGCACTGACCCGGAATGAATGCAGTTGACCTATATACAGTAAGCTGTGAGTGAGCAGCTTCCATCTGCACAAGCAATATGGTACTGTTGGGTCCTTCTGAGCTCTCTCTGTCCCCGCCTGCCCCTGTTGCTTCACTACACTTCACACTATGGACACTGAACTGCAGTTCAACTCCCACAATTGGCTTTCTGGACATCTTCTGGGCTGATTCTGAATAGCCTTGGGGCTTGACCTTTCTGGCAGGCAGTGAACTGTCAAGGCTGGTTACGTTTAAGTGGTCCTGCGTCAGTGTACAGCACACTTCTGAGTGTGTTGATTGTGACATTGTCTGGCAGACACCGTGGGCCCCGGTGTCATTGGAGGTCTTCAAAGCTGACCTTTACAGCTAAATCATCCCAATGAAGATATTTGGCCTCAAAAAGAATACTAATGAATTTGGCGTGCTAAGGTCCTGGGATATAACAAGGGAATGCAGCTGTTTATTAATCAAGTACTCACAGAGAATAGTCATCTGTGGACTAGCTCTTAGGGCCTTCATTGATGATTAACCTTGCTTTGCATAACTTTCTTATTCTGTTGCCTGCCTCAGGTCAATGAATATGAGAAATGTTGTCTATACCACAGCAGAAGCAAACTGTGTAAATGTTTGCAAATCCCATCTGTTTAATTGGTGGGTGACATTTAGCTAGCAGGCAAAACCTGCTAGACTTCAGTAAAGGAGATGTGAGCAACATGCCCCTTTTTAAGTGGTTCTGAAATCCAAACAACGTTTGAATAAGGACTGGACGCCAGATAAAAAGTTGGTTGGCCACTGTTTCGTCAACTCCACACCCGAGGCAGCGGCAGGTATGTCTGGAATGTTGCAGCCCTGTACAGTAAACTTGGTGAACACTGGAGCGTGACCTGGCTTTGTGATTGGATCTCTTTGTTCTTGGTGGGTAATTGGGCTCCAGAGCTACAGACGTAGGAAGAGAAAGGGGAAGGTGCATGTTGTCAGAAGACGTAGAAGGATACGAGACGGAACCAATTGACAAGACCAGTGATTTTGTGATTGTGAGATTCAGGGAGAGGAAGCAGAGGTCTAAAAGCATTTTTCCGTCTTTGTTGTGAAACGTTAAACATTGTGTGTGCCTCCCTGTATGTGAGAAAGAATGAGTTAGTCCATTAATGTGTATAAGAGTGTTCAAAGGAAAAAGGAATGCTCATTGCTTTAGTTAAAAGTTTGAAGAAGTAGTTGCTGGGTGTCACTGTGCCCAGTAATTGCACGGTTGCTGTAGCACTTCCAATGTATGGCATCAATATTTCAGTCAGGCTTACTCTCAAGGTCGATCACGATGATATCTGACCGAAGAAATAAATATAAGAACCGCACGCACGCACGCACGCACGCACGCACGCACGCACGCACGCACGCACGCACGCACGCACGCACGCACGCACGCACGCACGCACGCACGCACGCACGCACACACACACACACTCAGTGGTGTAATGATTAATCGGAGCACCCAAGGTCTAACCTTAGTCACCCCAGGACCGCGGCTACAGAGCCCCACATTAGGCATGCAGCCACATAACCTTGCCTTTCAGCCATGCTCCCTCTCAACCCTCTCACCTGTCTTCCAGCAGCACCTGTTCTGCCATTCTGGGCATTCATCGCTATTCTGATCATGCATTTCTCCCTCCCAAGTCCCATCACAACCTCCTGTAGTATTTGCTTGTGAGAATTTGTATGAATATATGTGTGCTGCAGTGCTGGGTGACAAAACCAAGGAGGTTCAAAGCTTTACT
The DNA here is from genome assembly GCF_902827175.1 of Gymnodraco acuticeps. NCBI lineage: Eukaryota > Metazoa > Chordata > Actinopteri > Perciformes > Bathydraconidae > Gymnodraco > Gymnodraco acuticeps. The sequence continues at coordinate 566,500 of NW_022990011.1, forward strand.
CTGGGCTAGTCTAAAAAATCTAGGGTGGCCGCTCGCCTACAGTCTTACATAGCTGCGGTGCCCCCTTGGCCCAAAGGGAACCCTTATTGTTTTATTACAGATGAGGCAATCTGGGCTCTATTTCTCTGACTTTTGTAATGGCATGTCCTTGGGTGTGTTTTTATGGCAGATTACTTTATTCATCCAGACACCCAAAGGGCCCATTTCAACATAAATGGTAAGGAAGTATGCCTTTTAATTTGTCATTACCATACTGTAGTATAACAAAATGTTGTAAAATGAATATGGATGTCTAACATTGTATGTAAGCCTTCTACTGTATAATAGACACCAGAAAAAGACAGTTGCAGAAAGCTCAACAGTTGACAAGTGAGTATCCTTCTGCAAACTCTAACTGGTTCATTTATCATTGTGAGGCATCATGACTCACAATGATGAGTAGGTCGGTCTAAGGGTTCAGAATCTCTGCTGTTTAGACTGCATTCTGCCTGACAGGCCTTGCCTTTTTACCCATGAAGCTTAACTGTCAAGGACAGCTAACCTACAGCCATAGGTGGCTGAATTGAGAGACGTGCAGGAGAAAAGAGGAGGAGGAGCGAAGTGAAGGTTGTTTAAGAATGCCGGTCAGGTTTTCAATTGGTGCAAGGAGGGGCCTCTTTGGGATGACAGAGTGTCTTGCCGATCTGGCGGGAAAGCCGACCCAAATGTGGGGATGGGATGGTTGCCGCGGTGCTGAGGGAGGATGCAAGTGATGGATGGCGGTTGTTAGACGCGGTAATTGTGTTCAGGTAATTGACCCCGCTCCCTCCCCTTTCCGTTCTCTCCTTCCAGAGTGCCAAGCGCTCCATCTCTCTCTCACTTGTGTTCCACAGATGGTAGAAAACATAAGCAAGGAGAAACCGGTGTCATGTCTTGGCAGCCCCCTTGTTTAGGATTTTCAAGCTTCTGCTTAAGCGCACTGGTGGCTGCTTCTCATTTCAGATAAAGCAATGTGTGTGTTATTATGTGTTTACACATTTTAAGAGACACTGTCATGAATACAAAAATAATTAAGGAAACAGCAGAAGGAACTGAATGTGCAACGTCACTTAAATGTAGGTTTATTTTGAGTGAAGTTGCACTGTTAATATCTGTGTAGAGTAGATAACAAGTAAACACATTTATGTAGCAGAATTTTAAGTACCAATAACACATGCAGCATACAAAGAAAAACTAAAAGAAAAACATCAAATAAGTGATTGAAACACATACTAGTGAGTGTGTGCATAAAAAAGATCTTTGGCATTTTGTTTTTAGGAGTCTGCTTCAAACTTTAATCTAGTTGGGAAGAATCCACGCTGAAACACCAACATTTCTGTTTCTATTTTGTTGCTGAGGAGAATGTAATTGTTATGTAATATCTATTGCTAATAAGAGATGCATTTTAGATTTAAAAAATAAATAAATAATAAATGTTCAGGCACATGACATCTAGACATGCTCTTACATTTCTTTTTTGCCCATATGCCCACCCAATAAATAAAGTCAATTTATTTTATGTTGGCATTATCGTACGTATTGTTTACAAGCAAACATGTTAACTTCAAACACACATCATCCTATTTCTAGTGGTGAACGGTAAAAGCCAGTAATATAAGGCCAGGGGCATACCTTCCCCTTAAGTGATAAAGCCAATCGCCCCCCAACCCCTCAAATCCCCCGAGTGCCAGTGAAGCAGTGACTAAAACGTGGAAGGATTGTCATGGCTTGATATTGAGGAGGTGATGATGTACTTCCTTCTTCATGCATCAGCAGATTATGGCAGCATTCATCACTGGTCCCAGGCCCTGTGCTAATAATCATCTCTGTACATCTCAATCTACCACTACTGATTTATTCCGAGCTCTGCAGTAGGGTGACAAGTTTTTAAACGGGCTGCACAATGTAAATCATAACCTCCCTGAGAGTCGGGTAGATGGGTTCACCCTGAGAGATGGGAGTGGAAGAGAGGCTTTCCATCTGCAAACAAACACTGTGAAGTCATATTTGTATGTCAGAATGTAGTGCTTTCCTGCAAAGTTCAATGCAGTACACATATTTCCATATTTATGAGATGATTACAAATTATATGCTAACATTATAGATTGTTACTCCTACATAAATAAAATACAGGTACGTGCATGAAAGTCCGCTTCACATTTTGGGACTTTTGTAAAATGTGAATCTCACGTTGACTGAAGTGATAAAAAGCTACAGGCTTTCTAATTGCTTATTTACAACTAATCACCTTCAACGTGTCAGGCCAAACTCGAAAGACTCCGGATGATGTCATATTTTGATGCTAAACATGTCGCTCATGACATTTTTGTATTTATTTTTTTACAGTCACTTTTACTACACCCTTCAATCTCACCTTTTAGGACCAGGCAGTAAAGAAGGCCAATGTCACCGAGCTAACACAGGCTATAAACAACCTTCACCCATCTCTCTAATTCACGGGTTTGTGGGACCTGGAGCCTCATGACATCACCTGTTCTGCTCCAATCAGCGAGCGGGTTGTGCTCTGTCTTGTTTGACCTTGCTTGCACTGATTCACAGTCTTGATTCTCAGAAGTAAGCAGGTGTGTAATGTCCATGGCTGCTGGCAGTTTTCATTATCCTGCTTTAATTTACGATAGAACAGTGATGAAATCCTGTACTCCCTGTCTCTGATGTCTGTCCATTTTTAAATCCATTTTCAAAATGAGTTAATTTGCTTTAAACATACAGTATGTGTAACTATCTTACTTAGTGATATGCAACATTTTCTATTTATTGTTTCAACACATTTATTTGACCTGAGAGGGTACTGAGAATATGTCTGAGCTGAATTGGATTGAGATTAACATCAAATCAGGGGAAAGTTGGAAATAATCAAAGATAGATAAATCTGTAATCCAGATCCATTTTCTCCAAGGTCAGTGATTGTCAAAGTCCTCATCTACACATATTGCGATCTTCCTTTCTCCATTTCCCTCAGTACTAAGTCTATTTCAGCCCCCCTAAATGAGGTCTCATTAAAGACGCCACTACAGATTCTCCAAGACAAAGTGAAATTCAATGAATCCCAGTGGAAATAACATTCAGTAGCTTCTTACGTAACTACCTTTTTTATGCCACATTTTCAACCCCGGCTTCAAATCCAATCTCGGCCCCTGCAACACATCATTACACTCTCCCAGGTGTATTAAATAAAAATCAGGGCTTGGTTACAGGTCCTGTAATGATCATTTGGGCCAGCTAATATCTAGCAGTTTATCCAGGCAGGCCGCCACAACGGACTTCCTTCCATCTGACATTGCTGTGACTCCATTAGCCAAAGTGTTGGAGGTAAATGATGGTAGCCAGCTTGGCAGTGTCAGAGCCAGCTCAGATCAGTCGGCCTCTATCGATTCAATCACAGAATAAAGGATGGAGCAGGGAACAGGCACCCCAGGTGCATTTGGTCCAACCAAGCCACACTCTGTCTTTTAAACATTGGCATTTTGTGACTCAGGGAGCCATTCGTTCCCAACGCTGCCTTGGACAAATGGACATGTAAAGTCACATAGCAGCTCAAGCTGACAAATGCAACACAAGGCCACAGATAAGGCCACATTTGCCATGATTATGTCCACAAAAATACATTAAAGGACACACGTACGTTCTGCCTCACCCATGCGTATACACTAAATAGATTGCAAGACTGATTATAAAACAGTTAATTACACATCGAACAACAAATACACAACACATCAGCATTTAACCATCTGTTACATTTGTGTTGATGTTGTGAGCAGATGGGCTGTATTTATATTTACAGTATGCTCACAGAAGAGAAAACCTCTGGACTTGATACTGGAAACAATGATATCATATATTTGGTATGAGTTGATCATTTTATATTTATCAGTAATTCAAATGTACTTTTCTTTAAGAGTTAAGTCTAATGGTACAATAGTATTACTGCTATGTGCTACTCTACTGTGTGTTAACAATCTCATAGACTCAGTAGTAGGATCAGTATGGCATGCTAACGATTTTATCAACTTACATTGGCAATCAGCCACAGCTAAAGAGGTCCCATCACCTCAAAATTACATAAATATCTGAAAAACACATGGTTTTACAACTTATCAAGCAGCAGACATATCTTGTATGCACCTTCATTGGGTGAGTCATGGGAAAAAATGCAGTGCACAGCTTCTAAGTGTTCTTGTTTATTTTTAGGATAAAATACATAAAGTGCAGTCCCCGCATACTGTGCGTCCCACGCTCTCTTTGTAACACACTGTGTCCAAACATAGAGCTTCTCAAGTGTTTTCCTCTTAGACCACTGAATGTGTTCATCGTCATGAATAGGATGAGTGTGGAGAGGGCAAAGGTTACAGTAGCTTGTCTACATTCAGGCCCAGACTTAAATCCCATTCGTCCTGTAGGTTGCTTTCTAGCTGTTTGGTGAAGAGCAGCTTTGCACTATAGGCTTCCTGTTTTCTTGATCTCTGCCTCCACTGTTCCTGTAAAACCTTCTGAAGGACTTCCTCCAGTCTGTATTAGTCAGCCACGGATGCTGCTTCAAAGTAATGTTCTGTATACATAAGCATGAATATAGGCTCTGTGTATGGCTGGTATTGAGGTGGCAAAATGCTTGAGGAATATGTTATGCAAAAGAAACATTTCAGATTCTTTTTTTTTTATTGGAACTTAAGGCAACCTTACAACCTCCGACACCCCCTAACTCCTCACAGATGAACAAGGTTTGTTTTGTGCCGATGGGCAGTGAAGGTCTCCCTTATTTCCTCTCTAACAGTCAAGTATCTTGATGAAGTATCCCCTGGCAATTCTCTGAACCCCTCACTGCTCTCTCATCACATGTTTTAAAGGATAAGAGCCTCTGCTAAATAGCTAAAATGTAAATTTCTAGAGAGGGGTTGCTTAGGGACAAGAGCTGAAAATAGCCCCTAGAGACACAGACTTTATCTAAAGAGGGGGCATTATCTTCAAGGGGAGTTTAAAATTAAACTAAGAGTAACTATATTTCTTTCTACATTAAGGCTCAAACACACTATACCATTAGCAGGCAGGTGAGATGTCCATTGAGAGGAATGCACAATTTATTAAAAGGGTGTAGATAAAATACCTGATTTGTCCCTCTGATTCTACAAAATACCCTTTTTGGTATACGTCTAACCAGATGGAAGTATTTTTAAAACTGTGTTTGTGTTACCTGAATTATAATTTGGGTCCCTGCTGACTTGACTCTGCAATGAGAAACATCCAGAGAGAGCATCTTTTTTTTGGGATCAACTCCTTCTTAAAGTTATCTCCTTTCAAAAATAAAATGTAGTCATTTATTTGATCTCATGTGATTGGATCCTGTTCATCAAATGATTTATAGTTATTAAAATCCAAATTGTAGCATGTCTGGCAAATTATCTCAATTTAAAGGGGAATAGCCAAATTGATGACCCTGATGAGATCCGTGTTTGTTTGACATCTGGATCAATTTGAGGGGCAAAAACAATATCAAACATTGCATTCAGAATAAAGCTATTAGCATTGCGGTAGGAACATACAGTGGGGCAAAAAAGTATTTAGTCAGCCACCAATTGTGCAAGTATTCCCACTTAAAAAGATGAGAGGCCTGTAATTTTTATCCTAGGTATACCTCAACTATGAGAGACAAAATGAGGGAAAAAAAATCAAGAAAATCACATTGTCTGATTTTTAAAGAATTTATTTGCAAATTATGGTGGAAAATAAGTATTTGGTCAATAACAAAAGTTCATTTCAATACTTTGTTATATACCCTTTGTTGGCAATGACAGAAGTCAAACGTTTTCTGTAAGTCTTCACAAGGTTTTCACACACTGTTGCTGGTATTTTGGCCCATTCCTCCATGCAGATATCCTCTAGAGCAGTGATGTTTTGGGGCTGCGCTGGGCAACACGGACTTTCAACTCCCTCCAAAGATTTTCTATGGGGTTGAGATCTGGAGACTGGCTAGGCCACTCCAGGACCTTGAAATGCTTCTTACGAAGCCACTCCTTCGTTGCCCGGGCGGTGTGTTTGGGATCATTGTCATGCTGAAAGACCCAGCCACGTTTCATCTTCAATGCCCTTACTGATGGAAGGAGGTTGTCACTCAAAATCTCACGATACATGGCCCCATTCATTATTTCCTTTACACGGATCAGTCGTCCTGGTCCCTTTGCAGAAAAACAGCCCCAAAGCATGATGTTTCCACCCCCATGTTTCACAGTAGGTATGGTGTTCTTTGGATGCAACTCAGCATTCTTTCTCCTCCAAACACGTCTAGTTGAGTTTTTACCAAAAAGTTCTATTTTGGTTTCATCTGACCATATGACATTCTCCCAATCCTCTTCTGGATCATCTAAATGCTCTCTAGGCAAGGCAAGGCAAGGCAAGTTTATTTATATAGCACTTTTCAACACAAGGCAATTCAAAGTGCTTTACAAAAAATGAAAGAGATTAAGAAAATGGCATTTAAAATCAGTCATTAAAAAGAAAAGCTAATAAAATAAACATTAAAAGAAAAAAATACATGGCAGTCAATTAAACATTAAAAGAAAAAAAAGTACATGGATAAAAGTTACAGTGCAGTCTAAGATATGAATAGTTCAATTAAAAGCAGCGACAAAAAGAAAAGTCTTCAGCCTGGATTTAAAAGTAGTCAGAGTTGTAGCGGACCTGCAGGTTTCTGGGAGTTTGTTCCAGATATTTCGAGCATAATAACTGAACGCTGCTTCTCCATGTTTAGTTCTGACTCTGGGGACAGAAAGCTGACCAGTCCCTGAAGACCTGAGAGATCTGGATGGTTCATAATTTAGCAGTAGGTCAGAAATGTATTTTGGGCCTAAACCATTCAGTGCTTTATAAACCAGCAGCAGTATTTTGAAATCTATTCTTTGACACACAGGAAGCCAGTGTAAAGACTTCAGAACTGGAGTGATGTGATCCACTTTCTTAGTGTTAGTGAGGACTCGAGCAGCAGCGTTCTGAATTAGCTGCAGCTTCCTAATAGATTTTTTAGTGAGACCTGTGAAGACACCATTGCAGTAGTCGAGTCTACTGAAGATAAAAGCATGGACAAGTTTTTCCAAATCCTGCTGTGACATTAGTCTTTTAATCCTAGATATATTCTTTAGGTGATAGTAGGCTGATTTAGTAACAGTTTTAATGTGACTGTTGAAACTCAGGTCAGAGTCCATGACTACACCTAGATTTCTGGCTTTATCTGTTGTTTTGAACATTGTAGACTGAAGCTCAGCGCTAACTTTTATACGTTCTGCCTTGGCTCCAAAAACCATTACCTCAGTTTTATCTTTGTTTAATTGGAGAAAGTTCTGACACATCCAGTCATTGATTTGTTCAATGCACTTACTCAGTGTTTGAATTGGAGCATAGTCTCCTGGTGAAATTGTCACGTAAATTTGTGTGTCATCTGCATAGCTATGGTAACTTATTTTGTTGTTCTTCATTATCTGAGCCAGTGGTAGCATGTAGATGTTAAAGAGAAGAGGCCCCAAGATGGAGCCTTGAGGAACCCCACATGTCATATTTGTCAACTCAGATGTGTATTTACCTATAGGAACAAAGTTGTTTCTGTCCTTTAAGTAGGATTCAAACCAATTCAGAACTGTTTCCGAAAGTCCCACCCAGTTCTCCAGTCGGTCTAGTAATATGCTGTGGTCAACAGTATCAAACGCAGCACTGAGATCTAATAATACTAACACTGAAGTTCTGCCACTGTCTGTGTTTAAGTGGATGTCATTAAAGACCTTTACAAGAGCAGTCTCAGTGCTGTGGTTTGGACGAAAGCCTGACTGGAACACATCAAAACAGTTATTTAAATGCAAGAAATTACTCAACTGTTGAAAAACAACTTTTTCAATGATTTTACCTAGAAATGGCAGGTTTGATATGGGCCTGTAATTGTTCATTACTGAAGCATCTAGATTATTCTTTTTTAAGAGCGGTTTAATGACTGCAGTTTTCAGGGCCTGTGGAAAAATACCTGAGTGAAGAGATTTGTTTACTATATGAAGTAGATCTGAGGCCATGCAAGGCAAAACATCTTTGAAAAATCCTGTTGGAATAATATCAAGGCAGCAAGAGGTTGAATAATGTCCTCTAGGTTTTTATCATTAATCTGATGGAATTGTGTCATGATGTCTGAATTGATGTTAAGTGGAGATAGGGACAACACATTTGCTGTTCCTGATGCAGAGGCACTGACTGCTTGTCTGATTTTCTGAATTTTGTCAGTGAAAAAGGAGGCAAAATCATTGCACGCCCTGGTGGATAGAAATTCAGAGGCTACTGACACTGGGGGGTTAGTTAGTCTGTCGACGGTAGCAAACAAGGCACGTGCGTTGTTTTTGTTTTTGGTAATGATGTCAGAGAAGAACGATTGTCGTGCGTTTTTCAATTCCAAATTATAAAGGCCAAGTCTCTCTTTATAGATTTCAAAGTGAACCTGGAGATTTGTTTTTCGCCACCTGCGTTCAGCTTTTCGACATTCTCTTTTTTCTGTTTTCACAGTCATGGCCTTTCTCCATGGAGATATTTTCTTGACAGACACTTCCTTTAACCTAGTTGGAGCAATGGCATCTATAACATTTTTAATTTTTGAATTAAAATGATCTACTAGCTCATTTACTGAGATGTTGGCAGGGGCAAGTGTGGAAGAGAAATTCTGAGTAAACATTTCCCTAGTATTTTCAGTTAAATATCGCTTTGTGGTTACCTCTTTTTGAACATTTTTGTGAACAGAAATAGAGCTCTCAAAGAAAACACAGGAATGGTCAGAGAGTGCAACATCAGTCACCACAACCTTAGAGATATTCACACCCTTTGAGATAATTAAGTCCAGAGTGTGCCCCTTATTGTGCGTGGGCTCCGTCACATGCTGAGTCAGTCCATAGCTATCAAGAACACAAAACAGTTCTTTAGCCCCTCTGTCCTGGGGGTTGTCAACATGGATGTTAAAATCACCAACAATGACTAGACGGTCAAAGTCAATACACACTATAGACAGCAGTTCAGTAAAGTCATCAAAAAAGCTTGCACAGTATTTGGGTGGTCTATAGATATTTAGGAACAGAGCTCGAGAGGAGCATTTCAGCCGAAGGGCCACATATTCAAAAGAATCAAAGTTTCCATACACTGTCTTCCTGCATTGAAGGGAATCATTGAACAGAATAGCAACTCCACCCCCTTTCTTATGCATTCTTTCCTGACTCATAAAACTAAAGTTGGGAGGGGTTGATTCGATAAGAACAGCTGCACTGTTATTTTGTTCAATCCAAGTTTCTGTTAAAAACATAAAATCGAGATTGTGCTCAGTGATAAAATCATTGATTAAAAATGTTTTTCCTGCCAAAGACCTGACATTTAATAAAGCTAGTTTAAGTTTGTTAAACACACTATCAGTCATGTTTTTTGTAACAAGCTGTGGCTGACATGGAATCACTGCTAAATTAGATACACTCACACAAACGTTTGAGCGCTTCCTGTTTCTATGATTCACCGCTCTTAATCTATTACCTATCAACACAGATATCGGCAAAGCTACTGGCAGGCAGGGCCCCGACATGTCCTGGAAAGAGTTGAGAGTGCCATACGCCCTTGAGCCTGGACCCATCACATATCAGTAAGAGTTTGTTGTGTTTTGTACACACACATCCTTATCAGGCTTCGGAGACTGCAGATGCCCCCTCGAAGGGAGGGGAGGTGGTCGACATAGGCACGGTGATGGAGACGGGCGAGATGGTGCGGGGGTAGAGGACATGCTGCCAGGGGGGGGAGGTGGTTGACGTAGGCGCGGTGATGAGGACGGGGGAGATGGTGCGCGTCTCCGCGGTGATTTTGGTGGGCGTCGTTGAGGAGCGGGGGTAAAGGACATGGTGCCAGCCCTGCGTATCGCCTTCGTTTGGTCTTTGAACTCCAGGAAGGAATCGGTGCCAACCCTCTGTATCTCCTTTGTGTGTTCATCGATCTCCAGGAGGGTGGGCGAGGGTGAAAGGGTGAACGGAGTATCCTCAAAGGCGTTGACAGGGGGGGGGGGGGGGTGTGACGGGCAGTGGAGACTCCTCCATTTGTCTCATAGGTCTCCCATAATCAGAACATTCCTCAGGCGGGTGCAGTGATAATTCTTCAGGGTTTTCTGCGTGATGTGTTGTGTCTTTCTCCTGTTTTGATTCCTCTTGCCGCTTGTCCTTGGCAGAGGGAACAGATTGATGACGCAGGCAGTTGAATATGTTAGAGATAAACAATTTCACTCCTGACTTGTTCAGGCAAACTCCATTTGCCTTGAAAAGATGTCTGCGATCCCAGAAAAAGTTAAAATTGTCAATAAAATGAACAGAATGGTCAGTACAGGCCATTGAAAGCCAGGTGTTCAGTGCAAACAATCTGCTGAATCTCTCCACTCCTCTTCTGACTGGCGGTAGAGGGCCACTGATGAACACCTCTGCATTTAGAGAGCTGGCAGTTTCCAACAAACATTTAAAGTCTTCTTTCAGCACTTCTGACTGTTGTTTCACAACATCATTTGTTCCAATGTGCAGTACCACATTCTTCACAGTCGGATGTTCAGCCCCAATATGCAGGATCTTCTCAGCCAAGTCAGAGACCACATCCTTGGGAAAACAGAGTACTTTGGCAAACTTCACCGTTCTTGTGATCATTTTGACCCCACGGGGTAAGATCTTGCGTGGAGCCCCAGATCGGGGGAGATTATCAGTGGTCTTGTATGTCTTCCATTTTCTAATAATTGCTCCCACAGTTGATTTCTTCACACCAAGCTGCTTACCTATTGCAGATTCAGTCTTCCCAGCCTGGTGCAGGTCTACAATTTTATTTCTGGTGTCCTTTGACAGCTCTTTGGTCTTGGCCATAGTGGAGTTTGGAGTGTGACTGTTTGAGGTTGTGGACAGGTGTCTTTTATACTGATAACGAGTTCAAAAAGGTGCCAGTAATACAGTTAACGAGTGGAGGACAGAGGAGGCTCTTAAAGAAGAAGTTACAGGTCTGCGAGAGCCAGAAATCTTGTTTGTTTGTAGGTGACCAAATACTTATTTTACCGAGGAATTTACCAATTAATCCATTAAAAATCCTACAATGTGATTTCCTGGATTCTTTCCCCCATTCTGTCTCTCATAGTTGAAGTGTACCTAGGATGAAAATTACAGTCTCATCTTTTTAAGTGGGAGAACTTGCACAATTGGTGGCTGACTAAATATTTTTTTGCCCCACTGTATTTAGGTGTGATTACTATCTGATAGGGGTGCAACGGTTCACAAACAATTCGGTTCAGTACATACCTCGGTTTTTAGGTCACCGTTCGTTACGTTTTCGGTACAGCAGAAAAAAATGATCACAACATATATATATATATATATATATATATATATATATATATATATATATATATATATATATATATATATATATATATATATATATATATATATATATATATATATATATATATATATATATATATATATATTAGGGATGCACGATATTGGTTTTTTGAAACCGATACCGATAACTTCCTGTTTCTCAAGACCGATACCGATAACCGATAATAATATAATATATATCTATATTAAATGTACCTGTAGTTTTTGCACACCTGGTGGTAAAAAAAAAGACTAGTAGTGAGCAAATGACATGAGCATTACTACTATGAACAAAACTAACCCTGGGGTCGTCTCTGGCAAACTTCTTGCCTTTTTCAAAAGCCTCGTCGATAGGTAAAAGCCCCGGTGCCTTTGCAGCTGGCTTTGGATTTGCCGCTAGTTTAGTAGCGCAGGCGTCTTCGTAGCTTTTAACACACCATCGTAGCGATGGCGATGTTTCAGGTGACTAATCAGGTTGGAAGTATTATAGCTCGTTGCCTTTTTCCCTCCTCGTGGAACTTCTGCATTGCATTTGTTAATACAAATGGCAAACAAACTATCTAACTCTGAAACTTTGAAATAGTCCCATACTACCGACGACATGTTTGTTTACTGTCCTGGCTTCACGGCCGCCACCATTTACGTCACAGCCAGGCATGAGTTACCCCCTAATCCCACCAGGAGCGTCTGCGCTGCGTTGTGCTGCGTTGCGCTGCGTTGTGCTGCGTTGCGCTGCGGCTGCGGCGTTTTTAGCGATCGCGGCCACTCTAGTCAATGGGTGCTATTCCACCAGACACGCTGCGCCGCGGCTCGAAGCGTCCCAGAAGCTCCTCGCCGCAAGGAATTTCTAAAATATAGGATGAATCCTATTTTTGACGCGGCGCAGCGCGGCGCAGGTAGGAAGTGGAATGTTCATCCAACAACTGCGAGGCTGCACACACGACGCTCCGCTTCCGCAACGTTTTGAAACGCGCCTGGTGGGTTAGGACGCAGGAGAAGGTCGCAGCGCAGCGCAGACGCTCCTGGTGCGATTAGGGGGTTAGGGAGCGCTGGATTTGTGAAAAACTCCCCTCTTCCTAAACCACTAATACCACAGTACTGGCAAAACGGGAGGAGCCGAGTGAAAAACAAGCGCCCCTCATCCCAATCCACCCAAACCGCAGTATGTTTTTCTTTTTTTTACCCAAAAAATATATTGTATATTATCGGGGCTATTAATACTTTTATCGGGTTTATCGGGATGACGTCATAATTCCTAATATTGGACCGATAATTATCGGGCCGATAATTATCGTGCACCACTAATATATATATATATATATATATATATATACTAATATATTTATTATTAAACTGTGAATAATGTATTCACTCAAATAAATAAAAAATGTCGATGATCTAATCATCTGTACTAGTACCTAAGCAGCCAGCTTGACATTAGGCTTGTCATTGTATTTTCATGTTTTTTTAAAGAAAGATGAACTTGTCCACATTGCTTGCCGAAAGGGCAGATCTGCTGGCACTAACAATGTCTGCTGTGGAGAACACACCCTCTCGCTAGGGACAGAGGTAGCAGATACAGCCAGGTAGCGCTTTGCTAACATGGCAACATAAGGATATTTGGCATTTGTAATAGCTTTGGCTCGGTCTGAACTTTTTGCGAGTGGTGGAGGCTCAAATGCTAGTGGGAGTTGGGTTTGCACTTCAGTCTTTTTTCTTTTGGTACCGGTTCGGGTGATGCCTTTTCAAATGAGTGTGCAAGTTTGATGTAGGCTATTGCCAGACGCGTAACCAATGTTAGTTGAACAATGCCGACAAACAGCTTTGGTTCGGTCCACCTGTCTTTGTCCGTCATCCTTGTACGTAACTGCGAAACCAAAAATGTTCCCAAACCGGAGACTTCAATGATGCTGGAGGATTTTCGAGCTCAACTTTATCTGCGTTCGCCATTTCCTCAAATTACTGACTACATTTGAACGCATCCCTGTGACCAGCTCTCATAGTATGCCTCTCGTCCAATGAAATGACTTGGTTGCTCTATGACGCGTTGAACCCAATGTGAGCAAATTACACTGAATGCTGCGACGCAGCACCTGCGATTACTTCCAAAAAGTTGTTCACGTTCTCAATTTTTTACGTTTAATGTTATATTCGTTCGGTACACTTCGGTACACACGTGTACCGAACCAAAGGGCCCATACCGAATAATTTCGGTACAAATACGTATACCGTTACACCCCTACTATCTGATAAATAAATTCAGTTTTACGATCCCATTTTCGGATGGTTAATTTAGCCACAAAAATCTGCACTAGTTTGGCTGTACTAAAAAAAAGAAATAGAAAATATTTAGTGCTACAACATTTATATTTAAACAGCAGATTCTGAACGCTCTCCCCTTCTTAGCAGGAATACATCTTAAAGGCACATAGGATATGACAACAAGCTGAAGAAAGCCAGCCAGTGGCACTGGCAGCCTGGCTGAGCATGGCTTAGCGCTGCCTGACGCTGCATTATCAGGGCGGACACAGTGCTTGTGCACGATGCCTGCTGTTTCCAGCTGCACCTATGCTGGTCTCACCTCTGCCAGGCGGCTCCAGCACCTGCTGAAGCTCCTGTAGCACTTCAGAGGACAGAGCTGCACAATGAGAAATAGGTTTGATAGCCCTGGAAAGGAAAAGAGACAGATAACAGGGGGAAAGCAGGAGTTTGTGGGGTGTTTCTAACTGTTCTGCTATGTACGGTGGTGAATACTTGTTTGTTTATGACTTCTGTGAAAGCGCTGTGCGTGTCATTGGCAAAAAGCCTGCCAGACGGATCGATGATGAGGAGTTGCTGCAGCAGCCACGCTAGACGTGCCCCAATTTAATTTGCCCGCTCTCGGTGAATAAGTCTTACACTTTCATTTTTTATGCTGTTACACATGAAGCAAATCACACATACCCCTTCCTGAATAAAAACACTATTTTCTAAATAATTCATTATATTCATTAACATATTTTAGCTTATTGGTGATTAAATGCTTACATCAATGATTCCAAAGAGAAACACTGCATATTATAAATGTCGATTAGACAGACAAGAACTTAACTTCAAGTTTGGGGATCATCTGACAGTCAGGTGATCAAATGATCTGCTTGTAGCAATTAATTGTGTAAACGTTTAGTGTTTGTCTTTTGGTAAAGGTTAATTATCATCATATAAAATAATGAGTATTGTAGTGCAAAGAGCAAAGCAACTAATCTGGGTTAAAGTCAACCAAAACATTAGTTTTAAAGCATCATGTCTAACTAATGGTCCTAATGGCATCTAACAACATTCTGATCTTAATAGGTTTTTATTATTAGAAACTTAAAAAGAAAACAGCTGAAATTCTTTGAAAATTATAGTTTTTGTGGTAAAACCATGACTACTATGCTTGTCTAAGACATTGTATTCATCGTTTCGCTCCACATGGTTTCCCCCATGCATTCCCTGAAGGTAGGTACAAATAGAAAAACGCCAGAGGAGAAAGATGCCAGTGGGATACACGGTGAGCTCAGATTCTTATTTAAAGCATCTATATTTAGACTGTCTGAAACAGATCTGCTTCTAGTGACCGTAAAATGGAATGGAAATGGATATAGAGAAAGAATAGAAACAAGTAAGCACAATCTTTGAAATACCCTCAGTAGAGAGTAATTTGTTTTCTATTGAGAGGGTTTGAAAACCAAGCCCAAGCTTTTACACTTCAATAAAGACATTCATGAACCCGACTTTTCCTGTAGGCAAAGGTCTAATAGCCTGGAGTGCTTTCCTTTCAGGTGAATGCGCCTGTTCTAACAGGTGCTTAATAATAGAGGGGGAATGCAGTGGAACTGGGGATACAAGCCTGAGCCACTGTAAGCAGGTACACTAAACACAATAGGATTAGAGAGTAGATTGATCCTGGCTTTGTGTGCTGTCGTTTGACCAGATTACCACGGCCACCATTTTGTTTTGTTTTGTGGAAATTGGACAGAAATGTCTTTTCAATTGTGCTTACCGCTTGAATTACATTTGGGCTTGCCTGTTTCTGTGTAACTGTAACAAAGAGAAGAGGTGTGGAGAGGAGAAATGTACCGTGCTGTGCTCGCTATAATTTCACAGGATTAGCCAGTTTCCCTGAGACAATTATGTCACTGGTGACATTACATCAAATGTATTCATTTGAAAGCCTGACATGAAACATTCAGACATCTGCAACAACGACATCCTGTGCAATGCAAGCAGACTGAATATCCATGGGTGCTCTTCTAAATGAGTTCCGTAAGACCCAGCTGTAACACTGAACATGTTCGGGTACAAAGTGTAGGCTGAATTGATTGTGCACAGACTGAGAGCAGGTCACTGCAGCAGTTCTTGTTTATTGCCCCTTCCTTCTGCAACCACCAAAGCACGTATCGACAAAGCAGGAACTAAATGCATTCACATGCCTTTTTTGGTAGATTATCATTACATGTGCTTGTAGGCTAAGACTCCTTTATTCCATTCCATTAAAAGGTAGCAGAAGACATAGGGAGAAAAGATCGTATGATGACATTTTCTAGTAGGACTAAAATCCTGGAGATCACATTTAACTGTACACAACAGACATTGCTACCTCAAATATTCGTGAAACGAAATCATTTAATTAATCTAAATTTGAATCCTATAAATCCGGTATGAAAGTGTAAATCTCTGCAGACTACAACATATTTTAACCAGTTTTGTTCTTTGTTTATTCTTGATCAGTCTTGGCACTTTATTGCTGTTCGACTGCATTTACAAAAGATAGTTCAGTGCCAATGCAACTTAAAGTTTGCCCTATAGCCATGTGAAGGCTGTCCTCAGCCACTGTGCAGGTCAAGGAGGTGGAGGAACATGTATTATGGCCTTCTTTCACAAAGGAATCTCAAGTTTATATCTGACAGCACACTGTTTATGTATTTATTTGTATGCTTACCACCATCTCTTGCCAACTTTAATCCAGTTCTGTTAAAGCCAATGCTTGAATTTCGTTAGATTAAAGTCTATCTGTTGCTTTTAGTCCATTTATTCTGCTACATTGTTGTTATTGAACTTGCATCAAGGAAATGTTACTGTCACACATTTTAAAATCAATATTTTAGCTTTAACAGAAAGAACACCAAAAGAAGAAAAGGAACAAACAAAATGCAAATGTATGTCAAAAACATCATTTACACTGTTTGGTAGAATCCTGTTTTTTTTTAAATTTCATGTGTGGTTTGAGTGTTGCCCACCAAAAGGTTTTGTTTAGATCTTCAGCATGTATTTCATAGGTCCAGAAGCTTTGACTTTTCATTAAACCAGAATTCTATTTTGGCAGATCTCCAGCATATCAAGGGGAGATCATACACTCTGTTGAAGCCTCTCTCTAGGATCAGACTGATGAGAAAGTTGTATTATTTCATGAATTCTTGCCTGGCTCAGCTTAACTCTCACCCGCTACCTTACATTCCCCCTATGTTACTACTTTAAAGCACAAGTGTCGTGCTGTGTATTGAAAATGCTCAGCATGGCGCATATAGCCATCCAGTTTTACCCCATTTGTTATTATTATTTGAATTACATTGGACTGCGGTGACTGTAAATTGGAAATGGGAGTGTGAAGCTGAGACCACCTCAGTCCCAGTATTTTAGGCACAGTTTCTGCCTCAGTGAGCCAGGCTGATTGGGATGCGGCAGGGTCTCTCCTCTTCTCTCCCTCTTGTGTCTCCCTGTGTCTGTCGTTCTGCTCGGGCTGCAACAGACATTCTGATGAAAAACAGAGGGGGCCAAAATGTTTATGAAGGCAGGGCACATACTGAAACTCAAACGAGCAACGCACGTGCACGCAAGCACACAGACACACATACACACACGTGCACGCAAGCACACACACACACACACACACACACACACACACACACACACACACACACACACACACACACACACACACACACACACACACACACACACACACACACGAGAGATAAGAAGTTCAGAAGACTTGTACAGTATATATGTTCAATGCATACAGAAAAACGCAAACTTACATTAAGGGAGTTACGGCCCGTCCACACAGCGGCGTGCGTTGAAGCTTGCCGGCGGGCGTGTCTGAAACTCGACCAACAACCAATCACATGAATCTCCTGCCCCTGACACACAAGCAGCGGTTTGATTGGCTAAAGCTTGTACTGGCATATGATTCGATTGGCTGACGCTTTTGCCGAGGCTTCAAAAGTTGAACATTGCTCAACTTTTGCAGCGAGCCACGCCAGCAAAGCTCCACGTCGCTTCCCACAATGCAGTTCGGCGAAAAGTGACGTCACCCCATTCAAAGTGAATGGTGAAGCTTTCAACGCACGCCGCTGTGTGGACGGGCCGTTACTACCAATCCAATCATTTAAATACTCCCATACTGTAGTAAAAATAATGTAGTGCAATATTTGATTCAGCACATGTTAACATTTTTTAATTCCAAATTAAATGCGCGAGTGGACATGCCATCCTATTATCAGCTTCGGAATTTAGGCTGTAGCCTTAAAGGAGAAGGAGAGGCAGGATTTAAGCCAGCTCATATACCAAACTGCAGGCGAATGAGAGGCAGAATAGGTTGTAAGCAATTAGAAGCCACTAATTCAGATCTGTCGCATATCCAATTGGTCCAGGTGAAGATGATAACAGAGTCAAAACAGATTAAGATCTTGAGCTTTATCCAATTCGTAATACCAAAGCCTTACATCTGGTACTAGCTAATGTTACTTGAGGCTGGAAGTATGAAAATGAAAAAAATAAATAGCCAAAAGGTTAATATTCACCATTAGGCAAACCGTGAGACCTATTTTTGCCCCAGTAAGCACAACATTTCTGGCTACCTTTGAATGAAGCTATCCAAATGAATGACGACATTTAAAAATAAATCAAAAATATGTCAATAAAGGCCAATTAAACAATATTTGGGATTTTAACTTTGAATTAAAAGGTTCCTAGTTTTGTTAAACCCCATATCAAAGTTTCAAACCATCTTGCTCTTTCAAGCACAAACCTTATTCTCACTTGAGAAAAGAGATACATATTTCTCACTTGCAGCTCCATCCTACTTATTTTGGTTGAATGTTCAGCCCTTAGTTCCTCTGGTTACTTGAAATGCAGGGGAATCAAATTCTAGGGTATTGAACTTAACATTAGTATTGAAGCAAAAATGATGGCCATTGTGACAGCAGGGGGACAGATCCCAGAGCAGTAACACACACACACACACACACACACACACACACACACACACACACACACACACACACACACACACACACACACACACACACACACACACACACACGCTGTTCCTTGGATCTATTTGTACCACCACAGTCTCTTGCAAAGCTCTTAAACTGGTCTCGTCTCTTCCAGCATCTCTCTCTATCTGACCATTTTGTCTCTTTATGCTTTATTTCACTGTTTCAGTGCTGGACTTTTCACTGAAAGATTTACTAACAACTGGAGACTTCAACCTTTAGCCAAAGAAGAAAGTAGTATTAAATGGACTAAAGATTGACTTGGTGGACATCATGTCGTATACATCTTTGTCTATAGCTTTGGCATCATGTTTGAATGTTCAGTATAGGGATGATTTCACCTGATGATATATACTGATGGTGACCAAGATGTGATCACTTGCATTTCTGTTCTTCTAACACTATTGACTTTGTCTTGATGTGTTTTGCATATCACGTTGTTCCCGGTGAGCACCCCTCCAATGTCTTCTTTTAACTTTGAGCCCCCGTGTCTACATGTTTGTGTTGAGTCAGCCAGGCATATGTTGAAGATTAACCACACATTGTTCTGTTTGTGTTTGTGTACGTCTTTCTGTAGCCTGTACATTAGGGAGAACAAAACGCCATCTGAGCATGTCCAGGATTATCACCATCTCCATGGCGACAGCCTCCTCCACCTTCTGCTCTTTCTCTCCTCGCTCCACTCTCTCTCTGTGGGTTTGCACTGCAGCGCCCACTCATTCATCTCCCATCCCTGCCACAAAATCTGAATTCTGAAATTGCAAAAGGAGTAATAAACAAGATTGACTACAGCTCTCCCTATTGATCGCTGCTCCAATGTGCTTGCATGATTTGTAATATCCCCTAACTCTTCTCTTCCTCCAACAACAACATCCAATGGCTAGGCCACATAGAGACAAGGCAAATTATGATGGGACAGGAATCAATTTCTACTACATTAAGCTTCTTGTTCTCCCATGGCCATATGGTTTTGGAAGTGAACGAAGGCATGTACTCCGAAATTATACTTGTAAAAGACATTATACCAACAAGACAGAGAAACCCTCCTTTATGCTTTTCATTTCATTGAATCAGACACCGGTACGCTGTTACCTGCTGCCGTCAGATTCTCAGTATTAACAACAAAAATTTTCAAATTGCCATCATCAGTACTTCTTCACTTTAGTAGTGTCCTAATAAGACAACAAATGAAGTCTTTATGGAATATGTTGGACACAGTTGAAAGTGTTTAAAAGAAACAAAATCTATTAAAACAGGAAAACTATATATATTTATTCAAAACAATACATCCAAACATGAGTCAAAATTGTAATAAATGTTGCTGAACATGTCTTGAATGGAAACTAGGAGAACGAGTTGCTCTGTTGCAGTTTCTACTGTTTAGGATTTCGACTGTTGTCAAGAGTAGAGGAAAATGTATAGATTCAGATCACAAGCTGTTATATCCTTCATGTAAATGAGATTACACTGTTTTGGACAAGTGGCTGCTTGAGTCTCCTTGTCACAGTTTCAGGATGTGTGCAATGATATGAGACCAACTCTCATTTGATACAGCGTGTTGTGACAATTTGGTTTTTGCCAGAGAACGATGACTTTGATCTGTTATTCACAGATAACAGTGTATGTGCATTCAGCATTATCGCTGCTATACATGAACAGAGAAGAGAAAGCGGTGTCTTTTTCCAAGACTGAATTCCACCGCACAATAAGATGCAGAATCCCCCTTCTTGTTCCCCCTCCTTCTCTTACTTGGTTACGCTTCCGCTCTCCTATTACCATGTTTACAACTTGTTGGCACCCTGAGAGCTATGTTGGCTCTAGTAGCAGCGGCACAGAAAATAAAGCGATGGAATTTTGAAAACATGTCAGTAAGTGCGCTGATATAAGAGGATCAGACATGCAAGGGTGGAATTGGGCCCTTAAGAGAATAAAGGGTGAATTATCATTTAATCCCACCCTGGTCAGTACAAGGAGGACGAGAGAACAGAAGAAGGATTCATTTGTGCTACAAAAAGGATGTTGGATACTGGGAGTGGTGTCAGACAAAGGTTTGTGGCGTGGGAGGATGAGCAAAGATGGTGGTGGAGGGGTCAGTCCTCAAATCTGCAAGCCAGTAAACAGCCGAGAAAGCCACTCGGGCGGAACAGGTAGAAATATTCTACTTTGCTAAGAAACTCCCAAAGGATAATCAGCTCCCTCTAAATATTTTTGAAAACATTGAGACTCACATACCACACACATTCACACGTTTGTTTGACTTGTGCCATGACAAGTTCATTAATTTGAGTAGCTTTGCCTTCAACAGAGTGCTCATGGTCATTTGTTTTACAGCATTTTGGGCCTTCTGTTTTGTGTCTTTCATGATAAAGATGATACAGTTATGAAAAAAAAGCCATACAGTTATCTCTGTATACTGAAGATCATCAATTACTACATTTTACATTAAAACAGCTGGCTAGGTTTCAGGTTCTAAATAGCCCCATGTCAAAACTTTGCTCCGAATAAAAGCTGAACACGATTCAGTGTAATGCATCGAGATAAGCCCAGAAGTAATGGATCTCACTGAGAGCAGGCCTGTTTGTTTCATTATGAGACGGCTGAACAGATAAAGGCACATGGAGAGATAGTGTGTGTGAATGTGTGCTTTAGTGGAAACCATTGCTGACTATCTTACTGAGGAATATAAAACGTTCCATAACAGAAGAGGAGGCTGTGATACCTCTATAAAAAGGCATTGTAAATGATAAGGGGAGGCTTTCTTTGATCAGGAAGGTAAAGCTTTTCCATTCTAGCAAACATACAGACATGGTCCTGCTAGTAATGGCAAGAAATATGTCAGAGGAGACAAATGAGAAGAGATGCAAGTGCTTTTAAACCGTAATGTAAATCTCTGCTTTACTGTAATTATTTACAAGTCCCTTAACATGCAGCTTCAGGTCTCCATGTATGTGATATCTCCATTTGAGAAGTATTCATGAAGGTGAAGAATGTACTGCTTATGGATACAATATCAGTTCATTTCTAAATGGGGATAACTGTTGTCCTATTTTATTCTATTTCATTTTTTAATGTGTGAACGGCTTTCCAGATGTATCAGAGATACAATGGGAAATAAGCCCATTCTCTCCAAATCTTGTGAAATGTCATTGTGAAACAGACTCATGAGTAATGATATGAATATTTGACTCGAAGGACCAGTAATGTCGTCAGCAAATGGAAATGTGAAGCAATAGTTTGATTTAGGGCTGAGATTAAGATTTTGTAGTTCAGCCATAAATAAAATATAATAGTTTCATAAGCAGCTCCCAGTAGTTTGAATTTGGATAGTTGTATTATAATTTGATCTCCCTTACCCTCATAAACTTACACTCATTGTTTAACCAAAGCAGATTTTTATTTATTTTTTTAACTACCCTTGTACAATAACATCACCGTTTATCTATACTTCAGTTGAAGAAAAATGACAACAAATAGAACCTTTATCTCTAACTCAAAATATTAGTTAACATACATTTTCTTTTTCTTTCACATTTGTCAATTATGCAGGTTAAAAAACATAACCATTGACCGGGAGCAAATGAAAGTTTAATGAAATTGAACTGACAACTTACCACAAGACAAGGGCAGAAATAAGAGAGACACTTTTGGAATTGACTTGGTCTTAAAAAGGCTTTCCGTCAGCCTGCTCACCATTTCTCCTGGCTGATTAGGTGCCATTGGCAGTCTTTTTTTCACTTCCATTTAAATGTTCCAAGCCCCCACTCATGGTGTATTACCATTATCACTAACTGTGAGACTCCATCGAGCTGTCTGGTACCTGTGGACATGCGTGAAAATTGCTGCAAAATGCTAGTCTAAATGTAAATTGACTTAGGTAATTGTTATCTTTTGTGAGTAGAACTTTTCTCATTGACTTCTCTTTTTAGGATATTCTGGTTTTTTTATTCAGCATAATTCAAATGTAATGCCCCAGATGCATGTTGAAATAGGGTCATATAACCTGTTAAAATGTCATTTCTAACACTTTAACCACTGTCTTTGAGTACCTTCAATTTGAATGGAATAATAACAACACTGTTGTCCGCGAACAACCTTTGCAAACTATTAGTTTGTTTGATATCGTTGCACACCTATTTGTCATGGTAAAAACCTCTCCTGTTTTGTTCGACTCCTACTGCATCTGCAGAGCTCCAGATTAAAAGGAGAACTGTTTAAATGTTTCCCAAGGATATTCTATTTCTTTGGCAATACCTGTGTCCCCATCTGCTCTCAATTTGTTAAACCTTGGCCGAATATTCAGTTTTTAAAAAAAAAGTAATGTTCTATGAAACATGTGTTTTAACAAATGTGAAATTTAATTGTTAACCTTGAAAAAATGCGATGGACAATACGTGGAAAAATTCACAGACAAGATCTGATACAGCAGTGTTAGCATTGTATATGTTGATGAAGCAAATGCTAAACCTGTAAATGTTTTTCTGAATGTAATGCATGATTGTTACCAAATGGCATCTTATGTTCTGGGTTTGTTTTCTTCGTTTTACTGTATGCCAACCCCTCTCTAACTGACAATGTGAAGTTTCATTCTCCATGTGTTTCTCTCTATCGCTCGAACACATAGGCATGCATACACCTCAGAGAAACACCATCTCCCTTTGTGATGTGCTTCATGCGCCAAGGAATCCACTGCTGATAAGCCAACCCCCAGATCACCACCAAAAACTGATTTTAGGTCTCCAAAGCAGAACTGTCCACAGTGGACTATCTCCACAAAGCTGCTACGCATGAGCTGGTGAGCTGTCTCATTGATCTGCCTTTCCTCACAGTCCAGCCGGGGCATTCTCTCTTGTTTGCTACGCCTTAGCGAGTCCATCTCCAATGGGAGAGGCCAAGGAGATTTAGAGAAACAATCTCACACCACCCATAGGAGAGGCGGAGGAGATTTAAAAAAAGAAATGTTCTCAAACTCTCCAACTTTGCTTCCAGCCAGCCACTGCAGGTATACACAATGATGTCATGTAATAAAATGGAAATTGTATGCATGCGATGCAGGGGAAATGAATATGTGCATATGGTGCCATGCACAGTGAAGTGAAAGAGGCTAATCTGACATTGATGCTTGCACGCATGTGTGAGTGTGAACACATGTACTGCTCATAAATGAAAGCATGCATGCTTCCCCATGACACGCCAAAGCTTCGAGAATGTTAAAGGATCAAAGGTCACAGCATCACCTGGGACACTTGTTTTACCCTTTAGCTGCCCAACATACACACATCTTTATTTCTTGTTCCTTCAAATGACATGAAAACACGACACATTTTGAAGTCAATGGCAATGATGGCTTCTCGGATAAAATATTGTGGGGACCTAAATTCAGGCTGATTTTTTTGGGGGGGCTTCTTTTATAACCTCAGTGATTGAAACAGAGGAGCATACATAGAGTCTTGACTCCCTTACTCCCTCTCCTCCTCTTTTGGTTGGTGGAGACTAGAGTCAATATACACTCCTTTGTTCCCTATTGTTGGGTAGTACGTTGGCCTTGTGCCTATACTGCTCCTGTTGGTGGGTGGGTGTTGTCTGTATTTCAAGTTTTCTATGCAAGCATTTGGACCTTCTTGTAGGTTTAGGGTCACATTGCTGTAATGGAATATGTGCATGAGTCATGCTTTTATTGTGTGAGTGTGTGTATTGTGGTAGCAGTGGGGGGGCTTTGTGAACAAGCCGGGTTTAGGCACGCATTTCAACTTGTTCATGCCCACATTAGTCATATGGAGATATACTGTGTGTGTGTATTGCTCTAGTGGAGGTGTTCTCTTTTTCAAGCTAAATTGAAAGCAAATGTTAGTATGTTAATTTAAGTTGTGAGACAAATAAAAAAATATCCTACCTTACGTCTTGCTCAAGGAAGCAATGTCTATGCTTTTAGCAGACAACTGGGAGAAAGAGCTCTCATCCAGTTCTTTCCTGGACCTTTATGGACCAACAATACACCTTCATTGTATTGCATTCATACACTACATTGTGATCTTGGAATTTCTTTGCCCATGCATTCTGTTAATCGCTATTCATATTTAAAATTGCGCCATTGCTAATAAATCATTTTTGTAAGCATGGTTTTAAAACTTTAAATGTGACAAAAATATCTCCGCATCCAGACAGACCTAAAAACACATGGCTAAGTACTCAAATGACTTCTGTGGTAGTTCCTGCTTCAGTAGTTGTTACCAGGACCCAAATGTTGCCATGATGACACACACACAAACACACCAGATTCACAAGGTGAAAACAATACCATTGTCTGTGTCATGGCTTGTAATAAAGCCTGTTGGACTAAGAGTAGTCAGCTATTTGGCCAGCAGCCGGTGCTTATGGCAAGCTTTGCTGTGAAAATGCCCTGGATACTGACCCTGCAAGTACCATATGTCAGTCTTTAGCGGTCTCAGCTTTTGTTCGTGGGTAAAAAACGGTATTCTCATGCAACTATTTTCAGCTCTGAATTAGACAGACAATCCTATGATACAGATTCCTTACAAAAATGTATGACCATGGACGCAGTAGCTTTGATTTGATTAAACTTGATCCCTGTCTCGGATGTCGTTAAAGGCTCCTGGCGTCAGCATTATCTCTGTCATCAAGCAAACTCAAAATGGGCTTTGTTGCATTTGCTGGCTGGCAAAGTTAAAGGTCAGAGTTCAGTGTTGTTTTTGATCCAAATTATTTTGAAAACTTGATGTTATCTTAAAAGGCTTGTGCTAAAGTTGACTTAGTAACACAAAAACTGTACACCTGCACACATTCAATGAAACCAAGGAAATCAATCTATGTGTACTGATAAGTGACAGGAACCGAAGTGTGTCATTAACCCTAACAGCTGCTCTGTTTGTCATAGGAAGGCTCTTGAAGAATGGTTTTCTTTTGGGTGGAGGATTTAAGATATGATGAGGTAATTGCCCAATGTTTAGACAGAGGTATCATTGGTCCTCCATCTCTAGTGCACTGTCAAGAAGGTTAACGACCAGGAGCCCAGACAGTGATTAAACATTTATACAGGACACCCAACCCCTTATATATCAAAATGATCTCTGCAGCACAAGCCTCTGACTGTCCAGCTCTTCTTACGTCTCTTCCAAAATCCTGCACCCCTCATCAGCTTCATCTCCGTCCAGACCTTCATAGTTCACATGGGAACTATAATCCTCAGGATGCTGCTAATATTTTTTCCGCATCTTTTTAGAATGATGTGGCATGCATTCTCAAACAATATGGGTAGGAGCTGCTTCAGCATTAAAAATGGCATATTACACGCAATAAAAAAGGAAACTTTCCCTCGCGGATTCTGAGTATTTATGAGCAGACTCATTCCAGCAGAGGACAACTGCTTTAGCTGCTGTGCCGGGACAGAGGCCGTGTTCACCATTACGTGTATGTTGAGAACCTTGGATCATTCAACTGTTATGAGTTACACTTTGCCAGCCAACATTACCATGGAAGCAAAACCTTTTTACCATCGTCCTGATATGTTGAAAATCCAGAGAGGCTTTTATAACCTTTTAAACTGATTGACCATATCGTTGTGGCCCCCGGAAGCCCCTCCAAGAGAGGTGGTTTTATATGCAGGAGCTGGCTGTTGGAAAAAGGCGATGGGGTTACCATTTTGCTGCAGGGCGAACTTGCAATTTGCCGTAGTTCCTCCTTAGCTAAACCTCTTAATTTGTATGATGCATTGAGAAACAAAGCCAGGCCAATATAAAGATTTGTACTTCCTCTTGTGCTTTCCCTCACAATCTACTTTCTAAATTGAAGGAAATAAGAGGATAGAAAGATGGATCAATAAATCCTTACCGGCATTGGCCCCTGAAGCAACACTGCTCCACCACATCATGTAATAGCCATTCCCATAAGACCTTTTCACTTTCTACCTTCTTCATCTGTTTCCGTTGTCTTCCAGCATGGTGCCACTAGCATCTGTAGAATCGAGCAAAGGACAACTAAGGTTTTGTAGCTAATTGTCACTACCTAAAGGCACGAAGATAGGAAAGAGCGAACACTTAATCTGACATGTAGCCACTGGGCTTGTACTTACTTGTATTTTTCTCCTGTTGTTGTGGTCCCGTCTCCAGGGAGCTTTTCCATGCTCAAAATGAACCTAAGGGTGTCTGTTAAAGATGATATTCTAGAGATCAATATGAATGAGTGTGGTCATTGGGGACATGACATTTGGAAAGAGAGCACTGCTGTGTAAGACTATAGATTGAACCATGGGCCGTCAAACCACATGACAGGCTTCAGGCGCTGGTCTGGTTTCAATCTCAAATAAATAAATCACAGCTTAATACCTGTCCCATGTAATTCCTTCACTACATCTGTGACTGGAATCCAGGATTGGACGGGTTATAAACCAGAATGTGCACTGCATCTAAAAAAAGAAAGAAAGTTAGAATGAGGGATGGTGGTGGAGGGGCAGTGGCTTTAGATGATGGACCAAATGCTAGTGCTGGCAGACATAAAGGTGGGATCTGTCTCCCTCTCAGTCATGTCTGTGCCTTTTTAAGCTTGGATAAGGGATAGAAGTCGGGTATTGGGTTACTCTGATTAGGAGATTGCACAGACTGACACGCCAGGATAAAGGTCGGGCAAGCCATGTTGGATGTAACCCAAGCTACTAGCTAGTCTAGGTTCATTGGTAGGATTAGAGAGACAGGTGTTCATGGCTTGTTGGGGTAACAAGTTACACCTGAGACTCAGGTTTTGATGGTAGTTTCGGCATAGCAGAAAATTGCTACATTAAGCACTATTGTGTTTCTCCGGAAGCGTCTGCAGATGCACTTAGAAGCAATCTTTTACGGCTTTAGCATCCTCACACATGTATACACCTGTACTTAGGGTTTTGTCTTACATGCATATCCTAACACAAGCTAATTCAGGTTTACTTTAAATTACATGTTACGCTTCTGCCACACAGGGACAAACACTTTAGGCTGGAATTGTCCTGATCTGTAAAGCAAATGTTGTTGAAAGATAAGATAAGTATTTGATTTGCACCATCTTTCAGGACTGTTGTGTACACAAGCTTTGGAGTTAAATCTCTGGCAAACAACTGCTCAATTTAGAAGTGAAGATAAAGTTGCAGTAGGGGCCCAGCTTGTGAGAAAGCAACATGAACAAAACAGGTTGCCATACTTACAAGTCAAGTTGTGAAGAGTTAATTAAAGGCCGTCTCTTAGTGCTATCTCTGGTTTATTTTTGCCAAACAAGGGTGATGTAATCATTCAATATACATTGGCTTTAACCACATTTTTGAGCAACAACAGATACTTTGGGTATTTAAAAGTAACCAACTCTTTGCTGAAAACCTACCGTACTCATTCACTATGACTACTAAGCTTTCTCTTCATCATCACCTGAAACGAAACACCTGAATAAAGCCTTCAGAAGAAGACCGTGACCAGGCTACAAAAAAGCCATTTGGTCAAGCTGGGCTAGCATATCGCCTGAGGTTCCTGCTCTGGCTTACATCACTGTCTGGACATGTTTCCTGCTTCGTTCCGCTCTTTTTCTACCAACCCTCCACTTTTCTCCTATGTTATTTTTCCTTTTTGCAAATGTTAATGGAATATCACTGACCATTGCCACAGTCTACTCTAACCCTCAGCTGTATGGTATGGATCTGGATTTGGCAAAAGAAGAAGGGAAAGACTTTCTTTCACTGTCCTCCTTCAATGACTTTCTCCTGTGTCTCCGTTAAACCCAATGGTCCCTTATGGACCTTTTTAAAAAAAAAAAAAATAAAAAATAAAGCTCCTAACAGGTTTACCGCATGCCAGATTCATTTTACATTGCATTACACCACAGGAGTCCTGGCCTACTGCCTCTTACCTTAAGGGAGAAAGGAAAAAGTGGGGTGGATATGACAAACAACTCTCAACACTCAAACAAGTGCGTCTGTGTTCATCATCAGCCAACAATGGAAACCCTAGCTACTTGTTGATAATCCCTAGCCTGTTTTATGTGCTCATTAAGTATGAATTCATAATCGTGTTAAGAGCTTTCCCGGATGATCCGACACGTCGTGGAAGGAGGCGGAGTCTTTGTAAACAAGCACCTTGTATTAGCTCATCTTTCACTGTGAGGGCCTCGTCCTAGGAGTTGATTAAATAGCTCTGGTTTAATGAATGAATAATGAAGATGGTGATATACTTTGTCGTTTATCACATGTCAGTATTTACACATGTTTGTGTTGCATCAGCAGAGCTCTGCCTGGAATTATGTGATGTCCATAAATTGGGGCCATTGATTAATTAAGGCTTTTATTAAGTGTATTACAGATACAACCTCTATATCTCATGATGTAAGGACGTTTGGGTCGGATGTCACGTTTTGCAAAATGCATTACATGCTATTTCAAGGCATCACATAATGCAGCCTCTGTAGTCTAAATCAACACCTCTCTTACACAGTGCCAACAAAAGATAAATATAAAAAACTTTATTGCACCGCTGTACAGAGGCAAATTGCAATGGATGTACTTTATAAATTGGCAACTTAGTGTCATCAATCTGTCATATAATAAGAAGCTCACATGAGGTTTGTAGTGCAAATGCATTGAAGTGTTTGAGGCAAACATATTACAGCAAGTTCTTCCTGTTTCCAGAAAGAGCTTGAACACAGCTTAAACCAAGTACACTTCTGTACTTTCCCTCTTAATCCTTAATGCCTCTGAGGACATTTTTCAATTTATGAACTTTTCTCAAACACCCCAATCTGATTTGTCATGCTCAGAAATTCCCATTTTCCTCATATCTGATAGGCGGTTGACAGCTATGGGCCTCGCAATGATTGGTCGAGAGAGGCTCTGTTTAACAGGCGATCAGTATGCTCAGTGATGGGTGAGGATTCCATTAGGGGGAAATTAGGAAACTCAAGAATAGGAGTAGCAATAACGGCTGATATTAGACCTCTAAATCATCTGGCTCTCAAACCTTATAGCTGCCCATTGCTTCCTGTCTGCCCTGTCTTTGCACTTTACCCTCCCTGCAGTTTGCTCTTGTCTTTAAGACCTTGTCAGATTGAAAGAGCTCAATCAGTCAGCTTGTTCTCTGCGGACTCCTGACCTAGCTTTGATAAATCAAGCCCTCTTCTCCCTCAGCACCAAAACACACATAGAGAGGAGGACACACTATATACACTGTGTAAACCAGGGACTTGTGTTATTCGTTTCACTGTTATTCATTTGGCGGAGGGCCTCAAGTGTGTTTGTGTGCGTAAATCTTGACTAAAGCAGTAGTCCATATATCCATGTCCCACTTGTCAAGAAGTAGAGTTTGACATTATCTACGGGATTACACAAAATGTATAATTTGTATTTCTTAAAAAGTATGTTTTATGGCCTCTACTTTAGTTGTGTTAGCTTTATTATTACTGTGTGATGGGATAATTATTTAGAAACTTACTGTAGTAACTTCTTGTAACTCAGCTAATTTGCAGCTCCAATAATGATGATATATTTTCATATGATCAAGATGAAAGTGTGTGTTGTTTATCCCTCCTGTTGTTTTCGGGTCAAATCTGACCGATTTACTACTTTCATCAATCATAACTTTTTTGTTTTACATTCGATTGCATTAAGGCTTTATGATATCCTTCACAGTCGACATTTGAACATATAAAATTGCTGATAATTGAATTTTGGATGATTTAGTCAACTTTGTAACACCCATGGGTTCCCCGTCAAAAATGACCGCCATAAAGAAAAGGAATTGGATCATCAACCATCCGGATCAGATAAAATGCACACAAACACCCACACACACACATACTCTATAGATGTGTTCCCCCCCCTTATATGCCCAATCCCCCCATGTGAATCTCACTCACACACACACACACACACACACACACACACACACACACACACACACACACACACACACACACACACACACACACACACACACACACACACACACACACACACACACACACACACACACACACACACACACACACACACACACACACACACACACACACCAGTGCTTGAATTGGAATGAAAAAGGTGCCAGTACTCTAAAATCAGCAACTTTTTCAAGTCAATTTTATATATACAGCCCACAAACAAGAATTTGGCTACTATAATGCTGGTGGGTTTGTCTCTTTACTACTGTATATTTTAGAAAGGTTCACTGTACTTAACATTTTTTATGATAGGCAGCGGATATGGCTAAAGCTCAGTAAGGTCAATATTAACTGAAAATATAGCAATCAAAGTCTAGATCTTCTGCTGAAGACACATGAAGCAGAGACCTTTCAGGTGAGAGCCCTCTGGTGGTGTTCAACATTAATGACAAGGAAACAAAGCTCTGGTCAGAAGCATTTTTTATAAAAAGCTTTAACAAAATTAAGTATTTCTGTACATTTGAATGCAATCTAACTTTCCAACTCAGAAAACGAAAAACGAAAAAGTGCCAAAAGTCTTCTCACATGGCTGAGCTGCTTTGCAATATACTTCACCACTGAAGAATACAAATATGTATAAAGTAAACTATGATGCAATCTAACTTTCCAACTCAGAAAAATGATAAAGAGCATGAACAAAGAACATGTACAAACAAATGCAAAATTTGCACAATCTAAAATGAGAAACTGTAACTGCAAGTAACAAAGTCTGAGCCATGGTAAAGAGTTACATTGAACACCAAGCTGATCAGATAACTCCCTGGTTGGTCTGAAGTCCTTCTATCTCCAGGATCTGTACAAATCGGCACATTATGCCAAAAGTCTTCTCACTGGGTGAGCTGCTTTGCAATATACTTCACATTGTTAGAAAAGGCTCCAGAAGGCCTTGGGGACATCAGTATCAGGGGCTGGAGCTGGACAGGCTCTTTCATCAGCACTTCTCCTTCCCTTTGCCAGCCAGGACCTCACATACTGTTCCGGATTGAACTGTCCTAGTGATGGTCCATTACATTGAATGAAAACCAGGCTGGACAGTCGGCTGACAGAGAGAGCATTCCTTTTTGCAGTAAGGATATCGTTCATGCAGCTGAATGCCCGCTCACACTCACTAGTGGAGACAGCGATGGTTCGGACTGCTTTCAGTAGAGTCTCCATGGCAGCAGGTGTACGGGATGCCCTGGTTTCCTTGTATTCGCGAAAGCCCTGAACAGTCTCTCTTCTGTCCACTTTCAGCACTTCGCACAAACGTAGCACCTCTACGTCCCCATACTGTACGTCTAACTCCTCTTCAGGCCAACTTCCAGGATGGATAACTTTCATGTCCTGGATTAGCTGATTGTCCCGGGCCTCCCGGCCATGTAATGGGATTTCTCTTGTGCTGACATGAGAGGAGGTTGTGGAAGTCATTCTGTGTCTCAGATTCTCTACCATACTGCGGAAAAACTGACCTGCATGAATCTGTACAAGCCTGCCATTCTCACGCAGGGCAACACCCTTGAAGGACTTCTCAGCTAGAGCTGTATGAACTGTAGTCATGTGTGGGCCAGGCATGGTGACCATGGATTCAAAAACTCGTATTTCTCGAGTTAAGAGCCTATCTGCTGTAGGCAGTGTCATCTCTCTTTTTTGGAGTTGCCGAGAGAGGTCGCTGAGCTCTGTGAGCGCATCGTACATCAGTCCCAGATTGCTGACAAACGTTGCAGATGTGAGCACATCATCCAGGCCCTTGTACTTTGCTCTGTCTCTGGAATCCCTGCTCGTGTCGTTTGCAGCATTTGTGAAGTGATCATGAAGCACTCGGTAGTTTTCCCAGACTGCTCTGATGCTCCTTTCACTTGAAGCCACCCAGCGGATGGACAAAACACGCCCTATCACCAGGAGACGCTGTCCGACTGCTTGCGCACACTGCGCTAACTGCCTCTGATTTTTGGGGGAGGCATGGAACAAGGAATAGAGTTTGTCAAAAAAGATCTGGAAATGATTGAGCCCTGAGACCTCCTTGACCACATCCCCAACTGCCAGCTCTAGACGATGATTGGAGCAGGGCCACACAAACAGGCTTGGGAATTTACTACACAACTGGGTAGCAACGCCTGTTCTCTTCCCTAGCATGACTGAAGCCCCATCACATGCAAAAGAAACGAAACACTGACCTAAAAAGTCCTCGTTAAAATCTCTTCCAAGACACTCCATTAACGCCTTTGTGATGTCATCAGCCGTTGTTCCATCCAACTCGATCAGCTCCCAAAAAAACGTTTCGGGCTCAGCATCAGCTAATGCTGAGCGTAGATACACAACAAGCACCGTTTTACCACTAATAGTGGTAGTTTCATCGACCAAAACACAGAGTTTTCTTTGGTTTTCTGTAATGTCTTTTGCCATTTTTTTCTTCAGCTCATGAGCTATGTGGTCGATGATTTCGCCACAGGTTTTATTGGAGTGCAAAACCCTGCCCACGTTCAGCCCATTCAGTTTCTGTACATTCAAATCAATTGGCATGTCTGTGAATGGCCGGCTATGTTTGCCAATTTTATATGCCGTTCGAAAAACTCTGATAGTGGTGTCTAATTCAGATTTATGCATAGACTGCACTTGATGTTGAATAGTTTCACGTGAAGCAGATGTAAGGATGTCAGCAGCTTTTACATGGGCTTGTGATAATTTATGTTCTTTGATTTTTGTTCTCAGGCTAGCTTGTTGTTTGCCCTTGTCAACACCGAAATGAGACACTACACACTCACCCCATTCAGTTGACAGTTTCAGTCCTTGTCCAGTGTGTATTCCCAAAGATTTGACATCTCTGCATATCCGACATCCTAGCTTCTTATCTTTAAGAAGGAGCCATGCATTGGTCTTGCAAAAATATTGCACCTGGTCCGTTGTCCAGCAGTCAGGTGCATCGCTTTGCCCGGTGTTGGTGGTGGCAGTTGCGCCAGCAGCAGCTAACGTTAGAGGCTCTGGAGGAGGCGGCGGAGCTAGTGCTAATGCACTAGAACTTGGAGCAGGAGGATCAACCAAAGAAAGCTCCCCATCAGACACAATTTCCAACACAGGCACAGCATTCTCTGTATTTGAAGTTTCTTCCGGCGACAACCGCTGTCTTTTTGCACTTTTATTAATCCACGCTAACATTTTAGAAATGCTAATTTGTGACGTGACTTGCTTTCCTTCTCTCGGGTGAGTGCCTGCTCTGTTCTATCACTCTACATAGCCACCCACTGGGTGGGAGTTGCACTGCATAAACACAACACACGTGCATCTAGGTATGTCAATTGTAAAGCATTAAAACATGGTTTTACTAACAGTTTTCAGTATGTTGTTACTTCGGCATTATTATTATTATTATTATTTTGAAACGTGTATTACTATTAAATCACGGTCAAATAGGTTAATTTTAACATAGTCGTTTCCACCACAGTATTTACATGGAGAAGATAAGCCCCGCCCCCTCTCCAGCACGTTCTGTTTGAATGACAGGAGTAAACAGCTGACAGCCGCTGTGAAACTCCAGCGGTTAGAGCGATGAGAATGTCCGTTCGGCACCTCATGACGCATCTACTGAGTACCGGGCGGCTGTATATATATATATGGATGTATAATAAGAACGGCGGGAGAGTGTTGAGTACTGGCACGGTGCATGAGTACCGGAGTACCGCCAGCATGCCGGTACTGAGCAAGAAGTGCCGGTACTCCATGGGTCAGAACCAGAAGTGCCGGTACTGCGTACCGGTGAGTACCGGCCCAATTCCAGCACTGAGTCACACACTGTTGGAGATTTAAAGGGATAACTGGTCCGCTTTTCAAATCTCCGCGCGTTCCTATGAAGCTGGTTATAATACAGGAAGGAATCCATATCTACAAAGTAACCGTTAACAATAATCTACTTTTAATGGCAATATGACAATGCAATACAATCATTACAATACAACATGATATATTACAGTTATATTGCAATGCTTAAGGAGTAATGCCGGCTTACTCCTGCTCTAGTCCGCATACCGCAGAGCTACTTTCACCCGAGGGCAGCATGTGAAGAAGAGGCCGAACGCCAGGGATCCACCGGATATATACCAGAGTAAGAAGGAGGGGTTTGGTGTTAGGTCAGCTGGTCATCTTTTCAGGTCATCTCATTGGGAGACGCAACGCAGCAGGAAACGCAGCAGGAAACCAAACAGGCTCACTTTCCAACAAAAGGTCTCAAGGCCTGCATACCTACACCTCCCCCACAGAGCCATAAAACCCTGTTTACTCCAACCAGCCCAGAATGTTTATAGCCATTTGTAGTCCTTACATTTATGAAAGGATAAAACAGAGAAATCAATATAAAACACAAACACAGGTATTGTTTGAACAGTATTCACTTAACTGCTACTGTTGATAACCACCAGAGAAACCCAAGGGACCTCTCTTAACATCACAAACACTGCAGCTAGATCTAAGTTGAATGCAAATCAGGACATGCTCTCACCTTCCCCCATCTTCCTTTGTCCTCAAAAACACATGTCAACAGGCCCCAAATGCAGCTCACAGTTTTACCCAAATTATTCTCATTTTAAGCTTATCCATAGTTTGCTAACATGAATAAATACAAATATAACTCTACAAATCCCCCTTTTTATCTCCTTCTCCAGAGATAAACTTAGACAAGGCATTTTGAAATATACCCACGGTCATTCTTTTCTACTGTGTCCGTAAATCCATCCGAAGCTGGTATTCAGAGTACTTGAAACCTTCATGGAGACCGAACACCACTTTCCATGGCAGTGAAGGAACCATGAGGGGGTAGCTGAGTGCTAGAATCATCAGCCCCCCCCCCCGGAGGAATAGCCCACAAGGACAGCTAATAGGGAGGGGGAGATGCAGCTTTCCCTTCACGGGTAGAACTGATCAGAGCGAAGTAGACTCCTCTGCTGCGCCGTCCTGGCTTGCCGTGTCTTTGTCTCCCCAAATCCGCTGACAGCAGCTTCTGGGCTGCCTGCTAGAGAGATGTCTTCCTCCTCCTCGTCCTCCGGCCCGCTGATGGCGGCTTCCGGGTCGATGCTGTAGAGATGTCTCCAGGGTCCTCCTTCTCCGGCCCGCTGATGATGCCTCCCGGGTCGTCTGCTGTAAGGATGTCTCCAGGGTCCTGCTCCTCCAGTCTGCTGCTTCCGAGTAGTCCACGTCTGCCAGGGCCACGTCCGTCCTGATGTCGTCCCCTGGTCCTAGTAGGTGGTTTCCCCGCCGCACACTGGCTCCCGTGGTACGAGCTGTCCCCCTTTTCTCCCAGGCAGACGGCATAAGAGGTCCGCTGGGTCACTCGGTCGGGGTCGGAGAGCCTGGGGTTGAGCCACTTTGTCCTCGTGCTTCTCGGGTCCCCCTTTTGGCGCCGGTGACCTGTGTGGAGAAATCTGATACAACTCCCTCAAGCCTACGCTCAGCTGTTTTGCCCCACTTGGAGCCTCTTGGTGGGGTGTCTTGAAACAACAGCCGTCTGTGAACAGGTTTTCCAAATTAATTGTAGACCTCCTATCTGCCAGTGCAGCTTCAGAATCTTAATACTTGGACTGTGCCAACTAAATAAGAACCTCAACATCTTTAGGTAAACTAAATAACATATTTCAATAGCTCTGAATTTCTGACAAACATCCGTGTTTATTTTTAAATGAAATCCTATTTAAAATCCAAATATAATATGAACTGCTAATGTTTCTGGTAAAGAAACACACTAATGTTATGGATTCAAAAACAACCAAAATCACAATACTAACAAAGTGAATGATTTCCTGGTGATACTGCTTCTACCTGTCAGTGCTTAGATATTATCACGCTGAAAAAATGAATACAGAATTCCAACAAACTGTCATCAAATGTCTTTCTATTATAAATTTAGATTAAATGTATATCCCTATAATGACCTAAATAATAAAGTATATGGCTCTTACTTCTTTACCAGGCTAGTTACATGATGTTGTCTAAATTAAATTCTGTCTCAATACACTACTATGTTTTAGCTTTAACTGTAATATGTTCTTTCTACATTTCAAACCTCAGTTACTCTAATGTCTGTTAAAATATTACAAAATTGTTTCATCATCACAGGTCAACTTCTTCGGTTTCACAGTAGCCCCTTGGCCACTGCTTCTTTGTTACCTGTTATAATTCAAATCAATATTTAGAAACATCTCAACCTTCATCAAACAGTATCTTATCCCCAGATATGGAGCAGGTTAATTACATTCAATGCTCAATCCTTAAAAAATGTAAATTGTGAATTTTACAGCCATGTTGACATTTATACATTATACTCACTCCCCCTTTTACACATGAAATCATGTGTAACAAAAGCCTGTAATGGGAGGGGAACAAAAACTGTCAGGTAATTGGTTAGGGACATAACGAACATTATTATCATTATTTCCACAGTGAACACTTCAGTGAAAAGAAGTGTTCCTCTCCGTCCTTCAGGCCTAAAAGAAACAGAATCTTCAGATTGTAGTTTTACATTTGCCAACCGCCAACTCATGTGAGAGGAAAATATCACATGTGCGGTTTCCCCTTTTTGTGGGAATTTTTAGGAAACCTCTCGTTTCCCTTGGAGCTCCAAAATAATATGTTAGTCCAAAAACATGCTTGGTTAGTTATTGTTTTAGAATCATGCAGTTACACTGATCACATGCCGGCATTCATTCACACTCACACTGTCTGGTTGTCATGTCAAGTTTGGTCAGGTTCACCCCAGAGTCAGTCATCCACAGTGCCTTGTCAAGTTACACTGTCGGTCAGGGTCAAA
Organism: Gymnodraco acuticeps; assembly: GCF_902827175.1. NCBI lineage: Eukaryota > Metazoa > Chordata > Actinopteri > Perciformes > Bathydraconidae > Gymnodraco > Gymnodraco acuticeps. The sequence continues at coordinate 603,954 of NW_022990011.1, forward strand.
GGTCAGTTGGTCTCCGTCTTTTTTGGCCATGTGTCGTGCTCTGCAGAGACTTTGACATTTCAGCATAGGCCAGTATCCTTTGTCTACAAAAATATGTCACGATTTCAACTATGATTTTCAAGATGATTCTCACTTGTCATTGGGACTTCCGCCTCCCACTTTTCCTGAAACTTGGTACAAAACTCACTTCCTTCGAGTACCACTACTACTGCAATCCAATTACACCTAATTAGTATTAAAATGTCTAATGATCTATTTCAGAAACTTTTGTACAATAACTATTATCTTGAGTCAAAACATTACTAGGATCTGTGTCGCTCTGCATTTCATAGCTCATTATAATTCTGGTCTACTTAAAAAACAATGTTAAACTCTTTTAGCACTGTGTGGAACCTTGGGTGTCCGAACATGCAACAATTACTCCCTCCTTTATCAAGGATTTAAAACCGAAGTCTGGTAATAACTATGCCACAATGGTGAAATCAACACTTTAGATTGGAATTGAATATGTGGCTTGGCACTAGCCATTAATACAAACAAAGATTTGTCCTATAGAGTGGTTCCTAAAACTATCCTTTTAATGGTGATCAATATTGTAACCAATGAGATCACTACTTTATTCACACGTGAATAAAAATGTCTTAAAGAATGAATTGTTAACCTGATGAAAATATTGTAGAATATGGTTCTACTCTGTCAGTGTGTTTTAGGATGATTATCATTTTACTTTAATAGTTTCCTCTTTACTGCTATTTTTAATTTACCAAATGATTAATAAATCTTTCTGTCTTTACGTATTTATGAAGTTAATTCAAGTTATTTAAATGTGCGTTTCGTGAATAAGTGTGTTTATGTGTAACTCACTCATTCCCGTTCTCCTTTCCTCCTCCCCTGGTTTTCTCAAGCCGTGACCCCGGCCTCCTCACTTCTAATCGACCATGCCAACTCCTCTGATTCTGTCTTCTCTTCAGTCCATCAGCTGTTGAATCCATCCACTGTAACTTTTGTAGGCAGCCATTGGCCCAGTCACATCCGCAGCCCCATCATGCCACTGTTGTTGCACTCCTCCTTTACAGTCTCTCTGCTGTTTTTATGGAGGGCGGATTCTGCTCTCATGTCTATTGTGCCAAATCTCGCGGCGCAGTTTGGAACTTCATGTCCTGTTTGAGGGACCGATGAGAGTATCTCTCTGTATGTCAGCATGCTGGTTTGGTTCTGGATGCCACAGGTGGAGATAGTTCTGGCTGCAGTCTTGATGTAGTCTTGTTGTTGTTGTTGGTTCAGCTCTGGTTCTCTGTCTGTACGATGGAGAAGGAGGAGTCTCCTGTTGGGTTAGGTCTCGTTGTCTGCTTGGAGGGTCGGGATCAAAGCCTTTCTAACTCAGAGGGGGAGTCCAGGTCCCGGTACACATTACCTATAAGAAGTCTAGCACACTGATGTTAAATAAATCCAACCCTTTCCACTCTGTCTCTTTCTAATCATACTATCTGTCTTAGTTGTTAAATGCCATCTAAACAACATAATTAATGTCTACTTATGATATTACAAAAACTAACTCCAAAAATTGTTTCATCCATTGTTACATATTTACCCAACACAACTCTGAAATACTTACATGTTTCCAGCATCACATATTCCACACACTATGAAAGAACATCTCCATATCTTCTCTCATTTTAAATCCCACTGTTACTTCGAACAATAGTAAACCTGCAGAGCACACCAATCGGATCACAGTAATGAAATTTGAATCAAGTGTAGGCCTATGTCTTCTTTCTGAACATTTATTTATATTGTCTACATTTGCAAACAGTTCGAGTGTAAAATGTGTTTTGCACAATGTATTTACACTCTACAGATTCTTGAGTTTACTCATCTCCTGGTGCTGTCGTTGTAAAAAATGTTCAATCCCTTATTGTTTTGTACCAGTTTACCAAACAATACCGGCCAGCAATGTAATGATTAAACTCTAAGCTCGCATAAGTTTCAAGGGTGTGATACCCCCTTTCAGCCACTAGATGGCAGCAGCAGAAGTTTCAAGGGTGTGATACCCCCTTTCAGCCACTAGATGGCAGCAGCAGAAGTTTCCAGACAAAGGGAAACGCTCTACCTTGGTTTAATATATAACAGACCTCTGGCTTTAAGCTTTAGCATTGGTCTGTTATTTAAACCCCAGTTTTAAAACGGCGACTCGATCTGATATATCGAGTTTTCAGGTTTTGCCGTGCAGGATTCAAACCTCGCATTCACACAAACTGCACCATCTCTACGCCACTCAGGAATAAACACCTGCAGATCCGCGCCAAACTGCTCTATTTTACGTCACGCAGGACTTTCGTCTACCTGTCGATCCACGTTTACGTTTTGTATATAACTTTCCTAACATAGTAAAATATGCATTGTATATTCCATTTAAACTATAAAAACACTGTGAAACGCCTACAGACAATCCTAAAGTTTTAGCGTATCCAATTACAGACAGGCGACTTTCATCGTCTGCTTACCTTATTTGCAAAGTTGCAGAGTCCTGCTGATTGTCTGAGATGTTTGAAAGCGTCTGAATTCTTCCTCAGCTTCGTTATAGACGTCGGGTCACCATTTTGTTGGAGATTTAAAGGGATAACTGGTCCGCTTTTCAAATCTCCGCGCGTTCCTATGAAGCTGGTTATAATACAGGAAGGAATCCATATCTACAAAGTAACCGTTAACAATAATCTACTTTAATGGCAATATGACAATGCAATACAATCATTACAATACAACATGATATATTACAGTTATATTGCAATGCTTAAGGAGTAATGCCGGCTTACTCCTGCTCTAGTCCGCATACCACAGAGCTACTTTCACCCGAGGGCAGCATGTGAAGAAGAGGCCGAACGCCAGGGATCCACCGGATATATACCAGAGTAAGAAGGAGGGGTTTGGTGTTAGGTCAGCTGGTCATCTTTTCAGGTCATCTCATTGGGAGACGCAACGCAGCAGGAAACGCAGCAGGAAACCAAACAGGCTCACTTTCCAACAAAAGGTCTCAAAGCCTGCATACCTACACCTCCCCCACAGAGCCATAAAACCCTGTTTACTCCAACCAGCCCAGAATGTTTATAGCCATTTGTAGTCCTTACATTTATGAAAGGATAAAACAGAGAAATCAATATAAAACACAAACACAGGTATTGTTTGAACAGTATTCACTTAACTGCTACTGTTGATAACCACCAGAGAAACCCAAGGGACCTCTCTTAACATCACAAACACTGCAGCTAGATCTAAGTTGAATGCAAATCAGGACATGCTCTCACCTTCCCCCATCTTCATTTGTCCTCAAAAACACATGTCAACAGGCCCCAAATGCAGCTCACAGTTTTACCCAAATTATTCTCATTTTAAGCTTATCCATAGTTTGCTAACATGAATAAATACAAATATAACTCTACAACACACACACACACCACACACACACACACACACACACACACACACACACACACACACACAACACACACACACACACACACACACACACACACACACACACACACACACACACACACACACACACACACACACACACACAACACACACACACACACACACACACACACACACACACACACACACACACACACACACACACACAGAGAACAATTTGACACATGTCCCGCTCTTATGTGTGCCCATCCCCCCACATGGATCACACCTGGCACACGCAATACGATACGATATACTTTGTTCTGGACTCCGTCCTGCAGTTCAGCATACATGTACATATACAAACATAGTGGACATTAAGAGACATACATATCATCAGTCATACACCGTTTGAACAAACACAATACACAGACGCACATACTGACAATGGCGACCTATTGCACTACCCTCATGGCCAACATTTAAAAAGTACATTTCATTACATTTCACTACATTTCATTTCATGTGAATTTTAAGTAGCTTAATCGACATAGGTAGGAATGAGTGCTTATAGCGGTTCAGCCTGCTCTTGGGAACCCTGAATCTTCTACCAGAAGGTAGGAGCTGGAATTCTGGTTGGAGTATGTGGGTGGGATCAGATACAATTTTGTTTGCCTGTCTGATAATGGACTGCTCGTATATGTTTTGGAGAGATGGGTGTTTTTTAACCTCCATAGTTTTCATAGCAGTCTGTACCAGGCGAGCGATCTGTGACTTTGACTGCACTGTCAAGTTACCATACCAGGCAGTAATACCATACCTAATGATGCTCTCCAACACTGCATGATAGAACAATACATGTTCAGTGTCTATTCTTTGTATATTTACTGCAGTTGTTCATGTATACCAGTAGTCTGATACAATATTTACAGTTTGAAAGGGTGTTAAATAAAATGTGGTGATTAATGGTTTTTGTGTTAATGTAATAGCAGTTAAAACAAGACCGGTCAAATTTGACCGCGAACACCAAAGTAAGGGGGGGAAAACGAAGACAATATGAGGGTAAAGAGAGAAAGAGCCATGGAGTTACAGTTACAAATCATTTCAGAAAAGTAATTTGCCCTTAATCCGCTCCTTTGACGTTTTGCTTTTCTGTTAAAATTCCTTCCAATTGTTTTACCTTGGGTCCACGGTTACTCACATGGTAACAATAGGCCTACTCACTAGATAATTTCCAGTGTACTCTCCAAAGTGTTTTGCTTACACATGGGAGTAGGTTTCCACCATTCTTTCCAATATGGAAAGAGGGAAATAATTGACGGCAGACGGTTTTTAAATGATCTAATAGATACGTTCGATTGTCTTACACAGCCAGACTACTTTTGAGAAATGTATGCAGATCCCAGGAATTCATTTAATGAATAGTGGCTAAACTAAAACACATATATTTGAGTTCCCTTTACCAGTTAAGGTGTTAAACTGAGTGGTATTCGTATTAGCACTAATTTGATTTCTTACACACGCCAATTATTTAAAAACTTGTACATATATTTCCATAAGGCAATCAAGCGCTGAATGAGGGCCATGTCATTGTTTCTTATGTGTGTTTTCATATGATTGCAAAAGCTCCCATGGGCGTCTGACATGGGGCTTGATGCCAGGCTCGCTTTATACTGAGCAAGACCCTTTGGTTCAGGTCAGTGAGCATATAAGCGGCACAACAAAGCAGTAACACTTAGCAAGAGCAACTCTCTGCAGGGCCCCTTAATGTTGTCACATGCATGACATGACAGATGTCCAGACCGACATACAGGCAGCTCCTTCTATGCAGATGATGTCTAACACTTAGGCTGTGTTTTCATTGCATTGTATTGCATGGCTCGACACAAAGGTTGTGAATAGTACCCTTTACCTTCTGATTATTTTAGTGCCACCTCGGTCTAGGTCCCGAGCGAGTGTCAGCATTAATAAATAATAGGCTATACATTTACTTAATGGATGGTTTGCATATGGGAGATGCCAGAGTCTCTGAGGGCTTCCACTAGGATACTTTAAAGCCGAAAGCCCCATATTCCTGTTTATAGCTCTGTATTAGGATGCTTTTCTTACTAATTGGTGATGAAAAATCTAGAAATGTTCTAATGATATTAATGATATACATTTTAGGATTTTCAGATCACCCACAATAGTGAATCTTCCTAAAACAATATTTGCTTAGCAATCCCACCTTGATTCTGTAACTGCAGTTAAGATTTGTGTTGTAATATTTTCAATACAACAGATGCTGATGGAGAATTGGTCATATAGACAATGGTATTGAAATAAGCAACAATTTCAAGAAAAAAGACACTTGTAAAGATTAACTTGCTGAGGCTGTGTAGACACATCCAGTAACACTAAAGGTAATCTCCTCTAGTTGTACTATGCTCAGCTTAGTTATCCTTAAGATAAGGGAGGATATATAATCAAGTAATAAGAAATCAAAAGTCATGTTGAGGGTATGGAGGCAGTTGTTCTCTGTTGAGACCACTACTGGATGTCTGTTGCAAGATGTTTTCAATCACCTGTATCCCTTTGTATTAACCTTACTGGATAACAAATAATAATATCATTATCACATAATAACCCATGGCTCCAGTGTAACTTAATAGTAGCTCTTGAATAGGACACTGTATTTCTCAATTGAGCTAATTGGTGACCTGTGCAGGCTCATCCTGACCCTCTAATGTCTAACTTTGGGCAAGAAACCAATTCCAGCCTAAAGTTAGAATCGCAGGAAGAGCTACATATTACTAATGCAAATAAAAAATACTTTACATGGTATCATATTAAATAAGACACATGTTTGAGCTCATAAACATAAGGATATTTAAGGATATCCTTAGGCCTCAAAAAATAAAGGTACTTTGTTCTGGTGCTGAAGCGTTTCCTGACCTAAGGGAAGAGTTTTAATAGTTCGAGAAGAGAAACACATTTTAAACTGCTGCAAATGCAATTGAGGAGGAAGCATTTGATTAAGAGGTTGGTAATCGAGTCAGTGTGCTATAACCAGAGGCTTGGTGCTGTGAACCGCTATTGCACAAGTGTAACGAGAGTGAATTTAGGACCCGGCGTGGGCATTTTGTTAATCCAGCTCTGTAATTTAGTCTTTCCCCCATCTTTCAATTATCATTATCATAAAATGAAGTGAGGCCTGAGAAGCTCTACGTGCAGCAACGTTTTTAATTACCCGCTCTGAAGCTTTGTATTTTCATCTCTATTAAAGATGAATTTTCTAGGTTCTGCCATAACATTTGGATCCTCTCTTCCGCTTAAAAGTATGTTAAATCCATCAAACATTTATCAGTGAATTGTTAAACAGGGATTAAGTTTAGATTTAAAACCAGTGGAGCATGTTTTTGTAACCTAAACTTCACTCTGTAAAAGTTGCATTGTACTGTATGTATGTATATATATTAGTGCTGGGGGGAAACGATTATTTTGAAAACGATTAATCGGGCGATTATTTGATCGATTAGTCGACTAATCTAACGATTATTTTTCTTTGTTCAATTCATAAAAAACGTAATGTAAAAAAAACGTAATGTAAACAATTTTTTTTCACGATACTGTGTCTCAGGGGATCTTAATATTTAAGAACCTATTAATGTGTTATACCAGATTAACGGAAATAATCTCAGCTAACTGACGATACAAACCATGTTTACCAAAACAAAACACAAGTCTCATAAGAAGCATCTAAATGACCCCTGAGCGAAAAATGCTAACGGACATTGGCACAGAACTCAAGATAAAAGTACCCTTTTTACTTATCGTAGCTGCACATACAATATATCCGATTAAAGCTGAGACTCCACAGATTATGTAGGTATATAGTATCATCACTGAGTGATCCGGACTCGCGACAGGGGAAGCAAATACAGTCATCACAACACATACCTTCACAGAGCTTCTCGGGAGATCGTCTCACCACCGTAATCTGATCAAAAGACGTGTTCAATGGCAATAAAATGAGAAAAAACGCGGCTGAATCGGTTAATCCATAGGTTTTTAACGTCTATGTATAAAAAAATGATTGAATTTATAATCCATAATTCCATTGTATGTAAAAATCGGAGAGCAAATGCTAGCTGCTAATGGTAGCCACCACAGCTAGCTGCTGCTTCTGCTAGGCTATGCAGCAGTCTCAGTGAGATATAAATATATAAATATCTTTGCGTTTTGGACTAACTTTAAAATATTCCCATGCTTTTGAAGACCTAGGGCGAGATGTTTTCGTTTGGGGGCTTCGTGCGCAATCCTGTGAGGAGGAGGTGGTAGCCGTTTCAGTCTCCATTGTGTTTGAAGTGCGATTGCGAACTGCTTGTTGCTTTGGGTGACCCACGTGTGTGTAGCGACGCGTCGACGCGGAAATATGTCGTCGACGATATTTTGAAGTCGTCGACGCGTCGCTACAGCACTAATATATATATATATATGACGTGTGTACAGTACATGAGGCACACAAGTGCACCAGAACCAAAAACATAATTGAATATGTTCATAATTATTTGTATCTAGTATACCTTCAAATAAGGCACACAGCCCTTTTAGCCATGTGTATGCACAGTCAATGTTTTTTCTTGTATCAAATAATAGAGCCAAAAGAAAAATACTATTGAAGGAGCAGAGGCCAATGACAACATACCGATTTGCTTCCTGGACTTATTTGTGAGTTCCATATGAACAATTGGGCTAATTCTAACCCTAGGCATTTTCTTCTCTGTTCCTACTCATACCTTTCAGATGAAGTCAGTGTTAATAAGCTTCCCTGATGGTATAACTTATTATAAAATGCAGCAATGCCGAGCCGGGTTCAAAGGGCCAATCGTTAAGGGGGATGAAATCAACTCCTGTGGGAGCAGAGGAGTCCTAAATTGCTCTTTTCATTCATTAACAAGCAGATGTAGAACATCTATATTCAGCTCCTGATGGAGATTTACCAACCTAGGCAGGGGTTAAAGGGTATTCTGCAGAAGAAGCTGCCAGCTCACTGACCCACCACTCATCAGCTACACTTTGTGGGAACTATCAATCAGGCTACCACAGCCCCCACAGAAGGGATCATCTTAATTGTATCTTGGGTCTTCATCCAAAATGGATAGAGTAATCCCAGTAATGTCTCATTTCTTAAGAACAAGACAGCTCTGCTCAGTTTGCAGATCAGCCTGTCTGGGACCAAAGGCGATGAGAGGCAAGAGACGAAAGATTCCTAACTCTGTGTTCTTGCTTCCTCAATCTTTACCTCCCATCCTGTCTGAATCGATCTCATCAACATGGACGCTTGCTGACAGGAAATCAATCTGAGAGTATTCTTAATAAAGCCACAGACTCATTTCAGCTCTTCCTCTATGCTCAACGCATTACGCATCACACTCTAGTTGTCTCGCCCTTCCACTCGTTGGTGAATCTGTATCTGGAAGACCTCGAGAGAGTCTACTAACAAAGCTGCTGCTTTTTTTGAAAACGTTTCCTTGTACATTATACAGTACCTGGGATTTAAATGAAATATTGAGAGTTTCACATTCGATCACATTTCTCCTCAGTTTGTACACTTTCTGTTTAGGATCACTTGGAGGCTGAATAGTTTTCTCAAACATTTATTATGAAGATTATTACAATGATGACAACTTCATATTTTTCCCTTCGACAAATATTACTGTGAAAGATTCATATGTAAAACAATCATTATAAATGCATTAATCATAATACAAGGTAAGCAATTACATGCTGAAGCCACATGTTCTCATTAATAATCCTTTTTAATTTGTGTAAACTGGAGGAACCAGTAAGCCACACGTCAAAAACCTGGGAGGCCGCCTTTGGCCCTGGAGGTCAAGGGGTATAGGCGACTTAGTGGTATTTCTCTATTCCCTGCTGACAACCCCGCATTGAAAATTCAGATAATCTCTCATCTCTGTTGGCCGGTATGCTGTTACACAACTCTCTACACAAACATGTACACACAGACACTTCAGCAGTAAACACACAGTATGTGTACATGGCCAATCACACAGAAAAACGAGTTGACACACACACACACACACACACACACACACACACACACACACACACACACACACACACACACACACACACACACCACACACACACACACACACACACACACACCACACACACACACACACACACACACACACACACACACACACACCAACACCAACACATTCTCACTCCCATCCCGTCACATATTGACGGACGGTCAGGGCCCCTCCCCGTCACTATATTACGTACAGCGGACCCCTTGACCGTCAGGGTTCTACGGGCAGGGCGTCCCATAGACCTTCATTGCGGACTACGGACCCCTTGACCGTCAGGCTTCTACGGGCAGGGTGTCCCATAGACCTTCATAGACCACGTGATCAACAACAATGGCCGACCTTCGTGTTATTCTCGGTGGAAAATGCCTATTTTAAGGTTCATTTGGCCATTAAAATGCGTTTTGATGTCATTTTATGCGAGTAATGAGTTTTTAATTCTGATTATTTGTGCAGTACATGTACGTGATGTTTAGTTTGCTAGTTATGACGAAGATTACTTCATGAATGTGTACACATTCATGGTTGCTAAAGTTTTTTTGGTGGAAATGTGTTTTTTCACAAAGTCACCCTCTGTACTTGGACTTATTGGGAGAATCTAAAGGCAAGAACATCCCAAATATTAATTTAGGTCTTTATTTTAGACCTTTAGTGTATAAATAAATAAAAGGGGCTCAGAGCCTCGTATTTTTTAAATCTTTTTTTCCTTCTAATTTGTTATTCTTTTCAAAATAGCACACTGTTATTTACTCACCAATAACACACATTTATCCTTGCTTTTATTTATTGGTTTAATTCCATAATCTTGGGCTTTTTTGGCGTTTGTCAGGAACTGAATTTCAAAATAAAAATAACCGGAAACAGACGTAGGCATTTCGAGCGATTACCCAAGATCCTCAGCTACGATGATTGGATGTTTTAGCCGCAATGCATGCTGGGATTTGGGGTTTATATTATATGAAATCCGGAAAACATTTTAAAAGAATAAAATAATACTTAATTCCGAGTGCTCTTGCTTTTCTCTTTGAAAGTCATCACATAACGGCATTGTAATACACGGTTCGGCTGCATTGTATATTACAGATCTGCCGTAGTTCTTTATTTATGAGAAGACCTTTGGAAAAACTGAAGAAATGCCGCCGAAACTGAATACTTGACGTGGATCATAAATATTTCAACAATTAAACAACATCTTCAATTTCTCTTCACACAATACGTCTCCTTGCAGTATCAACACTAATTCGGCTGACTTTTACATTTGATATAATTCATAGATAGGTTATATTTACACCATAACGGTGCACAGCTGATATAAAAGGACTTGTCGTTTTTAAAGATACTACTGATTTGAATTGGATTGAATTTTGAATGTAAGAATGTAAATACTGAGTCTGAAATAGTATAGCAATATGCTGTAAAATTATGTGAACGCATGAATAAAACTACACATCTTCAGATGTTGTACATACAAGTGTCCAACACTAATAATACAAAGTTATTATGGCTGTGTGGACCTTGTGTGCACCGCCTAGTGGTTAAAGCACGTTATTGAATTATTGTTTTTATGTGTTATATTTGATTAATATAAATATTAAGAGTACATACTTTCATAGGGGGAAAGTAGAAGGTCTGTGATAGAAATATAGAATATAAAAAATCAAGAAGATACTATAAGTGATCTCTACAATAAAACAGTTTTGTGCAGGATGTACAAAGATAGGAGGAGGTGCAAAACAGAAAAACGAATTAACCTTTATTTAAACATTAAATAACAGATTAAGGTCTTCTTTTAAATAAGAAAAAAACTTTGGGGGTATCTATCTACAGATAAATATTAAGCCTGACAAAGTACTTAACGTCTAATATATTGCTTTCCTGCAATGTTAACTATGTTGAAGCACTTATTTTATCTGATATTATACATATGGATTATACTCTTATGTATGTAGATAGAATAAGAAATGTGCAGAATATGACAGTTTAATGGTGGAGGTACACACATATTGATAGATGTCTTGTTGAGGAACCTGTGACCCAAGTGTTTCATTCATTGCATAACTACACCGTAGTTGTGTATATGATATGTCAATAAACCTTCGAAAATCTTGAAAGGGATGTGCAAAATAGCCATAATATGCAGTCTTTAATTAACTATTAGTAGAGAATAATGAGTAATTAATATACTTTATTACTCGTTTCCATTCATGTCAATTGCAGATACATGTTTAGTCTTCTCAAGCACCAACTATCAAATATCTCTCCTGATTGTTGACACTTGACAATCACCTTACCTGAATTTTACTCAGGTGTAACTAAAGTCTGATTTAAGGGTTGTTTATATTTCACATCATTAATCAGAATCTGCAAAGTAACTCAAATAAGTGTAGTGGAGTAAAAATACCAGGTTAACCTCTGAATTGTATTGGAGTAGAATTACAAAGTAACAATGAGCTGTCATGTGGGTATATTAATGCTATATATTAATGCTGCCCATTATGGACAGCGATTTTCACCCATTTATTAATTATATGTTTTACATTTGATAACACCAATGTGTTTAATACTGGCAACTTCTAATTGTGGGAAAAACGAAAACGTTCAGTAGAGACGTCCCATAGAACATTTTGCGAAACACAATAGTGTAGTGTGTAGTTCTGGGGGGCGTTCGATTCCAGTTTTGGATAGTTTGGCGTGGTTTCGTTCCATTTCAAACAGCTGTTTGACGCTCGGCGTAACCTTGGCGCACTGCCACTCCAACATCCAATCCCAGACCTTGAAGATTAATCACGGGGACTGTAGTCCTAAACGATAGCTGGGAATTATGGGTAGTGTAGTGTCTTCGGCAATCCTAAACTCAGAAATGTTGACAATCGAAATGATGCTCGAAATGTCCCTTATAGGCCTACGTCTGTTTCCGGTTATTTTTATTTTGAAATTCAGTTCCTGACGAACGCCAAAAAAGCCCGAGATTATGGAATTAAACCAATAAATAAAAGCAAGGATAATTGTGTGTTATTGGTGAGTAAATAACAGTGTGCTATTTTGAAAAGAATAACAAATTAGAAGGAAAAAAAAGGTTTAAAAAATACGAGGCTCTGAGCCCCATTTATTTCCCTCAAAGACGGCAACACTAAAGGTCTAAAATAAAGACCTAAATGAATATTTGGGATGTTCTTGCCTTTAGATTCTCCCAATAAGTCCAAGTACAGAGGGTGACTTTGCTGTGAAAAAACACATTTCCACCAAAAAAACGTTAGCAACCATGAATGTGTACACATTCATGAAGTAATCTTCGTCATAACTAGCAAACTAAACATCATGTACTGTACATGTACTGCACAAATAATCAGAATTAAAAAAACTCATTACTCGCATAAAATGACATCAAAACGCATTTTAATGGCCAAATGAACCTTTAAATAGGCATTTTCCACCGAGAATAACACGAAGGTCGGCCATTGTTGTTGATCACGTGGTCTGGGAGCTGTTGCAGCGTCCATCGCAACCACCTTAGCAACCATGCATGTGTACACATTCATGAAGTAATCTTCGTCATAACTAGCAAACTAAACATCATGTACATGTACTGCACAAATAATCAGAAATAACAACTCATATTAATCGCATAAAATGACATCAAAACGCATTTTAATGGCCAAATGAACCTTAAAATAGGCATTTTCCGCCGAGAATAACACAAAGGTCGGCCATTGTTGTTGATCACGTGGTCTATGAAGGTCTATGGGACGCCCTGCCCGTAGAAGCCTGACGGTCAAGGGGTCCGTAGTCCGCAATGAAGGTCTGTGGGACGCCCTGCCCGTAGAAGCCTGACGGTCAAGGGGTCCGCTGTACGTAATATAGCGACGGGGAGGGGCCCTGACCGTCCGTCAATATGTGACGGGATGGGAGTGAGAATGTGTTGCACACACACACGCACACACACACACACACACACACACACACACACACACACACACACACACACACACACACACACACACACACACACACACACACACACACACACACACACACACACACACACACACACACACACTGAACCTAGACCCCAGCTCACCACAATGCGGATAATCTCCTTTATCTAGCTGAGCAGCGCTCACCAGGTCAACTCCCAGATTACCCTCCTTCGTGTGTTTGTGTCTGTGTGTTTTCTACTTATCCTCTGGTCTATGTTTGTTTGCCAACACTGCACCACTGCTTCCCACCAGTGGCGAACCGTCAGGGCCTTCAAGGTATTCAGAGAATACCCTGGAACACTCAGATAAAACAAACAAAAAATAGATTTAATTATATAAATAAAATGTATATAAAATGAATAAATGAGAATCATATCTGTGTTGTTGATCTGTAATATTACAGTGTTACGTTTGATTTGTTTGTCTTTCTCGGACCATGCACTACGCATTTCAGTGGTTTTGTGTTAGAAAAGAAAGCAACCAATCAGATCTTGTTCTGGGTCTCTGGGTAGAATATCCTTCAACCAAGGTATTCTACATCCTTGATCGAATGCCCTGGCCGTTGCACTGAATGAGAGCGTACGTTTGGACTGACAGTTTGATCAACCAATCATATATTGATTTGTAGCCAATGGCCATATTCTTTCAGAGTTTCCCTCGGTTCCAGGGTACTCTAGAAGGCCCGCTAGTTAACTAGCTCGAGACAGAGGATCTTGATCAGTGTTTCTCAAACTTTTTCATATCAAGGACCAATTGACCAATAAAAAAACACTCGCGGACCACCTAACTCCACAAATATCCAAAATCACATAGTCTTTCTAGAACAGATTACAAATCGCCTGAAAATGGTACAAACAAGTGGTAACATGTGTGATGAATAGGGGTGTAACGGTTCACAGAAGTCAAGGTTCGGTTCATACCTCGGTTTGGGGGTCACGGTTCGGTACGGGTTCGGTACAACAAGAAAAAGCAAAAAAAAGTCCCAAATGCATAATTTTTTTTGTTGCTTTTATTTATTTAGTAGTGCAAGTTTTGGTATGAAAATAAAGAACTCTAACATTTGGAATCATTAACTGTATTACACAGTTTAAAAACAAACTACAAACAGTAACACACACAATCAGATGGCCATATTATTTATAATGGCTGATGTACAACTAAAAAGAATGTCTTGAAAATATTAAAAATAAATAATAAGAAAAAGTGCAATCACAATCAATAAAAGGCAATACAGAACTGTATAACATCTCCTGATGTCAAAATATAAAATAAATACAATGATAAATATAAAACAAAATAAAATCGGTACCTTTAGGAGCAATGTCTAACATGTGTAATTAACTTGTGAATGTGTGAGGCCATTTGCCCAAATAAAGGTACTCAAGCTTTACTCTATTTTCAAGTTTTTCTTCAAAAAGATGAGGGGGGGGGGGTTGAGACGCACAGGCTGCAGTGGAGACGCTGCGCACAGCTGATCGACAGCTGGGACACAAACCACCAAATACTAATACAAACAAATAATTCAGATCCAGTCGTCATGACTCCACACCGGGGGGATTCCCCGTTCACTTCTTACAGTTTCTCATCAAGGGGGTGTCTCCTGTCCCCGGTACAAACACACTGCCTGAGGAAGGATGTGTATTATTTTTGTCATTAACCTTTTTCGGGCCATTTATTTATTTATTTTGGTGACGATCCGACCTCCATGCTGCTCCCCTGTTCAAACTGCATCCACCAAACAATATGATTTATCTCGACCTCCCCAAAATAACCAGAATCTGACACGGTGTGAGATGTCTTTTTTAGCTGTTCTGTCGTCATTTCCTGCGATCTTCTTCATAAAGTCAGAATGAATGAATTAATGGGCGTTTCTTTGACTATTTATAGGCAAATATGGGCGTTACGTGAACCCCGCAAAAGCTGCACCGCATTTCGAGTCGGTTGTGATTTATAAAGGGAAACCGGCGTAGGAAGTGCTGTACGCACTTTCCTCGCCGGTGCGCAATGTTTGGTGAATCGGGAAGTGGCGGAAAATGTATGGACCTATTTTTCGGATTTCTACTACGTAAGCAACCTTCCCACGTGAATCCTACGCACGGCGTTATACATGAGGCCCCTGAACAGGTTAGCACTTTATCATAAAGCTACCTATGAGACTTTATAATCCATATAGTTTCCATATATTTTGTACTTGTACTCTCTACAAACTATGTAAACAAAATAAGTAGATTGACTCAAAGTGATTGCTTGAAGGGGGATTTGTGAGCCTTGACATAAAGGAAACACACATTGTGACATAGTTGCAGTAAGATGGGTGTAAAGTGGTCAAAACCATACATGAAACCGTTTACATATTAGCCGAGCCTGTTTAGCTTCAGCTTCATACTGTATTTGACCACACTTTCACTAAACACTTTACTGCAATGATTAACTGCGTTAGGAGACAAAGTCCAACGTTAATTGTTAGGCCCCAGAGCTTGGCTGAGTTAGGAAACTAATCTTATTAATTTATAATAATTTTAATTATAATATAGGCAATTTCTTTATACTTTTTTCATAATATCCTCTTCCCCTAATTTACATTAGCTGATATCTTTTAATTGAGCTATTGAAAAGCTATTATGTGATTTCTTGTTACGTCTGTATCTGTGTCCACCGACCTCCATGTGTGGATCACAGTGGCTGATGTGTGGGAGTTTGCTTCTGAAGAACAAATGCGATTGCATCTGGCCAAGGAAAGGTTCTTGGCTTTGATCACTAAGGAGAATTAATGTGCCAGGGTAGCTGTCAGCCACAACAGGGGGCGCTGTGGATGTGCTCCCAATGGCTGCCGTACCCCAAAGAGTCTCAAATCAAAGGGAATCACTCTCACCATCGTGCTCCCAATCAACGCTAATTACTGCTCCGTGAATCAATTAGGCCAATGATTAATGGCTTTCCAGAAAGATGTGGAAGGATTCAATTACCAACAACACACAGCAACAAACTGCCATTTACCTCATCAGCACTGAAATGAAGCAGACCAGTCAAACACCACACATGTCAGTGCAGTAGTGTCCACACTGTTTCATAGTTTAAGTTTAACCTGGAAAGTGTGTGTTCCAAGATGTGTGCAAATGTTTTCATACAGTACGTCCCGCTTACGGCAGGCCCCGATGAACTTCTTATTGCAATGAACTGGCGAAAAGCCTCCAGAAAGAACAGATCTGGGGGAGTCTGGCACATTTTCATCCAAGGAAAGGTTTTGGATTAAACAAATCTATGATAAAGCAAACGTCTCACTAGGCAAAATCTCTGTCTGCGCTCCTCCCTGGCCCTCACCCCTGTGTATCAAACAAAGTGACATTTGAGAGAGAGCAGAAAAGCCGAGTGGGCAGATGAAGGGAGGCGCTGGGAGCGAGAGAACAGGGGAGGTAGCCACAGAGCCATCTGGCTGGAGGAGATGGATTTCATTGAATTTTTCTTACAGGAAATCACAGAAATACCTTCAACACAGATGGATGTTTTTTCTTTTAAACCTGCTATATATTAGTCGATCTTAAACAAATGTCTACTTTCTACTTAAGGAGTTCAATTATAGTCTGGATTGCTGCTGTAACCCATTAAGGTTGCTAACAAGATACAGGATATGCATTATAGCACTTTTATAATAGAATTGGGAGGGATGAAACCCTCTTTAATGCAGAGCACACAGCACACACACAGTGAAATGTGTTCTCTGCTTTTAACTAGGGCTGTCAAACGATTACAATTTTTAATCAGATTAATCACAGCTTTAAAATTAAGTAATCATGATTAATCACCATTCGAACTATGTCCAAAATATGCCATTTATTTATGTATATTGTTGTGGGAATGGAAATATAAATGAAAGAAGGCGGATATATCCATTTAACATACAGTATCTATGTTTATTAAAACATTTTTCTGCGTGTCAAAATGAAAGACAACCCACACACCTATCAATCATCAAACCGTGGGGTCTTAATTCATTACGTGTTGATTTCTATCAACGGGGGAGTACTTCAGGAAAGTCGACAGAGGGGGGGGCGGCGGCGGCTAGTGGAGTACTTCGTGATCACAGAGTGTGAACGTTGTGATCAGCTGTTTTAGCGCAGTTCTCCAGTGAAGGGGGGGGGAGTCTCCCTCCGCAGCCGGTTAGCGTAGTTTTGGCACAATTCCGTTGTACAGACCGACGTTAACAGCAGCCCTGATTGATTGATTGAAAAGTTTATTAACAGCTTGTATATTGGGTACAGTACAGTACAGCTCAAAACATACAATTGTTAAGGGGATGCAGACCAGAGAAAGACTTTCGTCTTGTTTACATCAGGGTCCCCCATTTCCAATTCATCATGTCATTTAAGACATATAAGACATATTTGACATACAGATGGCTTATTTACAATTTACATACAGGTGTTTTTTTGTTTTTTTTTACATACAGATTGCTTGTTTACATTTTTCATTTTAGATTTCGTTCTAATACATCCTAACCGGACATTTAAGACATACCAAGTCTACAGATATACATAGTAACAGAGTCTAAAATGCGAGTATATACATAGATGTGTGTCTGTGCACCAGTGGCGGCGCCAGAGATTTTCTCTAGGGGGTGCTGTGGGGTAGCTTGACGTTTCATAGAGGGTGCTCAAACATTTAGGGTTTCCCATTAATGCACCAGCGCTACAGTTGAATTTTCTACTGCAACACTCCCCACGCACACACACACAGTGCACCCGCGACTGTTACAATGAAGGCTCGATAATCAGCTCACGGCATATAGGAAGGGGTAAAGTGATATTTTTACAAGTGGGGAGCGGACCTCACCTCCTCTAGGAGGGTCCTCACCTCCTCTAGGGGGGTCCGGGGGCTAGCTCCCCCGGGAAGATTTTTTGTTACATATTTAAGTTAAAAGCATCAATCTGGTGCACTTTGAGAGCAACATTAAGAGATCTATGGATACATCTCAACACCCATACGAAACAGAACTGTCAACAGATTTTCTATTTCTTTATAGATATTTTACAAATCACTCCCCTTTTAAAACAAACCGTTTGAGACCCACTGAGATAACTAGACTAAAGTTAACTATCTAAACACTGAGAGAGTCCTTTAATTCACCTGAGTTGAGGTTACCTGAGACTCTCCGTCTGACAGGAGAGAGTTCTCCCTCCACCTTGTTGTTGAAAAAGCTCCTTATATCCATTAGCTTGGCTAGCTAGCTAGCACCAGATGCTAACCACAACGATCTCCGGTAGATACCCACTGGTGCGCGAGGCGAGCTCTCTCGCTCGCTCGCGCACGCACGCACACAAAATGGCTCGTGCCACACACACACACACACACACACACACACACACACACACACACACACACACACACACACACACACACACACACACACACACACACACACACACACACACACACACACACACACACACACACACACACACACACACACACACACACACACACACACACACACACAGAGCAGGGCTTGAATGAAACACAAAGACCCAGAAGTAAGCTACTTGTACTCACGAGGCCTATTATGTGCAGAATCCCTCTCGCTTTCAGTTGGTTTTGATTGAGTGTCCACACGTGGTCGTTTAAGGACTAAAAAACGATCAATTTTTCACTTTGCTGTTAGCAAATCATTTGGCGCTCTAGCTAACAGGGAGTCAATCAAGTGTCACAAAGTAATTTAGCCTATGGGTAGGTCAAAAATCGAATGGGTGCTGACCATTGGCCTAATCATATCACCTGTGTTGGCTTTATGTTTTTGGTCAAAAATGTGTTTGTTTCACATATGCATTGATGTAATCAATAATATTTCTAATTTAATTTAATAAAAATAATAATAATAATTTTCGAAAAAAAAACAAAAACACATATTTCTTGGGGGTGCTTAGGGGGTGCTTTGGCAATCCTGGGGGGTGCTTCAGCACCCCCTTGCTCCCCCCTGGCGCCGCCCCTGCTGTGCACATGGAGACCGACTCTGTCGTCCGGTGATCTAACCGCCTTCTGGAAAAGCTTCACAAGTACGTCGGTACGCAAATGCGCTTTGTGACACAAGTGACGGTACGCATTTCAGATTACGCACATAACCTGCGTACCAGTTATGTGCACCCCGTACTACAGCAAAAGTATTCTCCGTCGGGACTTCCTGCAACAACACCAAGCCGTTATCAATGATGTTCTATTGAGAAGACGATCACTACGTGACAAAAGTTTTTAAAACCGTGGCTGCTGAAATCAATCTTACTAACAGCTGTCTGTGCAATTTACTCTGCGCGAGTTGGCAGACTTTATTTTGCTTACTTTAACATCATTTTTCATGGTGGGGCTAAGCCATTTCTTGGTATGGGTGTAGCCTACCCCAGCCATACCCTGGCGCTGCCACTGGTGGCACGTATGGGGCGGGCCATTCTGCACATGCGTTAAATGCGTTAAATATTTTAACGCAATTAATTCAAAAAATTAATTACCGCCGTTAACGCGATAATTTTGACAGCACTACTTTTAACCCATCCTAGTACCAGGAGTCTAGTACTAGGAGCAGTGGGCAGCTATTGCACAGCGCCCGGGGAGCAATAGGGGGAAGGGGGATGTCCGGTGCTTTTGCTCAAGGGCACCACGGCAGGGCAGGAGGTGAACTGGGACCTCTCCAAGTAGAAGTCCACACTCCATATTTTAGGTCTGGTCGGGGACTTGAACCGGCGACCCTACGGCTCACAGTCCAAGCCCCTACTTTTTTTTTTTTTTTTTAATCTTTTATTATCAAAAATAGACATTTAACATCTCATCACATACAGCATTTCTCATAATACACACATTCAATTTTTCATATCACTAGCTTAAAGGTAGTGTGCCTTTAGTTTTCTGTTCAAAGTTTAAGCACAATGCTCCCTCCTCATTCAGCTCAACTAGCCTGCTGCCATCCACAAAATCCTCGCAAAATATGTCCTTTTCCACATGTATTAGTACAAGGTTAATGACCCTTTTTACTGTCCTCTTCAATATATGCCACACCTCTGACATTTTACCCTCGAAATGGGCAATGTTCCTCCTTATTTGGACCGCACGCCTTGCATGGCTCAGAACATAATTTAAAAGATTCACATTGCATTCATCCTTCTTCTCAATCACACCAAACAGCCACAGCTCCTTCCATTCCATTTCTCTCACATACCATTCATTCCAACATCTACCAATTAACTCTTTCATCCTTCCAAAAAAACCAACAAGCTCTTTACATTCAACAAACTCATGCAAACACGTTTCAACCTGATCCTTACACACATCACACTCTCTCTCAACAGTTGCATCAAAATGACTAATGATCAGGTTGTTAAACACTCTATTATGCCTCAACACAAAATCAAAGTTATCACATTCAATACTGTTCCACTTAATTTTCACATTCTCCTGCCAGTCATACCGTTCACAACACTCATCCACACTTTTTCTGATGCAGGTCTTCTAATCACATCCCCTTTTAACCATTTATCGCATATTATTAAGGCCTGCTCTCTCCTGTCCTTTGACCTCAGCCCATTCCCATTAAAAGAGGAAATTGTCACCATTACAAGTGTTATTAATGTTATTATTTTTTCCATTCTATTTATTTTTTGTCCGGACCCTTTGCAGCTCCTCCTTTCGCTTTCACCCGTCTTCTCTCCACCACTTTCTCCTTATCGTCTTTCCTTTTTGCATTTAGCCTGCTGGATTCTCTCCTCATCCCTCTGCTCTTTGTCCCAGCATTCGCCCCGCCAACGATCTTCTCCTTTATGGGCCTTGTTATCTCCACCTCCTCGTCCTCAGACTCGTTCTCCTCGTCGTCTCCTCCCTCCTCCTCCATGTCTGACACAACCGAGCTGACCTCCATTCCCTCAGCCATCTGTCCTCCACCTCCTTCTCCTTCTCTCCTCCCACCGATAGCTCCTCCTCCATCCTCAGGATCAGGTTCACCTTCAACGTCCGCTTCAGCCTCGGTATCAGTTTCTGCCCCCAGAATAACATCCACCACAGCCTCTGCTTCAGTCTCAGCCAAACCTTCACCACTCCTCGCAGTCTGTCCATCGTCCACAGCAGCCGGAACAGCAGCAGTATTTGCTTTGCTACTACACATGTTCCCTTCGTCTGCTTTCCCCTTCTTCCTCGCTCCATCTCCTCCACCTCCCATGGCAGCCTCATCAGCTGCCCTCTTTGCATCAGCCGCCACAAACACCGCCGCGACAGCAGCCACAGCTTCCTCGTTCATCCTGCTCCCAGCCTTATCATGTATATCCTCTTCTTCACTTTCTTCCTGACTTCCACCTTCCTCTTTCTCCATTCCATTCTCCACTTTATTTTCCGCCTGTGCACTTTCTCTCCCCCTGGCTCCGCTCGCCCCCTCCTCCCGAGTCACACAGTCCCGGGCATAGTGTCCCTGTTTCGCACATTTATGGCATTTAAACTCAGGGCATTCTCTGTATAAATGCCCTGGCCTTATGCACATCCTGCAGACCGGTACTTGCTTGTCATGAATCACCCTAAAGTATTCCGGCCCCTCTAGAGTCTCGAACCTTGTGGAGTAAGGAAGTGACCGCACTTCCTTGTTGAACTCCACTCTCAAAAACCTCGTCCCATCAACCACATCAGTGCCGGGCCACATCCTTCTCTTTATTGCCGAGACAGGCAGAACCCCCCACATTGCCAATCTGCCTTTAATTGAACTGTCCAATATATACGAAGGTATATTTAAGAATGACACCGTGAGCTCTTTTGTCATGCAGTCTCTGCCCCGCACCAAAGCCCCATTTATTCGTATTCCATCCAACAGTTTATTTTTTCCTTTTTCTTCAGCCATTGTCACTTCATATAGCCCATTTCCTTTCACCCGACACCCCATCACAATTCCGCATTCTTTTTTAACTCCTTTTAGCAAATCCATAACAGTTACTGCTTTTCCACTCTCCACCGTCACCACAACTGTAAGATCCTTTTTATATTTTTCCTCCTCCACATTCAACTCAAACAGCTCTCTCACCTCCTTTTGTTTTCCCACTCCTTTTTTTTCATTTTGTCCATTCGCATTTCCGTTGTCATTTTCCATTCCTTTTTCATTCACTGATGTCCCGTCTTTCTCCGTACTCTGCTGTAATTTGTCAATGTCCGTGATCCGTGACGCAGTTGATAATTCCATTCCCGTTTTCTTTGCCAGTTTATCCGTCCGATCGAAAAAAAAAAACACACAGGTCAGGGGAAACCCCCAGCCATCAAGGCTGTTTGGGGGTGACTCAGAACAACAACAAAAAACACAACTATAAGTTTGACAAAACAAAAGATTCACTTATTTCCTCCTCAGACCAAAGTCACGCACGTCCGCTCACAGTCCAAGCCCCTACTGACTGAGCCACTGCCGGACTGTTTTGAAGTAAATATTTGGGTTACTACTGTAACTTGCTGAAAATGTGAAAGAGCATATGCTTGCGGCAACAATGCATCAATGCCTCGGTCTGCGTAGTGACAGTAACATCCCTTCAGGTTACTCTGTGGCAGCTTATGTTGCCATGACAATGAGCCTGTCACTCATCTTCCACTCATATTCTGACATATTTTATTTAGCTTACACTGACATCCAAAAACTCTAAGATAACCATGACGGAGCTAATTTTGATTTTGTGTGGCCTCCAAGTTTCCTTCTCTGTGGCTTTGTTTGCGAAAGAGATTGGAATGACAGTTACTTTATTTTCTGCACTTGAACTCATCACTAATCCAACATTTATTGGAAAATACTATCATACCTGAAGTTTGCAAATAGTTACACCACAAATTCTAACTGAACTAACAACGTTGGGTCAAAGGACATTTTTGTAAAACAAAGCGCACACAAAGTCCCATTGGTCAACTTTCCCATCCGGATCTATGACACCAATTACATCATTATTACAATGGGATGCCCTACATATTTGTAAGGTATGCTGTGGATGCAAATACAACCATATTGTCCTCAGCATAAAATATCTGTACCTCTGTTCTTTATTTATTTTATTATTTCTTGATCCCTTTTTGTTTACCAAGGTTGAGTCACCCAACTAAGAGTGTGTACTATATAACCTACCATGCATTGCCATCTGCAACAAAGCATGGATATGTGTGCAATTTGTTGGCATTCACGGAGCTCATGCCTATTAGAACTGTCAGCAAAATACCAATGGTGTGTGAGCTGTAAATAAATAATCATTCCCACATCAGAACAATGACAACAAAATAGCAAGAGTCCATGTCTCAGCGCTAGTTTCTTTCGAATATCCAGTATCTGAATGAGGGATAGTATTCCCTTCACACCTCCATTGTACTTGCAGAATGTAAATAAAAAATAACTCTTGAACAGTACAAACTGGCAGGAATGTGTTCGTTATCGAGCTACAGTGAACAATTTTTCCCCCCTTTTGTCAGCCTCAATCTGTCTTTTTATCGTGCTTACATACCTCTATCTTTATCATTCTGTCTAAAAAATGGTGACTAGAAGTGACTTATTTCCTTAGAAGAACAGTGAAAAGTCCTACAGAAAAAGCAAGCACAAATGGTGTCAGATTCTAAAATACGAGGGAATAGGGAGTGTGATGGGACTAAATTACAGGTCCTACGATGACTGAAACCATAATAGTAATATGGTGTGCCAATTGACGCAGGCAGACACCCCAGAAAAACTATCAGTCATAATATTTATTCTTTAATTGTCCTCTGTTTATTTTTGTCTTTGTTCTTGCCTTATTTTCACCCTCAAGTGTCTTGCCAAATGCTCATCATTGGTAACACATTGCTTTATTTGGCAAATGGTTCACTGGAATATTCCTTTGAAGGAAGAATATTATAAGACACAGACAAAAGAAAGACACACTTGAAAAGAAAAGTAACAGTAATGTATGTTCAGTTTATCAGGCGTTGCATTATTTGCTTATCACAGATGGCAGAAAACATGTCAACCCCGATAAACACAAGTGACAATCCGCCTATAGATTTTCCCCAAATCCAGGCCTCAGTCTTTTTTCCCCCTCTCTTAATGTTTCCTGGACTTCGTCATGCTTCATTTGGACATGACTGACTGTCTTCTTTTCCAACAGATGGCCCAGGCCTTTTTCAGAGAGCTTGAACTGAGTTTGCTCTCAGACGAGTAGACCTCCTTGCATCATGCAATGTCTTGAGAAAGTTACATTTTGTGAGAAAGTTGCTTCTTTTTATGGGTGATATGGACGTTTATCTTAGTGACCATCACACACCCGACACTTAAGCCAAGCAGAAGTCCAACTGGTGACATGTCTACTCCTTCTCTGTCCCGGAGATGTGCTTCAGAGTAAGCAGAAAATATCTGGGAAGAAATATGAAGTGTGGGAGTCTACAGACTCCCAGTAGGTCACCATTTTCAGAGTTGGAATGGAAGGACAGCATGGATGGGGCAATATCTTATCCGTAAGCAAATCCAGGCCTGGGCTTTCTCCTCTTGATTCACCCTCTCTCCCTCAATTTCCCCCGTCTGCTAAGGATGTACATGCATCTGTGCAGACCTTGGCTTAGTCTGATTAATGGCTATGTGGATATAGAAAGAGAATCAAACGGATAGCCTGCATGTGTTCTTTATTTATAGCCAACACAAATGAAAAGTGAGCTCATCCTCTCCCCGATTTGAGCCTCCTTACTCTCTTTCTCTCGCCCTGTACAACTGTCAACCGCCTCTCAATTTCTTACAGTGAAGCATCTGGAAAGAGTTATGGTCCACACTGCACCACAAGAAAGGAAAGTGTCTGCCCCTTTGGACCATTCTGATTTGGAGAAGACGTTGTGAACGAGGACCACAGTGGGTGTCCTGTTCATGGACAGAAAGTATAACGCCTGCTAAATAATTAGCTGTGACAGTTCCATTAATCAGCTCAAGAAAAAACATTACATTTCTCTCTAGCGTTGTAGTCGTCTTATGTGTGTCAGTGTATGTCTTATAAAGCCCAGCTAACCATAACAGTTTATTGGATTATTTGAACATGAATATTTCTCTCTGTGCCACAAGACCTTGGAATGGAATATATGATGGGTTTAAGGATGACTGTTAAAGCCGAACTGTCCTGTAGGTAGGAAGTAGTGAAACAGAACTAAAACTGAAGGAATTCCACTTTTCCACAGGGAGACCATATTTGTCCTTAAGAGAGATCACTACCGCATGATAAGAGAAACAAAGTTACATTACAAAATTAATTAAGATCCAGCAAATGATTACTGGATTAGTCTAGAATTAATTGAAAACTCTGATGAAGACCAGATTACAAAGATAGGAGCATATAAGCCTCTTGTGTTCAAGGAAATAATATCAGGAGGGAATTTTGTTTTATTTCAAAAAACGTAAGATAGTTGTATCGTGTTGGGGGTGTGAATACTGAATCAATTACTACATCTTATTCAGAATCCCAATATTTGACACAAAGTTGTCAGCTTATGAAATCCAGACAACTTGTAGGGGAACTATGTTTCGTTGCATGTTCACACTCTATCCTCTACTCAGACACACACCTTTTGGTCTTGTAACACATTAAAACATATTTTAACAGTTTATAACTTCCGCAGCTTTCATTTTGAGCTATTTTGGGGTCTTTGCCAACTAAGCAGGCCAACACTTCAAATGCAACACCTTCAGGTTTTCAATGAGGAAAAAGCAGCAACAATAGCATAGCTGTGGGGTAAGCAGGCTCCGGCTTTCTTTTCTCAGAGCATGTGCCCCTCGTCCCTCCCCCAGCATCCGCAATGTGGGATCAGTACCTTGTGTGTTACTGAAGGCAAAGGCTGCTATTAAAAGAGAGATGCCCTCCATGAGCCGGGTCTGTCTGTCTCTTCAGCCTTCAGGCTCTAGATGTCCAATAAAGGTAATCCCCCCTCAACAACACACATGGTTAAGTGGATGGTTTAGTGTCTTTTGGCAGATTGGATGATGGGCTGACAGGAAGGTATGGATTCGACCAGGATGAGGTCATTGTTTACCTGCAGAGGTTGAAATGAATAGTGTTGTGCTTCAGGGAAGAACTTTGTATGGAACAAGAGTAAGAGGAAGACATCTGTCTTTGAATCTCCTCCGAAAGCACAAACAATCTTTCTCAGTCTTATCAGTCTCACATTACATCCTGAAATGATGATGTTTGTGTTTACTTTTGTGTTCCTAAGCGGAATGGACTAAGTAGAAGTTCGATAGCCACCTCCATCACTCATAGCAACAGTGAGTCTTCGACTTTGCTGAGCCCTTACTCTGAGATAAGGCTTTGGATCCCTTTGGCTCTGCAGTTTGATCAATCTGCAGATTTACAGCCACCACTGCAGCACACTGATGAAGCATAAGAGCAGTACATTCTGCTCCCCTCATAGAAAGCTCTCATGTATTGATGTAACACCCTTGAAATCTTTCCTTTCGGTGGAATAACTAGCGAGTGGCTGATCTTAATCAGCTAAGACTTTTTTCGTCACTGTTTCGGTTCATATAACGGTTTTCTATTGCACATTTGCAGTACCTCTAATACCACACAGATATTGCACAATTTCTCATTTATATCCCTTAATGTCAGTGTTGTTCTTTCAGGACATTTGCAAGACTGTCTTCTGTCCTCTGAAAAGCTAATGGCAAGAGGCGTTCTACTTGTACTTGGAATTATATATCTATCAGTCTTTTCTGAAGTTCTCTTAAATACTTTTAATGCTCTAGTTTTGAGCTCTTCCTTTTCTTAAATTGTATCATCGTCTCTACTCTTCTTCCTGCGATAATCACACATTAATTAAAGCATTCATAAGCAAGATACATTTGGCCCTCCTATTTGCCTAGATTAAAACATGATTCTGACTTAATTTTGTTGTGATGATGACGCTCCTTGAGTTTACCTGCAAAGTCATCATACACCTTTACAAAGTCTGATGCTTTGGCAACATCTGCTACCTGTCAGGCCTTCAATCAGGTTCTGCTGTCCAACATAGAGCTCTTCAGCTCTTCTCAGAGTCTTTTATGATTCTGCAGAGGCACACCTGACTGGGACGAAAAATGCTCTCCCTTGGGCTGTTACTTGAGACATGATAAAGTCTCCTGAGTCTTAAAGGTATGGAGGTGATGAAGCAAGCACAAAGCCTAGATCTCTTCCTCCTGAATTGTGAATGGTGGGGGGCGCCTGGGTAAAAGCATCAAGGGGGGCTTAATGGCAACCTGCCTAACCTCTTGACCCTACTTTGTTCGACGGGAGGAACTAGGGGTACCTGACTCAGGCTCCATTCAGGAGTAATAAAAGCACAAAGCTGGGATATCAGACATGTGGTTCAAATTCCTACCCTCTTTACAAGACCTTGGTGAAGGCTCTTGTCACACATATACAAAGAAGTACACTTTATTCTACTTGTATGGCAATATTTGTCCTTATCTACATACATATTCCTCTGACAACATAGTGTGTATTATAAGGAATGCTAAATGTCAAGAAATATCTGATTTTTATTTCCCAAGCAGAGCTCTTATACCTTGTATTTTTGTAGTCTGGTTAACTATGTCCCTAACTTCCTGGTAGCTGTAGCAAACACTTATGCATTTGATGTACGCAGTTGCTAATCTAAGGCAGTTGCGGCAGGTGGGGATTGAGCTCATTACTCCTGGTAGGGTCAAAATATGAGGCCCAGAGCAGAATAGAAACACTCTGATCTCCTTCCCACATGTGCTACAGACTTGGAAGTTTCCCTCAGCAGCCAGCTTCCTACTGACTGTGAATCAAATGAACCTTTGCTTCCCCTGTATAAGCATATCCTCATTTAATCCCACAGTAAGCATCCCTCCTCTCTTTGCTGGATCTTTTTGGTGAAAATGCATGTTCTATTTACTTAGTTGTGTACATTTTCTGCTTGTTAAGTCTTGATTTAAGTGCCAATGGCTGTCCAGCGCTGGTAAGACTTCTCAGACATTCCTACGAGAGAGTAACAGTGTGGGAGAACAGAGGCTCTCTCCTGTCGTTATAGTATGCTCTGCTCCCTATAGGGGGAGCCATGACCTCACGTTCCTGCTGTCCTACTCCTGCTCTTTGCTGTTCTGTTTTACATTGCTTCTAGTGTACCTAAAAACAACTTCAGGCTCAGCCTTGGCCCCGGCCCTGTGAATACATCGAAAACACAATATAATTTAATCGAATGCAATGCATACAGTTATTTGGAAGGACAGACGAGCAGCAACATACATAAGGTAATATGTGATGTATACGCTTTTGCCTGCACATAGTGGCTGAGTATAGGTTTCACTGTCAGTCAATCTCACTGCTGTTTTCAGACACTGTGTCCATAAATCTACATGAACAGTGTGGCTGAAAAAAAACTACTTAAATAATGTCTTCTATATGAAGGCACACATATTATCTCTATGTGGTTTAATTCAATTGTTAAAATGCTATTAATTAATGAAATTGAAAAGATTCTCCAGAATTTTTATTTAGTTTTTCGTTTGTTTCATTAGTGTTAACGAAAGTAGTTTAATATATCTTATTATCCTATTATATCCTCATTAAAATTCAAATGTCGCCCTTTTTTTTTTTACAAGGAAAAAAAGAGAATAAATCATCTAAAAACATTTACATACACATGACAGTATATTGCTGTGCTTCAAGGGGACAGCCTTTTCTGTATCATGTATAACACTTGGTGGACAATAGATACTTTATTTGCATTGTAGCCTGTGAACTTGTTCAGCACTTGAGCACTGAAGACAGACAATGTCTTAGTGTGCATGGTATTGCAAACGGCTGAATGCTTTTGAGGATACACTATTCCTCTGACCCTGTTTGAGCTGCAGGGCAAATACATCAAGCCATGTGCTCTGAATAAACAACTGAAAGAAGGGGTTATTCAATGGAACTCTGTTTCCCAGAGATAAGTGTTGCTTGAACACAGTAGCGTCAAATGTGGAGAGAACAAAATAAGGATTTTGATGTTTGGTTGGCCTCACCCAGAGATTATACATGCCCGTGGAGGGATGTGCTTTATGGCCTTGGTGACATAAGGCTATTGGCAGGATATTGGTTGTTGAATGCGGACCTATATGCAATGGAAACAGTTTGGCTTGAGGCAAAATACACATCTGCATGTCTTTGATGCTGTGCTCCGGTTGATTCACATGTTGGGTCTGGGGTCGGCTGTGCAAAGCAACCACTAAACATCTCACAACTCCATTTTCTGGGTTGGACAGTCATACCTCAGCTGGGCAAACAGTGGTGCAGTCAACATGACACAAAGGCCCCTTTAGACTGGCTGTTGCCCTGCCTATTTATCAATTAATTTAGTGAATACAATTTCCATGAAACCTGATGAAGGGACAAGATTTCTGTCCCTTGTTGTCTTATGAATTCTGTGGAACTTTGTGCAGTTCATGTACATGCCAGCGATTGTTGATATTAAATTACCACAATTTAATTTATGCGGCCCTAGGCAATTCTACACTACTTTTCTTTTATCGGATTAATCTTTCAGTTCATCCACATTGCAGACAAGAAGGTCATACTAAATGATTGCAAAACACTGGGATACATTGTATTGTTCTTTATTGTTTTAATAAATCCCAACATATGTGGATGCCAACCGCAGATTGTTTAAGGTTGGGGAAAGAACTGTGGTTGTGGCATTTAAACTATTGAGAGATAACCATTTGTTTAAGGCACATTCTATACCATAACTGTGGTTCCAGCTTCAATGTCCACGTTTGAATAACTATGCAAATTCCCAAATAATATTGACTTGCTCAAGGGCATGGTGAAGAAGATGGTAAACTATATGCCCATCCAAAGCCTATGGCTGACTAAACATAGGACACATTATTGTAGTTGTGCTATTGTATTTCATAGAGATACAAGGCTATGATGTTGATTTGAAAGTAAATATAACTTGTACATATTCTTATTCAGAAATAAAAACATATAGCGTATTCAAAGCCTTACTACTTAAATGTGATCCTGTTATAAAGTGTATTTATATTATCCATGCAGTATTTAATAAAGCTGTTTGTGCAGCCACACACAAACAGAACGGGTTGGAGGATAAAATGGGGGCTAGGATCTTTGTTCAGAGAATTGACAAAATGCCCACCAGCTCATGCGGGACTGCACCGCTGTGGGTAACAAAGGGAGTGAGGACTCAGTGACCCATCTGCTTACATCAATTCCACCGCTACATGTGTATGCTTTGCTTTATAACCACAGACTATTATTGCAAATCCAGAAAGACACACTCATTATAGTCCGAATATGCACCAACACAAACGCCACTATAACATGCATAAAACCATATCTGCATGCAGGTGCAAACACATATGCGCAATCACGTGCAATTATTAGCATATCACATTTGCATGCATCCATTTGACCAGGCAAATATTGTTGATTTGTCCTTATTGTGTAAAAATAATAATCTGATGATTGCTATCGTCTAATTGCCACAGCTGTGTGTCTCTCTCTCTCTCTCTCCTCTCTCTCTCTCTCTCTCTCTCTCTCTCTATCTCTCTCTCTCTCTCTCTCTCTCTCTCTCTCTCTCTCTCTCTCTCTCTCTATCTCTCTCTATCTCTCTCTCTCTCTCTCTCTCTCTCTCTCTCTCTCTCTCTCTCTCTCTCTCTCTCTCCTCTCTGCTAATAGAGCGAGTGGGACCTTACTCATTACTCTGGCAGAGAAAGGCTGCTTATCTACTATCTGGCCCATTTTAAATGCTAGCCTATTTTTAAATGGGTTTCTACACACTGCCTTGTTAGCAGCAAAGAGCGTAATCTCTCACTAGGCTTCACTACACCCATGCCCCTCTCCTGTAGTGTCTGATTTTCTTTTCCTTGTTGTTGCCTCAGATAAGTAATGAATGTGAGACAATGTGTTGCATCTCCTCTACATGTTTATAATGAGTTTGTGCAATACACACATTGTGGTCATGGTTGTGAAATCCTGTTGTATTTGCTGTGCATTTCTTTACTGTAAAATAACGTTAAAGATAATGTATGGTTGGTTAGTAAGTAAAGACAAATAATCTCCCACTATTTGACTTCAAATTGAACTCCTGACTAGAATATTCACTAGACCTGCAGACTGTTGGAAGAACTCTAGGCAGAGGTGTCGAGCATTAACTGGGTAATTTGCCTCAGTTCTGAAGATTGACTCTTTTGTCGCACGTCTTTTCACATTGTCCATCTTCCTCTTCCTCTTTCTCTCCCTTTCCCTATCACTTTTTTCTAATGTCCTCCCTCTCTTTTTCTTCTTCTCAGTCTGTTTCTCTTTGTTTTCTGTGACTAAGGGTAGGATCAGCTCCGTGGCTTCTCTCTTGCCCCTTCACTCTGTCTCCCTCTCTTTTTCTCTCTCATGTGGTGTGCAGTGGGATACTTGGCTGACACCCAATTTGCAGGGAATGTGTTTGTAATTGCTTTTTTGTTGGTGTTAAAAAAACAAACAAACAAAATACCTCAATGAAAATGAATCCATTATATTGCTTTTGATAATCACTGCATTCCTGAAGCTGCATACAGGATATGAATGTAAATGTGTCAAAGATGTCAGACCTGCACGTCTTTGCGTCCAATTGTGTTTGCACAGGTAATACAGAATTGCTGTTCTGTAGAGCCTATACACTGTCAACAGTTATTTTCTGTGTGTCCGTGTACCTCAAGGCACATCTCTGAATGTTGCATGTCTGACAGCTGGTTTCAGGAATCTGCTGTGAAGGACAGTCTCTTTCTTCAGAGGGAACTCATTAGGTGTGCAGGCGTTTGCCCCTTCCTTTTTGTGCTTATTCCGTCAACACCATTTGTGTGTTTCATTTTTCACGCCTGCTCTTTCACTCGACTCCCTCCTCATCAAGCTCCATCCCCTGCCAAACCCAGCCTCTCACTGTTTCCCCCTCCACCCCCCCCTTCCTTTCTTGTTCTTCATCCCCTCGTATTGGCCCATTGCAAATGTAGAGCATTCTGCTGCAAGGGCTGATATTTTAGAAACCAAGTAACACATAGATTTATGTTTTAAGCACCCATGACTGTGACGGACATGTATATAATGCTATCAGACTCTGTCAGACATGCCAGCTCTCTGCTGTTGTTCATTTAAAAAGCTATTTAATGTGTCAGGCCCCTGTGTGTTGGATAGCTAAAGTGACTCTTTTCTGTACCATGACACTCTTTTTGCAGGTGTTGACACTACTGTGAATGAATATGGAACGCATTTTACATTTATATTCACAGTATTAAGCCGGTGCTCTCATCCAGCTCGACTTACAAAAAGCGGGGGGTTGTCAGCGTCTTACCGTATGAACTTCAGAGTCTCTTGGCAAAAGCAGGGATTGAGCCTGTGACATTATGGGTGTTCAATTTCACAATATGTTCTCTGAGAATGTAGTGTATCAGCAATCACAGGATATATAAATTATTTATAAAGTGTTGTGGGGCGCTACTGACGAAGCAATGTGTTCTCGTCATTGTTCGTAAGAGTCTGGAAGTTAAGCTTGCTAACTCTTAACCAATGGGGGGTAGAAGTCTGTCTTTATCTGATAATGAGCCGCATCAGACGTGTCCTCTCTTTTCTCTCTGCGCCCCGGTTGTAGAAATATATTACTCTTTGAGTATACAATCAATCACTGACTCCTGAACCATGCACTCGCATTATACCATCTCCCTTCCATCCTCAGAGACTGTCTTTCACTTTGAAAGGGCTAACATTTCAGCTGCACAATGTAAATGTCTCAACATGTCACTATTCTTTAGCAGATTCAAATGGGAATCGGATATGACTAGAAAAACTAAAGTGCTTGGGAATTGTACAATGTGAGAACATTCCCAGATTTAAAAACCGTAGCTGGTCTGTAAGAAAGCAAACCAATGTCGATGAGTTTTGGTATCTTAGGACAGGAATAATTATATATTATTTTATTTTAATTCATCCCGTCAAGGGCTGTAGTCAGGATGTTAGAAGTGCATTGATCAAGGGTCCATGCCCATCATAAAGACAAAAAGAGAAGGAAGCTCATACATGTTTGGATTCTTCATATTTTATTTATTCAGTCAACAGTTTATTTATAATTTCTCTAATTGCTTTTCAACATTTAGAACTCGACTTTCAGTAATATATATGTCTGCTTGGGAAATCCCAAATCATTATTGAATTTGTCTTAAAAATACAGACCTCGCCTTTTATGTATTCGTCAAATCTAATCATACCTCAATCCAAAACATGACCTTAGTGTAGTCATTAGTAGCTACAGCCCTGATTAAATGTGGTTGGTTGAGAACTTTCTTTGTTTGAAGGCATCTGTATACAAAATTGATATCACAACAGATACAAAAAACACCTGTCTGTAACATAAACCACCATTTTAAATATATATTTGTATTGCTTCTGACTCACACCACACATACATATGTAGATGTTGTCATCGTTACCTGGATAGAACTTCATGAAAGGACCTGCAATTAAACACTTACAAGTTTCAGAGAACACTTCCTAACCCACCTCTGACACTGTAGTGTGCACTTCAGGTTTGAGGGCAACGTGGTGTGTTGTGCTGTGTTGGTGGAGGTCCAAAGCGGCTCTTTAAAATTAAACTGTGGAAAAGCTGCACAGTCAACATTGGCTTAGCTAGTGCCACTGGCAAATCGGGTCGGATGTGCAAAAGTCACCTTGACAGTTTCAACAACAGGGCTGTCATTGGTAGACAGGTATGCCATCCAAATAGATGGTGGGTGTGAAGCGTGTTAAAGGACATCGCACACAGTCCAGAGGAGACACTGCATATGTTGAAACAAAATATATTATTCACTGTGTCTGTATGAGTGCATCTGATGATCATTGTAGCTTTTATTTAGAGCAGTCCGAGGTAGGTTACCTTCGCAAAGAAAAAATTGAACAATATTGGATTTCACAAGCCGCTCTTAAGTAGGGATGGGTATCGTTTGAAATTTATCGATTCCGATTTCGATTCCGGTTCTGCTTATCGATTCCGGTTCTTATCGATTCCCCGTTTCGATTCCAAAATTGTAAAATAAAGAGGTCAAACGTTTAGATAACAAAAATATATTTATTCTTAAAAGCTTTAACTGAAATTGTTACTAAAAAATATACATGCAATACAAATGTATTGCACAATAGCTGTGCTTTATTTTAACTGAGCTATGCCTGTGGCAAGCTATTAACAGGCATTACACTTTGCCTTTTCTTTTTCTTTTTTAGTGTAGTGGAGCCTCACTTCAGAGTGTTTACCGCGACCTATCTTTGGTGTTATGAAGCGACTGAGCTCGTGAAATGTCTACGGGAGGGCGGGGGGGCATCGCTGCGGGGCAACTGTGGACCTCTGTCGCCTGTCAGCGCAATTTATATGATGCCGTTTAAAAAAATGAAGGGCGGTGCCGGCCGTCAGCGTACCGAGCCGGCCGTCAACGGCCCGCTGACGACCGGCCGTTCTGTGATTCTCCAGGTCCGCCCTGTATTCCACCGGGACGGACCCGCTGGAATACAGGGTCTACCGCGTTTAGGAACCGTTAAGCAGAACCGAAATTGTGTATTTTGTATGGGTACCCGGTACCCGGCATTTTCTTATCGGTTCTCATCTGGAACCGAGTTTCGGTTCCCAACCCTACTCTTAAGTCAACTCCCCACCTCTCAACTTGATATGCCCCATTTATCCGCACAATGGAGGATTAGTGATTTACCCATTACTACAATGCAATGCACATGTCGAGCTGACAGATTTAGTGACTCACGCCAACAGGATTTTTCATCATAATATGCACTTGATTCTACCTTGTAAAAGTTTCCTGTCATATTAAGTATGACTGAACAGGCATTACAAACTCTGACAGCATCTGTGATAAATGACCCCTGAGTCACAATCTGAAATGTCACTGTTTACAATTCCTGAGAAGCCATTTTGTTGCATGAATCATAATCTGTATATATGGACTCTCATGCTCTTAGGGTGTAAGACACCACATTAGTTGACTCTTATCGTGCCAAAATGGTTGGATATGCTGACAAAAATATCTGGATTAAGAGGCTGTAAACGTTTTGCAGGATACTGTTTCTTTCCCCAACAATTCAAGTTTGACCACGTCTGCAAAAACAGCTTCACCACAATCACCATAATATTTGACACACAATAAAAACATGATTGTCTTTAAGTGTTCAACAGAATTCCTCAATATAAGTGAACACTAGTTTTAACATTGGGTGATAA
This sequence comes from Gymnodraco acuticeps, assembly GCF_902827175.1. Classification (NCBI taxonomy): domain Eukaryota; kingdom Metazoa; phylum Chordata; class Actinopteri; order Perciformes; family Bathydraconidae; genus Gymnodraco; species Gymnodraco acuticeps. The sequence goes on from NW_022990011.1 coordinate 639,670, forward strand.
CCTACTGTTTATGTATCTTTTTTTAAATATCAAATCTAATCTGTAGCTTCAGATGTTGTTCATCATGAGCCAAGAGAGTGAAAATCCACCTTTAACCCACAAATGTTGCCCATCCGCACTCTTTAATAGCATTGAGTTCCCTGAGAGTCCTATTGGACTTCTGTTGGGCAAGGGGGCTATTGATTTCATTAAGAAGACGTGTGGAGCACATTACAGAATGATGACTGCTTCATGGGAGGTCAACAAGAAATCAATATGAAATTATATTACAGCTTCGACTGGCTGGGGTAAGGTCGGCTACAACGCTACAACTGCCAACACACGCTTGGAAAACGAGGGAGGGATTTTTTTCTGCAGGAAATTCTTGTGAGAGTAAAACATAGCGAAGGTAATAAAATAGGTGAGGATTAACTATGGCCTTGTCGGTCAGTATGAGGGTGGCCATGTTAAACTGATCCTTGTGCGAGTCTCCTTCTGTTAACTACTGTGAAAAGCAAGAAGAACAGAAGATTAATAACACAATAGCATGTAAAGGAATAGCTAAACACATTTTACACTAGACGTTGACAAAACTATACCTACATTATGTGGAGATAATATAAAATATACTCATATTAGAGCCTATAAAGTGTTGTTTTGTTTGTTATCAAGTACACTAAATGTATACCACTGACCAAATACGCACTAGCAGGTACCTATTGCAGTTCGGGATATAAATGCAGGATCAAGGTATAAATATTTGTCTAGGTTTAACAGAGAATAATTGGTCTGTGTTCAGTGTGTTGCCTTATCTGTATTATAATCTCCAAGTTTCACATAAACCCTTTTAGGGATAGGTAATGCAAACTAGCATAAGCTTTAAACCAGGGCTATCAATTTCAAGTATTTATGCTTTATCACAGAAACCTGAATGTGTTAAAAATAATAATAAATAGGTTATTTATTTTGCTCCCGCCATGTTTAACATGAATCCTATGGCAGTGAAAAGGCAAAGAAAATGGTGGAACTGGCACAACCTTCGACTTCAAACTACCTTGGTGTAACGGCTAACCTAATCCATGAAAAAAACGTGTTTGTCGATCCAAAAAATAGTCCGATTTAATGCCAATAACACAGAAATGATGTTGTTATAAAGTAAAAAAACCTCAGATTTTGTAGTTTGTGTGTTTTTCCACACAGCATATGAATCCCCCCCAAAATACAAGCAAATACTATGAATTTAAACTTGTGAATAATCATGATTACCCAATTGTTATTGTTATTTAATGTGATTCGATTATTTATTCGATTGACGGCACTACTTAAAACCCTTTTAAAACTAAATTGGAAATCTGTTTGCAGCATGTTAATGTATAATATATCTTTCCCTACCAAAAATCAACAATGCCCTACATGTATAGTACCCCATACAATCCCCCATTAAATACAGCAGTGTTGGAGACAAAGGGAGACAGAAAATATATTCAAATCCTTTCTCCCTCCCCCATACTGGGTACTGCTGTACCATCACATGGATCTCATATTATCATTAATATAATCATCACCCCTACATGTGTGTTAACACTAATACTACTGATAAAAATGTAATGTGAAAAAAAAATCTGTCCTCTTTAAAATATCTTGCTTCAGGTCTTTCGACTCGGTATAGCATGTTCTCATACAAATAGACTTCATATTCAAAGTTCTCTGTGGTGGGGTTTCATCTACAGTTCCCGCGCTGTATCATTAAACACTATGCATCATTTATTGATGCCCTACATTTCATATACTACATTCCAATACACAGATTTTGTTGCACTGCATTTTGCCATACTTTTGGACTGAATAAATAATAAAAGAGTGTTTGGTCTGATCTGAGGATGGAGGAGACACAACAACACAATAACAGGCTGATTATTGTGGTGAGAGCTCAGACGGATGCCAAAGCATGCGGTATTCCAGAGGGACACAGCGCAGCCTGCTGCTTTTGTATGAAGAATCTTTTAGTTTTGTATTTTTTTTCCTTACAATTTGGCTGTTTGAGGATATAAAAACAATAACTGGGATATATTTTCCACATGTTTTAGTCTCTGCAAACCACACAATTTAAAAAATGAATACTGTGACATAAACAGCGGTATGTAGTTGAGAAACAATAAAGTCACTCATCAGGTCATCACTAAACAGATGCATTTATTGAGGTTCTTCAACCCCATACTGGTGAAAACCAGACGGGTTTATGCAAATGAGCATGAAGAGTAAGGGCTAATGAGATTTATCAAAACTGATGCTGTAACCGTGGGAGGCACCGTTTAGTTTGCTTGTGAGGAACCAAATATGTGTCAGGAAAAGCATGCCCGCTGGAGGATGATTTATACCTGCTTATCAAAAATATGATATCTTCTCACTGAGAGCTGCCGTGAAAGACCTTGATGATTAATTACGTAGGGAATTAATTCAGAATTAATTACATTATCTTCTAGAAATGATTTAGGCCCTAGAAAGATAAAGGTTCTCATTCAAAACAAAACATGTTCTACTTCTATGTAGCTATTGATATATTTAAATATCTATTCAAAACAATGTTGTGTATTATAAACAAATCTAAGTCTTATTAGGAAATGACCTTTTTAATTGATTCAGTCAAGCCATACAACTGACACAGTTGTAGTGCTTTCGTTTCACAAAGTCTCTCTTGATGGGAATTCTAGGTAAAGGTAATGACATAGAGCACTTTGGTAGGGGTCGGGGATGGGGGGCTTAAGCCATTTCACCAATGATGCCATGAAGTATTAGTGAAGAAAAAAAAAGAGCAGAGTGAATGACAAGTTAATTGGTGGGATCTGTGGACCTCAGGGTCTGGTCCTGATGTGAAGGCCAGACAGGGCGGGATGGTATGCCAGCTAATCCGCCTTTGTCCTCCCCCGCTGTGGGACCAGCTCCTTAGAGAGGAAGGACCTGCTCAAGTGAGTACCTCAACAACCTGATTGTTCCAGCTTCAGTCCCAGTTTCTCTGAACTGGCCTTTAGCGTGTTTAGTATGTCTACATCAAATACATACTCACTGCAAGCTCTAAAACAATCAGCTTTCATTTTGAATTGCATTTTAATTTGGTACATTCAAAGGTATTCAATTCCAAAACAAACTATGTTGGTATACTGTATAAACAATTAATTAGTTGTTGAAAGACTGTTAACTCTCTTTTTCAAGGCTTCGTATACCTCTGAGATGTACCTTTTAAGATACACTTATCTTACGCACTCGGACTGTCAACTCTAATTGTAGGGATACTGAAATATAAATCATAGATGTCCACTTACCAAAAGTACTAATGTGTCACGTGACGGGTCCAGACAATTTGTTATTTATGGAGAAGGTGACTTCTTTGTTTTCTAGCCAAGTATTAAAAAAAGAGTTACAATGGCTCAATAGTTGGTTCAATAGTGATTTTCTCACTTTATTCATAGTTAAACAAATGTTTCTGTGTCCTTGATAAAATAAATATGATTTAATATAATATACTTTTCTTGATAGTTTGATATGACGATTTCAGTTTGTAAGTGGTCTGCTTCTAACCTCAGAGCAAAATGTTCAAATTTAGCATGTTTCGTGGTTAAGATTGTTTACTCCATTTTGAACAAACCCTTGATCTTTAACACCCTTGATGGGGTCCATTCGTTTGTGTGAATGCTGGATTCCGTGTAATAGTGTTTTGACACTCTCACCCCGGTTGGCTTTGAAGGGGTGGTCTCAGACTGCTGTCGAAAGAACCCCGGAGCATTTCTGGTTTCAACACGTTAGTTCAAAGGTTGTTGAATGAGGTTAAGGGAGTGTTTTTCAGAACCAGCTGGTCACCGCTGTTGGGCTCTTGTTATGTGACCAGTGTAGCATGAATGTAGTGGCAAGCTGTTGAGCTTATTTACCATAAAGATGCATCAACCTTGCCTCTCTTGTAAGCCAACAGTGTGATGTGAAACATGAACAGCTGGAATATTAAAACAATGTATCATCCTCAAATTGGTTTTTATTATATATTATATATTCCAAACCTTTATGTAGGCAACCAGCATTACCTCCTTGCATTGAAGACTGCGCTTACTGGTCTCTCCCCGGTACAATATTACAATATTCCCATATTTCTCATCCAATTCACTCTTAAATAATGTTACCAACCTTTGTAATAAGCTTTTTTCTGAACAATCATTTTCCTCTTTGTCAAACTGATCTGATACCCCAACACTACTACTGCTACTGGGGGTCGCTGTAAGCTGGCAGGTAGAGTGACATGATAGCAATGCGTAATTTGGAACTGTTTCACACATTAATTCTTCATTGAATGGATCAATATGGATAATGAATGAAGTATTGTGTCATACAAACATATTTGTACATCTTTAACTGTATTAATAGTTTGGTTTCTGTGCAACCATTATACTTTTATTTCTTTAATTATGGGTAAGATGTTAGGATAGCCTTCAGTATCCAGAGATCATGTATGGTTTACGCCTTCAATCAAGAAGTTAATACGTTTGGCCAATTTGGGGGTTGAGAACTCTGTGGGAGAGGCTTTATTATCATCCCCACCTGCATGTAGCTCTCACACTGATTAACATCTGGGATATTCGGTGTGTTCCAGCTGCATACTGTAATGGTGTTATGATTTTTATCTACTAGTTTATTTTCCCTGACCCTTTCCATCTACTTTTGCTCCATTAAGTGCATTTTCGAAACCCCTTTTGAATGGATGAATGGACTTAAAATTGTAGCTTTCTGGAGGTTAAACGGGAAGATTGAAATATTCAATTTAGTAGCATCAGAGTTTCTTTCAGCTGAGAAAAAGTTGCACCCTCTATCCTGAACATATCCGGTGTATCGACTGAGTCTATGGATACATTAATATTGACTCTACCTCCTCTATTAAAGGACTTATTTTCATCATGTTCTTTGATATCCTACAACTAAACAGAAATAAAAGAAGGGAAAGAGGACTGCATTCTATGAATATGTGTTAAGCCAATGTATGATCTCTGACATAACAGTTCATGAAGTTTACTTTTTTGCACAGTATCAAAGGAAGGAGGAAACACTTCCATTCGCCGGTTAAAAAGAATCATTGCAAAGAAAATCTGAGTCATTCATCACAATTTAGTTACTTAGCCCGATATTCCACACCTGGGTGCCCAGCTTGCTATTAATGTCAGCTGCTCACCAATACAACTCAGCGTGACACTCCAGAATATCTAGTCTGACACATTGGCTCCTCGCTTTGGAGATTAGAGATTTATATTTTAGTTTGAGGAATTACATTTACAGCATTAATGTTTTATTCCCAATAACTTTTCTCCCCCCCCACCTCTTATTACTCAACATTCATACAATTAAATATAGCTGAAAAAACAAGTGATGTGATCAAGTAGCGCTTTTAAAACTGGCTTAGTGATTTGTGTTTCTATTGAGAGACAAACCAAGAAACACCAGAGAAAGCCAAACAAACAAACACAGTGAGTCTTAAAATACTAAAATAGCTTAATATCACCTTAATAAAATATTATGCAAATAAGTGTTTATAATCTGTAATTTCCCAGTTTTCATTGTAAGCACTGATTGAATGCAAGTCTTTATAATACTAATGTATTCTGTGTGCTTGCAGTTGCAGTTCTCTCTGTAAATACAGTATAAATCATCAGAGACACACATTCACCTAAAGGATTGACCCATATACGTTGAAAATACGCTTTATATTACACTATCTCAGGGGTGGCCAACCCGCGGCTCTCGAGCCGCATGCGGCTCTTTGCCTAGTTTCATGCGGCTCTTCAGTTCATATCGAATTGTATATGTGTGAGTTTGGGGGAGAGACACTGACTCCTGACTAGTGTTGCACGGTGTACCGATACTTGAAAGGTACCGCGATACCCTGCCGTTAAAAACGTTACGATTCCTCCGTTTCATTAGTATCGGTACTTTAAGAATGACGGGGGAAAGTACTCCGGTGAGAAAGCGCCGTTTTAATAAGAGCCGTGTGTGTTCAGCGCTCTGCTTCCACTCCCTGCACTGCAGCCGTGCCTGCAGTCCCGCCCCTCTCAAGCACGCTCTAAGTCCCTCCCCTCTCTCGTGCACGCGCTAGCTGCCAGAGCATGTGAGAAAACGAGAAGCATGGCTGCAAGTGGGAGTGCAGCTGCCGCTGCGCCTCGGCTTGTTGACAACAAAGACGCCAGAAGCGAAATTTGGAAGTATTTGAGCTATATCTCTGACAGTGAGGGCAAGCCTACGGACACCACGAGGCCTGTCTGTAAGAAATGTATTAATTTTATTTAATAGGATATCTTGTCATTTATTTAATTTATTGTTCTCATTGTTTAAAAGTTTGTGTTATGGTTATGGTTCTGGTGTGAAATAAAGCACAATAATTACATTTAAGACTGTTTTTTAAGAAAAGTATCGAAAAATAATCGGAATCGCAATTCTTGACTTGGTATCGAAACCAAAATGTTGGTATCGTGACAACACTAGCTACTCCTGACAGTTAAACCTGATATTTAGTAGGTCTGTTAAGTATTAACGTAATTTGGCCGGTCAAAGTTGTTTGGGCTCGGATAAAATCGCTCCGTTACTTTCGTCCCGTGTTACTTTCGTCCCGGCTCCCGGTGTGTATGTGTGGTGTCAGGTGTCAGTATGAGAGGATGACAGCAAGTCTAATTTTGATGTGGCCCAATCACAATAATACCTGTGATGCAGTGAACCAATCACCTTTGAGGGGGGGAAACCTATCGTTGATTAAACACTATCCAGTGTTTCCCCTACCATTGTTTTGGAGAAAAAAACGGAAACAAGCGGTATCAGTGCCTGTGTGTTTGATGTGGCTCTTTGCAGTAACATAGAACAAATGTGGCTCTTAACCTCTGACTGGTTGGCCACCCCTGCACTATCTTGACTTGAAGTATCTGGAGTTTAAGTTTGTCTATGCAAAATCTTGTCAAAAATTAAGGTAATCAGAATTGTTTCACTCCCTAGAAACCCTTCCTAATAACCTGTCCTTCTAACCACTAGCAGCGACCTAGGGCTGTCCCGAATACCATTTTTCGAGCTCCGGATAGTCGGTAGTAATCAGCAGCGAATATTCGAGATTTTTTTTTTTTTTTAATAAAACATTTTTTTCAAATTTTTTTCATAACACGCTCCGAGACACCTGACAACACGCTGTTAAGCAGAAGCGCAGAAAGAGCATACTGTAGCGACCCTGCATAGGATGTCCAGGGTGTCACTCAGGCATCCCCCGTCTCTCTGCCAATCATAGAGCTGCACAGTAATGCTGGTTGAGGTGCGGGCCTGTGGTTGGGGGAGCGGACGGGGGAGGGCGGGGAGTTGTGACGTAGACACTGCTATAAATATATGTGTAGGGGTAGGAGTTAAGTTAGTGTGAGGTTGAACCCACAAGTGTACATGTACCCGTGATCATCTGTTGTCAAACAAGAAGTATTAAAGCCTAATAACGAGAAGCCTGTTTCCGACTCACCTTGTGAACGCTACAATACTATTACGATTTATATTTATTGTCTCAGTACTCGCATACATTAAAACTAAATGTGTCCTCTGCATTTAACCCAGCCGCAGTGCAGCGCCCGGGGACCAAATCTGGTTCCAAATTCCATCTATAACGTTTTACAACCTGAAGATACAAAACACATATTTCTGTTATAACAACAATACTTGTAATAACATAGCCGTAACAGTAGGCCTAACAGTGTAATACTTGTTACCGATACAGTAAACAGCATTTAAATAAATGAAGAACAAAAAATAAATGAACGAACTGTAGGCCTTAGTTCCAGATGTTCCCACATTGCTCCTATTATTTTCACTATTCGGATAAAATTGAAAAACTAATATAAAAAAACAATTCGGTTGCTTGCAACTATTTTCCAAGCAAAGTAAGAGCACGATTTTACCATGTGTAACGTTACTGTTTAAACGGCGGATAAAGCAGCTTCATCATGGCAACTTGACAACAGCTAAGCTAAGCTAGGCTAGTACTTACAGCATCCGGTGACTTTTCATAGTTGTTGTGCCACCGTGGTAGGCCAGTTTCTTGTCGCATATTTGACACACTGCCTTCTTCTTACCGTCGTCCAATTTAAAATGGTCCCACACAGCTGAAGTCTTCGGCATTTTGTGTTCAGGTGTGTGAAGCGTGCCGTTTGCGTTCGTAACTGTGAGTGAACGCGATGTCAGGAGCACAGGCTGAGATTGTATATTTCCGCATTTTAACAGTGCAATTCAAAAGTATAAATATAGTATAAGAATATGGCAATTCGCCTTTATTGATGGCATACATTTAGGAAAAAAATGTTTTTTTGAAAAAAACGAATATCCGAATAATGAAATTGAAACCCGAATAGTTGGCCAACAAACGAATAGTCGAAAATTCGGGTACAGCCCTACAGCGACCTAAGTGACATGTGTTTTCAATTGCTAATCTTGGCGTGTTTTGAAATCAAATCATACACTTCCTGATAATGCTATTCCTCTACTGCAAACACCGTTGAAGTAACCTCACACACAACAGTAAAATGTAATGTTTTAACCAGACTCAGACATATATTACCATCTATATATGTCTAGAAACCATCTGCCTTCGCTGAGCCTGAGTAGGGATAAATTGAGCAAACACACAGCTTGAGGTCTACCTGCAACTGTACATGTACTGAATGAGCAACATCGAGTGCATCTTCATAGATCTAAGGGATGCCACCGTGCCAGCCTTATATTAATTTCACATTTATATTCATATCACGCCCCTGATGGCATGTCTAAGCAGGATACCACTGTAGGGGGTATGAAGGGGTGGGGCACATGCCTCCAAATCTACATCTCAAAGTGAAAGTGTTAAAGCATCTCAAAGAGCAAGCGGTAAAAGCGTGAACATGCTTACTTGCTAGCGGGAGTAATGGTGGTTCATGCTAATGGTGTTCAATAAGCAGGCTGATAAGTGTTGATTGTTTTGCAGATTTATTCTGTCCTCTATAATGACTTTGCAGTTACAGCGCAATTATGATAATTGGCACAGTCCGTTGTATTTTGACCTCGTAAAGCCTTAAGAGCTAGTTTTGCCATTGTGGGCGAGCTTCAGTGCATGTTCTTATGTGTGTGGGTAACTCAAACCAACATCATGTTAACTAATCATGTGTTGGTGACTAAAAGTGCATCAATAGTTAGCTCTGTAACACTGGCATAAGTTGATGCCTGTGCCATGTCTTTAAGTGTCCTTTCTTTGGTTGGGGGAACTTAGATGATTGATTTCCATATAGACAGGTTCATAAACAATACATTAAATACAATGTAAAGTAACCCCCAAGCACAATTCAAGTAAATCTAAGTAGAAAGTGGACGCTAGGACTAATTTGTAACAGTTCTTACTGCCAAAAATAAAACTACAAGAACAAAGAGCATATTCGTAATTATTAAGTACTAAAAAGAAATAATAATAATTCCTTACATTTATTATAGCGCTTTTTCAATGACTCAAACATGACGCTTTACATATACACACATTACACATATATCATACATGCAATGGTCAGATACTGTGGATAATACCCACAGGAGCAAGTTCAGGTGAAGTGTCTTGCCCAAGGACACACCGGCTTTACAGACGCAGCAGCGGCGGGTTTCACCCCTTGATCTGATGATCATTGCACAGCGCACTGCACCACACCGTCCATCTTCACGCCTCGAGGTTATCGAGGCGCTTTTACAAGTACACATTGGTATTATACATGTACTGTGGACAATACCCACAGGAGCAAATCCGGGTGAAGTGTCTTGCCCAAGGACACAACGGCCTGACGCAGTGGCGGCAGGAGCGGGTTTCGAACTGGAGTTCCCCAGCACCCCCCTTGATCTGATGATCGGATGCACAGACCACTGCGCCACCCGTCCCTATGCATAGAGGTTTTGTTTTGTATCAATACTGTACCAAAATACATGTGCAGATATATTTGAAATAGCCACAGAGCCTTTCTAAAGTTTAAAGTCCATAATCCGCTCAGGTGCTTCTAATTATTTTTGGCTGATTAGACCTCTTCCCAGGACCACATGGGTCTGTTTTTCTCCTCGGTTGCTCTCATTCACAAACACATACAGAACACAGCACAGTCCAAGTAAATCTAAGTAAACCTGTGTGTAGCAGAAGCAGACTGCCTCAGAGACATGAGCGCTGATCAAATTTACTGTATACTCAGCCTTTGTTCTGCCGCCTTATCACGCGTCCTCACACAGTGCATTTCCAGGCCAAGTCTTAATTGAAAAGCTCGAGTGGGCCATTACACTTTGTGTAGGAGGCAGGAAAGAATCATTTTAATGTTCTTGCTCCATTCAAAGTGATGACTCAGACGCCTTTACTAATGGCATTTGTTTGGTATCAAGTGAGAAACAGCATTATTAGTAAATCATACCGACTTATGTGTCTTATGGCGCATTTCCACTACAGCGCGGTTTAAGCGTGCCGTGCCCGGCCCGTTTTTGGTTGCGTTTCCACTAGGCGTAGTTCCGGCTAGCGGGTACTTTTTCACAGTTTTCTGGCTCTCCAAAATCAAGGTTCTTTCCATGCCAACAACCGGGCTGAGTATGCTAAACTAGTGAGAGAATCGCTGGCAACTACAACAAAATGAACATATTTTACCATGATTTAATTGTAATACACGTTTCAAAATTGATGCCAAAGTAACAACATACTGATACCGGTTAGTATTCAACCATGAATTAATGCTTTCTTTGACAAGTCTGCAGACAGACGGCAGGCGAAACACCTTTTTAAAATGCGTGTTTTCTGAACGGAGCTTGGCTAATCTAACGTTATATATGCTCCGACCGTTCACACTCACAACAACGGCCTACAGACATAAATAAACCAGCGACTGTATTCGCCATGACACAGACAGTCTGTGGTTTGTACTTGTTTAACTTTTGTCTAGTTTCTGAACAGATATGAGGAGCTGTGAGCTCTGAGGGCTAACAGCTAACAGCTAATGGCTGATGTTGGTTTTGTGTTTCGCATTGAAGATGACGTCACGGCTCCGCCTACTCTGCGTTGCTATAGATACTACCCCAGTTCCTAAACTGTAATGGAAACACAGCATAAAGTGAGCCTGGCCTAACTAGGCCTAACGAGGCCTAGCCATACCGTACTAAGCCGAGCGAGGCCCTGCAGTGGAAAAGCACCATTAATGATTTGTCTATTGACTCCAAACAATTATTGTATTTTAAAACGAGTCCTTGCGATGGTACTACAGGTCTTGATCTGTTCTAATCTAGTAAATCATTTCTTGGACCAAGTTTTCAGTGATACTAAGATAGTCTTACTATTTCAGCTTACACCATCATACTAATAACGTGTCAAATAATATGCTGCTCAGACCTTTTCAAAGAGCGGATTGTTTGAGGAAAAAACAGTTCGGAGATACACTAGTGGAAGAAAGTGATATCTGTTTGGTAGGGAGACAAACACAATAGTGTGCAAGTGGAAGAGGGCGATATTGCCTTGGTGTTAGACAAGTGTTGACGCGTCATAGAGCTGAGAAGACTCAAAGGGAATGGCGGCGCTCTGCTATTTCCATCCTCTCGTTGAGATAAGATGGACAGGGGAATCTCTACAGCATATCCTCTGGAAAGACCATCTGAAATCTTCCAACACTCAATTCTTCATTCTAACAAAAATAAGTTGGATGGTTTGCAGAAAAAGTCAATAAAAATAAATGGTTCCAAAACATGTCAATAAATCAAATGTTAGCTCCATCTTTCTAGACTTGTATACATGGACAAATAAATCAGCAAGTTGTTCAGAGTTCCCAAAGTGGATACTCACTTTATATTATTTTTTGGAGAGATTAGCTTGTTATTTTCCCACAAAACACTCAGGGAATTGAGTGATCCTATGATTACACTTTTCCTCAGCCACAAAACTTTATACACAATCTTTTATATTGAACCATAAAAGCTTTTCTGTACACAGAGCAGCCTCTGCATAGTGTTTGCTGTTAACCCTAGAGGTAGCCATGCTGCGGGTACGGCTCCTAAAATGGATTAAACAGCAATCGTTGAGGCAGAGGGCTCCGGAGCCTGAGGTTATTCACAAACTAGCCACCTCCCTGAAGCTCAGGTCAGCCAGAATAGCAGGTCTTATCGAGGCCGTTTTCGCTGTGGGCCCTAATGGCAATATGTCATGAGCCTCTCAGAAAGACAGATAGAACATTCATATTATTGAAATATACTTTTCATGTCTTTTTGTGCAAGCAGTACATGTGATTTACGCTAGCAGACTATCTTAAATTAAATCATTGCTGCAATTATCATGGAAATCTGCAGTGTGTGCTGGCTAGTCCAACAATATACCATTGAGATATATCGGCTGTTGTTCAACTTTATTTACAGTGTAATGCAAAATGTGTTTGCTGAGACTGTGATTCACAACCTCCTTCATGCCGTTAATAAACAATAGTATGAATATTATCTATTATTTAGTTTATATAATTTCATGTGTTCATAATTTGTTACTTGTTTTCCTTGGATAACAAAAAAATATTATGTTTGGTAAATATAGTAAATCTCCAATGTTAGGAAGAACTTTAATTAAGTTACTAAGTAAGATATCCATTTCTAAGGTCAAACATTTTAGGATTCCTTTGTCAAAATGCATTTTTGTGACAAATTCATCCATATGAATACATGCTGTTTTTAACAACTATACATGCATCAGTTTTTCGACGAGGCTGAATTAAATGAATGCATTAATTCATTATATTTTGTGAAAGAAGCCTTTCAAAAGCCTATCAAGGACACCTGGGCTGAATGATTCGCTGCTGCGGTATAAAACTATAAAAAAAAGCACAGTATTGATCTGTAGTATTATTACTAGCACATTTTATTTTTCTTTACCAAACCATTTTCTTTGAAGCGTTAATTCCCGCGTCACTTAGTAACACAACAGATGGTGTGCACTGACACACAGATGTCATGCACACGGGAGGATTCAATGCATGTGTGATAGACTGCATAATTGTGCCTCTGTGAAATCTCTGGCAATGTTTGCCTCTGTGTGTGTGCATATGGGTGACTGCATAAATGTAGTGTGGATGTACTGTAGTAGTTGCATGCATGATTCCATGTAAGAAGGTCAGCTGCGGGGCAAGCATGTGATTGAAGAAGTGTGGTACTACATCTGTGTGCATGTGCATTCAAAGTTCAACACAAATGCTGCAGTAAACTTCCACTTGACCTTTTCTGGCTACCTGTTTGTTTTTGCTTTATATGAACCTGCCAACAGGATGGAAAACAGGGGAGATTTTCAGTCACGTATGAATGCTGTGTTTTGATTAATAAAAAAGTAAATATACAAAGAGAGAAAAGCGCCTTAAAATCTTCTAAACAAGCCAGGCTCACCTCCCCGCACACAACCCAAACTTAAGCTGGGCCTGGAAAATCTCTGCATTCCTAAAACTTGCAAAATGTACATAGTGTGACCAATGTTAATAGCGATAAAGGTGTAAACAGCCATGCATGCTCTAAAATACGGTCTCTTCGTGTTATTTGGTAGCGTGTTGGCCTATCATGTGTATCATTTTTTTTACAAATAATGTTGTTTGTTTATGCTCTCTAGAACACCCCTTAAACCTGATGCTGTATCAGCAGGCTCACTTGACTGTGTTTTAATAGCATTACATTCAATGTATGATAAGGACCAGGTGTAAGATCAAAGGTAATTGTTTAATGCAATGTACAGGAACATCATCTACAATTAAGTACAGTAGCATGTTTGTTGGTATCCCATTGCAGACATGCAGAATATGTTGTTATTTCAAAGAGAACATATCTTGTTTAATTTGATTTAATGTATGAATATATGTTTCTGACACCTTTCTCCTCATGCACCTGAGTCCATTGGTCCATTCAGTTACCTTCTAGACAAGGTCTTTCCAGGTTTTCTTATCCTCACTGCTTTAAGGATAAGCAGTATATTTGGGGATTTTAAATATGCAAATCCAGCTTTCACTTCCCCCCTCCGTTTATTTTTCTTTCACACATATCACCTACATATTTTCCCCCAAAAATGGCTGGGAGCTTCATCCAGATATATGACTGCTTTGAAATTCATTATGGCAACAATGCCATTTTATTTCCACTATAAATATCCAAGTGCAGATTTTTCCATTTCCATTCACAGGATTTCATACCTCAAGTATACAGATTTATAAGTTCTTCCATGAGCTCAGAGTGTGGACATCACCTATGCTATCTAAACACCCAGGGAACCCGACATAATCAATAAAGCACATACTCAATCATAGGGGAACCATTTTGAGGTCTACTAACAATGCCTCAATGTAAAGGAGTGTGATGCATACCTGCATCATTGTGTTTATAAGGCAAAGTGAAACACAATCTCCAGGAAAGTTGAAGAGGAGTAAGGGGTCAAGGAGGGCCTGAAGAGACAACAGGACACAATGTAGGGTAAAAAAAGAGGAGAAAATAAGGAAGGTGGGCTGGGAAAGGGGGTTAAGGAGAATGACTATCAGTGACCCTATCCCAAGACACTTCCACTTCTATATCTGAGGGTCGTCTCTGGAGAGGTGAGGTGCCGAGACACTGCATTCCCAGGCAACGAGGAAGATTAACATTCCTAGGATGCTACAGTATGGAGTGTTATGAGAGCGGTGGTCCCAGGGGAGTTCACTTACTAACTGGATGTACTGGAGAGGAGGGTAGAACATCTGATTTACTCATCGTTTAACGTATGAAATACAGTATTATAGTGATGTGAAAAGAAGTATGATCAGCTTAAAAATAGGGAGTTTCTCACATTTAAATAAATGTGGTCAGCTTTGTTGTCATTTACTAATTAATAATTTGAAATTATAGGTACCCAAAAATCCCGGTTTTTATTTTTTGTTTTCCAGCATTCCTCAGCTGGCCCAATAAAAAAACTGAAGCAGTTGAAAGTGAGCAAGTGGATGAACACTTTGAGAGGAGTACTTGGTTAAGCCTGTCACAATGAAATATGGGTGTTTAAAGGAAAGTGTTGTGACATACAGTACCGCACAGAGAAAGCCACAGTGAGAATGAGTGTGCGTGTGTGTGTGTGTCTAATGACATAGGACGGCCACTGTCTGTCTGTTTTCCCTCCCACTATTTCCTATGAACTCGTCTGTGCTCGCATGACAAAAGGCCCCTTCAGTGGCTGTCTTCTGGCCAGCAAAGCAGCAGAAACTTTGTCTACAAAGAATTTGTGGCAAAGAAAGACCACAGACCATGTTGATGCCTGTGTACAAACATATTTATATGTGATACATGTACATATATTGTTCTTCTATATCAAAAATGGCCATACGCACAGGAGCAAAGGTGTCTGCTTCTACTGTGAATGTGTGTGGTCTCTCGAATATATTTTGGCAAAGTAAGGACATTTCAATAGGTCTGCACTTCTTCAAAATAAAGGTTGAGGGTTAGGATTTGTTTAGGGTCAAGTTTGCATTTATGTTTAAGTTAGGGTAAAGTTGAAATTAGGCATGAATTTGTTATGGTTAACGGTTGACGTAGGAGCTTGGGAATGTACAGTGTAATGTGATTGAGGGTTCTCACAAGTACATGAGTGTCTTTGTGAGAACATATCTTACCCAAGTTTCTCTGCCTAAAGAGGTTTGCACGTTTTCCCACTACAATTACTTTCTCTGTCTCTGTACTTCATTTATTTATGTCTATATGACATAGATGTGTGTGTGTGTGTGTGTGTGTGTGTGTGTGGTGTGTGTGTGTGTGTGTGTGTGTGTGTAAGTGTGTGTGTGTGTGTGTGTGTGTGTGTGTGGGTGTGTGTGTGTGTGTGTGTGTGTGTGTTGTGTGTGTGTGTGTGTGTGTGTGTGTGTGTGTGTGTGTGTGTGTGTGTGTGTGTGTGTGATGTGTGTTGTGTGTGTGTGTGTGTGTGTGTGTGTGTGTGTGGTGGTGTGTGTGTGTGTGTGTGTGTGTGTGTGTGTGTGTGTGTGTGTGTGTGTGTGTGTGTGTGGTGTGTGTGTGTGTGTGTGTAGATGACACAGATTGTCAGACTGTAAAGCACTGAGGAGTCAGGGGAGGCGTGGGTCTGTTCTCAGATGCTCCCCTCTACGACCTCGGACAATCATAAATCTCCTAATTCCCTCATTCCAGTGTCAAACGGAACGGCGCTCTCATGTGCTGGAAATTCCCTTGTTCCAGACTGCTAAAACTCATTTTTACAGTAGCTCCACAACCACATCTTTACTTACAGTACATTGAGAATACGTCATGTAAAATGAACATGAAATGCATTTTTCTGACCTACCAAACACTCAATCTGCCGAATAACACGTGTCAACATTCACACACGCTTTCATATAGAAGAGGCTAACATGTGGTGACAGCTTGCTCATTAGGAGCTTTTCAATGTTCTGCTCCAAAAATGTTGGGCACTCCACCAGTGTTGTAGTCAATTTACCAATTCTCAAGTCCGAGTCTCTCTCGAGTTCCCACTCTTCAAGCCCGAGTCCAAGTCAGAGATACCCAAGAAGAGTCCGAGTCGAGTCATTATTGCCTGTGTTCAAGTCCGAGATGTCTCTGCACATCTTTAGACTGAGAATAGCGGGGCACGCGTTACAGGAACTCGCCTCGCCGCTGCAAATGCCTGGGGCAGAGTACATCCAGGCTCAAGACAAAACTTGCTTGAGTCTGAGTCCAAGTCATTCTCAGATAGATCATCAGTGTGCGAGTCCGAGTATAGGAGTAGGAGTTCGAGTCCTCGTGCGCGAGAATTCACAAGTCCGAGTTCGAGTCAGAGGCCATCACTGCACTAGTCCGAGTCGAGTCACCAGTCCCGAAAATCAGCACTCAAGTCCGATTCCAGGACTCGAGTATTCCAGGTCTGTACTCTACAGAGTAGCCAGGGATCAAACCTATCTGACTAAACGGCTGCTCTACCTCTACAGCAATTTATCTCCCTTTTTAATATGATGCCAGCTGTCCTACGGGAGATAGACCCAAACAAAAAGGGTGTATACTTCAACACAAGTCTACAGAAAAGCAGAACCATAGTGCAACATATTTAAAGAGTATTTTTCTAAATGTATGTCAGGTCATCATCGCTCATTTCAAGGCAGCGTTGTGGTCCAACCGTACAGCTACCTGATATTGGGTGAACAAAATTGAGTGAGTGTTTTGCGACAGATGGGGAAGTTATTTGCCGATCATAGTATACTGTAAGCCCCTTGAAATAACAGAACCTGGGGAAATACTAATTTAGACCATAGATCTTAATAATGACCCAAACACCCTCCATTATGATCTTTGTTTGTTTCGAATGCTACTCATTGGCCTTTTAATGAGGCTTAAAACTCAGAGGCCTGGAGGCATCCATGTCCTGTAATAATCTGTCTACAGCCCCAGATTGTTTATACTAGCGGGCTTACTAAGCTCCTCCTCTTAGGACACATAAAGTCAGTGAAGTCCAGCTATAGCAGAACACCATGTCTATTGTCCCGAAAACTGTGTGCATTTGTCTGTATTTGTGCATATGGCTGTGTACGGAAAAGAAAAACCCATTCGTGCATGAGTGACAGGCTTTTAACTTGGGAATTTGTGAAAGTTCTTCCACAAAATTGTGCTTTCTTAGGCAAAGCAATCTTTAAATGGCAATTAAATGCTTTGAAAGCCCTGAAACTGCTGAAAGGTGAGGATCAGTTTAAAAAAGAAAGAATTCAGCAACAAAGAGTCAGGAAATGAGGAGAAGAAAACGAGAGAAGGGCCACTTGATTAGGAATGACATCCTAGTGATCATGTTTCAACAAGATTTGCTGCTTTAATATAAACTCAATTAATTTCAGTGTAAGGGTAATGACACTTTGTAACATGTGGATTTTACAGGGCAGCTTCAAAACTCATATACCTGTTAACAGTGATCACCATCACCGCTCCATATCTGCTTTATTTGGTCTGGGATTTGATCAGAAGTACTCTATCCAGTGGCCCTGTGAGACCCTGACAGCCAGGGAACCGACTTCTTCTCATGCTTCTGCTGCATTTATTAGCCGATTCATGGGGACTCGTGTGGAGATTTACTGCTCACTTCATCTTGAAAGCTTTTTTATTGTTGTAATGTTAACCCCCAAAGAACACACTAAGTCCCGATGTGAGCGTATATCACATACAGGAGCCTCGTCTGTGAATTCAGTCCCTATGTTTTTTTAATATGCACACACATATATGAGAGATAGATGGCACACACACACACACACACACACACACACACACACACACACACACACACACACACACACACACACACACACACACACACACACACACACACGCCTACACGTCCCAGCTGCCCTTGAGGTAAGATACAGCAGCTTCCTCAGGTCTGCAGGATTAAAGTGAAGGCTTAACAATCATGTTACTTTGTAGTTGGAGGATTAACCCTCTTTCTTCTTCCATTAATGGCATACTCACTTTCAATAACACCAATACATACTAAGTGAGAGTAAATTACATATGCACTCGCATAATCACAATTACATACCAACACAGGGTCATTGGAAATGAAACACCTATGCACACTTATACCTTTCTTTAGTTCCGGCTCAAGGCTTCACATCTCCTGAGCTTCAGAGGAATGTGCCATGTAATGGAGTTATAGGAGGACTGAGGGTGGTGTACTGTAGGCTTGATGGGGAGAAGGTGCCAGGAGGAGGGAGGCAATGGCAGTGGCTTCTTAGTATTTCTTCTAAACAGTCCAAATCTTGACAGCTCTCTCTTCCTGAGGCCCACCTCGGCCCAGGTAGCAGCTACTATAGCACTGGGTGAGAAAGACATTTTTTGGTTGCAAGGGCTCAGAGGGTGAATACATTTGACAAAGGGGTTCATACTGTGGAATTTAAAGTGCCAGTAAATCGAGGTGGGGGATTTGGATGAGGAGTGCAGGGTGGGGGTAGAGTAGCATAAATGGAGCAGGCCCTTTGGGGAAGCTGTCTCCTAGAAGCTGATCTTACCGAGTTTAATCCTTGACATCACGTGGGCAAAATCCCAGCGCTGCCCCAACTGTCTCCTTCAGATGGCCTGTGGATGTGGGTTTTATAAGCACACGGATGGATGTGGGGCAACACGTCATTGACTTCCTGCCTCAGTGCTTGCTTTGCATTTTCCTGAATAGGATATTGGGCACGGTATGGGCAGATAAGACAAGGGGTGGCCCCGTCCCAAGCTGTAAACCACACCTGATGGTGCAAAGGACTACACATCTATCTCCTACTTGCCACATTTAATATTGTATTTTCTCTTCAACTAAATATTATGGACTATGTGATATTTATAAGTGTTTTATTGAGCATTTATTAGCTTTTGTTGGGCAGGAGAAAGTGAAAGGACACATGTGGAGAAAGATTGGCAATAACAACAACGGCTTCATCCAGAATCGAACCAGACATTCTCTGGTCTCTCTCTTTAAAAGAAAATATAGAATTAATTTAGACTTCCCGAATAAATACAACGTAACAACTGCAACAGCATAACAACGGCTTTATGCTCTCAGCATTTAAACTGCTGGATATAAGGGACAGTAGGGTTCAAACCTGTGTATAGGTTATTCACAAATGTATTCTTTCATTTGATATAGAGTTACAAATATTCAGTTTAGTCTCAACGAACATGTATAGATCAATATTACCCCTCAAGCACTTTACCCTTAAACCAAAGCTGTCCTCATGCAAGAAGAACCATCAAAGTAGCAAGATTAACAATCGAGTTAATGACTAAACGTGGACAAACAGTGGCCTGTTTCGTTGCTCCACTCCCACACAGGTGCACTCACCCACACTCCAGGTGCACTGCTCTCATCTGCACTAGACAGTGTAACCTAACAAATCCAGATTATAGTTAATCCATGACATGTCAAAACATCTGTCACTGTGTGGCAATCCAGGATACACATCAAAACATCTGTCGAAAAGGTCACTCACTGTGAGCAGAGCCCTTCACAAAAGAACAAGCTGTGCAAATAGTCTTTTTTCATTTTGTTTCCAAAACACATGTGGAACTAATGAAACCACACCTGAGTCAAAACAGAATTTCTACATACAAGAAACATGTCTTGAAGTGAAATGTGTTATTTTCCTTACATTGACCAAGAGACAGGCAAACACACAGAGGTAAAACAGAAAGAGACTGAGATATGAAGAATTGCATTGGCAACTGATGTGAAACAGGGTAAAGAACGATACATTTTGACATTTCTATAATTAAAAGAAGAGCTCAAAATACTCAAGGGGGGAAAATAGGTTACATAGTGCGCACATTCTTGTTTCTAAATATCAAGTTTAAGTAAGGTATTTTTCACGATATTCAATCACCAGTGTTATTTCTTCTCAAAGACTAGTTTTGTCATGAATTTGGGGTGTGGTTACTAAAGAAACAGTGGTGGGAAATGTCAAAGCTATAAACAGTATTTTTAATAAATGTATAATTAAAACATGCTATTGCAATTACAGATTTGTTAAACAGCAGGTTTCCACACAACAGCTCTTAGATATGTGTTGCAGGTCAAACATGTGTGTCCCTCTCTGTTGGTGAAGACACGGTGTAGATAATTACAGATTTAAAGGTCATTACTGCTGTTATTGGTTTCTCAGATTCAGTCTTAATTCTTGAACAGACAGAGACACTGGCCGTTTCTCAATCGCGAGGATTTTGGCTTCCAAGCCAATATTTCAAGGATGCTACGTCATTGAGTGCCGCCGAAGGACTGTTCCAATCTCCAGCATACTTGGAATTCCACCGAGGCCGCGTCCTTGGTTTGGGGGAAATTTCGAGGCTGCACATGGGTAGACTTCGCGTCCTTAAAATCCCCACAATGCTTTGCGCACGGACCAATTTCAAAAACCCTTGTGGAGAATGGCTAAACCGACGCAGCACACATTTAAATGTAAGTATGTAGTGGCGTAGAACATGTGTTGGTAAATATGTTACTTTGTTACATTTGTTTGTTATCACGAAAAATGTGTTCCGTGAAAGTAAAGCAAGTTCATAATTAGATAGACATCGTGAGGTATTTATTTTTGCTACAGTTTATGTTGAAAGCGTTAGAGAGAGTGGCACACTTGTTAGCCTGTTCCATTATTCTTCGTTTTCCGTAGCCGTGGCTTGGAAGTATACTGAGCACGTCACCTTGGGAGCGGCTAAATCAAGAACTCACTCTGTGACTTGCGGTGTCCCCCAAGGATCAGTCCTCGGCCCCACCCTTTGCACCATATACATATCCCCCCTTGATCGTGTCATCAGCCAGCATGGAATATCTTTCCATTGCTATGCTGATGACACACAGCTCTACATCAGAGCAAACCCAACCACCTCTGCCATCATCCACAATAACAACATGCCTGGAGGAGATAAAGGTGTGGATGAAGCACAACTTCCTCCAGCTAAACAGCTCCAAGACTGAAGCCATTCTTATTGGCACTCCACATCAGGTCCGTTCATCCGCCATCACCAGCATCACCTTCTCCGGTCAGAACATTCCACTCTCATCAACGGTTACCAATCTGGGAGTTAAAATGGATCCTCACCTGAACTTTGAGGCCCACATCAAGCAAATATGCAAGACCTCTTTCTACCACCTGAGAAATATTGCGAAACTCCACCCCACACTCAGTCTGCCAGATGCTGAAAAACTTGTCCACGCCTTTGTCTCCTCCAGGTTGGACTACTGTAACGCACTTCTCATTGGGATTCCTAGCAAGAACATCCAGAAGCTGCAATACATCCAAAACACCGCTGCTAGGATCCTGATGAGAGTGCGGAAGTATGAACACATCACACCCATCCTCAAATCACTGCACTGGCTCCCGGTCTCACTCAGGATTGACTACAAAATCACCCTCTTCACTCATCAGTGCATATATGGAAATGCTCCCTCCTACATCAAGGAATTGCTCACCCCACAAACCTCCACGAGGAACCTACGTTCAGTAAAGGCAAACCTCCTCATCCCACCAAGGACAAAACTGAAGACCATGGGAGGCCTTCTGCTCCGCTGCTCCGAGACTGTGGAATGCCCTCCCAAACCAGCTGAGGACACCACAGACTGTGGAGGCTTTCAAAAAAGGCCTAAAAACGCATCTTTTTAGAATAGCCTTTAACTAGATTTTTAAATCCCCCACATTATGCCATGCCGGCATGAATGTCACAGCTTTTATTATGTTGTTTTAATTGTTTTGAAATTGTTTTTTATTGTTTTTGTTTCACCCTTTTTAATTTTGTAGCACTTTGAGTTTTGTTTACGCAAATGAAAAGTGCGCTTATAAATAAAATATATTATTATTATTATTACTTGCTTCATTTCTGAAGGAAGTGACTTGGAAGTACGCGACTACCAAGCCAGCATCCTCGCGATTGAGAAACGGCCAGTGTCACAAATAGTTAACTCTATTATAACTTAACAACAGCTCCATTAAGGACCAGGACCGCCTTTTTCCACCTCAAAAACATTGCCTGTCTCCGCCCATCACTCTCCTCCTCTGCTGCTGAAACCCTGATTCATGCATTCATCACTTCACCACTCGACTACTGCAATAGCATCCTCTACTACGGCATACCATCCAACCTCCTCAATAAACTCCAACATATCCAGAACTCTGCTGCCCGCCTCCTCACCCACACCCGCTCCCGAGACCACATCACTCCCGTCCTCCAGAACCTCCACTGGCTCCCCGTCCTTCAAATAATCGACTTCAAAGTCCTCCTCATTACTCACAAAGCCCTCAACAATCAGGCCCCCCCCCTACCTCACAGACCTGCTGCACCACCACACCCCTTCCCGCTGCCTCCGCTCATCATAAGCCAACCTCCTAACCATCCCCACCCACATCAATCACCGGACCTGGGGGGACAGAGCCTTCTCCGTCGCTGCCCCCTCCCTCTGGAACTCACTCCCACAACCCATCAGAGACTGCACTGACCTCACCACCTTCAAAAAACTTACAAAAACTCACCTCTTCAATCTGGCTTTTAATGTGTGATTGTTTTGTATTATTTGACTTTAACTTTAACTTTAACTATATATTTATTTGTTGTTCCTTTATTTTATTTTCTCTTCACTATATATGTAAAGCGTCTTTGAGCACCTGTAAAAGCGCTAACAAATTAAATCTATTATTATTATTATTATTAAATGAAAACAAATTGAATATTTATTAGGTTTTCCTTATTAAACTACAAATTACAATTGCACATTCAACAGAACTAGTTCAGTCTTGTTGTCAAGCTGCCATTTCTGACCTTCACCCCGAAAGTGACAGCTTTGACACGAAGTACATTTACACTATGCAATAATTCTTCTGTGTTCCAAGAGCTCATGTCAAGCATTGCTTAAATGTCACAACACAAAGACACACACACACTCACTCGGTCTCTTTCGCAGGAGACTCGGATCTGCTGTCAGCCGAGGCCATGCAGCTCTTTAGTTGCATCAAAAAGCTTGTTCAGCAAAGTGTAGCAGCAAAAGACAACAACCAACCATATCTGCAAAATCCACATCACAATTTCCTTGACGTCCCGTCCAGGCTGTGTTTCATCACAGTGACAGCTCTTTTGTCCGGATGTGAAGATAGTGTTATTACTATCTCAATCGAAAACTTAAAAGCGCTTCTAGTGCCTGTCAGGAAGAATAGGTAATGCTTCACTTTCTCTGTAAGATCCTCACGCATGTTCATTTTTAACACTGATGGATAGCTTGGTTTAGTTCATTACCAATATCTTTGTAGTGGGCTAGAATGTAGAACTGAAAACCTTGAGGGTCCATTTATAATTCACCTTGAGATGAATGCAATGACAGAAGGGTAGCGGTACACCTTGATGATATTAGCGTCCATTGTCGCACGTTGCTTAATGGCTACTCAAACAGGATATTGACCCAAGCAAAGCATGCCTGCCTGGCTTTATGATTCTTATCAGAATGAACGAAGCTGTGGATCCTGCTAAGAGTGATACTTTAGCTACCCATTCATAGTCATTCATCACTGAGGCGGGAAGTGAGATTCCTATATCCATTAAGCGAAGATAGATTCACAGTTCCCTCGTGGCCATTTAAGTGAGCAAGAACGTCCAGGGTAGGTCAACTCTCCTGAAATAGCCTTGAACCTACCTTGAAATCCCCAGGAAGACTATCTGGTGTCATTGGCATCAGCTAATGGGGATCTTTTTAAATAAAATAATAAATCAGCACTTTAGATTAGCTGCAACCGCTAGTTAACAGGTTTTTGAGTTAAAAGTTCATTCAAAAGACAATACCTCATTGGTTTATTTTTTCCTTTACTGAGACACAACATGTTTTCGTCATCACAAAGCATTTATACTGCATCATGATGGACTGGAAGATTGTTTTCTGCACAAGTGTTTTGTCTGTTTTTGTGTTAAATGCTTAGCTGTGTGCTAATGCAGTCTTTCTGGCTTTCTAATCACCAAAGCAAGACTCGATTTGTAGCTGCCTCCCCATTGAAGAGGTGAAGTGCTGTGTGCTAAATTGCATGATGGACTTTTTCTCAGCCAAAAAAGGGCTGCCTCATTCAAGGATGTTTGCAGACCGTCTCAATTCATGCTTTTGAAACGCCATCTCTCATTAGGCCATGAGAACAGGGGCGACTCAGCAGCCAAAAGAGAGTATTGAGCTTCCAGTCTCAAAGGAAAATATGCTGCAACACTCAATACAGCATCTGCTATTGATTCAATTAC
The DNA here is from genome assembly GCF_902827175.1 of Gymnodraco acuticeps. NCBI lineage: Eukaryota > Metazoa > Chordata > Actinopteri > Perciformes > Bathydraconidae > Gymnodraco > Gymnodraco acuticeps. Next base: position 664,423 of record NW_022990011.1, read on the forward strand.
TACCATGAATAAATCGATTTCTCTGCGTTGTGGAATAGGGCCGATTGGAATATTTTGTGATTTTAGTCTATGCTATACACGTAGAGTTGGAAGTTCTCTATTTTTAAGAATTTGATAGTCCTCCTGTTTGTTGAGGTGAATAGTTTAATTTGAAAACTAGTAATGTGGTTGTATCTTTTATCTGTGTGGCCATTTATCAACAGCTTGACAGGGAAATAAAACATTGGGGTAAAAGTATTGGTTCAATATGATTTGTTGTCTTTCCAGTATTAATACATGCACTTTGTCTGTGCCATCTTAAATCTTTTTCTGTTTAACATCCCCAACAAAATAGAGCACATTTTAATATTTTTGACGAATGATCTACTTGGTCTTGAAACGCGTCAGGCAGTTCTCAGCGTACATCATTGTAATAGCAAAGGGACACTGACATTGCACTCTATTGTGTGTCAATCCATCATTGGAAAACAATAGTTGAAATTTGGGCTCATTACACTTAATGGCGAGTTACTCACTCTCATGTCTTTGTTATTGGAAGCATCCGGATTTTTGCTTCCTGCTGAGAGACCTAGAGCCTCACTGATGTGACATATTTCACCGTGGGGGAGGAGGCCCTCAGAAAATAATCCGGTTAGAGAGAGAATACTCGTGAAAAAAGGAGGAAGAGAAGCCAAAGCATTGTACTCTGGTAGATCCATATGTGTATGTTCATCTTTGATGTTAGCATATTTTAGAATGCAAAGGAATGGATTTAGGTCATGATGAGGGATTTAGCCGGTTGGAAAACCTGTCTGCTCTTTTATCTCTGCTTTGTGGGTTCCTGAAGAAAGGTATTTTAGATTTTTCTACTATGTGGAGGACTTACTCGATACTCTGCATTTTTTTATTCTACTGTGATTGCCAAGCTTAAACTGAAAATGATGACTCAGACTTCAATGAGTCAAAAAAAGAAAATTAATCAATTGGTTTAAAGAAACATAGAGATGAGTGCTCTTTAAAAAAGGTGTCATTTTGGAGCGTCTCCAATATGATGTTCCACCTCACCCATTGCAACTCACTCGCCTTTGTAAAAACTTGGCCTCTGTGCCTGCCAGTCTCTGGGTCTGTGTGTGTTTGTGATTTTGACAGCCATTTTCTCAGCCGCTCCCTTGTCTCTGATTCTCTGTTGGCATGGTGACAGCAGCGGGAAGCCTTCACTCCAATTTGCCATCGTTTGTCATCTTAGACCCTGTGACACAGACACACACAAATACAAACCCACAGCACTGTCTACTTTCTAAGGCCTGCTGACACTGGCGACCCTGTGACTGCGGTTTTGGCCTCTTATACTGCCCCGTAGCGTTGTAGGAGCCATCTGTGATTTAAACACCTCTTCTGTACATCTATAGATGTTACCTTATGCAAAACTGAATGATGTCACATTACAGCTCTGCTGACAAAAGTGTTATTTCAGATCAATTGTTTTGTTTAAAGGTCTATTGTGGTACATTTTGCAATACAATATTTGCCTTACTTTGGCTGCATGTTGAGAGGACTAAAGAATGGTCTGCTGGTTAAGATGGCATTTTTAAGTTCCACTTGGCATCCATCAGATTGATAAAAACATTTCTGCTGAAACTAAGGTTTAATGCCAACTATAAAGACATAATATCCAGGTATTTAGACATTTTGTATTTTCCCTGTTTATGAGCTATCTGCACCTGAGAAACTACCAGCATTACATTAAACTAGGTGTAAGTATCTGTATTTTTGTCCCTTTACCTTCATAATTGTAACCATTTAAAATAACTGCAGAGCTTTTATGTCCAAGGGCAAACTGGGTAAATAATGAGGCACAAGTATGATGTGATCCTCACACGACGTTTGTAGGAATCTTACCATGATGACAGTAATTTAGGACAAGGTTAAGGTCTCATTAAGATCATTACCTTGTTGCTAAGAAGCCGGAGGTTAAAAGCCTTCACTGGCTGAGCTGTCATTCCTCCTCATTATCATGGATCTTCTAACCACTGGTCTATGCATCTGATTTCATTACACTTCTAAAGCTATTATATCCTTTGTTTGCAGGGTAACCCACCTTTTTAACCATCACCTGCACTGCTGGGTTCAATTACTCAAATGTATGCATCAATCCAAAGGGTCTTTGTGTTTAGGAAATGCATTGGGGCATATTAAATATGCTTTACCCTTTATCTCAGGGTAAGAGGGCCATATTTCTGTTATTTTTGTTCCATTATATTTAACAACAAAAAGACACCCTGGTCATAAATCCAACCCAGGCACCCAATGCGTAGATTCATTTTGTTGATGGATGATAGTATAGAAGACTCAGGAGGGAAGTTGGAAGTGGACTCTATCTATTATTTTGGGCAATGTGTCCTGGCTGGTCGCTGGCATGGTCAGCGGCCTTCTAACATGGCCTGCCTGTTAGAAGAGCCAGAACCCTGGAATGGGAAGAAAGTGTGTTGATGTGAGGGCTCAATGCCATCTCGGCACAAGGATTGATGGGATGACGGCGATAACTCTCTGTACATTTCAGATAGGCAGGATGATGTCCCTAGTCCCCGCTGTGGTGGCGACACCAAACCCCAGTGCTAAAGATGAATGTTTCCAATTCCATAAACCATCACCCATAGATTCCTAAGCATAGACCAGAAAGTGGGAAAAGATAGTAGACTTTCATGATTGTTGTGGCTACCTTCACACACACAAGGCATATTGGCAATCGCCCATAAACTCATTATGGTCTGCTTCAGTTTTTATTTCCTGCTATCAAGGTCCAAAAGTACCACCTGCTAAGTGCCAAATCCTGGTAAAATGTGCTTTTGGTGGATAAATAATAGTTCAATGAAAAGTGATCTATTCATTTCTGAAATGATATCATTGGGAAGATAAATTAATTAAATGCCAACTGGCAATGCAACAATATCCACTTCTAATTCTTAAGAAAAAGTTAAACATTTATAGGAAGACAGTGACAAATTAAAATTAAACCAAAGGGATATGATGGAAATACAGTACATGTATGTGGATTAATATTGCTAACCATCACAAAGACAGTGTTGGCTTATGCTTGTTCTCAGCCTTAGTTACATTTGATTATTCAAAACTGTATAATGTTTGCTGTTTATCTTATAATATAAACTCTAAATACGATACGATAATACTCTAATGTGTGGTACTGTTTGTGGTTGGTTTTTAACTGTGTAATAAAGTTAATTATTCAAAATGTTAGAGTTCCTTATTTTTAAACTGAAACTTGCACTACTGTTCAAAATAAATAAAAAACAAACCTGGAATTATACATTTGGGACTTTTGTTTGCCTTTTCTTGTTATACCGAACCGAACCCGTACCGAACCGTGACCCCCAAACCGAGGTACGTACCGAACCGTGAACTCTGTGAACCGTTACACCCCTATTTAATGGTCAGATCAAGTCAGACATTTGACTTGCATCACAGCAGCTCCAAGACACAATACATGAAAAAAAATGACAAACACTGAGAGAAACATGCTCAAAGACCCTTCATTGTGCGTTTGATCTGGGATACTTGGTATAGTTGGTGTAAAACCACTTTGATAAAAGGCAAAAACTTTCAAAACATTCATTGTGAATCAAGGACTTTAATAGTTAAACAAGGAATCTGCAAAAGGTATTCCAGCTGCAGCCAAAGGAGTCAGGTATCAGGAAGAACAACAAACAACATCAATTGATGTTGTTTTCTACGACATTGGTGAGATGACGCGCCCAGAACGATATACAGTACACTAAAATGTGTTGTAGGTTGTGTAGTGAAATCCAGAAATTACCCATGCACCAATGCCATACTGACAAAGTAATACAGTTTAATCCAAAAGCTAGTAATTTGAATCATAAGGGTTAAAGTTGATTTTGTGTGTGTATATCAAGTCAGTGAATAATGTTTTATAAAGCTTATATGATGTAGGGGAAGTAAGGAATGTGGGATATCAGGGTTGTAGATCAGGCAGTTCACTGCTGCTCCTGCAACAAAAAAAGCACACTCTCCTTACTCAACAGAGTCCCATTTAAGAGTCGCTGATTACATCTCTGAACATACCAGCTACACTTTGATCCGTGTTACTGATAAGCTAGCGACAAGTGGTTAAAGTAACTGATACTTTATGCTAGACACTCCACCTAATGTTATGGTTCCTTTTTAGGATATGGCAATCGTTAACGGTTTCTACTTTGTTAAAGTGCATATTTTTCCTGTCTTTAAGAGAGACAGCTGAAGTCCTGTAATGTCAATGAGAGGAAAAAGTTGCATGACATCAACAGCATCACACTCTCCCGGAATCTGTGCTGGTACCCATTATTCATCTGCTCCAAACATTACAGTCCTGGGATGCTAATGTAGTCTCATTGCCTCTGCCCAATGTTTGAGCCTTCATACTTGGCTGGGGCCTTGATTACATGTGTTGCCCCGGCCACTGCCTCCCAGAGGACTGTGAATATGAATGAGAATCTAACATTGAATGTTGCGCGGCCCTGTCCTTGCTTTTCATTTCTTGTCGGCTCATTATCCTGGTTGCTTCCTCTTTAACCTCTTTTCACTCTACTCTCTCTCTCTCTCATTCTCTCTCTCTCTCAAATGTATGACATCCACACAGCTATGAAAACAGCGCAAATGAAGCATACAAACAGACCAAACAGGGGCCTTTTTGTTTTTCCTATATAAAGTTGGGGAAAAACTGGAAATGTCCCTGACTAGTGACCTAATGACTAGATTGTTTCTCTTAGTGTGATGTGTGACACCTACAGTACAACAAATGCAGTGGTCAGCTTTTTACATCAGTTAATAACAATATGATGTTATTGAAAAGTGTAAACTTCTTTACATGACACCTGATGAAACACTGTTTTTCAGTTGCAGAGTCAGGTTGTGATTTAGGCTAAGACAGCTGCGTTATTTTTATTTTTTTAATCAAATAGTGCAGCTTTAACTCATCTTAGTCTAACGGACAGCCCCTAAACTATAACTTGTACTCATAAAGTAGAAGTACAGACTCTTTTATTACTGTCTGGTTGCACATTTTTTACAAATGTTTTTTTTTTACTGCAGTTTGTTGATGGCCACACAACCTTTCAATCTCATCCTACTTTTTCTCATTCCACATTGTCAATCACCCGCCTAGTTCTCCCTCTATTAACTCCAAGCAAACTGCTGTTGCCAGGTTTCCAATGCCACAGAGGATTAATTCTGATGTATTACAGATTGTTTAAACAGAAAATGGTAAGATGTATATAATCATAATGTATGTGCACATAATACCAGACTCAACACTAATGACTGGCAGTTTTTCTTGTACTGAAATAAAACTCAGCTAAAAAAGAATAATATAAATTCATACAGTACACATACATGTGTGGGGCCCTACCAGTCTTTCCTAGCCAGTGGCGTCTGTCAGTATTGACAGGCTGTAGTCCTGGACTGACTACAGACAGCCAAACGCAGGGAGCGGAGGAGACGCCTTGCTCTGCCAAGCGCCATGGCTGGACTGCCCTCCAAGGTCCTGGGGTGTGAGAAAGTTCTGTGTGGCATCCCTGAAACAAATCCAATACAGACTCAACTCTGAATTCATAATCTTTCCAGTCTTTACAACAACACAGTAAGGTCATAGTGAACAGGTTTCAAAGGGATAAATATGGTTGATTTTCAAGTGACTTTTCTTTATACCAAATAGGCTGTTATGGACAGGTAAAATACGTGATCATGACATTATCTGTAATTCCGCCCGCACATGATGTAAACAGTACTTCATTCATCATGTTTAACAGTGGGATTTGTTTTTTGTATTGTCTCCCAGAGATATTTAAATTTGACAAACTGTAATGTGATTCAGATTCACATAATGTATAGAACTTATAAACTTGTACATATCTAAAATCATTCATAGCAACATAATACATTCTTCATCTGGTTACCTCATCATAATAAATGGTATACAAGTAATCTGTGTGTGTGTGGTAGAATAGCAATGAACCTTAAGTGTGCACTACTGCAACATGCACAGCTAAATAGAGCACATTTGCATCTGTTAGAGAATAATAACATTGATTATTTGTCAATAAATATCAACCTTTTGAACAGTTTTAAGGTGACTTTGAGCTCAGATAAAGTTATGAGGATAATTGTTTGATGTGCTATGAAATAACACAGTTGGCAAAAGCAAGAAAAGAGGGCCATTACTAATGTAATCCAGGTCCAGCACCGCATAGTGGGTATCTATTGGATGAATAGATAGAAGGTCAAAAGACAAGTCGGTCAGATATTAGTTTCAACCTCGTCCTCACATTCTATCGTATTTGACTGGATATGTTAAGGCTGTGGGGGCTTCACGTGGCTCAGTGCCACACATGCTGAAACTGTTACGGCAACTACAGGACTGGTTACCTCCAGCTCCAAAAGGCCTCCGGGGATCTAGGTCTTAGTCTGCCCACATAGAAAAAGAGAACACCATAAACCTAAAGGGATAACAAATGAGAAAACATAGACAAGGATTTATGAAGTGCTGAAACACTCCCCACCACACTGTTTCTCTACAAAAAACACCATGCTGAATGGATAAATGAAAGATACCTCTGGAAGGTGAGAGATGGAGAAAATGGAGAGAAAAGGATGGCCTGCCAGAGTAAAAGAAAAATCTCCTGTAGTCTTAACTGTTGGGGAAAAAGAGAAGACGAGCCGGGGAAGAGAAGAAACCTCTTTCTCTCAAACTCCTACGCACAGTTTCCTGCTCATCAGTATCCAGCTATTACCAATGTCAAAGTGCTTTCATGGGTCATTATGAGCCAGACATCTTGTCAGTGCCCTCAAGATTCTTTGCTATTTGAGATCCTCCAATTTACCTCACAATGTATTGCTCAGGACAAGACTAATAAATACTTAATACAGATTGGAATGCCCTACTACATTCAATAGACTTCCCAGACCGGACTGGATATTGTATTTTAGCTTTCTGGTTTAGAATTGTAGGTGTTTCTTTCAACATAGTCTGGCAAAGTCCATGTCTTCCACCACTACTCCCCTGCTGCTGGAGATGCCGTGTATTTACTCTGATGTAAAATTGGATAGCAGGTGTTCTCTTATCTCGAAGAAAATTCCAGCCAGATTCAAAGACACAGTTTAGGCCGGCATACCGAGAGCTTTTCATCATCTCCTAATTGGCCCATCTGCAGTAAAGACAGGCAGGACTCGCTTCAGCAACTTGCCTCAGCAACTTGCCTCAGCAACTTGCCTCATTGGGTTGTATCACTCCGGATGCCCTCTGCAGTCTTGAAATGACCCCTGGATTTGGCAAATACATAATGTCCGTTTTTCTGAACCAAATGTCTTTTTTGACTGAATCACTTTTGAAAGTATAAAAAGGGTCAGAACAATACTTCCCATCAGAAGAGAGGCTATGCAAGATTATGACAAAAATAAAATAGTTTTTGAGTGCATTTAAGCTGTCAGTGACTGATTTCAGAAATGCTCCACACAAAAATAACAGCAGGCATCCATATGTGTCTGCAGTATTTCATCTTCTGCCAGAAGATAGTTTTGAATAGAAATAATGAATAATGACCCATTTAAATGTATTCCAAAAAGGCTACTTCATTATTTGCACTAGATACAACTACAAAATATTTAGACAATGATATGATAATTTTTGAAATACTACAGGACCCTTGTCATAGACCAATGGTGTACAGATTAACAACATGAAAAGTAAAGGGCATTACTTTCCACTCACTTGAAAACAACCTAATCAATTAATGTCTGTGTTCCAAAATGTCATTTTTTACAGTAAATATTATGAATAAACTCTTAATGCAGTTTATAGTGGCTGTGACGCTGCACCCTGTTTCCTTCATCAGGATATTGCCTCCAGTCTGTCAAAGTGGCATATGTTTTCCAATTTCAGTCACACTTACTTTTGTTTGTAGTTTGAAATATGTTCTCTGTTAATTAGTAGCATTAATGTGAGCTCCTACATCTCTGATCCCCTGTTTTGTCAGTACGGGCTGCAGAGACACTTTTTTCTTGTCAGAGATAGCTCTCAGATGTAGAGCTTTGATTCGTTTAGTTTTATCAAGCACTTGAGAGACTGACCTTGCAGTGCAAGCTAACTCCCCAAAGGACACAGTCTGGTCTGCAGCTCTCATGCCAGCCTGTTCCCTGCTTGGCTTTAAGGCTGCATTGGCAACTAGATTCTCTTCTCAGCTCCAGCCATTTTCCCTTGTTGAGTTATTTTTGTGTTGGGGAGTCTCCCAGTTTATCTTTATCGATATCAAAGGTGGCTCCTTGCTCTGATCAATTTTCGCAGCAGCTCTTGATGCTTCTGGGCTAAAGGGAATCAATGGAGGTGAAAAGAGCCCTGTGTATTTTGCTCATTCTCTCTGCCTCGCTCATTTCCTCATGGCACAGTGAAGTTGAGCCTGATCTCCATTCAGGCAGCCTTCCTAATTGCCTAATTTGAGAAAGTGGAGCAATCGGCCCTATTTTACCCTGCTACTCCACTATTGATGATTCAGACGGTCTATGGAGCAATGCAAGACTGGGATCTCTATTGTTATGCTGTCTACTTCTATTCACCAGTGTCTGTGGTCCATCAGATCGACTGTGTGATTCAAAATTCAATTCATCAGTGCATGATGGGAAATATGCACATTTACAGGCATAATTAGCCATTCAGGTAATTAAAGCCATCACTTTTGCACTCAAATTTGTTTTTAATTAGCTAACTGAGCATCAAGAAAAATGTTGAGTCAGGGCATTTTAAAGCTTGGGTGGTGCATTGAAACAATTTGACCCAAGCACTTTTAAATCTCGATTGATTATGTGTGTAGGGTCAATGCAGAACTCTGCATGTTCAATATGTGGTTAGAACACTTTAACGCCTGACCCTAGCATGAATTCAGCATTGTCCACAGGCCAGGGAAGGGGATGCTGGGATAAAGATCTGAGGGGCCAGGGGGATGCACAAAGTGCCAGCATGAGGAGAATTTGATACTGAATCTGGAGCTGCTGCACAGTAGAGGAAATATAGGGGGCTTAGGGACCTGACAGAGACATAATTCAATATAGCCTGAGGAAAAGACGGAAGGTGAAGAAAATACACACACACACACACACGTGAGGAGTAGCTACACTTCTCCGAGGGGCCGATACCATTGAGCAAGACTTATGAGTATTCACAATTGGTTATCGGGGTCAAACTGTACACTGCAGGATCCAAATTGTTAGTCAATGAAAAGCTGTCCAGTACAGCTACACTTCAGCTACACTTCTTTTCCCGTAGTGACAATAAGCCTCACGTCAAAGAACATGACTGATCGTTTTCAAAGGCGCCTCTAAGGTTACCTCGGCGATAAAGGGCATGATGAGCTAGCAGAGTAACCACGATCAGAGTTTTTGCTCCAGCAATGTAAAGCCAAAACAGTTTTGCCCATTCCCTTTGCAGACCAGATGGGTCTACAGTACAGGAAAACAAATGGTGCATTATGGATGAAGGAGAACAGAGCTGCTTGTCTGGCAGGGTCCAGCGACAGACTGTGTTGATGATAGGAGAACGGCCAAGAGATAAAATGTGCATTGTTTACACGTCAAGCTGCCAGTGGATGCAAATGCATAGGTTAAACACACACTGTAATGAATGTATTAACAACATTGCTAATTAACTCTCATACAGAGTTTTCAGTTGTTGCAGAAGTTGTAGCAAAGTACTGAGATAGCAGCAGCACTACACTGCCAATCTAGTGATATTGTTTTTTTTATTGTTGTCACCACTGGAAATGCATTTTGGCTCAAGTACATATTTACAAACAGGTTACATGGTGCATGCACTGTCGCAAAAGTGTTGGGAGGAAAAGACATATGCTCATTAGAATACTACTGTAGCATTGTTGTGTGGTAGATCTCATGGTAGAATAACACAAAATATAGCAAATAAGGATTAATTCAGATAAAGGATTTTGTTGCATATATAATAACTCTTTTAATTAAAAATATTATCAAAATCCCTTTAGACATCTTCAAAGGCCTTTTCTCAACACATAGTTCTTCTACAGTATTGTTTCAGGCCAATAAAGACCTTTGCACACTTGTTGGTTCCCCTGATGTGAGGAGTGAGAGGGGAGTAAGGGGCACCAGTCAATCTTTCCCTCAATGGTACATTAGGCCCTTGCAGTGTTCAATGGCACTTAAAAGAACAGCCCTGACCTTTCAACTGTGCTCTAATTACATTCATGTCTTGGGGTGGGCATCAACCACAAAACAACCCATCGTCTTTTATGAACTCACCACTGGGACATTGTCTCAGCCGCCTGTCACCTGGGATCTTGGCTGCCCCCAGCCATCCCCTCCTGCCGATCCCCCAGTATGTATACAGAGTGGGCCCAGTTCAGCAATGCCATGGTTCTCTCTGTTCAGGCATCTGGCTCCTTTCACATGTCAGACATATTGGCTCAAAACGGGGCACCCTTACCCGACTCTGTTTTCGAAGGTTAGTGGGTGTCGGGGCCGCAGTCAGAAGCCAACCCGTGTCAGGCCCCATCAGCTCAGCGTGGGCATCTATAAAGGCAGCCGACATCTTTCATAGCCAGCGGGTTTTGGAGTATCCAGCCTGGGATTTCTGCCCAGCCAAAGGCTTCCTGCTCCCGAAATGCTTCACTGCACCCACTTTCTTTTCTAATCTAAAGGGGCCTATGTGGTGGTGGTTGGGTTATTGGGGAGAGAACAACTCCAGAGGAGCAAATTCTCTGAAGCTGAATTGATTGACACAGGCTTTTGGTAATGAGCTGTAATGTAATTGTGTAGCTTTAGCCTTGACTTTATGTTCAGATGTGGTCAGCCTAAAATGACTCCATTGAACTATACCAGCTATCAGCTTTTGTATGCCTGATTTATAAAGCTGAGCACCATGATCATTATGAGCTATGAGCTGATCACAGTTCTCCACCACAACAATTAGTGACGTCTAAATAAGGGATTCTGTCGTTAGGTCAAGTTATGGCCAGCCGTCTCGGTTCACTTCATTTAATTGAAATGCTGGTAGCAGCGCGCTTCATCTTATATAATGTTATTTTTTTATGTCTGTCAAGACGCTGTGATCCGTGAAACTGGCAGCGATGGGTCCACACTGAGAAGTCACAGGGAGCCAACGCAGATGGACTCCTGTAAGAAAAGGTCAAAAGGAGAAAATTGAGTGAAAGGTTTCTAAGGGTTTCATCAAATGAGTAAAATTTGATTCTAGAGCACGTAAAGGATACCCCACAAGGTGTCGTCAAAGCTGGTGAAAACAAGGGAAAAGATGAGCAACGATGAAGAAGAGCGAAAAAGGCATAAGAAAACAAGGCTGGCCTGAGATTGATTGATGAAGATAACCGGGTAGAAGAAGAAGGAGGGTGTTGATGTGGACAAAAGGGGAAAACATCATTTGGAAAAGACAAGACAGCCATGGCATGCACAAATAAATCCTACTGATATTATACAGATGTAATGACGGCCTACAACAACTTCAAAGAAAATAATGAAATCGGACAACTTGGCAACCATCCATATCTGTTGCAATCTATTTTCTGAAGTGTATTTTTTTATTTTAAATTGTATATTGCCATAATATACTTTTGTATACGAAAATGTGGATTCAACCATTATTTTCCTAAATTATTTTAGAAAAAAGTCAACACAGATTGACTCTTCACCAAGTTTATTAAGAATTACCACCTGTAGGTTTTCTCTGTTTCATGGTAAGATATCGCATCAATCACACACATTGTATTAAACATGACTTGAATCCCTTAATCCCTTAACAGGACGTGAAATACAGCTCATGTCCTTCTTTCATGTTGCATCTCCCTGCTTTCCTTTTGGCAAGGGCGTATATCACATTTTGATGTATCACATTTTGAAGTATGATATTAAATTCTGCTAAGAGGCTAGAATATTTGTCTAAAATGATTCAATTGTATCCCATGGATGTGAGTCCCTATGGCTGTGGAAAGAGGGATAATCAGATCATTTAAGAGGCCAGCCCAACTGGAAACTAGCTGTTGTTGGGGTTTTACTGTAGGCTGATAAGGGCACTTACTTAGAGCCATACATGATCATGTTTGCCTTTTCAGAAATGCATTTGTCTTTCTTATGGCATGAGAACAACATACATAGAAAGTGAACACTGTCTATGAGCTAAAAATATTCAAGCTCAGAACAGTACTCAGTTTTAACCATTATTTATCTTCGAGGTAATTAAAGTGTATGCCTACATAGTTTGAGTCTTAGTGCATTCCAGAGTTTGAAGCAGGGCGAGAAAAGTCTGTTAATTAAGGCCCCTTTATAAAATGCGATGAATATTAATAGAGAAGAGAAGCCATTTCAATCTGTGTTACCCAGTTTCCTCGTCGATTCTCCTATAGTAAATTGCACCCGTTCATTATGTTATTTTCTCTATCAGCCGTTTCACTTGGGGAATCTCGCCACATTGTTATGGAAAAGAAAGAAAATAGATTGTGGCTTAATTAATCAGAGACTACTTAATTACTTGACTTACGAGTTTCCAACAAAACACCAGGGAAACATCAACATCCACTCACTTTCAGCTCTTTTAATGGAATTATTATACCATAATCCCACTCATCACCAAAGAGAAACCATATAACAATGTTTCTAAGATCTCTGAGTAGTTTTAGTAGCTTTGAGCATATATTAAAACATTGTTTATGTAAAAGTGCAGAACTAAGAAAATATAAACGTTTGAAGTTGTCAACTATAGCACTACAACACAACAACAATAGCTGAAAGAAAATCCAGATATGTTCTTCCAATTTCTTTCCTCACTTCCTTTCGTGGTAATGTTTTTATTTTTTTTAATCTATTAGCGCATTTTGATACGATACGATATTGTTGTATTTGGTCGGTTGGTTTTCAAAAGCATGAAATGTAGTAATGTCAAGATAGATAATCAACGTATCCTTAACGAAAAATATTTGAGGAAGACTTTACACGTAAAACACCTTGTTAGTGTTTTAACACCCATTCAATGCTAATGCTTATTTTCTTCAGACTTCTAACACAAAACAGAAAATGTAGGAAGTGGATCGGGAAAACCACACCCACCCATCACTTGTCTGGACAGCACATAAAGCACATACACCCACTTGTGTGTCTGTGTGTCTGCTTGTCTTGGCAGTGTGTCACATTCCTGTGTGCACCCTAAGGTGGATAGGGAAGATGAGACGGACACACAAGTCGAGAAGCGATGAAAGACAAGACAGGAGGTTGGTGAATGGGAGGCATTATCAAACTGAGATATGAAACCCATTCATAATCTTACCAGCTGCTGGGACATTAGTACATGTCACTGCCTAACATAGATGCCCAAAATGTTAAAGGTACTAGTGTTTTGGTACGAGGCTTGACGATGGAAATGGTGGAGATGATGACGACAAGGGCAGAATTGACGATAATGTATAACAAGGTCATTATTTATACCAGTATGATCACCAGAGCAGTTTAGAAGAGCAGATGATAGATCTCAACAACGGATCATTTCTACACTTCAAAATCAACTGCTGTGAGCTGACTCAAGCGTCAACTGAAGTGTTATGACTTCAAGTAGCTGTCTTTCTATTTATAGCAACACATTGATTAGATTAACTCCCAAAGAACATACAGAGATAACTTTAGGCTTTAAATAATACTGTGATTATAAGAATTGCACCGTAGTTCAAAGATGTTTGTTGTGGCATGTAACAATTACAGATGTGCAACATGTCTGCCAGACACATTACACATACTGCATAAAACATAGCTCAACTCTCTGTCTGGACTTTTGAACAAAGATGCCCAAATGTTGGCTCATTCACCAGATTTGCATTTGTTAACCTCCACACGCTATATGCTGTAGGGTATTATTATGTTTATGTGTGTGGGTTTAGTAGATATATTGCCTTCCCATTTTAGATTTTCTTCAAATGAACCAGTGAACAGACAGTGTGCCGTCATCTCGCATCACTATTAGCTGATAAAGGGACTCTGGGCCCCTCTGCCATGTATCATTAATGAGTTAGCGCATGGTGTGCCACTGCTGCAGCTGTAGGCCAGCAGCCCAGGCAGAGTGTGTGGGTGGGGGGTGCATGGGGGAGATATAACACCTGCCTCGTAACTCGCCTGGGCTCTGTCTTGGCTCCGTTCCACGCTGGGGTCAGCTTGTCTGCTAATGTGCTAATATGGTGGATATAATTGCGATTGAATGGTCGGCAGCGTTGTGTGTCATGGGGAAGCAGTTGTTCTTCCCCATTGCCAATGTTGTGATATCCAATCAGAGGTAATCAGCGCCATCGAACCGATCAGCCTAATGTAATCAGATGGGTTTTAATTCACACACCTGGCTGTTGTGTGTGTATTCCTGCTTGGCAAGTATTATGAGAAAGCCTATATTTAAATGACTGTGCTACTGTAGTTACTGATCTCTTGTGTGCATGTGTGTGTTTCATAGTGCTGTAGCGACGCGTCGACGTTGTCGACTTCAAAATATCGTCGACGACATATTTCCGCGTCGACGCGTCGCTACACACACGTGGGTCACCCAAAGCAACAAGCAGTTCGCAATCGCACTTCAAACACAATGGAGACTGAAACGGCTACCACCTCCTCCTCACAGGATTGCGCACGAAGCCCCCAAACGAAAATATCTCGCCCTAGGTCTTCAAAAGCATGGGAATATTTTAAAGTTAGTCCAAAACGCAAAGATATTTATATATTTATATCTCACTGAGACTGCTGCATAGCCTAGCAGAAGCAGCAGCTAGCTGTGGTGGCTACCATTAGCAGCTAGCATTTGCTCTCCGATTTTTTACATAAAATGGAATTATGGATTATAAATGCAATCATTTTTTTATACATAGACGTTAAAAACCTATGGATTAACCGATTCAGCCGCGTTTTCTCTCATGTTAATGCCATTGAACACGTCTTTTGATCAGATTGACAGCTACGGTGGTGAGACGATCTCCCTAGAAGCTCTGTGAAGGTACGTGTTGTGATGACTGTATTTGCTTCCCCTGTCGCGAGTCCGGATCACTCAGTGATGATACTATATACCTACATAATCTGTGGAGTCTCAGCTTTAATCGGATATATTGTATGTGCAGCTACGATAAGTAATAAGGGTACTTTTATCTTGAGTTCTGTGCCAATGTCCGTTAGCATTTTTCGCTCAGGGGTCATTTAGATGCTTCTTATGAGACTTGTTTTGTTTTGGTAAACATGGTTTGTATCGTCAATTAGCTGAGATTATTTCCGTTAATCTGGTATAACACATTAATAGGTTCTTAAATATTAAGATCCCCTGAGACACAGTATCGTGAAAAATTTTTTTTTTACATTACGTTTTTTTTACATTACGTTTTTTATGAATTGAACAACAGAAAAATAATCGTTAGATTAGTCGACTAATCGATCAAATAATCGCCCGATTAATCGTTTTCAAAATAATCGTTTCCCCCCAGCACTAGTGTTTCATGTGTTCATTTCTAGACTGTTAGCTTGTGTGTACATACAACGACACTATTCAATGTGTGTGTGTATTTGGGTGGTGTTGAATATGTGCCTCTCAGTGAGTCTGAGCCAACACCATGAATCGGTGGAGTTGGCCACAGCAGAGACGAGCAAAGCAGGATTAAGAACATCCTCATTCTGGCTAGACAGGAGCCTGAGTTGCTCTTGGGAGACAGGGAAACAGAAAGAAAAGAAAAGAGAACATACGCTTGTTCTTCTGTTCCTGTCATCTACTCTCTCCCACCCTCCAGCTCTCCGTTCTTCTTCTTCTCCTTCTTCTTCGTATCTTTACTGCAACACTCTCTGGCCTGTCTCTCCTCTTTCAACAATTTCTGCTTCTTATTTCTCTTTTCTCTTTCCCTCTGTATAATGCAGTGAGGAGCTGGCAGAGGGGGATGGCAGACGGCCCTTTGTGGAGTTCAAGGCAGTTTGGAGATTTCAGCTGGTTCCAGGAGGTTCATTAAGACAGTCTTTTCCATAAAAAGAACTGTCCATCTCTGAAGAGAATGAACTGGACCAACTCATTTGGTGGGTAATATGGACCTATAAAGTCATAAAGCAGTGCTGATATTTCTCTTTTAAAGTAGATGATGTAACGTCTATCATAAATATGTTTGTTACTCTTTAAATATGAAGATTTAATATATCCTCATGTTTTACTCCAAGAAGAAGTAAAACCTTTGAAACCCATAATAATGAAAGATATTGTACTTTTCTGTCTAAGCAAGTTCCATCCATTCCTAAAGTTTGAAATAATGATGTGTGTTATGTGAAATTTGCTCTGTAGACAGTTATATATTTTCTGCATCAGAGGATTTCAAATGAAGCTTATATTTTTGTGAACGCTAGTTAGCAATGGAACTGAATTAAGCATTTTATGCAAATAGGCAGTTCATTTTCAGTCACTGAAGCACTATATGATCACTATATCATATTACAAATTTCTTGATGTATGATTTGTAATTGAAGAGAGGAGTGGTGAAGTGTCATAGATTACTTTCTTTTTTTAAATGTGTCCTTATGGAATGATTTAACAGCTTAAAAGCTCACATTCAAATATCAGCAAGAGGCACGACTGATTAGACTTGATCTGATATTTAAATCTAAATATCACATCTATTTCTCAGCCTTCCACCCACACACCGAAAAACGTCCTACTAACATAAGCATTAAAACACACACATGGAGGCCTGCATTCTTAAAATCAGCAAACAAGATAAAAGCATGGAAGAAAGGCAGACCTAAACATTGTCATGAATGCACAGACTTGCATACAAATGCCTTATATTTGCACAATCACCAAACGAGCTCGCTTTATTCACACACTTGTCAGATGGAATGAGTATCTCCAGATGTGTGCAACACTGACAATTATTCGCATATGTTAAACAAGTGCCCACTCTCTTTGAAGTCTTGTTAAACAGGCTCCCATACTTGACAACAGGACACTTTGTCGCACTCAAGCTGACATTCGGGTATTTGGTCATGCAACGTGAACACATGTATACAAACACAGGAACACTCACGTAAGTACAGAGTTATGTTGACACTCCTCAGATACAAAGATCAGATTTCTCTCTGTACATTTGACGCTCTTATGAGTCAAAGTCCTTCAGTATTCAGAAGGTTTTGTTTTCTACCAAGTTCACTGTATTTGAAACTGTTCCAAGATGGTAATTTAAGAAAGGAAAAAAGCACCCTTTGCTACCGGCAGCAGTGTCTATCTTCTGTTTTACTGTATGTGCTCATATTTTCTCCTCTGACTAACTAGGTGGCTGGCTTTTGGTCTCGGTTTGGGTTTCACCCCAGCCTGCTTTTTTCATAAACTCTCTCCGATCACTGTGGACATTTAATCACACTACGGTCTCTCCGTCTGTCTCTTAGTGCGTCCATCTGTCTCGATTCAGCCTTATATTCTTTTACTAGATTCCATATGGTGGCGACAGTGGTAACACAAGATGTTTTTGCACATAGGGGTGACACTGTAATTTATGCCGATAATGCACAGCGACCTCCGAGCCACGGCAACTTGCAGGTTTTGATTAACTGCCCAGCCTACTGGTTGGATTCACTGTAGTAGGAAAGGGGACATTTCAATGTAAACCAGTCTATATTTCAGCCTTTAGTTGTGAATTATACCTGAAATGAACTGAGGGCATTTTGCAGGGGTGTTTTTGTTTTACTCGAAGGCACAAACCTCATACAAAAGATGCAACTTGGCTGTACAACTGTGCATATCTTAAGCAAGTGGGATATTGCTCCTGATGGCCCCAGTGGATGTTGGTGATTGTTTTGAATAGCCAATATGTCAGAGGCAATTGCTCTGTAATGTAATTGGCTGATAATGGCATCATGACATCATATACTACTCTACTACTCTACTCTGGACAGGACCGAGAATCAGGTTTATTGTGCATGAACTATTGCACAAGGACTGAGGATAAATTGAATTAAGTCCTTACTGGTAACAATTTCAGTAAAACAAATCCACTCAACGTATTGTAAGCATCAGCATTCCTATTAATGGAAAAAAAAAAAAAAACACTCTTTGACTTTCACTTTGCATCTAATGTATATAATGGAATGTTCACATTACGCTCTGGATACGATTTTCTTAGAATATAATTTGTTAATCATCACAATAATGTTTTTTGAAGTCAGAGTATAACTGAAAATTGTGTGCAGCCTAACAACACCATGACACATAGTAGCAGAGATAGGTTCACATAACATGTTTTATTCAGGTTTGCCCACAGTGCGATGAGATCCTCTGTGTCTTGAACTGCAACTGGAGTCTAATTGAATAAGATGGCCAAGAGCGTGAGTCATAGGTCAGCAGTTCAACCCGCTGGCACCCTTTTAGCCATAACTCTCTCCACCTACCTAATTCCCTCACTCTTCCTTTCCTTCAGATATATCATTTTATAAAGATGGACAGAACATTATCGATCTACAGTATGACCCTTCAAGAAAATAGATGTGCTTCTCTGCTGACTCTTTGCCTCCGCCAGCAAAGGCTGATCTGTGACTGCTGCTTTCACCTTACCCTTCCAGTTTCTTGTTTTGCTTTCTGTCTAATACAACTCATGTGCACCCATACACAAAAAGAGAGACCAAGGCTGCAGAGCTGGTTAAAACACAGAAGAATTGGAGCTATACACCTGAAGTAGCCAATATGTTAGACCTTACAATTTGTAGTGACCACTGCACATTTGGCCTTTAATTCCCTTTCATGTGTGGGTTACTTCGCCTGTACTGAGGGCGCAACTCTGGTTAGCACGAAAGACATGTGGAAATAGAGAAAAATAAGAGTTCAATTGAGAGAATAGCCCGACTGTTTGCTGTAAAAAGAGAAAAGTGTGAAGCCAGAAAAATCCTCATCTGAAGGAATAGAAAGAGTGTCTATGTGTGAGTAAGAGAGTTAGAGGTCTTATCCTGTCATTGTAGGAGTCGACAGGGACAGCACAAGAGGTCTCAGGCCGATTGCTTTCTGGGTAGCAGCAACCGCCCACCCCAACCCCCCCTGCCTCGCTTTGCCTAAGCCTCTTGTCACAGGTGAAGGAGTCGTGGAATAATTACCTCTGTTGCTCAGATGCACACTTTCCCTCCATGCTGCCTTTCTTCCCTCCCTCTCTCTGCTGAATGGATTTCAAACATTCATCTCCATGTTCATTTCAGTTTGGCCCAGGAGAAAACACCTTTCGTTACACCAAGCTACTGTTTTTTTCCGTGGGTCCCTATAACGTTACCGCTCTCTCCCCACTTGATAATTCACCCAGTTCAGAGGTAATTACATCTTAACGTATAACTTGATAGAATGTGAAGATGGCTGAATGGAAATGAGAAGGGGTGACTAGGTGGAAAAGAGCCAATTTCTTTGCAGGCTGGGAGCACATTTTTTTCACTCATGTCACTTTCAAAGTCAAGTGGGCAAACCTGTGACTAAATACGCTGTGTGTGCGTGCCTGTGTGTGTGTTTGTGTTGTTTTTGTTATTTCAGGCTAAAGAGAGTCACAATTGAACTGCTATTCATTATTGAAACGTTCTGAGAAATGATTAAGAGTAATAATAGTCTTAAAACATTTATTATTCCAGTCATTTAATTGATTTAAGATGCAGCTTGACACTTCAATTATGGTATTTTGTAAAAGATGAAGGAAAACGTATTTTTAGTGACCAAACTGTCTAGAAAATATGTCTTAACACTGTTTTCTGTCCCCGACTGTTATCATAGAGCTATACCTTGTGTGTGAGACTGTGGTCAGATGCCAGCTGGTCATAGGTGCATGTATGTAACAGCATGTAAAGGATAAATACAGCTGGAAGTAAGAACATTGAATCCATCTGAAATAATCCATCTTGTGATATAATTGTCCACATTCTACAATGTTTTGAAAACCTTTCACAATTATTTTCTTTGGACCTTGTCTTCTGTGTCTCCCTAACCTGGGCCTCAACTCAAAAAAATCCTCAGTGCTTGTCTTATTCATCTGTTTCTCTACTGCTCCTCTGACCCTTTCTAAAAGTAATTGTTCCTTTTCTAAACTTTCTACTTCTTACTTTCATGTCCATGTGTTTTACTTGCCCTCAATCCATTTCTCCTTCACAGTATTTCAAATTGCTCTCCATTCCAACTTAGCCCTTAGCCCCCTTCAATGCACTCTTTGGTAACTCTTTAGATTGCAGCCCACAATGCAACATTATTCTTCCCAATTTAAAATGTAAACATTGATGCCAGTATAGAACATACCAATACACACATGTGGGTAAAGATTATATGAAGCAATGCTTTGAAATAATAGGGTAACAATGTTGGAAATACTTATAGCATAACTTATTTTTAAATGTCAAGATTGTTATCCCATTATTCCCAAACTCTAGATCTAATTTAATTATAGCAGCGTAATTCAATTCAAATTGGCCTTACCTCAATATAAGAAGTATAAAGTCTACACAAGGAGGATGTCAGACTGGATAGGTGCTTACTAAAAGAACCGGAATCACCCTTGAGATTGCCGTTTTGTTCAGTGTAAACCCAACTTTGGTAGTATCCTAAGCCAAACATTTTTACTGAATCTAACCAAGTAGTCCTTATTGGTGAGCCTGGTATGATACATGGTTTTCCATAATGTTTAGAACGGAAAGACCTGAGCTGTAAATTGATGCGAACATAGAAAATGGTGTGAAGTGCTTCTTTGGTTGGACCAAGAAAAACAATTGCTGAAACATTCAGGTGTCAGTTCTCTCAAATCTCTCTTACTATGTTCTCTCAGTCTCTAACTAACTGTCTACAAACAGTAAACAAGCAGGTTGATTGGCTCAAGTGAATGATGCCTTTGCCATACTAACTGAACTAGCTGCAACCATGGTCTAGAACCATTAGAAAAAGAAGAATATTGTTATATTCTCTCCTATATGTATTAGAAATTGGTCACATGTCTGGATATTCACGTAACTCTAACCCAATAGCAACCACGGTCTGCCATGTGTTCATGGTCACCCTATACCTAGATGTAAGTGTCTGTACATACTGTTCTGGTACACCTTTCAAAGTTAAAGTGGACCTATCATGCTATATTTGAAACATATATTGTACCTATATAAAACATGTCTGTGAAGTTTTTTTTTCAAAATACCAAACAGATCACCCATTGTAGCCATGCCTCATATTGCTCAAACCCCTCTTTTGAAGCCGTTAGACAAATGCAGATTTTGGGTCCTTAGCTTGAAAAAAATAAATAAGAGGAGGCGGAGCTACCCCTGCGAGATGGAGTTCATGACTTTATGAGCTGTTCATGAGCACTCATGAAACATTCATGAACAACTCATTATATGTTCACTTGTCATGTTCATGAACCAACATTCTTAAAATGCTCATGAACCATTTTAAAGAGCAGTTCATGACATTTTTATGAACATTGTTCATTCATATAAAGTTCCTGTTTTGCTCATGACAGACTTTTATGAGCAATTTATGAACTTTTCATGATCCAGCCAATCACAAAATTATAATTAAAACCCCAAACAGTTTGCATGAGCATTTCATGAACTTTTCATGACTATGAGCATTTCATGAATTTTGGATGATTGTGGCAAGTTCAGAATATTTTTGAATATTCATGAGCATTTTATGAACTTTTGATGATCAGTGTGATGATTTTAAAGACCTCTTGAATATTCATCTACTATTTGAACATTTCTTTATTTTTTAAAACTTTTAATCTTAAAACAAAACAATAGTGAATTTGAAACTGAACATTATCTGTATTTATTTTGGTGACATTCATATCATTTTATGGTTTATCTGTACTGTTTGAAAAGCAGTACGAGTAAGTAGCGCCAAGGTGGAACCTTTGGCAGGTGAGCGGTGACATCTGGGTTATTTTAGGGGGGACACTTCCGCCCCCTCCTCAGTCAGAAGCAATCCAGACCATAGATATATATAAACACTAGATGACTCACCCGCGCTGCTGGCCAATGGAGACCGACGTTGCCACTTGGCCGCCATCTTGCTACAGGCAGTTCTCTCATTCATAACATTATGGTTTACTATTTAAATAACCATAGCTTGCTCAATTTTCAACCAATTTTAAAACGGTTTGGTTTTTTATAAACATCAAAGATGTAGTTATGATACTGCATACTTATAATCATGGACTTTCATATGAAAATAACATTAATCAGATAAAGCTATAGCTATACACACACACACACACAAGGTATTTATATTAAATATATTAAATATATTTCCATTTATTTTATTATATTGTTAATATTTAAAATAAATTATAAATAAATTATAAAATTAAAATACATTTATATTTTATATATAAAAATCGGTCTCATGTTACCACTCTGTAAGCCAAGAGTTGTTAATTTAGCAATGCCTTAGCTTGAAGAACAGGGACACAACTAATGACAATAGCATATGTTGGTATATTATTTAGATATTCACACCTTTATCAGAAGAACCAAACCAACATAAAATGTGCTCACAGACAGGCCAGTTCTGTCTAATTTATCACAATTATTTTTGACATGAGATCTTCATATCATCCTAGTTTTGTATTTAGTTTCTAGATTTGTAAACAAATCCAGAACCTTTGAAATATGTTATTGAAAAAAGACCAAGAATAATATAAACTGTACCTTGTGTCCTTCTGTAGTCCATTTGTGGTTTGTCTTGTCTCACCCCGGCTGATATATCACAAAATCCACTGTTTAAATTGTTCCCTATATTGCCCCTATGCCCCTATAAGGTGTCCTTGGGTGTTATGAAAGGTGGCCCCCCAAAATAAATGTATTATTATTATTAAGAAGAACAACTTGGTGTGGTGTGGAGGGGATGTAGGAAGCAGGAGCAGGTGGGGAGAGATGGGGCTTCAAGGTTATTTGTTTTAAATGTGTCTTGGAGATAAGGACCAGCTGCACACAATAAAATACAGTATAACACAAAACCAATAAGACACACGGTGACACATGGCACACCAACAATCAATCATCGTCCAGCCTCAGCTTTGGTATTCTTTCACAACCATGTTATGGGTTTATTAGACTGAGCAAACATAAACATATGTGGTGATCCCACGGGTTCTTGTTTGCAGACTTCGGTGATTAGAGCATCCGTAGGCTGCACAAAAGTCCGGCATAGTCAGGTACTTCTGTAAACACAATGCCAGCAAATTCCTGTATCATAATGCAAGATGTTTTTAACAAGCCAAACCACTTGGAAGAAATCATGTGTAACTTAAGTTATGTTGAAAAGAAAGAGCAGTTCTGCCTCTCCCACTGGTCTAAAGTTGCTGGGTGAACTTTGTAATACTAGGTCTCACTCACAGCCTCTTGTTATTAGCCAGCTAATAAATACAACCACATACACAAAGAAAAGCTGCAATTTCAACATGTCCAAGCATCCTGTATCATAGCCATGCTAATAATGTTTATAATAAACCAAACCGTTTGTAAATCAGTCAAGATTTCAGCGAATTAAGAGTATTTGTGTGCAGATCACTCACCTCACAACAGCTACCATAGCGCGAATCAGAGTAACTGTTGACTGTAGCAAGATGGCGGCCGGTCAGCTACGCTGGAAAATCTCCCATGAGCCATCTAGTGTTTATATATATCTATGATCCAGACGATCAACCGGATCCTGTGTATAATTATTGCTGCTGCACTTTTCTGTTTTCTACAGGTCAGTACATGATGAAAATGATCGATGTTAACTTGTGTGAATTAGATATGATGTTGGAGATGTTTAGGAGAGTGTGTCAGAAAGTTTTGAGCATGTTTGACATAGTAACGGTATTTTAAAAATACTAAACTGTCGGCAACAATAGATGCCATTTTCGCGGGCTTCAGCCGCGCCTGGGTAAATGTGACCTGAGCGAAGGCTCGCAGGCAGGTTAGCTGCTGCGCACGGGTAATATGTTTTATTTACCTGAGTGAAGTCTTGCAGGCACTTTGCCTTGTTTTTTGTTTATTAACATTGACAGTGTATTTTTGTGATCTCCATAATATGTTATATTTGGTAAAGATAGATATATTGATAGAAAGTATTATTTGATAGCGTTATGTGTTTATATTGACTATGTTGAATTTCTCCTTGAGATATGGACTGTGACAGACGGATAACTTAAATGGAGAAATGTGATGTTTGTAAAGTACAGCTATTTGAATGTAACTGTGTACTTTGAATTTTGAATAAGAAGCAATCCAGACGATCAACCGGATCCTGTGTATAATTATTGCTGCTGCACTTTTCTGTTTTCTACAGAAATCATTTATTGTTGCTGTGGTACCCAAGCTTTTGGGACCCGTAACAAAAAAATGTGTGCAGCTGAGTGTCAAGAACTGTGCTTCAAATAGTGATAGGATTAATTGTAGTGCTCCACCTGTATACATGTATGTTTGTATGTTTGTTAATTTGAATACAGTTCCATTGTGATTGACATAATTGTTGTTTTCTATGGTTGCCAATTGACCCACATGTAGTCAATGGTTCATGAACAGTTCATGTACATGAACAGTTCATGAACCAGCCATAGCCAGCCATTGAATTATATTCCGTGACTGGGTATGAACTGTTCATGAAGTTGTTATGAACAGTTCTTGATATGTTCATGAACCATGGTTAATTCATGAACAATTCTTGAAATGTTCTTGGTTGAATACTGAATATCCCTACATACTCACTGAAAACTCCATTTCATGAATTGTTCATGAACCTGCCTAAAACCATATTCCATGAATTGTTCATGAACTATTCCAGCACAGGAGTTTCATGAGTAGTTCATGAACTGCCCTAGTGCCATTTCATGTTCATGCAAATTTCATGAACAGTTCATCAACTTTGTTATGAGCTGTTTATGAGCTGTTTATGAGCTGTTCATGAATATGGTTCACTGATATTCCATGAACTTTTCATGACAAGTTCATGAACAGTTCACTATCATCTCACTGGGGTAATGCCTGATCAGAATTCTACCGGAGACACGTCAGGCATTGTTTCTGATAGCAACTTTCTGTGGGTCCGCTGCCGATTTGACGTCAGATCGGCAGCAAATCTGTATCCGCTTGTTGTACACCCGTTTTTAAAAGATTTGGGTACGGAGTAAAAGAGAGAGGGTTTTATTTTCTGACGCTGCGTGAGTTCCCCGTCGCACCAGGGACACATGTATGTATAAAATACATCACAAAGTGCATTTTGTATGATAGGTCCCCTTTAAATTGTGAATTGAGAATAAATATTCAGGACAGGCAGGGTGTGTATTCTCAAGCGTTACACTTGCCATTCAAAATATTTGGCCTCAGCGGTGGCCAGGTGGTGCACTTTGTATCGGTGGGCAGGGTTAACAACTCTTTTATTGCCCTAGTTTATGAAGCCAATGTGAGGGAACTGGAGACCCCAGCGTTGCAGATTTGAAACAGAGATAAGAGCCCTGGTCCCTCCTTAGAAATTCCAACTGGATAATGGAAAAGATTGCCCTTCATGGACATGCAGCTAAAAAACTCCAGTAGGAGACAAATAAATCATCCAGGCACAATAATCCACTGTTTGGCCATTTAACATAAAGGACAGTAACTCAAATCCCAAAGAGTTATTTATGCATGTTCTAGTTTCAGTTTTTCTTTATAGGTTCCTTTCAAAAGATTTACCCCCTAAAAGAAGATTAACTGTACAGGTGTGTGGGAGGTTGCAAAGGTTGCAAGGTCACGTAGTTAAGTTCTATTGAAAATTGAGACTGAGCTTTATGGATGCTATAAATGTGCTTATGTGCATGTACAGGTGTCTCATTAAAGTCTTTCAAACCTCCCTCAACATTGACCATTTTGAATAGTATAATATAAAATATCAGAGATAAATTACATGCCTTTTCTTCAGCTGCCAATCAAGCATTCCCATGCCTGGCGTATGGCCCCAGTATGGGATATTCCAATGACAAACGAAAGGGCAAGTCAAGTCTCCCACAGCTCCTGAAGGACAAAAGCCAGTCATAATAAGTCAAGGCTGATCCCTGGCCCCTCGGCCCCACCAAAAAGAAAGACAAAGCGTTGAGTTCTCCTCACAAAGGGAAGTTATTACAGCCGAGAGCCTCACGTTGCTACATTGTCAATCAAACTCTGGCATGATAGAGAAGCATGGATGGGCTGTTTTTCTTCACTTAATGTGAGGAAATCAAAAGTATTTTCTTTTCACTCTCCCCTACCAACTTCTCAAGTACTCTCTACGCCATTCACTTTTTTTTTCACTTTCTCATTACTTCCACTTGCTCCCTCCTCTCCAATTACAGACTAGTCTTTCATCTCTACGGCCAAGGAATGGAGTGATAGGATCAGGAGAAAGAGTGAAGAAAGAGGCATTGTTGCCCTTTACCTTCCCCCACTGTTACCCCACCCTGGCCTTCCAATAACCCCAGGGCCACTCAGGTCATTCCAAGATTGTCCACAGATTCCACTATTTAATACAACGTAAAGTAAGGTCATATTATAGTTTTTAAACTGTAATGTACCGTCAAAGATACATGTATTATTTTGATGCCTTTATATCTTGAACAGTAAGCCTGATATTGATTCAAAATAAGCTCATTTGTTTTTCTATTTTGTATTCCCATTCTTTTATATTGCAAACATGCAAACATGAAAAAAATAGTTTTGCAGTATTACAAAATATCAGCATGAAAAAAACGGAGTAATCCAAATCATTAAAGGACAACATTTAACAGTTGTCTCTTTGCCTTGAGAATCCATGGCATTGTTGCACCAAAACATATAGACTCCATAGGGTTGTGAATTAGAAAGACACAATGCATGAACTTAAAGTCTCATCAATGTTTTTTTTCCTTTTGGATTTTCTGGCATATTTGAAAGACCAAGTCCCTGGTTGGTATCTAAATGTTGTCCTTGGGTTTATAGAGGCTTACTTTCTGTTAGCTCTGGTAGCCCAACAAGTCCAAGATAATCTGTTGCTATGGCTTTCTTGGCAAAGCTTTTCGGATGACATTGAAGCAAATGGAGCAAGACAACAAACATTTAACAAAGGAGAAATGCTATCCATAGCTAATGTCTGGATGGGCCTCCCCCTGAGTGTGTTACTTCTAACACGTTGAAGCCTCCAAAAATGGTGGATTTATTTGAGTAGCTTGGACCTTGCAGTCAGTGAACAACCTCGAGATTTTGGTACATGACCACACTTAGGTCATGCCAGCTTTCTTAACAAATTAAATGTTCCTTCTGGACTTGAATGTTGATATCACTTTAGGCCATTGTTTTCCCATTGGAGCTTTCTCAAATGTCTGTCTTGTCACAAGCAAGGGCATTTGAATTCCCTGCAGGCCCCTCAGCGCCAGGGCCTTTCCCAGGAGCAAAGCCCCCCAAAGGGTTGGGGCAATTAGGCCAGGTGAAAAGGCCAGCAGCCTGCTTACAGTGGGGCCTTGTTCCCTGTTGTAACATGGCCCATTGTCTCAGGAATGGGTTAGAGGGGGAATGTTTCATTCAGGAAATGGATCAGGGGATGGGACTTTAATTAGAGTCACCATAATTGTGTATAATACAGCCGTAATTGAAGATTTGCTAACGGGAGGGATTGGAACAGGGTCCGGCACAATTGAGTACCCTAGTGAGGGGCAGTTTGGAGAGAATTGGGAATCTAAATCACCTGGGGAACAATGCCAGTTTACTGCAGGATATATATAACATCTGGTATGTGAGTGGAGCAATTTGCACGCCTTAAGAGGAAGAAACATATTAGGTAATGTGCCTCAAAAATGTTAATTTTAGATAAGCGATAAACAGGTACACTCTAAAAACAAATGCCTGGGCTCAACAAAGAAAATCAACGCAACAGTTTGCATCAATGTTTATTGAGTTAAGACAACTTCTAATGAAATTGTCTTAAAGCAACAAAGTTATTTGAGTTAGGGGAGAAGGCTTTTCCTCTACAATCAGAGGTGTTTTTAATTACCACTTACTTAATAATTGGTAGCATAAACACAAGTTTTGAAGTTGATTACTCAAAAGAAGAAGTTGTTCCGACTAGTTTTACCACATGATTTAAAAGGAATTTTAAGTTGTATGTACTTAATTACCCTCATTCGGGATACAAGTTTTGAAGTTGATTACTCCAAAAATTAAGTTGCTCCAACTTGTTTTACCGTATGATTTAAAAGGAATATTAAGTTGTATGTAGTTATGTATTACCATCATTGTGAACACACGTTTTTAAGTTGACAACCATTTATAAATTAAGTTGCTCCAAATATATTATATTCAATAGTTTTTTTTCTTAGCTTTTTCATGTTTTTGCCTTTAAAGAAATAAATTAATTGATTCCACAACTAAAATATTAGGCAATTCACTTTTTATTTTGAACTGCAGTTGTTTATTTCAACACATGATGTTTCAATCAGGAGAGAATTCATTTTGTTTGAACATTTATTGACACATGCCATATGATAAGGTGCATGAACACCTGAAATCACAGCTGACTGCAGGAGAGAGGAGAACCATTTTATAGTTTGGCTGCAGCACTGTGATTGGCTGCTGGAGAATGAGGTGAAATGTAATAGGTTAAAGAGAACGCCTGTGATGAGCTGATTATATGCAGCTGCGGAGTGAATGTATATACAGCCAGTCTTCCTGAAAGAACTTGCTCTGAGCTTCATTTCAATCTTGAAAAAAAAGATAAATAACACAAATTTAAATTGCCCCACAAATAATAAATAAACACATTAGCCATATTACCATGGGAAATGGGGACACAGTAAATACATGCTGCCATCACAACGAAGTTAGAGGCCTTTGCACATTTAAAACCAGTGCCAAATATGTCAAATCAGTAAAGTTTTTGTAAAACTACAGAAACAAACTCTCAATGGCCACCAATCTGCAGATCACACACATCCATTTGACAAAAGATGTAACAAAGATGTTTACACTGCCGACAGTCATTATTTCAAACAGTATGAACACATTTAACGCAGAATGCTCATTCATTTGTTTCCCTCGACCACGATGGTTGCCATCGTATGGTCAGATCCTGGGGTGGACCGGTCACTGCATAGGTAATTGCATACTGTTTAAACTGTCACTCTTAGCGAATTCAGAGCCATTATTACCAGCTGCTAAAGCAACGCTGGTATTGTTTTCACCTATTGAGTCTGCATGTGTGTGTCATCATGGCAATGTGGTCCTGAAGACACACAGAGGTGGTTTTGAGTACTTTGCCTAGTGTTTAAATGCATGTGGACAGATTTTGTCAATCACAACCGTGCAAGTTTTAGTGTCCCTTCTCATCTTTTTTGCTGGTTCCATACAATACTTGAACTGGTTAAGTGAAGAGCAGAAGCCACTTTTCAAATTGTACACAATCCTTTTCCCATGCCATTGCTGTCAACACCTATCCATGCTGAACGTTGCTAAGATATTATTGATTGGGGTGTGGCCAAAAGTGCAATATGCTTCAGAATGTAACTGACAGAGAGCAGTGCTTTTGTCCTGTGTTTTGTCACTGTGCCCATGGATTTAATTTTATTTCAAGATTTTTAATTACGTCGCTAAACTCCTTGAAAATGTCCTCTTTCTTTTCTCCAAGGTACACGACAAGGCAGCAGATGGCTATAGTTCTCTGCATACTTCAATTGTATTGTGCTATTTTTGAAAAAGGAAAAAAAGAGAAATGACCTAAATGAATATATTCTGAATGGGTGACTGCCAACAACTTGCATTTCAATGACAACTCTAAATAACGATCCTACCTCAAGAAGAATGTCCTTGATCTGCTTCACCGAGATTCATTTTTAATAAAAAGCGACATCACAATAGTAACCAAAGTATTTTTACTCTCACAGTAGCCTCTACTACTTTGTATCCTCTCACAGAACTATTCACAGTTCAAAGGCTGCTAATTTTGGTCAAACAGCAATTTGCCTACAGTGCAATATCTACTGTATTTGAATGACAAAAGAAGGCACTCACCTTAAAATGTCCTTTGTATATTTCTATTTGTCTTAACTGTCGGAACTTGTCCAGGCATGTTAAGTGGGAGTGGACTTGAAATCCTTAACTCAAGGTGTAGAACAATTAAGTTATCAAGCCAATTGCATTACTTACTACAACTTGAATTTAGTTTTAAGACAATTAACGCAGAAATCAGAGTTCAAATTACACACAATATTAAGTTGATGTAATTACCAACATTATTACGTCAACACAACTTATAAACTAATGTTTCAACTTAAAATGTTTATCTAAATCAATTAACTCACATTTTTATCTTGCAACCATGCATTTAATTAAGTGGAGGTGAAAGGTCGCCTGAATTCGTTTTTAGAGTGTAGGAAAGCATTGCTGGAGATGGCCAAATGTTCCAATAATTTAAGAAGACATTAGTTTGTTCTATATTTCTGGCCATGCCCATCTTTGTCTCCTCCCCTTCTGTCTTCGCCTGGCCTGTAGCTGTGCTCTCT
Source organism: Gymnodraco acuticeps (assembly GCF_902827175.1). NCBI lineage: Eukaryota > Metazoa > Chordata > Actinopteri > Perciformes > Bathydraconidae > Gymnodraco > Gymnodraco acuticeps. Next base: position 694,953 of record NW_022990011.1, read on the forward strand.
TCCAGAATGTTTTTCTCTGGTGCGCAGAGCTGCTACAGGCAAGATAAGGCTGGTCTCCCCGAGTTAGGGCTTAACATAATCCCTTTTCCTTCCTCAGAAAAAAACAGTGCTCAGGCTCATCAACACACGGCTGAAGAAGAGAGGAGGAAGTGATGGAGAAAGAGAGAGAGAAGGCAGGAAGGGGAAGGCAGAAAGGGTAATGAGAGAGAGGAACAGGGGTAGGGAAAAAGGGAGTATAGTAAGACTGCTGCCACACATTTAGCAACATTTCACCAGGCGTGAAAGAAGTACAAAGGAATTATACTGCGCTGTGGCAACGGAGAAAAGAGGAGGAATGGTTTTTAGCTCCCGATGATCAGAGTGCAAGCTAATCCTTTGACGAGGGGGCTGGGGGAAACCCAATCCCGATGCCCGAAGGCCTGACATGCCTAAAGCTCCCATCCCAACTCCAGTGGCAGGATTCAGACAATATGTCTGTGAGCTGGTGCCATTTACTGCGTAGGAATAATCTGGCATGGGCACGGCAGTTCAAAGATTGGGTACAATCAGAGCTGCTCTTCTCCTCCATAAATACAAAAGAAATGGTGTGTTGTGGAAACTGATAAAACGGCTTTCTGTACTTTGTGTGGATGGATGCATGCTGGTGTAGATGACTTGGATTAGAGGCCAGTCTACCAGTATCATTCACATCAGACCTGGAGGTATAGTTGGCAGGATGAATTGGGTATAGGCACTACAGGCTAAACACTACTGTTGCAGAATAATAACAAAAAAACATTAATAATGTGTCATCTTAATTACAGAATATCAAAGTTTATGGGACTCAAATACAAAGTAAACCCCAAAACAACAACAAAGAAAATGGCAATAGTGTTGTTCCTATAATGTGATAAATCAGTTTTGAATTGACACAGCTATCCTTTTTATTCTTTTTCATTGTCTTGTATTCTCAACCCACAATCTCATTTACTGTCAAAAACAATAATTCATACTCCAAACAATTCATCTCAAGAATAAAGGAAAGTGCAACAAGATGTAGCAGGTGCGTCTAGGTGTGACAAGTTTCTGTGACTTTCCAAAGTCGAGCTGAATTCCAGGAGGTAAAACATTACTACAGAGAGAGAATAGAGCTGCAATGGGTTTGACACTTCAATAATAGTCCATGATTGAAACGATAGCAAGAAAGCCATTCTCTGGTAATGCAACACCAAGCGAAAACACAACTGTGCCAAGTGCCCTTTTCATCTTGATGTTCCAGGGTTCAGTGCTCAACGAGAGACCAGAAAACAAGCATGTTAGCATAATGTCGTCACTGTTTTATTGACCTGATAATGTTTTGCTGACTGACAGCTATTTGAAAGTTTAGAAGTTTTTAGCGTTTCTGCTACTCTTGCCTCAACATTCAATGGGGTCTTTGTTGGGAAGCTAACTTAAGAGAGGCATGGTACTCTGGTAAGAAAGCAAGTTTTTTGGGGGAAAAAAAACGAAATCTCTAAGAATGGCAAGATTCTATCATCATCTTTTTTGACTTTTATTTCATGTCTGTTTCTGTTGATCCTATTGTGACGGAAAACAAATCATTTGTTGGTTACCATATTTACAGGAAATAGCTGTGTTCATTTTATTGGAGCTGGTAAGGAAAAAGAAAGCAAATACTTCACTAATCTCTACTTTGCAGTGTATTATTGTGTTAATGGTTTTGTGGAATAGAACCCTAAATTAAATTCAGCTGAGATGAATGTTTTAATCAATTTGCAATCTGAGGCTGACATGAGATTAACTGAGAATGTTTCATTATCAACATACCATTTATATTTCTGTCTGGAGCCCTATTCATTTGTGGCCATCATTTTGAGGACTGATGATCATGTTATGATCCGTTTTATTATTTCAACTTTAAAATGGTGGTATGCATATGTGGTTGTCTTTGGTTTAATGAGAGCATGAATGTTGTGTGTGTCTGTATAGTGATGACTGGAAAGCATGCAGATTCAAGGATTTCAAAATGTTTTTCTCAAGAGAGGAAAGTTTGTTCCTGAGGAAAAGGCAACTTTTTAAAGAGAAAAAGATGGCAGAAGTAATGACCAATGTCTTTTTTTCTGATGGTTTATGTGTGGCTTTGTATATGTTTCAAAGAATTCATCATTTTATGCAAGCCGTTTGAGTCTCCTCAGTGCCACTATCGAGCTAAAGAAATATTTGCTATGTTTTAAAGGGACTGGCACGGCTGTGTGTGTCCTGTTTACTGACAGCACAGGAAACATTACAGCTAAGCTGCATTTTACAATGACAGAATGAGCATTTTAAATTAGTAACAAAGAGATTGGAAGTGAGAGGCTTCCTTTAATCTGTTTTGTACTTGAACAAAATAAAAAACCTCTGTTCTTTATATTTATGTCAATCAATGATCATTTAATACTGATAAAACTGCATTACAAGATTGACTATAGACTATAGTGGGAATTATTTCTTAATAATTAAATTCTTATAAGAATTTAATTATTAAGAAATAATTCCCACTGTAGGGAGATTCAGTTAACCAGTGACGTGCGGTGAGGTTCATGGACTCTTTCAGAGTCAGATTTACAAATATTATATTCTGACCTTAATCGAAATATTCTGTTATTTTCAAAAGCTTTTTTGGTCTGATGTTTCGATTAGTTTTAAACAGACCGTTCAACCAAAGGATACCCACAATCTAAATATTGGATTGTTCTTTCTTAGTAAGAACCAATTTTCATTACCAATGTGGTCTTACCTTGACATGAAGATGAAGTCCATGCTATCCTTCTGGACAACAATCTCTATTACTTTTTTGTAAAAGTCCTCCTTATCTTCCTCTAGTTTCAAAAGTCTAGTTTGTTGTTCGCGTCTATACCGTCTCTGCGTAGAACAACAGTAGCAACAAGGACCTGTGGGCTCACGTGCGCCCCTTCAGTGCGGCAGAGGTTATGGCTGCCTCCCCTGGTGCTTTTTTCATTGCCGTTGTACGGCGAGCCTAAATATCATATACGTGAAATAAGTTATTTAGAGACTATGGATGGCGAGGATAAATGTAATAAAGGGATCTACAAACATTACATTGGTGACCTACAGTGAGATGGTAACAGGCATGCGCTTAGGGCCCGCTTTCCAGCCAGTTTCTGTGAGGTGACGCATTTTGAGGTGAGACAGAGCTCATCTGTGCCTCACCTTACCACACAGTAACTGGCTTGAGCGCGCTCACAAAATAAGTGCCCGCGCTAAATTAGTGCCCGCGCTCCAGCAAGTTACTGTGGGCTTACGTGAGGCAGAGCTCGTCCCTGCCTCACTCCTCATCGCTCCCATGTAGTTGTAGCGGAGCTCGGCAAATTTGCTGATTTTGACTATAAAAAGCGATTGGAATCATACATAAATCACACTTACAACACAGATCAGTGGAGACATTTTATTATTATTACTATTTAGTTTTTCTTTAGTTGTTTTTACGTTACATTGTAGTATGGCCAGTCTATGAGTATGACAGGTGAGGCTCTGCCTCCCCTGCCTACCCTGACTGCACGTCGCTGCAGTTAACCCTTGTCTTAGTAAAATTCTTTCAAAATCTTTTTTGTCGGTTGCAGACATTCAGATTCTACTAAGGAGGGTGTTCAAACTTCACCACATACACACGTCACTTTCTTAGCAAAGATTGTTTTTATGAAAAAAACATCCCTTAAACATGAGCAATATGTCAGTGCAAGCCATTTTTTCAAAATAGCCTGGGAGAAGCCAGCATGGGCTTATTTTGGGCATTGCTATTATTTCCCATTTTCAGCACTCGAACACAAAGACTAAATTGGCAACGTGGCAGAGAGGCCAGATTCTGCACCAACGGTAGCCTCAGGAGACCAGAATGCATTTCAGCAACAATACATGGTGTGTCTGGAGTGAAGGGTGAAACTAACTTTTTCTTGCACAGTTAAAAACACCTTTGCTCCTCTTATTGCTCACTCCACCTACACATACAGTAATGCGAAAGTATTGGAATACGATTTCTTCACATTGTTTAGAAAATATTTTAAGAAAAAGTTAGGAATTTTCTACGAACCATAGACACTCTGCTTTACCTGCTGGGCTTTAGAGTTATCCCTTGCTGAGACTTCTGCTGCTGCTATAACAGAAAGGGATGAATGAAAGGTTGCTTTTGGTGCTCAAGGAAGTGAACAATTATATTTGATCAACTTTGTCTCATTGTGTCTTTCCAGAAACAATGTTGTGTTTACTCAGGATAACCCACAAAACAAACTGTCAGGGTTTCCATCAGGAACTATTTTCTACCAATTAAGACTAAAAATGATTCTACACAGGGATACTTTAGTGGATATGAGGAGAAAGGGACTAGGGCTAATCATATACTTCCTGATTCAAATGTGTCCTGCCTGTCTATGTACTAAACTAATATAAAATGGTGTAAAAGAGTATCCATTCAGACATGCTCATACATTCTTATTTTCCACACTAGAGACCAGGCCCGTCTCAGAGGATTTTCTCTCTCTCTCTCTCTCTCTCTCTCTCTCTCTCTCTCTCTCTCTCTCTCTCTCTCTCTCTCTCTCTCTCTCTCTCTCTCTCTCTCTCTCTCTCTCTCTCTCTCTCTCTCTCTCTCTATCTCTCTCTTTCTTCTTTCTTCTTTCTTTCTTTCTTTCTTCCCTATTACATCATGGGTGTGGTCAATTACAGAAAGTCATGCTGTTTCATCCATAAAGGATTTAGTAGCTGTTCCTTACAGCATCCTGTAAGATCAATCATCCTGAAGCTAACTGCTTACCCTTTCCACCATATGGATTTAGGATCAGTTCAAGTTTTCATTGACTTGATGACCTTCGATGTTCTAATATAAAATGCAATACAGTGGTTTTCTTCTGATCATTTCATTTTTTAATTCAAAACCCTTGCATCCTCCATCAAGCAGTTTAAAAGAGTCTGTAAAAGCATCATTTTATATAATTGTTTGAATCGGGCTAAAGTTTAGAGAAAGACCAAGCTCAAATGTTGTCTTGCCAATCGACAGACTTGGCTCCAGCAGAACCAGTTCTCAATGCAATGCTCCCCGGGAGAGTTATTGTCTCTGTCTTGCAGGAAAGCCTGTATCTGCAAAGCCTCTCAGTGTTGGATTACAGATGCATGATCAGTGGTTTGGTCCCCAATCAACTTGTGATCCCGGAGTTGATCAACAGATTTCGTATCCAAAAACCAGCTCTGCAACGCCAAGCTACGTTATCATATTTACAAAAGGAATTCAAAAACTAACAAAGGAAATGTATTGCTGAAACAATGGAGTTATACATTTAATATCAATACATTAAATTATAGTTAATTCATTAATAAGCACATTTGTCTTTACCTCTTGAAGATATACTGGGGAATATAACAAGCTTTACATGTTTTACATTTACAAGAAGGACATTTCATGAGATAAAGGAGCAGTTTTGTAATGTTTTTACAGTAGATTTAGTAAAACATTTGAAATTATTTGAAATATACAACTTTGAACATGAGACTTATTCAGCATCACAGCATCCTCCTCTTGTCATGACAGGCTTTGAATAAGTAAAAGGAGACCATTTAGCCAATTCCTAGACTGGATCTTTAAGCTTAGTTGAAAACTGAAAAAAAAGTCATACTGCTTTTTCAAGCAAACACTGACTCACCTCCAAATGTTTGGTGCAATGCCAACTTAAACATATATTAAGACGTGGCCAAACCAAACCAGCCTGATGCAAACAACTCTTGACTGCTTTAACAGGTGTGGGAAGGAAAAAAAAGAAAGCGGCATAATTGCTGTTGCTCTCTGTAATTACAACGTCTACATGATGTTGAGGCAAGACCTGCCCTGCAAGTACACAGTTTGAAAAGAATAATGAAGTGTGGTGATGATAGCATTTAAAAAGGTTTGCGCTTTTTCACTGATCATTAAATCATTTTAAAGTATAGTTTAAAGCTGCTTCCTAACTTATTACATCTTCATGGTATGACAAGTTGAACTTGGGCATTTGTTTCTTTGGGAAATTTACCTATTTCTTTCTTGTTTCATATTTGTTGAAATCAATTTGAATCAAAAATCTGAAAATAAAATTAAATCTGAGTTGCAGTCATATATACGAATATCACCTTGAGATAAATATAATTCTGTTATCATCAAATATATCTGTATTACATTTCTGTGTCAACATTAACTTGCTGCTTTTAATCAATACATAATTTGATTGCAATAGCAGAACATGGCCACCTGTTGTCAGTCGATTCCTACCTACTTTTGACAGCGTATAGAATATGACATCCAAGGATTCAAGCATTTCCTCATTTTATATGTCACTTTGGATAAACTTGATGCCTAAAACAAAAATTCCAAGTGCAACTACTAATTACTTGGACAGTTTCCACTACTCTTCACATCACTTGGGATTGACACTGACAGCTTGCTGAATGTTTGCCTGAGACACCCAAGGAATTCTGAGGTTTTTAATCTGTGCTCCAGGTTATAATAAAGCAGACAGGTGTGGATCCATTGTAAGCCGCGTGTCTCATTGGGAACAGATCCCAGCCTGATCACGCAGGGAACGTGTGTGAACCTACCTGGGGTGAAAGCAACGCCCAGAAGCAGAGGCTTAAGCCTTGTAGGCCGGGGCTGTTTGCTGACTGTGCGCACTTGAATAGCACAAAACGACAGGGGGCTAATTGGTGTAGAATCCCATTCAGTCACATTTGGTGGTGTGGAATTTAACCAAAAAGGTTTGAATAAAGATCAAAAATATTATTTTGTTCATGCAAAAGAAGCAGAAACCAAATCAACATACTGTAGTTTTGTTTGTGTTCTGTCAGTTTCTGTAGATAACCCTCCTTGCCTTGTTTCTTTTTTCATGGTTGCTATTGCTGCTCATAACAGTACCATCTCAGTATAACACCAACAAGCAGCTGCTACTTAAAAAGGATCACTTGATGTATGCTGGAGGATTTATTTTGGGAATGACCTACCTGATTCAGAGAGTATATAAAATAGAAGGCCTTTATGTAGTTGGTACATATTGCATCACTAGTGCATTACGCATTTTGGCAATACAAGACAGCTATAAGTAAATATCAGAACATCTTGGATCATTACTTTAATCAAACAAGTAATCTATCCAAGTCAAATATATTTCACTCCACTCCCTCCCACACAGATCCACAATAGCACACAGCAAACGGCTACTAAGAGACACAGAGGGACCTGTCGAGTGCCTTTGTCTATCTCCCACATCTTACCTGTCTTTGTGATAAATTGGACACATCTGGCATTTCCCTCAAGGCCGCTGTGTGTGCTTGCCAACAGCTTCGGCCTGCTTTTGCTCAATATCTCATCAGTGCTACCTTCTTTCACCAAAAGGAAGAAAACTGGTATTCTCTGTATTGTACCTTATGAATCTCAAGAATGTTCCATACCTGTAATGCTGCAAACAACAAAAGCCTTGCAATACTCCCAATACGTTTTTAAAGTAGGCTGATTCGAAAAATAAACGTTTTATATAATCATATTTATTAGAATGAGACTAGGAGATGCTCAATGGTTGCTCTCTGACAAACCAGCTGTTTTCTTCTGGGTGGAAAACATATGAAGGCCAATTATTTGTGACAGCATCTTTACCTTTCTTTAAAGAGTCTGAATGGTTTGTGGCAGGGTAACTTGAGGGTTATTATTGTGAGGAATCGGGCCTTTGAGAAGAACCTTTGTCTATGGTTGAGTGCTTTGAGCTGAGGATGAACTGCAGGATCCAGATGAGTCTGCTCACGATGTCTTCTTCATGTTAAACCACAGGCCAGGCATAGTCGTGGAACGATCTGCTGTGTGGTAGCTGTGAAATATAAAAAATGCCTGCTCTGCTCAGTTTTGCACAAAGCAGACATGTATATATAAGAGCAGATGTTAAAAAAGAAACAAGTCTTCAAAAATCTGCACTTCCCTTTTTTAGTTTTTATCAAAGATTGGAAAAAAATAAATAGCTGACATATAATCATGCCCTAACTACTTCTGGTTTGCTGCTCATTATTGTTATGCAGCGACGAAAACAAGCGACTGTTCTCCGGCTATAAATCCCAATGTCTTTCTTTCTCTTTTTCTGCCTCTTCTTTCCATCTCTGTTTAGCCTACTTACACTGTACTTATCAGCATCATTACAGAGTTCTAATCCACCATCACAGGGCTGAAGTGGTGAAAGCAACTAGGTCTTGTGTTAGAGGGCGAAATTACAGGATTTACACAGAAATTCTCTGATCAATGCGATTTAAGATAAAAAAATGTGCTGAATTGGAGTCTTACAGAGCTGGCATGTTATTGAGATGAGGTTATGGGGTAAACTCAAATTATTCATGCACATATGTAGGCTTAGTGTAGCCTACATAGTAAGGCGAATCAATGTAGTGTTTAACTGCATAGCTAGCACCGATAAGAAAATCAGTAGGGAGCCTATGCCAATACTTATTCAAATCAAGTCTCCATGTATGTGCAGCTTGTGTGTGTGCCTATTAAATGTGTGTGAAAGTAGATACAAACTGGCAACTCATCCCCTTAATTCAACTTCCCACAATCCTCATTTACATGTTACAAATCAAAATATTAAGGTGGTATTTCTGCAACATTCTTTGCTTTCTCACAAAACCTACACTTTAACGAAAGCACCTGAACTAGCGGCAGACAACACACTGCTGCTGAAGAAATAGCCACGTTCAGTTAAGTGAACACCGGGGGGAAAAGTGTTTATTTGGCCCATGTAAATAAACAGTACCATTACATTGACAGGCTCATCAATATTCATAAGGTTTCTTCTCACAAATCTGAATATAGAAATGGAAATTACAAATGCATGAGATTTTTTAATACTACCACCTAGCATCCAACCCTCCTTCTCTCATTCACTCTCTCTTCCTACCTAATCCCCATCTTCTCAATGTTCTGTTTCCTCTTTCCCGTGCTTTCTTTTTGTGTCACTCACTCATTCTGTTATAACCCTCCCTCTATTTCTGGGTCTAATTGCCCATCTCACTCTCCAGTACAGTAAGTGCTCTGTCATAATGTGGCTGACGCTCGGTTTTTACAGGTGCTTATTTTTACACGTCCATCAGTGCTGATACCTTGTTCCACTGTTTAGACATGTCAAACTTATAACACAAGCAATCCAACCAGATATATTCTTTTGATGGGGCAGGGAATACTGTTCATAAAGGTTATTTGAGTAAGTATGTCGCTGTTGGTCAAGATTATTACAACATAGAACTGTATTGTATCTACAAGAGTACTGCCTGCTTTGATTGTGGCATCCCAACGGTAACCAGACATTGCATTAGAAAGGATTGGGTGCATCTGATGCATTTAACTTAATTTGCCGCATTATTGGCTACAGCTATTGATTTTTCTTTCATGATATGGAGATTCATTCACATACAAGTGGCCATCTCATCCCTGATAACTTTTTAACCTTGAGAAATATGCATGCCCAGGCAGCACAGAAAGTGTGTTGTGTACTGGACTAAATTGATGAACTGGCAAGCATTAGCATAGTTTGAGTGTTCCCTTAGGGAGCGCAAAGCCCAAAGCAGTTTACGCTGCTTGCTAGTGTTTGTGAGTGTGTGAGTGTGTTGGAGAGACACCTACTCTCTGTGTGTGTGTATGTGTGTGTGTGTGTGTGTGTGTGTGTGTGTGTGTGTGTGTGTGTGTGTGTGTGTGTGTGTGTGTGTGTGTGTGTGTGTGTGTGTGTGTGTGTGTGTGTGTGTGTGTGTGTGTGTGTGTGTGTGTGTGTGTGTGTGTGTGTGTGTGTGTGTGTGTGTGTGTGTGTGTGTGTGTGTGTGTGTGTGTGTGTGTGTGTGTGTGTGTGTGTGTGTGTGTGTGTGTGTGTGTGTGTGTGTGTGTGTGTGTGTGTGTGTGTGTGTGTCCGGCCCGCAGCCCCTCTGTGCAGGTGGGTGGATGCATGTAAGCCTGTCAAGAGCACTTGGAGAGGATCTGCCAAGGTGAAAGAGATACTGACCCTGGCCACCTGTCCCTGACACCCACCTCACAGCTCTCTCTCTCTCTCTCTATCTCTCTCTCTCTCTCTCTCTCTCTCTCTCTCTCTCTCTCTCTCTCTCTCGTCTCTCTCTCTCTGTCTCTGTCTCTGTCTCTCTCTCTCTCTCTCTC